>NC_069505.1:43250825-43950825 GCF_027579735.1 Bombina bombina | reverse complement strand
AACCACTGAGATATGTGCGCACAAACTCATCTCATTTCACTATACACGTGCATCTACCAAATTTGGGATAAAAGCGTAGACCTATTGAAAAGGACATTAAACACTACATAAATGCAAGATAGAATCATGTGTCCAAAGCAAAGCTTAGCCTGGGAGCAGTATGCAGATATTTCTTTTAAATTATATTACTTGATAAAATAAAAGTGTTTTAGTGCCCATAAAGCAATAGGTGCTCCTCTGCTGAGGCCAGTTAGCTATAAAACGAGTCACTAAACTGTGTGGAATATATCAGTCTGGAGTCTATACTCCCATTTTTAATAGGAATTGGAAAGCATACAGTTCTTAGAAATAAATTACAGGAAAAGGAGGGGGGGGGGGAGTATATTGCAAACATCTTCTACTACATATAAATATAGAATTGCAAAGTATTCAATGACCCTTAACCGTAAACCTAGAAAGACAAGTGACCGAGCTAAGCAGGGTTATTACCATTTGCTGTATGCGCTGGAAGCTCTTCCCATGAAAACTGAAAGCTTGCTCAAAAAGAACTTTGTCTTCCACACTCCAGTCATCAGGAAACGGAGTGAAGTTTGCGAGATCGGCAAGTGAGCGCTCTACGTCATGTTTGTGCCAAAGAAGCATACCAAGAGCCTGAAATTTATTCAATAAAAAGACAATAAAAAAATTAAAAGTAAATGCACAATTAGTATATCCCCCAGGGGTTGACACATTTGTTTAGGAGCCAGTAAGAATATTTAGGGACCAGACAGTTGTATTTGTATATAGGAGAATAACTCAAAAAGTTAGGAGCAAGGGGTAAAATTCTAGGAGCCAGTGGCTCCCTGACTCCTGGGTTTGTCGAGCCCTGGAAGTAGAAAAGACTGATCATGTAATAATAGCCATCAGGAGAAGGGAATGTGAAAGGACAGTGAGAACAGAGAAAACATAAAAAGTATTGATTATATATGTAAAACAATCTACACTATTCAAGGATCCAAATATCCTAACCTGTTCCACATTATATCCATGCTTCTCCTTGGCCATTGTGATGTATTCGTCCACTGAAATGGAAAGAGATTTGTGAGAAGATGGGAAACATTAATACAAACGCAGTGATCAAGGGAAGGAAATACTCACACTTTGCATCGGACACAATATTGTTTGGAGACCAAACCAACATTCCATTTAACTCTGTGTTGTTGTAATGACCGTTTTCTAGGAAAAAAAGAAAGTAACAGACATTATTTAGATGTGCCAATAGATTATGGTGAAACCATACAAACTGGAGCTTCATAGCTGAGATGGATAAAGCACCGTTATACTATCATAAGAGTATATCTTTCTGTCTAGTAATCTTTCTGTCTCCCAATACACAACCTTGTCTGAATGGATGTGGTATGAAGTCACTTTATAGATCATATAACTTCAGTATATTTATCTATCATTTTCTTAGGGTGCCTGGTAAAATAGCAGCAAAAGTAGTAATTTCTTAAATAATTCATAAGAACATTTTATGGTCCCACATTTAGCCATCGCCTCCCCAAAACAAAACAATTTATGCACACAACGCTCAAAAATTACATTGAAAAAAAAAAAAAAAAAAAATCAGAAAAATTGTTGAATAAAAAAATAAAAAAAAACATTAGTAGGTCTAAAAACATCTATCCATACAAATATTAGAGATACTTTTTTAAAATTACACAAAATTGTGATTTTCCTGAGGTTCTGATAATGTATGCATGCTCTTAGCACTTCACTAGGTGAGATTGGACAGCGATGTTGCTATGGTAATCAGCCGATAGCTACCTTGGCATGACAGTCCTCATTTAAAAGGGACACTGAAGTTAAAATGAAACTGTCTTGATTCAGATAGAGCAGCAATTTTAAAAACAACTTTCCAAATTTACTTCCATTAATAAAATGTGCAGTTTTTTATGTTTACACTTTGAGTCACCAGCTCCTACTGAGCATGTGTAAGAGTTCTCAAAATATACGTATGTGCATTTGTGATTGGCTGATGGCTGTCACATGCTACAGGGGGAGTGGAAATATACATAACACAGACATTTGTCAGAAAAAAAAAAAAAAAATATCGGAAAAGTTCAGACTAAGTGTTATTGCATTGTCTTTTTATCATGTATTTGTTATACAAATCTACTGTATTAACTGGTCCTTTAAAAGAAGGGTCCCTCGTCCGGTTGTGCTTATTTGTGGTGATCTTATTGCATTTTCTAGGGCAATTTCTTGCTGTGAAAAGGGACAAAATATAGGTGAAAATGAACATTAGGCAGGTGACTGCAAAAACCTATTACTGAGAGTTGTAGGAGACTCATTCAAAAAACAAATTATGCTTACCAGATCATTTCCTTTCCTTCTGTATGAGGAGAGTCCACGGCTTCATTCATTACTTGTGGGGAAATACAGAACCTGGCCACCAGGAGAAGGCAAAGACACCCCAGCCAAAGGCTTAAATACCTCCCCCACTTCCCTCATCCCCCAGTCATTCTGGCAAGGGAACAAGGAACAGTAGGAGAAATATCAGGGTATAAAAGGGTGCCAGAAGAACAAACAAAAATTTAGGTCCGCCCAACGGAGAACACAGACGGGGGCCGTGAACTCTCCTCATACAGAAGGAAAGGAAATTATCTGGTAAGCATAATTTATGTTTTCCTTCTTAATATGAGGAGAGTCCACGGCTTCATTCCTTACTTGTGCGAAACATATACCGAAGCTCTAGAGGACACTGAATGAAACTGGAGGGTAAAAAGAGAGGCGGACCCTATTCTGAGGGCACCACAGCCTGCAAAACCCACTCCCAAAAGCTGCTTCAGCCGAAGCAAAAAACATCAAACATGTAAAATTTGAAAAGGTATGTAAGGAGGACCAGGTAGCCGCCCTACAAATCTGCTCCATATGAGGCCTCATTCTTAAAGGCCCAAGAGGAAGCCACAGCTCTAGATGAATGAGCCTTAATCCTCTGTGGCGGCTTATGTCCCGCTGTATCATATGCTAGTCGAATAATAATCCTCAACCAAAAAGATAGGGAAGTGGAAGAGGCCTTCTGCCCTCTACGCTTCCCAGAATAGACAACAAACAAAGAAGAAGTCTGTCTAAAATCCTTCGTAGCTTGAAGATAGAACTTCAAGGCCCGAACCAACATCCAAATTATGAAGTAACTGTTCTTTTGAAGATGAAGGATTAGGACACAAGGAAGGAACCACAATCTCCTGATTGATATTGTGATTAGAAACATTAGGAAGAAAACCTAACCCAGTATGAAGAACAGCCTTAGCATGAAAAACTAGGTAAGGAGGCTCACATTGCAAAGCAGCCATCTCAGAGACTCTGCGTGCCGAAGCAATAGCCAGTAGAAAAAGAACCTTCCAAGACAGTAATTTAATGTCAATCACATGCATAGGCTCAAACGGAGCCTTCTGCAAAACTTTAAGAACCAGATTCAAACTCCAAGGAGGGTTAGATCTAAACACAGGCCTGATTCTAGCCAGAGCCTGAACAAAAGACTGAACATCAGGAAGATGAGTGAGCCTCTTGTGCAATAAAACAGATAGGGCCGAAATATGTCCCTTTACGAAACTAGCAGAAAGGCCCTTCTCCAGACCATCCTGGAGAAAGGAAAGAATCCTGGAAACCTTGACCTTATGCTATGGGAATCCACGCTCTTCACACCAGAATAAGTAGGTCCTCCACACCTTATGAAGATGCGACGAGTGACCGGCTTTCGAGCTTGAATGAGAGTATCAATCACTCTCTCAGAAAAGACTCTCTTGGCTAGGACTAAGCATTCAATCTCCACACAGTCAGCCTCAGAGAATCTAGATTTTGATGAACAAAAGGACCCTGTTCCAGCAGATCCCTGCAACAAGGTAACCTCCATGGAGAAGATGAAGACACCAGGTCCGCGAACCACATCCTTCGCAGGCACGATGGAGCAATTTGTATTGGCGAAGCTTGCTTCTGCTTGATGCGGGCCACTACATGAGGGAGAAGTAACGGTGGAAAGATGTAAATTAGATTGAACCTCCAAGGCACTGCTAATGCATCTATTGGCTCCACCTGAGGATCCCTGGACCGCGACCCGTATCTAGGTAGCTTGGTATTGAGCTGGGACGCGATGAGATATCTCTCTGGCGCCCCCCCCCCCCCATCTGTTGCAAATCTCCGCAAAACGCCTCGGGATGGAGAGACCATTCACCCGGATGAAAGGATTGTCTGCTGAGGAAATCTGCTTCCCAGTTCACACCAGGAATGTGGATCGCTGATAGAGAGCAATTGTGGACCTCCGCCCATTCCAGAATCAGAGAGATACTTCCCTCATTGCAAGAGAGCTCCTTGTTACCTCCCTGATGGTTGATGTAAGCCACCGAGGTAATGTCTGATTGGAATCTGATAAACTGGGACGAACCCAGAAGACGCCAAGCCTTCAGAGCATTGAAGATCGCTCGAAGTTCCAAAATGTTGTTTGGGAGGAGAGATTCCTCTCGATTCCACAGGCACCCCAAACAGCTCCCCATCCTGATAGACTTGCGTCCATAGTCACAATCTCCCAGGATGGTCTCAAGAAGGATGTCCTTTGGGACAGGTGATCTGGACAGAGCCACCAAGAGAGTGATTCTCTCGACCGGTTGTCCAGAGAAATCTGTTGCGACAGATCCGAGTGGTCGCCGTTCCACTGACTCAGCATGCACAGCTAAAGAGGTCTGAGATGGAATCTGGCGAATGGAATGATGTCTATGCCATCATGACACCATGAGCCCAATTACCTCCATACACCGGGCCACAAAGGGCCTTAGGAAGCCTGAAGGGCAAGACAATTGGAAGCTAGCTTGTAACGTCTCTGGTCTGTAAGAAATATCCTCATGGATATGGAGTCTATTATAGTACCCAGGAATTCCACCCTGGTACTGGGAACAAGAGAACTCTTTGCTAAGTTTATCTTCCATCCATGAGATCGAAGAAGAAATAGAAGAACCTTTAAATGGTCCTCTGCCAGCTGAAGCCTTAACCAGGATGTCGTCCAAGTGTGGCGCTACTGCTATATCTCTGGTTCTCACCATTGCAAGCAGAGCCCCCAGAACCTTCGTAAAGACTCTTGGGGCAGTAGCTCGACCAAATGGAAGTGCAACAAACTGTATCCCTGAGCGATGACCTCCAGGACCCAAGGGTCTTGCACGTCCCCCAGCCAAGCCTCCAAAAAGAGAGATAGTCTGTCCCCTACACGGTCCAGAGACGGATCAGGGGCCGCCCCTTAATGCCGACTTCGACTCAGCAGGCTTCTTGTTCTGCTCGGATTTATTCCAAGACTGAGTCGGTTTCCAAGTTCCCTTGGACTGCTCAGGCTTCTGAGGGCTGCTGGAGTTGGGATTTATCTGAACGAAAGGAACGAAAATTAGGACCTTGTCCTTTAGGTTTGTTCTTATCCTGTGGTAAAAAAGGCACCTTTGCCTCCAGTGACTGTGGATATGATCGAGTCCAGGCCTGGACCAAAAAGAATCTTCCCCTTAAATGGAAGAGAGATAAATCTAGATTTTGAAGTCATGTCCACAGACCAAGACTTTAGCCAAAGTGCCCTACGGGCTAGCACAGAAAAACCTGACGCCTTGGCATTCAGGCGAATAATCTGCATATTTGCATCACAAATAAAAGAATTAGCTACCCTTAAGGCTTTAAAGGGACACTGAACCCAACTTTTTTCTTTCATGATTCAGATAGAGCAGGCAATTTTAAGCAACTTTCTAGTTTACTCCTATTATCAAATTTTCTTCATTCTTTTGGTATGTTTATTTGAAAAGCAAGAATGTCAGTTTAGATGCCGGCCCATTTTTGGTGAACAACCTGGGTTGTCCTTGCTGATTGGACAGCACCAATAAACAAGTGCTGTCCATGGTTCTGAACCAAAAAATTGCTGGCTCCTTAGCTTTGATATCTTCTTTTTCAAATAAAGATAGCAAGAGAACAAAGAAAAATTGATAATAGGAGTAAATTAGAAAGTTGCTTAAAATTGCATACTCTATCTGAATCATGAACGAAAAAATTTGGGTTTAGTGTCCCTTTAATTCTTTCATGGATCGTGTCAAGGGGACCTTCCACCTCAATTCAGATAAAGATTTGCATCAATAGGTAGCGGCTCCAGCCACAGCATCAACCGCCGCTGCTGGTTGAAACAAATATCCTGTGTGCTGAAACATCTTTCTCAGAGTTTCTAACTTCTTATCCATGGGCTCTTTAAACGAAGAACTATCCTCAAGCGGGATAGTAGCAAGCATGGAGATAGCGCCATCCACCTTAGGGACGGAACCCCACAACTCCAGTTGAGAGTCCGGAACCAGGAATAATTTCTTAAAAGAAGAAGGGGAAAAAGAAGAACCAAGTCTTCCCCATTCATTCTTAATAATATTCGCCATCTTTACGGGAACCAGGAAAGTCTGTGGTACAACCCTGTCCTTATAGACCTTATTTAGTTTAGGAATACGTTCCTCAGGTAATTTAGGTTCTGGAACCTCTAAAGTAGCCAAAACGTCCTTTAAACAGAAAGCCTTAGTGTTCAATCCTAAATCTAAAGTCTGGTTCCTCCGCAGCTGGAGGCTTAGAGGCAGCAGATTCCGACCCAGAAAGAGCATCCTCTGAAGTATCAGAGGCTTCTTTATCAGCGGATAATCTTGTATCGGATAAATCCAATAAGTTAGTAGATGACCCCTGGAAAGGATAGCAATATTTGACCTTCTCGCTTGCGCTTAGCAGGGTGAGGTAAAGCACTGAAGGCCACAGACACTGCCGTTTGCAGCTGTTCAGTAAAGTCTGGCCGTAAAAGGGCCCCTCCAGAAGGAGGATTAGTAGTGCAATGGGAAGCTGCATGTGTATTAGGAGATGACTGTAGGGAGCGCACCTCACGGGACGGTGACTCCTCAGAGGTGGACGGCTCAGTGGCACTAAACATATTAGATATAGATATCTTAGCTATAATTACTTTATCAAGGTATGTGGAACATAATTGAGCAGGCGGGTATACCGTAGCCTCCTCACAATATAGACAGGTATTAGACTTAGGTAAAGAGGGAGTACCCTCTAACGTATCAGAGTCCTCCATAGCTTGCGCCTGTAAGATGGACTATAGAAAAAAGAGAAATGGCACCTTTATACCCCCAATGGCTGGGGCACTCACCACCTCCTATGACCCAGGCCCCACAGAGAAAGAGCTTTGTCTCCGGTAAACCGCACGGTCAGGAAAGAGGAAATCAGGGTGACCACACCCGGTCACGTGGTGCGCAATGCAGGAGCACCCCTACACCCAGCTACAGGAAAAAGCACGCCAAACCTAACTGGTTGCGCAGCTACCCAAAACGAAAGTTTGACAGTCTTATAGCATCGCTCCTGACATGGACTTGAGTGATAGAAGCAGGCAGTGAAACTCATCAACACTGATTGCTTAGGAGCTGTTAATACGAGTCTGGATGGGTTTGCAGAAAGACTCTCCCTGCATCTCCAGGCCCTAACATTTGTCAATGCTGTTACTAAGAGGCTGACAAGACTACTTAAAACTCCTGTCCCATTCCGAAGGGTACTACCCTCCATAAGGAACTACTCTGCATCTTCTGACACTCCTCTGACAACCTCCTGTGACGAAATGCAAAGAATGACTGGGGGATGAGGGAAGTGTGGGAGGTATTTAAGCCTTTGGCTGGGGTGTCTTTGCCTCCTCCTGGTGGCCAGGTTCTGTATTTACCAATGAAGCCGTGGACTCTCATCCTATTAAGAAGGAAATGGGTCTCGGCTCTTTCCAAACTGTAGCCTCATACTCCTGTGCTTCATGGCCGGGGATCTAGAAGTGCCCCCCTCCTCATTAAGCAATGTAAGGCTGCTTAATTGGGATCACTATTACTATGGTGATTGCTCATTTAAAATAAAAGATTTCCCCTTGTAATAGCCCCTAATACAAAAAAATAAATTAAAATAAAAACACTTTTCCCCATTCAAATGAGAGGTCATTTGTCTATCACAAACAGAGGGGGTTGTAGGGGTTCTGTTATAGCCTTTTCCCCTCTGGTTAAACAGGCAACAGGGTATGACACAAGACTCTCCTAGTTAGTGATCTAATAAAAACTATTGCCTAGATTTAGAGTTTTGTCGGTAAAGACCTGCGGTGCAAACGCTGCTTTTTTTTCCAGCGCACCCTTAAGACATGAATGGCTGCGTTAGCCTCAGAAAAGGGAGCGTTGAGCATAATTTAGCTCCACTTCAACTCTCAATACCAGCGTTGCCTACGTTAGCGGTAAGCTGGAAAAACGTGCTCGTGCACGATATCCCCATAGGAAACAATGGGGCTGAGCTGGCTGGAAAAAAAAAACACCTGCAAAAAAGCAGCGTTCAGCTCCTAACGCAGCCCCATTGTTTCCTATGGGGAAACACTCTCTATGTCTACACCTAACACCCTAACATGAACCCTGAGTCTAAACACCCCTAACCTTACACTTATTAACCCCTAATCTGCCGTCCCCGCTATCGCTGACACCTGCATTTTGTTATTAACCCCTAATCTGCAGCTCCGGACACCGCCGCCACCTACATTATAGCTATAAACCCCTAATCTACTGCCCCTAACATCGCCAACACCTACATTATAGTTATTAACCCCTAATCTTTCCCCCCACAACGTCGCCGCCACCTACCTACACTTATTAACCCCTAATCTGCCGACCGGACCTTGCCGCCACTATAATAAATGTATTAACCCCTAAACCGCCGCACTCCCGCCTCGCAAACACTATAATAAATTTTATTAACCCCTAATCTGCCCTCCCTAACATCGCTGCCACCTACCTACAATTATTAACCCCTAATCTGCCGCCCCCAACGTCGCCACTACTATAATAAAGTTATTAACCCCTAAACCTAAGTCTAACCCTAACCCTAACACCCCCTAAGTTAAATATAATTTAAATAAAACTAAATAAATTTACTATAATTAAATAAATTATTCCTATTTAAAACTAAATACTTACCTATAAAATAAACCCTAATATAGCTACAATATAACTAATAGCTACATTGTAGCTATTTAAGGATTTATATTTATTTTACAGGCAACTTAGTATTTATTTTAACTAGGTACAATAGCTATTAAATAGTTATTAACTATTTAATAGCTACCTAGTTAAAATAATTACAAAATTACCTGTAAAATAAATCCTAACCTAAATTACAAATACACCTAACACTACACTATCAATAAATTAATTAAATTACCTACAATTAGCTAAACTAAAATACAATTAAATAAACTAATCTGTAATACAAAAAAAACACAAACACTAAATTACAGAAAATAAAAAAAATTACAAGAAGTTTAAACTAATTACACCTAATCTAAGCTCCCTAATAAAATAAAAAAGCCCCCCAAAATAATAAAATGCCCTACCCTATTCTGAATTACAAAGCTCTTTTACCAGCCCTTAAAAGGGCCTTTTGCGGGGCATTGCCCTAAAGTAATCAGCTCTTTTACCTGTAAAAAAAAATACAACCCCCCCACATTAAAACCCACCACCCACATACCCCTACTCTAACCCACCCAAACCCCCCTTAAATAAACCTTTTATTAGGGGGCTTAGATTAGGTGTAATTAGTTTAAACTTCTTGTAATTTTTTTTTTATTTTCTGTAATTTAGTGTTTGTATTTTTTTTGTATTATAGATTAGTTTATTTAATTGTATTTTAGTTTAGCTAATTGTAGGTAATTTATTTATTGATAGTGTAGTGTTAGGTGTATTTGTAACTTAGGTTAGGATTTATTTTACAGGTAATTTTGTATTTATTTTAGCTAGGTAGTTATTAACTATTTAATAGCTATTGTACCTAGTTAAAATAAATACAAAGTTGCCTGTAAAATAAATATAAATCCTAAAATAGCTACAATGTAACTATTAGTTATATTGTAGCTATTTTATGGTTTATTTTATAGGTAAGTATTTAGTTTTAAATAGGAATAATTTATTTAATTATAGTACATTTATTTAGATTAATTTAAATTATATTTAACTTAGGGGGGGTTAGGGGTTAATAACTTTATTATAGTAGTGGCGACGTTGGGGGCGGCAGATTAGGGGTTAATAATTTTAGGTAGGTGGCGGCGACGTTAGGGAGGGCAGATTAGGGGTTAATACTATTTATTATAGTGTTTGCGAGGCGGGAGTACGGCGGTTTAGGGGTTAATACATTTATTATAGTGGCGGTGAGGTCCGGTCAGCAGATTTGGGGTTAATAAGTGTAGGTAGATGGCAGCGACGTGGGGGGGGCAGATTAGGGGTTAATGAATATAATGTAGGTGTCGGCGATGTTAGGGGCAGCAGATTAGGGGTTCATAGGTATAATGTAGGTTGTGGCGGTGTCCAGAGCGGCAGATTAGGGGTTAAAACATTTTTTATTATAGGGTTGGCGATGTGGGGTGGCCTCGGTTTAGGGGTACATAGGTAGTTTATGGGTGTTAGTGTACTTTATAGCACAGTAATTAAGAGCTTTATGTTCACGCGTTAGTCCATAAAGCTCTTAACTACTGACTTTTTTTGACGGTAGGAGTCTTGTCGGTAGAGGGTCTACCGCTCACTTCTTCCAAGACTCGAAATACCAGCGTTAGGCAAATCCCATTGAAAGGATAGGATACGCAATTGACGTAAGGGGATCTGCGGTAGCCTCGAGCCGTGGAAAGAAGGTGAGCGGTAGACCTTTTCCTGCCTGACTCTAAATACCAGCAGGCGGTAAAAAGCAGGGTTAGGACCCCTTAACGCTGCTTTTGACGGCTAACGCCAAACTCTAATATTTCTATATCATCACTTCTACATGGGGTGGACTTTCTTGCCTGGTCATTACATCAGCCTTTTAGAGTAGATTATTTCAGCACAAATATCATGGTCTACTTTTGCACTCACCTGTTTTATATTCAGGAATTTGAGCCTGATAATCAGATCCCACACGGATCATACTATCTACAAAACAGAAAAGGAGTCATTAAAAAAAAAAAAAAGTTAAAAATAAATAAAAACAAAAACGTTATTTGCACCTTGTAAGATTAGATTTAAAGGAACACTGTACTGTAAAACGCATCCCAAATGACTTTTTATACCTACTGCAGAGTATTAAATGTATAGGAAACTGTTCCTTCATGTTTATTTTTGTATTTGTAATATCCAGTTTTGCTTGATTAAAATCATCACCTGCTCTCCAGGTAAATTGACTGAATCTGCAAGTAAAGCAGCTTCGCTAACGTTATATATGTCTAAACATAGTTATTCAAATTTTAATTATGGCCGGGCACAGCCTCTTTCAAATTCAAAAGTCTCTCTCTCCTACCCCTTACAGAGAGATTAATTAGTGCTATTGTCTCCTGTTTACATATCTTTTCTACACAATACATTTGTTATTCATATTTGTACTGTTGCTGGTGGTTTCTACATGCAAAGTAATTTCATATAAAAGAATAAAGATAAAAGGAGCTGTTTACAAACAAATACACTCCAGTAAGCAAAATGGATCATAGAGAACATTTTAGAGTACAATGCTTTTTAAAGCAAAAGGAAGCACATACTTGGAACAAGAAAAGTGTGAACATATGAAGGACACAAAATAAGTAATATATTTGTTCACATGCACAATAAGAGATATGTGGCAATATCATTGTATCTTTATATAATAATGTTATACAAGTGGAGTACACAAACTACCTGCTGTGTCCTGGGCAAAACTAGAACACAATGCCTCTGTGGTGCAGGAGATTAACTATTTAAAGGGACAGTCTACTTGAATTTTTTTATCATTTAAACAGATAGATAATCCCTTTATTACCCATTCCCCAGTTTTGCATAACCAACACGGTTATATTAATGTACTTTTTACCTC
This sequence comes from Bombina bombina, assembly GCF_027579735.1. Classification (NCBI taxonomy): domain Eukaryota; kingdom Metazoa; phylum Chordata; class Amphibia; order Anura; family Bombinatoridae; genus Bombina; species Bombina bombina. The sequence continues at coordinate 43,938,921 of NC_069505.1, read as the reverse complement.
TGTGATTACCTTGTATCTAAGCCTCTGCTGCCCCCTGATCTCATGACTTTATTATCTATTGACTTGCATTTTAGTCAATTAGTGCCATCTGCCACAACCCATGGGCGTGAGCACAATGTTACCTATATGGCTCACATGAACTAGCAGTACTCTGTTGTGAAAAGTAAAAAAAAGCATGTGATAAGAGGCTGTCTGTAGTGGCTTAGAAACAGGCAGAGATTTAGAGGTTTAAATGTTATAAAGTATATTAATATAACAACCTTGGTTGTGCAAAGCTGGGGAATGGGTAATAAAGGAGTTATCTATCTTTTTAAACAATAACAATTCTGGTGTTGCCTGTCCCTTTAAGTGTATAATATTATTAATATAAATAATAAGATGCTGTAAGTAATTGGAACACAAACTGTGTACAAGATTTAAAGGGACAGTCAATTTAAAATTAAACAATCATGATTCAGATAGGGCACTGGTCTTTAAATCTGTCCTCATGCCTCCTTAAAGGGACAGTCCACACAAAAATTGTTATTGTTTAAAAAGATAGCTAATGCCTTTGCTATCCATTCCCCAGCTTTGCACAACCAACATTGTTATATTAATATACTTTACAACATTTAAACCTCTAAATTTCTGTCTGTTTATAAGCCCCTACAGACAGCCCCATGATCACATGCTTTGTATTTGTTTGTCACATCAGGGGAGTGCTAGTTCATGTGAGCCATATAGATAAGATTGTGCCGACGCCCATGGATTCTAACAAAACAGCACTAATAAGCTTAATCCAAGTCAATAGATAAAGTCATGTGATCAGGGGGCTTAGATACAAGGTAATCAGAGGTAAAAAGTATATTACTATAACCATGTTGGTTGTGCAAAACTGGGGACTGGGTAATAAAGGGATTATCTTTGTAAACAAACATTTTTGAGCGGACTGTCCCTTTAACAGGCCAGATTTAGAGGATTTCTGAAATGGAACACAGGGTCCGATTAGGAAACATGGTTATTTTACCTGCTTTCACCCAAGGTAATCCTGAAACTTTAGCCTGTTGGGAAAGCCAGAGGACAGGTTTGAAAAACCAGTGAGATAGGGCATGTCATTTTAAACAGCTTTCCAATTTATTTTTATCAAATTTTCTTTGTTGTCTTGGTATTCTTTGTTGAAAGCTAAACCTAGGTAGGCTCATATGCTGATTTCTAAGCCCTTGCAGGCTGCCTCTTATCTCAGTGCATTTTGACAGTTTCGCACAGCTAGACAGCTCTAGTTCATGTGTGCCATATAGCTAACATTGTGCTCACTCCCGTGAAGTTATTTACTGATTGGCTAAAATGCAAGTCTTTCAAAAGCACTGAGATAAGGGGGCAGTCTGCAGAGGCTTAGATACAAGGTAGTCACAGAGGTAAAAAGTGTATTAAAGGACCAGTCAACAAAGTACATTTGCATAATCAACAAATGCAAGATAACAAGACAATGTAATAGCACTTAGTCTGAACTCCAAATGAATAGTAGATTTTTTTTCCTGACAATTTTAAAAGTTACGTCTTTTTCCACTCCCCCTGTACCATGTGACAACCATCAGCCAATCACAAATGCATACACGTACCATGTGACAGCCATCAGCCAATCACAAATGCATACATGCTTATTCTGTGAATTCTTGCTCAGTAGTAGCTGGTGACTCAAAAAGTGTAAATATAAAAAGACTGCACTTTTTTTTTAATGGAAGTAAATTGGAAAATTGTTACAAATTGCACGCTCTGTCTGAATAATGAAAGTTTCATTTTGACTTGTGTGTCCCTTTAATATAACAGTGTTGGTTATACAAAACTGGAGAATGGGTAATAACGGGATTAACTGCTTCAAGTAGACTGTCCCTTTAAGATTCAAATTTCAATAAAGCAAACACTTTACACAGACAAACTGCTAAAAGCAAATGCACTAATGTTTGCACGGAACCAGGTGTTTAACCCCACTAACGAGTTAAACGCTTAAAGTTGACTCTAGTTTAGTTCGTTTGGCAGCTACATATGTCATCATTGAGTTTTTTGGGGAAAAAGGAGGTTCAACACAAAGAATAGTGCGATACTAAAATAATCTAATACATTTTAGTATTTTCCCATTGCAGCTTTATGTTTCTTTAAACCCCAGAAATACTGTGGCTTTTCTACATTTCAGTAAAAACAAACCTGAAACACACTATTTATAAGGTGACAAGCTGGAGTTGAACCAATCACCTTAAAGGTACAGCCTACTCATAGTTTAAAAAGATAGATAATCCCTTTATTACCCATTCCCCAGTTTTGCATAACCAACACTGTTATGTTATTATACATTTTACCTCTGTGATTACCTTGTATCTAAGCCTCTGCAGACTGCCCCTTATCTCAGTGCTTTTGACAGACTTGCATTTTAGCCAATCAGTGTGGACTCCTAGGAAACTCCATGGGAGTGAGCACAATGTTATCTGGCACACATGAACTAGCGCTGTGTGTAAAAAAACTGTCAAAATGCACTGAGCTAGGAGGCAGCTTTCAAGGGCTTACAAAATAGCATGAGCTTACCTAGGTTTAGCTTTCAATAAAGAATATTAAGTGAACAAAGCAAATCGGGTGATAAAAGTAAATTGGAAAGATGTTAAAAAAAACAAACTGCATGCCCTATCTGAATCATGAGAGTTTAACAGCTGAGGACATGCACACGGTCTGAAAACATCATGTGCAAGATACAAGTCCTAATACATAAGACACTGGCATAACGTCAGCTAGAAGATGCCACGGCCACACCTAACACAGGCAGAGCATTCACAGGTAAAGATGCTAGGGTGACCCAGAGCTGCAGCAAACATGAGACAGGACAGCTACTGTAGTGCATCAAGCGGATGCCACAACACTGCATCATCTTGTAAACCCCCACAAAGATAGAAGTAGCACAAACACTAACATATAGGATGAGGAGGGATTCTTCCTAGAAACTTGGCAGATTTTTTCCATATATACATATACTTAAACCGGGGTTGACAAATCTGTTTAAAATTTAGGAGCCAGACAGTGGTATTTGTATATGAACATATGGAGAATACCCCAAAATTCTAGGAGCCAGGGGCTCCTGGGTTTGTCAAGCCGTGCAACTGCACAATATATAAGAGATCACATTGAACTGATTATATAAAGCACTAAGCAGTACTAGAAGCAACAAAAAAAGATAGATATAAAAACATAAATTATGCTGATAATTTCCTTTCCATCGTTACGAGGAGTCCACGGCTTCATTCATTACTTGTGGGAATACAGAACCTGGCCACCAGGAGGAGGCAGACACACCACAGCCAAAGGCTCAAATACCTCCCCCACTCCCCTCATCCCCCAGTCATTCTGCCGAGGGAACAAGGAACAGTAGGAGAAATATCAGGGTATAAATGGTGCCAGAAGAAAAACAAAAGAAATTTAGGTCCGCCCAACGGAAAACCGGGCGGGAGCCGTGGACTCTCCTCATAACGATGGAAATGAAAATATCAGGTAAGCATAATTTATGTTTTCCATCTGAATATGAGGAGAGTCCACGGCTTCATTCATTACTTATGGGGAAAAAATACCCAAGCTCTAGAGGACACTGAATGAAAACGGGTGGGTAAAAAAGAGGCGGACCCTAGTCTGAGGGCACCACAGCCTGCAAAACCTATCCCCCAAAAGCTGCTTCAGCCGAAGCAAAAATGTCAAATTTATAAAACTTTTGAAAAAATATGTAAGGAGGACCAGGTAGCCGCCTTACAAATCTGCTCCATAGAGGCCTCATTCTTAAAGGCCCAAGAAGAAGCCACAGTTCTAGTTGAGTGAGCCATAATCCTCTAAGGAGGGTTATGTCCCACTGTCTCATAAGCCAAGCGAATCATGTTCCTCAGCCAAAAAGATAGGGAAGTGGAAGAAGCCTTCTGCCCCTTGTGCTTCCCCGAATAGACAACAAACAAAGCTGAAGTTTGTCTGAAATACTTTGTAGTCTGAAGATAGAATGTCAAAGCTCGAACCACATCCAAATTATGAAGTAACCGTTCCTTCGAAGAAGGTGGTTTAGGAAACAAGGAAGGAACTACAATTTCCTGAATAATATTGCGATCAGACACAACCATAGGGAGAAATCCCAATCCAGTTTGAAGGACAGCCTTATCAGCCTGGAAAACCAAGTAAGGAGGCTCACATTGCAAGGCCGCTAATTCAAAAACACTGCGTCGCGAAGCAATAGCCAATAGAAAAAGAACCTTCCAAGACCGTCTTAATGTCAAGAGAATGCATAGGCTCAAACGGAGCACACTGCAAAATCCTAAGAAACAGATTCAAACTCCAAGGAGGAGCAGAATGTCTAAATACAGGCCTGATCCTGGATAGAGCCTGAACAAAAAAAAGAGTGTATATCAGAAAGCTCAGCGAGCTTCTTGTGTAACACAGATAGAGCCGAAATCTGTCCCCTTAAGGAACTGGAGGCAAGTCCTTTCTCCAAACCGTCCTGGAGGAAGGAAAGAAACCTGGATACCCTGACCTTATGCCAGGAATATCCACGAGTTTCACACCAGAGTAAGTAGGTCCTCCACACCTTATGATAAATGTGATGGGTGACCGGCTTTCTGGCTTGAATGAGAGTATCGATCAGACTCTCAGAAAATCCTCTCCTGGCTAAGACTAAGCATTCAATCTCCACGCAGTCAGCCTCAGAGAATCTAGATTCTGATGCACAAAGGGGCCCTGTACCAGCAGGTCCCTGTGACAGGGCAATCTCCATGGAGGAGACTATGACATCCCCACTAGATCCGCAAACCACGTCCTCCACGGCCATGACGGAGCAATCAGAATAGTTGACGCTTGCTCCTGTTTGCTGCGTGCCACTACTCGAGGTAGAAGTGGTAATGGTGGAACTATGTAGACCAGGTTGAATCCCCAAGGCACTGCTAAGGCATATATCAGTTCTGCCTGGGGATCCCTGGACCGCGACGCGTATCTGGGTAGCTTGAAGGTGAGTCTGGATGCCATGAGATCTATCTCCGGAGTCCCCCATCTGTTGCAAATCTCCGCAAACACTTTGGGGTGAAGAGACCATTCCCCCGGATGAAACGACTGTCTGCTGAGAAAATCTGCTTCCCAGCTGTCCACACCCAGGATGTGGATCGCTGATATCGAGCAGTCGTGGGCCTCTGCCCACTGCAGAATCCGAGATACTTCCCTCATGGCTAGGGAGCTTCTCGTCCCCCCCCCCCGATGGTTGATGTAAGCCACCGAGGTGATGTTGTCCGACTGGAATCTGATGAACTTGGACGAACCCAGGAGGGGCCAAGCCCCCAGAGCGTTAAAGACTGCTCGAAGTTCCATCATGTTGATCGGGAGAAGAGACTCCTTCCGATTCCATCTGTCCCGTGCCTCCCTGACACCCCAAATCGCTCCCCAACCTGAGAGAGACACTCGCATCCGTAGTCACAATATCCCAAGATGGTCTGAGGAAGGATGTCCCCTGGGACAGCTGATCTGGACGGAGCCACCAAGAGAGGCATTCCCTCGACCCGTTGTCCAGAGAGATCAGTTGGGATAGATCCAAGTAATTGTCGTTCCACTGCTTCAGCATGCACAACTGAAGAGGCCGGAGAAGGAATCTGGCGAATGGAATGACATCTATAGTGAATACCATGAGCCCAATCACCTCTAGGCACAGGGCCACTGATGGCCTTGAGGAGGTCTGAAGGGCAAGAAAGCTGGAGACAATTTTGCAACGTCTCTGGTCTGTTCCACTCTGGTACTGGGAGCCAGAGAACTCTTTCCCGAGTTTATCTTCCATCCATGAGATCGCAGAAGAAGAGCTCTCGAATGGTCCTCTGCCAGTCGGCAGGACGGAGCCTGGACCAGGATGTCTTACAGATAAGGTGCTACTGCAATACCTCTGGACCTCGCCACCTTCGTGAAGATTCTTGGAGCAGTAGCCAGACTGAAAGGAAGAGCTACAAACTGGAAATGCTAATCCAGAAAGGTGAACCTTAGGAACTTGAAGTGATCCTTGTGTATTGGCACATGAAGGTAGGCGTCCTTCAAGTCTATCATAGTCATGAACTGACCGTCTTGAATTATGGGCAGTATAGACCTTATCGTCTCCATCTTGAATGATGGGACCGACAAACTTGTTTAAGCACTTTAGGTCTAGAATTGGTCGAAACGTGCCCTCCTTTAGTACCACGAAAAGGTTTGAATAGTACCCTAGACCCCTTTCTGCTAGAGGTACCGGTACAATTACTCCTAGAGAGGAGAGATCCCTCACACACTCTAGAAAAGCATCTTGTTTCTCTGGTTTTGACGATAGATTCGACAAGAGGAATATGCCCCTGGGAGGGTGAGTTTTGAAACCTATCCGGTAACCTTGGGCAATAACCTCTAGAACCCAAGGATCCTGCACTTCTCTCATCCAAGCCTCAGCGAAAAAATGATAGTCTGCCCCCTACGAGATCCAGAGACGGATCGGGGGCCGCCCCTTCATGCCGACTTTGTCTCGGCAGGCTTCTTACTCTGTTTGGTTTTATTCCAAGATCCCTTGGACTGCTCGGGCTTCGCAGCAGGCTGCTGTTGTTGGGACTTGTCCGAACGAAAAGGACGAAAATTAGGACCCTTAGGTTTATTCTTCTTATCCTGCGGTAGAAAGGCACCTTTGCCCCCCGTGACCGTGGATATGAGAGTTCAGGCCTGGACCGAAAAGAACCTTTCCCTTAAATGGGAAGTAATCTAGATTTGGACGTCATGTCAGCAGACCACGACTTTAACCAAAGGGCCCTTCGGGCCATAACAGAAAAACCTGATGTCTTGGCATTCAGGTGAATAATCAGCATGTTTGCATCACAGATAAACGAATTAGCTACCCTCAGGGACTTAATTCTTTCCTGTATCCCATCGAGGGGAGTCTCCACCTCGATTAGGTCCGACAGAGAGTCACACCAATAGGTAGCGGTTCCCGCCACCGCAGCAACCGCCACTGCCAGCTGAAAAACAAATCCTGTGTGCTGAAACATTTTTTTTAACAGGGTCTCTAATTTCTTATCCATGGGTTCCTTAAACGACGAACTATCCTCAAGTGGGATAGTGGTGCGCTTAGCGAGTGTGGAGATAGCTTCGTCCACCTTAGGGACAGATCCCCACAACTCTAGCTAAGAATCAGGAACTGGGAACAATTTCTTAAAGGAAAAAGGGGAGAAAAAAGAACCCAGTCTCTCCCATTCATTCTTTATAACATTCGCCATCTTTACAGGAACCGGGAAAGTCTGTGGCACCACCCTGTCCTCATAAACCTTATCAAGCTTAGGAATAGAATGTTTCTCCAGTAACTTCGGTTCCGGAAACCTCTAGAGTAGCTAACACCTTTTTCAATAAAAAGCTTAAGTGCTTCATCCTAAACCTAAAGTCTGGTTCCTTCGCAGCCGGAGGTTTAGAGTCCGCAAATTCCGACCCAGAGAGTCTTCCAAAGTATCAGAGTCGTCTGCATCGGCGGATAATCTAGTCTCAGATTTTGAACAGAGTAGATGACCCCTGGGAAGGATAGCAATGTTTAACCTTTCGTTTGCGCTTAGCAGGGCGAGGTAAAGCACTGAAGGCTGCAGACAACGCCGTTTGCAAATGATCGGCAAAATCAGGCGGCCATAGGGCCCCTCCCGTAGGAGGATTAGTAGTGTACTGGGGAGCTGCATGTGTAAACAGAGATAATTGTAGGGAACGCATCTCGCGGGATGGAGACCCCTCAGAGGTGGACGGCTCAGTGGTACTAAACATCTTATTCTTTTTAGATATCACTATTTTATCATGGCAGGTGGAACATAGTTGAGCAGGCGGGTATGGCGAAGCCTCCTCACAAACACAGGCATTAGATTTAGGTAAAGAGGGAGTCCTCCATAGCTTGCGCCTTTAATATGGATTATATAAAAAAATTAAATGGCACCTTTATACTCCCAATGGTCGGGGCACTCACCACCTCCTATGACCCAGGCTCACAGAGAAATGCTTTTGTCTTCTGCAAATTGACGGTCAGGAAAAGGAAGAGAAAGAAGCCACACCCGGTCACATGGAGTACCATACAGGACCACCCCTGCAGCCGAGAAAAAGCGTGCCTACTAAACAGGCTGTGCAGTAATCAAATGAAGGAAAAAAACCTGACTGTTCCACATTGCCAGAGCCACATCTCACACAAGTCACAGCAAAAAAAAAATCATGTATACATCCCCCCCCCCCCGTTCAAGAATCAACGCCGTGGAACAGGAACACGGCCTCTCAAGTTTGACAGTATTGTAGCATCGCTCCTGACATGTTAAGTAAAAGAAAGCAGGCAGTGAAACTCGTCAACACTGATTGTTTAAGGAGCTGTCAATACGAGTCTGGATGGTTTTGCAGAAAGACTCTCCCTGCATCTCCAGACCCTAACATTTGTCAATGCTCTCACTGAGAAGCTGACAAGACTACTTAAAACTAAAAAAGTACTGCCCTCCAGAATCTTCCGACACTTCTCTGCCATCCTCCTGTGATGGAAGGCAAAGAATGACTGGGGGATGAGGGGAGTGGGGGGAGGTATTTGAGCCTTTGGTTGGGGTGACTTTGCCTCCTCCTGGTGGCCAGGTTCTGTATTCCCACAAGTAATGAATGAAGCTGTGTTAAGATGATAATACAAATTCCCTATAAATAAATTAAAGTGAAGCACTGCAATACACAGTCATTATTGCCCTGCTTTTGTTGTACAAATCTTATTTCCAGTGGGACAAGCACAATTCTGTAATCTACGTATGCTGTAAAATGAACACGCTACATACTAGACTGTCCTTGCTTAGAGCAGTGCACAACCTCAGTCGCAGCTAGAAAACATACAAGAGATCCACTGATACTTTAAAACATTTGTGTGTGGGCAACTGCAGATTTATAATGTGCATATATAAAAACAAATCACTACTGTCCCTTTAATCTCTCAGTTGCCAAAAACACACACAATAATTTAAACTCAAATTCTCTTTTGTGATAAAGACAGAACATACAATTTAAAAAAATAAGTTTCCCAATTTACTTCTTTCTCATGATATTCTTTGCTGAAGAGATACCTTGGTAGGGATCTGGAAGGAAATAGTGCAGTGCTCTTGCAAAAGGATAACATTCTTGCAAAACTGTGGCTATATAGTGCTCCAAACACGTGCACACTCCTGAGCTTACGTCCCTGCTTTTCAAAAAAGGATAACCAGAAAATAAAGTAAATTAAAGGGACACTGAACCCAAATTATTTTTCCTTTCGTGATTCAGATAGAGCAGCAATTTTAAGCAACTTTCTAATTTACTCCGATTATCAAATTTTCTTAATTCTCTTGGTATCTTTATTTGAAATGCATGAATGCAAGTTTAGATGCCGGCCCATTTTTGGTGAACAACCTGGGTTGTTCTTGCGGATTGGTGGATAAATTCACCCACCAATAAACAAGTGCTGTCCAGTGTTCTTAACCAAAAAATAGCTTAGATGCCTTCGTTTTCAAATAAAGATAGCAAGAGAACGAAGAAAAATTGATAATAGGAGTAAATTCTAAAGTTGCTTAAAATTGCTGTTCTATCTGAATCACAAAAGAAAAAATTTGGGTTCAGTGTCCCTTTAATAGAAGTAAATTAGAAAGTGGTTTAAAATTGTATCTTCTATCTGAATCATAAAAGAAAAAAAAAATGGGTTTGATGTCCTGATAGACTGAAACACAAACGACCAATCAGTTACATAAATCTGTGATCATTTGTGTCCTTCGCTGCCCAAGGCACACGGGCTGTAGTGATTTAACCTCAAAGTGCCAAAATTACACAAGGCAATAAAGAGGTTAAACCGCTGCGATTTAAACCCTTTGTTTTCTTGGCACACAGATCTGCAGCAGAAAGTTAACCCTTTACCCCCTGTGATCCATGTAAGGCATGTGCTCTCTCACTACTGCACATGGGGAAGTACTATAGTATAAGGATTCTGCTACAGATTGTATGTATTGTATTCAGTACCAAATCCCTCAGACAACACAGAACCAAGCACACACAAGGATGTAGCACACAGCAGTACCCAGGAGAAGCACACACAAGGATGTAGCACACAGCAGTACCCAGGAGAAGCACACACAAGGATGTAGCACACAGCAGTACCCAGGAGAAGCACACAGCAGTACCCAGGAGAAGCACACACAAGGATGTAGCACACAGCAGTACCCAGGAGAAGCACACACAAGGATGTAGCACACAGCAGTACCCAGGAGAAGCATACACAAGGATGTAGCACACAGCAGTACCCAGGAGAAGCATACACAAGGATGTAGCACACAGCAGTACCCAGGAGAAGCACACACAAGGATGTAGCACACAGCAGTACCCAGGAGAAGCACACACAAGGATGTAGCACACAGCAGTACCCAGGAGAAGCACACACAAGGATGTAGCACACAGCAGTACCCAGGAGAAGCACACACAAGGATGTAGCACACAGCAGTACCCAGGAGAAGCACACACAAGGATGTAGCACACAGCAGTACCCAGGAGAAGCACACATGTGGCGTAGACTGGATACTAAAGCCTATGTGAAAAGCACACAGCCCAAGGCACATATGGACAAAGTGTAAAGCCATAAGCAGAGCGCACGTACACACTGACAGGGCACAGACAGCAGTCTGTTCAGCACACAGGGCAGGACTCTGAACTCATTCAAACAAAGGAGAAACAAAGCAAGAGCAGACCCTACGTAAGCTTCAAAACAACCACAACAGCTTAAAGGGACATTCAACTTATCTTGCTTTTATGTAAAATAATAATAAAGCTTACACTCCCTTAGAGCAGCCATTCTATGACCTAGGTTTTCTGCCAGCTATTTAGTTTGCAGCATTCTGAAAGCTTTACAGTTTGATCTCTACAGGGCAGTTTGGGACAAATAATTTTTTTATAACACAAATGCAAGAAATGTTTAATGTCCCTTTAAAGAAGCACACAGGGGACTTTAGCAGGAAATTGGGGGACTTCAGATTTAAACTAAATTGTTCTTTAAAAGGGACAGTCAAGTCATGATTCAGATAGGACGTGCAGTTTTAAACAACTTTCCAAATTACTTTTATCACCACATTTGCTTTGTTCTCTTGGTATATGCCAATTTCTAAGCCGTTGAACTGCCTCTTATCTCAGTGCAGTTTGACAGTTTTTTACGGCTAGACAGTGCTAGTTCATGTGTGTCATATAGATAATTGTGCTCACTCCTGTGGAGTTATTTATGCGTAAGCAGTGATTGGCTAAACTGCAAGTCTGTCAAAAGAACTGAGATAAGGGGGCAGTCTGCAGAGGCTTAGATACAAGATAATCAGAGGTAAAAAGGTATATTAATATAACAGTGTTGGTCATGCAAAAACTAGGGAATGGGTAATAAAAGGGATAATCCATCTTTTTAAACAATAAAAGTTCTGGAGTAGACTGTCCCTTTAAAGGGACAAACATTTTTTCCCCATGATTCAGATAGAACATACATTTCTAAACATCTTCTTTCCAATTTACTTTTATTATCATAGTTGCATCATTCTTTTGGTCCCCTTTGTTGAATGAAAAACAATGCACTACTGGGAGCTAGCTGAACACATCGAGTGAGCTGATAAGAGGCCACCAATCAGCAGCTAGCTCTCAACAGTGCATTGCTGCTCCTGAGACTACCTAGGTATGCTTTTCAATAAAGGACAACAAGAGGATTAAGTAAACTATAGAAGTAAATTGGAAAGTTGTTTAATTTTGACTTTACTGTCGCTTTAAAAATCACTATTATCCTGATAAAATAATAATTTTAAACTAGTGACACTGCATTGAATGTAAGTTGTAAAAAAAAAAAAATCTTGAGTAATTATTCAGCTTATTCTTATTGATGATACATAATGGGATAAGCGTGTGTACGAGGGCTGTAAGCAGACGGATACAGGACTGTAGATTGGGTGATACATAATGGGATAAACGTGTGTACGAGGGCTGTAAGCAGACGGATACAGGACTGTAGATTGGGAGATACATAATGGGATAAACGTGTGTACGAGGGCTGTAAGCAGACGGATACAGGACTGTAGATTGGGTGATACATAATGGGATAAACGCATGTACGAGGGCTGTAAGCAGACGGATACAGGACTGTAGATTGGGAGATACATAATGGGATAAACGTGTGTACGAGGGCTGTAAGCAGACGGATACAGGACTGTAGATTGGGTGATACATAATGGGATAAACGCATGTACGAGGGCTGTAAGCAGACGGATACAGGACTGTAGATTGGGAGATACATAATGGGATAAACGCGTGTACGAGGGCTGTAAGCAGACGGATACAGGACTGTAGATTGGGTGATACATAATGGGATAAACGCATGTACGAGGGCTGTAAGCAGACGGATACAGGACTGTAGATTGGGAGATACATAATGGGATAAACGCGTGTACGAGGGCTGTAAGCAGACGGATACAGGACTGTAGATTGGGTGATACATAATGGGATAAACGCGTGTACGAGGGCTGTAAGCAGACGGATACAGGACTGTAGATTGTGAGATATGGGTTACGGGGGGGACAGCTTGCTAAATCAGGAGAGATATGCAGAGTGATGTGAGAGCGCACACCACGCACAGAAACAGTGACACAGAGCAGGTGGAAGAGTGGGAGGGCAGAAAAAAAGAAACGATTAGTCTGGTGCTAACAAAGACACTCAGGGCTAGAAAAGGAAGGTCCAGGGGGCACTTCGCACTGGAAAAAAAGATGCATGGTGCATCAGTTAAAGCTGCTGAGAGAGAAGGCAGGAGGAGAAGTAGACGAGAACAGAATGAGCTGAATAGGACGGGGCAGGCACGATAATAAAATGCTCTAGAACAGGGTTTCTGAACCGCGGTCTTCAAGTTCCCCCAACAGGCCAGGTTTTCATTATAGCTGAACCAGTGCACAGGTGAAGTAATCAGCTGATCAGTAACCATGGTAACTAACCTGCTCTGACCCATCAGCTGATTATTTCACCTGTGCACTGGTTCAGCTATAATGAAAACCTGGCCTGTTGGGAGAACTTAAGGACCGCGGTTGAGAAACACTATTCTAGAGCATTGTCCCTTTGAAAAAGGACATTAAACACTTTAAGATGGTAATATAAAATGATTAATAGTATATAAAATCAAAAACTGTGCAATATAATTTATTTATTTTGTCCCCTTTTCTTGTAATTCCATTCTGAAACTGTGAGCATTTCAGTTCCTGTTACAAATGGAAGTGCAGGACACGGTTAAATTCCTCACAGTCATTGGCTGCACACTCTAGTGCCCTATTGATAACCATCCCTGATTGGCCACAGCAGAGAAGGTAACCTAAGTTACAACATGGCAGCTCCCATTGTTTTAGACACTAAAACTCTACACTTATTTTGTCAATATTTAAACAACTAATGAAACTTTATAAAATACATAAACATGCTATTCTCAGACTAATCTTTTCTTTGTCTGCATCATTCTATCTAGCATTTAGTGTTTAATGTCCCTTTAATTATTTGCATTGTTGCTTTAGAGAACTATGAGTTTAAAGGGACATTAAACACACATTTTTTCTTTCCTGATTCAGATAGAGAATACCATTTTAAACAACTTTCTAATTAACTTCTATGATCTAATTTGCTTCATTATCTTAATATTCTTTCCTGAAAAGCATATCTAGATAGGCTCAATAGCTTCTGATTGGTGGCTGCACTTAGATGCCTCATGTGATTGGCTCACCGATGTGCATTGCTATTTCTTTAGCAAAGTATATACAAAGTATGCAACAAATTAGATAATAGAAGTAAATTGGAATGTTGTTTAAAATTGTATTCTCTATCAGAATCGTGAAATAATTTTTTGGGGTTTAATGACCCTTTAAGCCACACAAAGAGATTAAACACAAATCTGAAATCTGCTGCAGAGTGAACCAGCAAAGCTGATCACAAACTAAACATGACGGGAGAGCCAACCAGGGGCAGAAATTGTGCGTAGCAGCCAATCAAAAAAAGGTGTATAGCTGCTCCAGAACTATGTGTTTAAACTCTGCAGGATTTAAATACATAATAATCTACAAGTAAAAGTGCAATAATACAGTACCCTAGCATGTGCTTCGTTATACCCCTTTAAGAGTTAGGTAGTACTATTCATAGATAGGATATACTTATGGGACATATTTTAGAGGGGTTATAAATGTTGAAAGTAGATCTATAGCAGGATAGATTCAGGCTTGAAAGTTCTACAAGCGTTTTGTTACGTTTAATGTCCTTGGAGCATTTCACCAGAAATGCTTGTGTAATGATAAATGCTGACAGCGTATGCAGTCACCATTTAGCGATGTCGGGTGGACATGATACACTATAGTGAATCATGTCTGTCTGACATTTGATAAAATTGGCCCCCATGTGTTCAACTCCCCTGAGACACACAGGAGATAAAATTGTTAGGAATAAAGACAGCAGATTTGTTACAGTGCCTAGGGCAGCACAACAACTCGATACCCCTCTAGTAACACGTCAAACTCCTGGGTTTGAGAGGAGGTGGGATGCAGGGCAGGTGGGTTATTAGAAAACAGCCAAGCATAGGGAGGTTTACAGACTGAGGAAGGGGCTGGAGCAGAAGCGTTGTTAGGCTAGTAGAATATTAGACCTGGCACTCCAGATGTTTCAGAACTACATTTCCCATGATGCTTAGGCAGTCTGACATCCAGTCGAGTATCAAGGTTTGCCATCACTGTTCTAGGGCCTCTAGGCTGCTGCAGAATCGCATGCAAACCCCTCAAGGGCCATTTACAGTTTCCTTAATGTACCCCTAACTATAAAATCAGATGACCAACTGTAAAAAGACTCTTGAGGTAACCGTCAAAAGGGATGTCTGGAACAGCCAGAGAATGGGCGCAGTCTAGCAGCACGGCCACAATATATCTTGCACTGCTCACATTACAAGCTATTTAGATATGTATACTCTCCAGAACAATAACAGAAATGGAAAACATCACCAAAGTAGGAAAAACGCAGAGTCAAATGTTCCCAGTACAGTGCCACAAAAGCCAATTCCACACCATGCAGACACGACAAACTGACACAATTTAGACACGAGCTCCCATATATACTAAAGGGATAATAAAGTAAAAAATGTAGTTCCCCCATAAAATGATCCATTTATAAAGCCCATCCGGGTGTGTTTTTGTAAAAATTATTAGTTTTGCTTATTTTTGTTAAGAACATTGTACTGAAATTCAGACTCCTAACCAAGCCCCACAGTGCCAGATGTATACACAGGTTTACAGACTCCTGCTGGCTCCTGTTTATATAATCTGTCTCCATAAGCAGGGAAGGGTGTCTGCTCTTTTTGTTTACCCAGCCCCTTTCAGTGGGTGTCCCAGCCTAACCTCATCAACAGAGCTAAGGGAGCTTTTAAGTGTTTAAAAGGTTTTATACTGGGGGGAGGAGCCAACTCCGGAGCTGATCGGTCGCACAGTCTAAAAGCTCCTGCTATATTACGATAAAATGCTTATTTAGTACTGAGCCAGCTCCAAAAAAAGTGGCCATTCTATCAGATCAGATATCCTAGAAGACATATACAACACATTTCATAGTGAGCCGGGTATGAGTGAAGAGATCTAATAACCCCGGTGTGTTTGTGCAAGAGGACTACTACTTGGAGCGGCCATCTTGCGGCCTGCATGGTGATAGGAGGGACGAACGAGACCAGCTGCAAGCTACTATTATTTCCCCTAGATTCAGCGACCACCTCGCTACTACGCTATGGAGTCTCCGGAGGCCATTCTGGAGGAAATATACAGCTTTTTGGATGGCTGCCGCGAGATGCTCGAATACTCATTTGAGTCAGCGCCCCGACAAGTAGTGGCCGCAATACACATGGAACAAGCTGCCTACATTTTTCCTGCTCTGAGCGTGGCTGAGGTAGAGCCTGAGAAAGCGATGGAACTGTACATGGTGGAGTGGGATACCGCGGCTCACATCACGGCTGAACACTCGAACCTTGTCAGTACTGCCCCCAGAGCAACGAATACACCGGAACAGGGTCTTGCAGTACGAATCCCTGTGACCGCGACACTCATGAGAGTAGTGGGACTGCCTCGCTGTGCTACAGAGATAGAAAGGGGAGACAAGGTTTTGGTGGCGAGCCCCGAGATTAGCGCACCAGCAACTCCAATTTGTCAGCTCGGGGCTCCTATTATTTCTACTATGGCGGCAGAGAAACCGGAGCTGGGGACTCCTCTATTACATCAGATTCTAGCGGAGAGTAAGAGGGAGATACACTGCCTCATCTTTGATCCTCTAAATGTAACTCTACCGAAATCTGAACTGACATCTGCAAAATTTTGGCCTAACAAGTGGACTTCTTCTCTGGGGTCTAAAAGGCAAGTTGTAACACAAGCGCAGTTTACCTTTAGCGATCTCAAATGTGGAATTGGCTAGCATGAAGATGAACTCTAAGTGGTTTAAAAGCGAGACGCTTCCCTACCATGTTGATCATTTCCTATTTTTGTTTGCAACTCCCGGTGACTCACTTTTGTTATAAGTAGCCCAGTATACTCTGAAGCAATTTGGAGTGATGGTGTTACCATTCGTTTACTGCTCTAAAACTCAATATGCCTCACTGACTGTTAAAAGATGGTTCATATTCTGGACGTTTTGTTATATCAATAAGGCTACATACTACTATTTTTATACCCTTAGTTCATATTTGCACTTTCATTTATGCTAATGTGTTTAGGATTTGTACATTTTAATTCACTTTTAACCCCATATATTTGCCTAAATGGTTATGTGTTATGACTCTAGTCAGTAATTACTGTATTATTATTCAGATCTGAAAAGAGCATAACATCTTTATATTATGACTATGAGCCTACATAGGTGTAAATCTTGAGGTTCTGCTGCATCATAACACCAAACTACTATTTAAAGCTAGCTGTGTGTATTGGCTCCTTACTCAAGCTTACATAGAAGCTGAGTGAGCTATATATATTCCCTTCTTACCTAATTGCATAAACGCAGAAGGGCATGTTGGTCAACTATAGGAGAATTTTGATGCTACAATAGTTATCTCAACTGTAATTCTCTGCAAGTACAATTATTATACTGCTGTTGTATACCATACTCTGACTCATAATCTGTAAAGCTGCTTTATTATGATTTATTGATATGCCTTAATCTCAGGTTTCATTATGTTTATTATATCTTTAGCCACATTGATGTCCAGCTCTTAACCTAACATTGCGACACAGTTGTCCTCAGGTCTCTGTAACCCATATGATATATGACAATACTACTTATGCCTCCCTTCTCCCACCCCTTCATATATCTATGTCTATATTTTTGTCACACTGTCTGGTTACATTTCTATTTGCTCTTGTTAATGTTGCGTCGTCAGTGGCCGAGATGGCGCATCTATTTTTACTTATTCATTTAAATGCAGTAACCAGCTTAGAAGTATGTAGCTCTCTATCATAGATATATTTCAGTTATGTGCTGTGTCAGCAGCACTCATTTTTACAAGTAAAAACATGTGTGTTTGGACCTGATTGTTGGGTATAGGGCCCATACCCAAATGATGGGACAATATTATTGAGCATATAGATTTTGTTACATATGGCTAGACTGAGCTCCGGGTGAGACTTGTTTTAAACCCAGCAGCTACTATAGCTTGTATTGAAAAGTTACTATGTCCTATGCAGGGTTCTCTGCATCAGTGGAGACCTCATATCTATCTTTAGCGTTAGACTTAATAAGCAGTGGACTAACTAAGCCATTGGCAAAATCTATACTGTGATACAACAGTCAGCGTATTTAAGGTTGCCGCTATTGTTTGACTGCTCTATCCTGCCCTATTTGTATAGCCTAACATTCACCGTATTTTATAACCCCCCGCATCTTATGCTCAATAGCTTACTGGAACATTAAATAACTGCCATGCCCCCAAGATTATAGCGGTTATTACAGGGTTGAACTTTATTATATATATCCATTAGTCCTTAATCATGGCGCAGTATTTAGTGCACTAAGCACCCATGATGTAGTATATATGTTTGCCTGCTCTTCTCTTTATCCGCAACAAACCCCTAAGTCCTTAAGTCACTTACTTCATCCATCTTACTTCTACTACCACCTCCTCCCCCCCCCCACTTCTATAAAGTACCTCCTTTTATAGGAGAACTAACTACGCGGCTTATCTTTTTTATGCCGCATCTCTACCATAGTTCTTTCACAACAACACCATATGTCTTTACTTAATATCAACCCTTATTGGACTGCACCCTAACTACCTTCTTTACATTTTATGCTAATTTACCATAGGTTTAGGAGAGACTGTTTCTATCATTCTATTTCCTCTAGACACCATTTCAGATGACATGAGTCCGAAAGTGGCTCCCTTTTATAGGAGAGGAAAATACTATAAAGTTGAAAATGAGGTTTCAGTTTTGCCTGTTACATACAAATATAGCGATGTTGCTTTGGGATCTCCCATGAAAAATCTTTGCCTATATGTGGCTACGGTATAGTTTTGAACTCCTAAGTAATGTCATAGTTATAGGAATGTTTCTAAATACTTGTGTAACACGTTTATTTGATATTGTTTTGTCAATAACCTCAATAAAAATCTATTTAAAAAAAAAAAAAAAAAAAAGGTTTTATACTGGATGTTTATATCAGTATCTGTGCATATTCTTCTTTATAGCAGTGTCTGTTACATGCAGTTAAATGAAAATTGGTGTATACTGTCCCTTTAAGCACAGTAAAACTTTGAAATGCACATTCATTATTCCTCTTGCCTGCTTTTCCTGTAATTTAAATATTAAGAAATGTAGACGTTTTACTGACTTAAGAAAGGCTAGAAAACACTTTATGGAATTCAGCACTCAGACCATGCTACATAGCGATTGGATGATATGGAGCTTATTTATATTGGTCTCTTATTAGACACAAAGATAAGGAAATATGTACAATTACCCTGGAGAACAAGGTCCCCAGTTATTTATTCTGCCTGGGTTCGGGGCGAGCCAGCATCTCCGCCCCATGCTCTTACACTATTGGATACAAATTAGTCTGGGGTGAGTTTAGGAAGAAGTTGTACGTCACAATTTTCTGCAGTTTGCATCACAAGGGCTCCAAGCTAATTCCACAGCTTTATAAATGGTGCCCAGACGCTCTACTCTTTTAAAGGAGTGTGTCCATGGACTGCTTTTAACACATTGTATTTGCATGCAGATATTTATTAAAAAAATGTAAGTTTCCAAAAAGTTAAACAGAAAGAGGTCATTTAGAAAATAGAAATCAATTTAAAGGCTTTGTTTTAGTCTGTATATTCCAACCAAATCATGAAATTGTAATGCTGGCATCCATGTCCCTTTAAACGTCTTGTGTTTCTCTATATTTCACTGCATAGATCTGTGTGCTGCAGTAGTGTAAGACTTCAGCAATATCCTGCTAATAAAGTATTTAAAGGGATAGAAAAATCAAAATTAAACTTGCATGATTCAGATAGAGCCGGTCATTTTAAGACACTTTTAAATGTGCTTTGTTCTCTTTGTATCCCTTGTTGAAAAAGAATACACACTTATCCTACGCTAGTGGGAGGTAGCTGCTGATTGGTGCCTGCACACATTTGTCTCTTGTGATTGGCTAACTAGATGTGTTCAGCTAGCTGCCAGTTGTACAATACTGTTACTTCAGCAGAGAACAACAAGAGAATGAAACAAATTTGATAATAGACGTAAATTGCAAAGTTCTTTAAAATTGTTTGTTCTATCCAAACCATGAAAAAAAATGTTGGTGTTTTCTATCCCTTTAACCTCTTAAGGACATATGACGGAATTTTTCCGTCATAAAACAATTGAGCAAACTGAAAGCTGTGTCCTTAAAGGGTTAACTGAAAACCCTTTGTGGTGGGTTACAGGGCATATACGAAGCCAGCTGAAATAAGCAGAAAAGTAAAATAAAAATGGCGACATGCACATAAAACCTAGTTAGGACTGGGCACATTAGAAAGAGCCGATGAGAATAGACGGAGGGGCACAAAACGCATTAAAAGACGTAGGTCAGAAGGTGACAGAGCTGTAGAGAAGATGCCTATACAAATAATCTTAAGCAGATGGTGGGTGCAGAGTTTGGGAAGATAGAACTTGAGACAGTAAGGGGCAAAAAAAGATGATATAGATAGATATGACAAGGGTGGGAACAGTATAGGCAGCTGTGGTGCACATACAAGGGGTAGGTCACTTTTTTGTCTTTAACCAAAACAAAGAGGTAAACTGGGGGGGGGGGGTTAAAAAGTATTTAAATAACAAAAGGAATGAAAGGAAAAGAAAATGGTGACCCCCCCCAGTAATGACAATCCACCCTTAGCTCTGTTGCAACAGATGTTTGTACCCACAGTTTTAGGACAGGGAACCTTGAGAATGTGATGGAGTACAAGGGATAGGGTGGAGCATAGGATTTTAAAAAAAAGGGAGTATTGGAAAATGCCAGAAGTGGATTAATAAAATACAGAGAGTGAGATAGGATAAAGATTTAAGGACATGAAGGATGTAGATGGTATCAATAGGGCAGAGGATTGTAACTGAATAGGGGAACACACTGAGCAGGGGATACAGTAAATAGAGCACAAAGGATTAGGGAATGGTACAAAACAGGGAGATGGGGCAGACAGCATTGGAAAATGAAAAGGGGCAACAGAAATAAAGCGAGGGGCAGTGCACAAGAAACAGGGGAGGCAGCAATAAAACTGCACAGAAACAGGGCAGGAAAAGACAAAGGGAGGAACAGACACAGCAGGAAATAGAGAGAGGGAGCAAACAACAGGGATAAAGAGGTGGGGGCAGCAATAGAGCAGGAAACAGAGGGGGCAAATGCAGCAGGGAGGGTATGAGGGGCAGACAGCAGCAGAGGGAGGGAGGAGACTGAAGTGGGTAAAGCTGGGTGGGGGGAAGGGCAGACAGACGGGGGGGTGCAGCAGGCCAGGCAATAGCTGCACAGCAGACAGGGACACAGCAGCAATGCATGAGACAACACTATAGGCTTTTATTAACCCCTACTTACAAGCAAAGGGTCGCTCTCTGGCTGGGGCAGTTATCCAGTGGTGGGGCTGTGCTAAGCAGAGGAAGGGTTAAAAGGCATTAAACACCTCATGCTTTTGTGTAAAACTTGTGCTTGTCCCACACTCCCTAGTGAAGTCAAAAAGCAAAATCTGTACCCTGCAAATCAAATAACTTGTTTAGGTCATTTGCAGGTTTTGGCCTCTAGGGAGCGTGGGACAAGCGCACATTTTACACAAAAGCAAGAGGGGTTTAATGTCTTTGCTTAGCACAGAGCCCCCACTGGATTACTGCACAGTAACAAAGCGCTTCAGATCCACTCATCCCCTTCTAGGTCTGTGCCATGGCATTTAACCCTTGCATGCTCAACTCTTTCCTGCAAACGCAGATCCCTTCCCCTGAGATGGTGAGCGCCTGTATGGGGGGGCAGTTCTAGGGAGAAGAGAGAAAATGCTGAAGTGTAAGGCAGGAAGGGCCAGCAGGGGGTTGCAGAAGACAGACAGTAATAGCAGCGAGACTGGCACCTGCATTCAGGCAGTACACAAGGGGTTAACGTCAAAAGTAAGCACAGACAATAGAGAGGAGAGAGCGAGCCCAGGACCAATTAGAGGCATTACCCTGAGACAAGGAGCCATCTTAACCCCTCTGGTGCCAGAGCCTGCATAGCTGTACTTAACTCATCTTGTCACCCCCTCTTACAACAGCCCTGCAAACTGCCTATTAACTCCTCGTGTGCCAGAGACCTTAAGTTGTATTTAACCATAATATTGCCAAGTATTCCTTCTCCTCCTATATCCCTGCAGAGAACCAAGTGCCCCATTCTCTTGCCATGTGCCACAGAGCATCGCTTAAAGGGACACTGAACCCAAATTTTTTATTTTGTGATTCAGATAGAGCAGCAATTTTAAACAAATTTTAAATTTACTCCTATTATCAATTTTCTTCATTCTCTTGGTATCTTTATTTGAAAAAAAGCCATCTAAGCTAAGGAGCCAGCCAATTTTTGGTTTAGAACTGGACAGCACTTGTTTATTGGTGGGTGCATTTATCTACCAATCAGCAAGAACAACCCACCTCCGGCAGAGCATCCCGTCACCCCCCCCCTCTGCGGCAGAGCGTCCCGTCACCCCCCCCCCCTCTGCGGCAGAGCGTCCCGTCACCCCCCCCCCCGTGGCAGAGCGTCCCGTCACCCCCCCCCCCCGTGGCAGAGCGTCCCGTCACCCCCCCCCCCCCCCCCGTGGCAGAGCGTCCCGTCACCACCCCCCCTCTGCGGCAGAGCGTCCCGTCACCCCCCCCCCTCTGCGGCAGAGCGTCCCGTCACCCCCCCCTCTGCGGCAGAGCGTCACGTCACCCCCCCCCCCTCTGCGGCAGAGCGTCCCGTCACCCCCCCCCTCTGCGGCAGAGCATCCCGTCACCCCCCCCCTCTGCGGCAGAGCATCCCGTCACCCCCCCCCTCTGCGGCAGAGCATCACGTAACCCCCTGTGCTGCCATGTACCTGCAGAGCATCCCGTCACCCCACCTCCTGCAGAGCATTGCCTCCTGCAGAGCATCCCGTCACCCCACCTACTGCAGAGCATCCCGTCACCCCACCTCCTGCAGAGCATCCCGTCACCCCCTCTGCTGCCATGTACCTGCAGAGCATCCCATAACCCCACCTCCTGCAGAGCACCACCTCCTGCAGAGCACCCCGTCACCCCACCTCCTGCAGAGCATCCCGTCACCCCCTCTGCTGCCATGTACCTGCAGAGCATTACATAACCCCACCTCCTGAAGAGCATCACATAACCCCCTGTGCTGCCATGTACCTGCAGAGCATTACATAACCCCACCTCCTGCAGAGCATCACATAACCCCCTGTGCTGCCATGTACCTGCAGAGCATTACATAACCCCACCTCCTGCAGAGCATCACATAACCCCCTGTGCTGCCATGTACCTGCAGAGCATTACATAACCCCCTGTGCTGCCATGTACCTGCAGAGCATTACATAACCCCCTGTGCTGCCATGTACCTGCAGAGCATTACATAACCCCTCCTCCTGCAGAGCATCACATAACCCCCTGTGCTGCCATGTACCTGCAGAGCATCACTTAACTCTTTTTAATGAGATGTCACCACAGAGCATCACGTCACCCCCTCTCCAGCAGTGAAACACATCACCCCACTCTTACCATGTAGCAATGGAGTATCAAGCCCCCCCCCTCTGACTCCTGCAGAGCATTACATTACCCCTCTCACTCCTGCCATGGCCCTGCAGAGCATTACATTACCCCTCTCACTCCTTCCGTGGCCCTGCAGAGCATTACATTACCCCTCTCACTCCTTCCGTGGCCCTGCAGAGCATTACATTACCCCTCTCACTTCTGCAGAGCATTACATTACCCCTCTCACTCCTGCCGTGGCCCTGCAGAGCATTACATTACCCCTCTCAATCCTGCAGAGCATTACATTACCCCTCTCCGGTCCTAAACAAGAATCACCCCCTCCTATCATTGCCATTTTGTGCCAATACTGATTAACCCTTTATCTGCCAAAGCAATTCACAATATAACCCCTTCAGTGCCAAAACTCAGAGCCCCAGTGTCACTTCTCTCTTTTCAGTTAACCCCTTTCTAGCCAGAGTCCTGTACAGCATCACATAACTCCTGTCTAGGCCCCAGACTTAACCCCTCTCCTACTGAAGGCTTTCATCTCTCTTGCCAGAACCCTGCAATATCTCACTTAATGCTGTTAGGAGCTGGTACTGAGCCTCTTAACCCTTCCCCTGCCATAGACCTACAAAGCCTTACGCAACCACTCACTGGCCTGACCCTTACAGACCAATACTTAACTCATTCCACGCCAGGGTCTTGTTTAATCTCACTTATCCCAACCAGTTAAAGCTTTCCTTGCATTCACACCTCTCGCTTCCAGGGACCAGCAACACAAATCCTTATCTGCACCACCGGTTAACCCTTTCCTCACTGTTATCCTGCAAAGCAGACTTATTCAAATCCTTTTTTTTTTTTTGGCACAGGAACACTTAACCCCTCTCGTGCCTTAGCCTTGCACAACACTCAACCCTTTATATTTCCAGAACCTCTTCCTCTGCCAAAGTCCTACAGAGCCCACACTAGCATAGCAAATGTAACAGGGTTATTTAACCCCTTGACTGACAGAGCTCTGTATAGTGTGTATTAACTATTTCCCTGCCATAACTCCCAGTAGGATTTTAACCAATCTCTTACCAAAGTTCTCCACAACATCACTAGGTCTAACGCCTGCAAATTCATTTAACCCTCTCCAGCCAGAGCAAACCTCAAGCAAAGAACTGTAATGCAGACGTTATAAGTGTCCATAAACCTCTCTCACCCCTGGAAGTCTCGTCCTCGCTGCCGTCTTCCTCTGAATTGCTTTCCATGCTGTCTGTTTTGGATTTGTTTCGAGCTACAATCACTGAGGAGCCCGAGGATTTCTCCATCACAGACGGCATTGCTTCTTGCTTTAACCCTTTGCTCTCTGGCAGGGGTTAATAATAGTAAGCCTATAAAAACAAAACATTAAACAAAATGAACATTTAAAACAAAGAATTAAATATGCTTTTAAATTAAAGTATTTAAATAAACCCATTTAAATAAGAATTCATACAAATAAACTGCAACATCGTACTGGCAATGAATTAGTTACAGATGCAACCCCATAATTAGGGAACTGTACAGTGAGAGAGGAGGAATATTCATGATGGATAAAAAAAATATCAGAAACATGGAAAATTATATTTAATGTGCAAAAATAATAGCAAGTGAAAAGAATACAAGTATTAGTTAATGGAAAATAATAATACACTATTTAGTTTAAGAAACTTAAGGCATAGTATGATAGGCTGCTACATTGTGTAACTGGGCACAAAGGGATAAAGTTATCACGTATGGGACAGATGCGAGCAGGACACTGTATTTTATGTACCTGAAGTTGTGGCTTTGTGTGCTGAGTTTGCGGTGACTGTATCCAGTGGAAATTAGCACGGGATGGAGGGAGCAAGGACACAGACTCATCCAGCAGCTCCCAATGCGCTTCACCACAATGAACCAGCCACACACAGGCAGCCTGCTCTGGGATAGAGATCCGGCACAGGCGCTTCACTCCTCTGGACACATCCATCCGCGGCCTGGACGGCTCTTTTTTTCTCTCTCTTCTTTAGAGTGCACAGCTGCCGACATTACCCAAAGTGACCTCCCCTCACACTTTCTCCCCCCAACTGTAAAGTTCCTCCCCCTAATTCCTACAGCTCTAGTCCCCCGACCCCCTGTATCCTCAAAGCTTTACAGCTTCACTTATCAGAATCAGATCCTTCCATGCTGCTTCCTAATATACCCACTCAATCTTCACACACTCCACTCATTAACTACTTTCTCTGCTTGACCCCATTACTATCCCAAAACCCCTCTCTGCTTGATCCTACTCACTAACCCTGAACCCGTCTGTGCCTGAGCCCAAATAATAACCCCACAACCCTCTCTGCTTAACCCCACAACCCCTCAAGGTTTGGTTTGAGCCCATATAATAACCCCACGCCCCTCTCTGCTTGACCCCAAAGCCCTCTGACTCCACTCATTAACCCCACAGCCCTCTGCTTGACCTCACACCCCTCTGCTTGACTCCACTCATTAACCCCACAGCCCTCTGCTTGACCTCACACCCCTCTGCTTGACTCCACTCATTAACCCCACAGCCCTCTGCTTGACCTCACACCCCTCTGCTTGACTCCACTCATTAACCCCACAGCCCTCTGCTTGACCCCTCATTAACCCCACACCCCTCTCTGCTTTACCCCAATCATTAACCCCACACTCCTCTCTGCTTGACCCTACATTAACCCCACACCCCTCTCTGCATGACCCCTCATTAACCCCACACCCCTCCCTGGTTGACCCCAATCATTAACCCCACACCCTTCTCTGCATGACCCCTCATTAACCCCACACCCCTCTCTGCTTGGCCCCAATCATTAACCCCACACCCCTCTCTGCTTGGTTCCACTCATTAACCCCACACCCCTCTCTGCTTGGCCCAACTCATTGACTCCACTCAACCCCACACCCATCTCTGGTTGACCCCAATCATTAATCCCACACCCCTTTCTGCTTGACCCCTGATTAACCCCACACCCATCTCTGGTTGACCCCAATCATTAACCCCACACCCCTCTCTGCTTGGCCCAACTCATTGACTCCACTCAACCCCACACCCATCTCTGGTTGACCCCAATCATTAATCCCACACCCCTTTCTGCTTGACCCTGCACCCCTCTCTGCATGACCCCTGATTAACCCCACACCCATCTCTGGTTGACCCCAATCATTAACCCCACACCCCTCTCTGCTTGACCCCACACCCCTCTCTGCATAACCCCTCATTAACCCCACACCCCTCTCTGCTTGACCTCACTCATTAACCCCACACCCCTCTCTGCTTGGCCCCAATCATTAACCCCACACCCCTCTCTGCTTGGCTCCACTCATTAACCCCACACCCCTCTATGCTTGGCCCAACTCATTGACTCCTCTCAACCCCACACCCCTCATTAACCCCACACCCCTCTCTGCTTAACTCCACTCATTAACCCCACACCCTCTCTGCTTGACCCTGCACCCCTCTCTGCATGACCCCTCATTAACCCCACACCCCTTTCTGCTTGACCCCACTCCTTAACCCCACACCCTCTCTGCTTGACTCTACACCCCTCTCTGCTTGACCCCACTCATTAACCCCACACCCCTCTCTGCTTGACCCCACTCATTAACCCCACACCCCTCTCTGCTTGGCCCCAATCATTAACCCCACACCCCTCTCTGCTTGGTTCCACTCATTAACCCCACACCCCTCTCTGCTTGGCCCAACTCATTGACTCCACTCAACCCCACACCCATCTCTGGTTGACCCCAATCATTAATCCCACACCCCTTTCTGCTTGACCCTGCACCCCTCTCTGCATGACCCCTCATTAACCCCACACCCATCTCTGGTTGACCCCAATCATTAACCCCACACCCCTCTCTGCTTGACCCCACACCCCTCTCTGCATAACCCCTCATTAACCCCACACCCCTCTCTGCTTGACCTCACTCATTAACCCCACACCCCTCTCTGCTTGGCCCCAATCATTAACCCCACCCCCTCTCTGCTTGACCCTGCACCCCTCTCTGCATGACCCCTCATTAACCCCACACCCCTTTCTGCTTGACCCCACTCCTTAACCCCACACCCTCTCTGCTTGACCCCACTCATTAACCCCACACCCCTCTCTGCTTGACCCCACTCATTAACCCAACACCCTCTCTGCTTGACTCCACTCATTAACCCAACACCCCTCTCTGCTTGACACCACTCATTAACCCAACACCCCTCTCTGCTTGACCCCACTCATAACCCCACACCCCTCTGCATGACCCCTCATTAACCCCACACCCATCTCTGGTTGACCCCAATCATTAACCCCACACTCCTCTCTGCTTGACCACACACTCCTCTCCCCTCTCTGGTTGACCCCAATCATTAACCCCACACCCTCTCTGATTGACCCCAATCATTAACCCCACACCCTTCTCTGCATGACCCCTCATTAACCCCACACCCCTCTCTGCTTGACCCCACTCATTAACCCCACACCCCTCTCTGCTTGGCCCCAATCATTAACCCCACACCCCTCTCTGCTCGGCCCCAATCATTGACTCCACTCAACCCCACACCCCTCATTAACCCCACACCCATCTCTGGTTGACCCCAATCATTAACCCCACACCCCTCTCTGCTTGACCCTGCACCCCTCTCTGCATGACCCCTCATTAACCCCACACCCATCTCTGGTTGACCCCAATCATTAACCCCACACCCCTCTCTGCTTGACCCCACACCCCTCTCTGCATAACCCCTCATTAACCCCGCACCCCTCTCTGCTTGGCCCCAATCATTGACTCCACTCAACCCCACACCCATCTCTGGTTGACCCCAATCATTAACCCCACACCCCTCTCTGCTTGACCCTGCACCCCTCTCTGCATGACCCCTCATTATCCCCACACCCATCTCTGGTTGACCCCAATCATTGACTCCACTCAACCCCACACCCATCTCTGGTTGACCCCAATCATTGACTCCACTCAACCCCACACCCCTCTCTGCTTGACCCTGCACCCCTCTCTGCATGACCCCTCATTAACCCCACACCCATCTCTGGTTGACCCCAATCATTAACCCCACACCCCTCTCTGCTTGACCCCAATCATTAACCCCACACCATTCTCTGCTTGACCCTGCACCTCTCTCTGCTTGACCCCACTCATTAACCCCACACCCCTCTCTGCCTGACCCCACTCATTAACCCCACACCCCTCTCTGCTTGACCCCACTCATTAACCCCACACCCTCTCTGCTTGACCCCACTCATTAACCTCACACCCCTCTCTGCTTGACCCCATTCATTAACCCCACACCCCTCTCTGCTTGACCCCATTCTTTAACCCCACACCCCTCTCTGCTTGACCCCACTCATTAACCCCACACCCCTCTCTGCTTGACCCCACTCATTAACCCCACACCCCTCTCTGCTTGCCCCCACTCATTAACCCCACACCCCTCGCTGCTTGGCCCCACTTATTAACCCCACACCCCTCTCTGCATGACCCCTCATTAACTCCACACCCATCTCTGGTTGACCCCACACCCCTCTCTGCATGACCCCTCATTAACCCCACACTCTTCTCTGCTTGACCCCACACCCCTTGACCCCAGTTATTAACCCCACACCCCTCTCTGCTTGACCCCACTCATTAACCTCACACCCCTCTCTGCTTGACCCCACTCATTAACCTCACACCCCTCTCTGCTTGACCCCACTCATTAACCTCACACCTCTCTCTGCTTGACCCCACTCATTAACCCACACCCCTCTCTGCTTGACCCCACTCATTAACCCCACACCCCTCTGCTTGGCCCCACTTATTAACCCCACACCCCTCTCTGCATGACCCCTCATTAACCCCACACCCATCTCTGGTTGACCCCATACCCCTCTCTGCATGACCCCTCATTTACCCCACACTCCTCTCTGCTTGACCCCCACACCCCTTGACCCCACTCATTAACCCCACACCCCTCTGCTTTGCCCCATTCATAACCCCACACCCTCTCTACTTGACTCCTTTCATTATCCCCACACCCCTCTCTGCTTGACTCCACTCAACCCCACACCCCTCTCTGCATGACCCCTCATTAACCCCACACCTATCTCTGGTTGACCCCAATCATTAACCCCACACCCCTCTCTGCTTGACCCTGCACCCCTCTCTGCATGACCCCTCATTAACCCCACACCCATCTCTGGTTGACCCCAATCATTAACCCCACACCCCTCTCTGCTTGACCCTGCACCCCTCTCTGCATGATCCCTCATTAACCCCACACCCATCTCTGGTTGACCCCAAGCATTAACCCTACACCCCTCTCTGCTTGACCCCACACCCCTCTCTGCATGACCCCTCATTAACCCCACACCCCTCTCTGGTTGACCCCAATCATTAACCCCACACCCCTCTCTGCTTGACCCCACACCCCTCTCTGCATGACCCCTCATTAACCCCACACCCCTCTCTGGTTGACCCCAATCATTAACCCCACACCCCTCTCTGCTTGACCCCACTCATTAACCCCACACCCCTCTCTGCTTGACCCTACTCATTAACCCCACACCCCTCTCTGCTTGACCCCACTTGTTAACCACTTACCACTTTCTTCTTGATCCCTGTATTTAGCCTCACTCTCCTGTTAACCTAAACCTCTAGCTCAATCTAACCACATGCTGTCATTCTGATCACCCTCCTCACTCCCACATGCACCCTCCATGACCACTCACCCTCTCTGCTTGACCCCACTCATTAACCTCACACCCCTCTCTGCTTGACCCCATTCATTAACCCCACACCCCTCTCTGCTTGACCCCATTCTTTAACCACACACCCCTCTCTGCTTGACCCCACTCATTAACCCCACACCCCTCTCTGCTTGACCCCACTCATTAACCCCACACCCCTCTCTGCTTGCCCCCACTCATTAACCCCACACCCCTCGCTGCTTGGCCCCACTTATTAACCCCACACCCCTCTCTGCATGACCCCTCATTAACCCCACACCCATCTCTGGTTGACCCCACACCCCTCTCTGCATGACCCCTCATTAACCCCACACTCTTCTCTGCTTGACCCCACACCCCTTGACCCCAGTTATTAACCCCACACCCCTCTCTGCTTGACCCCACTCATTAACCTCACACCCCTCTCTGCTTGACCCCACTCATTAACCTCACACCCCTCTCTGCTTGACCCCACTCATTAACCTCACACCTCTCTCTGCTTGACCCCATTCTCCTTTCAATACGCACCATTTTGTTCTTCACCATGCTCACACATGCCCATGCTTTTCTTGCTATATGACCACCTCCTCACCCCCTCCCTCTATAACCTGCAGTCAGTATGCAGTTGCCTAAGAGTGACCTGACTGAAAGGAACAACTGCCTAGCTGGTCACCATATAGTAACCCAGTCTCTGTACTATGTCTGTATTATAAATTTGAGTGTCCAAACATCCAGTTGTATCAAGCACTAATGAACTTACTGTGACAGATGAATTTTGCTGGGGTGAATGTAATGACTAAACAGGTATTACAAGAACATTAACGGGATATGATTCAGACAGAGCATGTGATTTCTAATTTACTTCTATTATAATTTTTTCTTCATTATCTTGGTATCCTTTGTTGAAAAGCAGGAACATAAGCTTAGGAGCCAGCCCATTTCTGGAGCACTATATAGCAGCAGTTTGGCAAGAGCACTAGATGGTAGCACTATTTGCTGTCACGCAGTGCTGCAGATGTTATATCGAGAACTCCAATACCTTC
This sequence comes from Bombina bombina, assembly GCF_027579735.1. Lineage (NCBI taxonomy): Eukaryota > Metazoa > Chordata > Amphibia > Anura > Bombinatoridae > Bombina > Bombina bombina. The sequence continues at coordinate 43,907,901 of NC_069505.1, read as the reverse complement.
GAAAACTTCAATCTGACGTAATTTCCGGTAATTCCATACATCTGATTGGTCCGGGTCTCAGTGAGTGACAGGATTCACAACCAATCAGATGTGCACTGTAATCGCCTATCTCCACTATCTATTTTGCCTCCGCCTGGGGGGCTCATTCCCCAAGGTTTACTTGGGGTGTATCCCAGAGGATCGGCGGTGTGCCCCTCCCCCCCAGACAGTGGCAAAACAGATATTGAAATAGAAGAGTCTATTGGAGTTAGACAGAACACAGGCACCTACTCCGGTATCTCTTCAACACAGAATATCATGGGAACAAAGCGCATTTGATAATAGAAGTAAATTGGGAACTTCTTTAACCTTTTACCGCCATTATGGTGTTGCATTCCGTCCAAACGGCGCTGGGCTTTAGCGCCGTTAGGACAAAATCCGTCATAGCTGTTTAGCTGTCCTGAAGCACACGGCGCTTCCTGTATGTGATCGAGGTCTGGAGGTCATGCCTAGCGTCATAGGGACGCCCCCCTGACCCGATCCCATAATTGAAATCTCACAATCGTGTGATTTCAATTTGTTTACATTGGAACGTTGTTCCGATGTAGACTTTATGACCCTGTCATGAAAGGGTTAAAATTGTATGCTCTGTCTGAATCACAAAAGACAATTTTTGGGTTTCATATCCCTTTAAATACTTCTTGCTTTTGCAATTTATAGGTCATTTGCTTTTTAGTCTATATAGGGAGTGTGTGACAAACTCCATTGTTTAAAGCAATTCATGATTTGCAAAACTCCCTTTAAAATACTAATGAGTATACTTATCTTATCTTGATTGTGGCCAGTTAGTGAGTTTGTGCACTGCTCTAAGCAATAAATGTGTAGTTTGCAGCAGGCCCCCGGAATTTGACTTCCTGACTCTCTAGGGAGCGTCCGAGGACTACAATTTTTATAGTAAAAAAGGGGATTTCTATGTCCCTTTAATTAAAAACGGACAGTGTCTGTAAAATAGTTTTCCTTTTGTTATACCAGATGCAGAGCAATGGATGATATTGCTGCTTTGCATTTATTTTTTGCATTTATTTTTTGTATATGAAATAGCAATTTGTTGTTTTTTTAAACCACAACCTATTAAAATGAGTTGTGCCTGCAGGAAAATAAGATAATCTTATGTTATCACTTTCTGTACACATGCACACTTATTTATATTATCTGTAAACCAAAACACTTAGAACTATGGAACATTAACATTTTATTACGTATCTCTCTTACTTACCACTGGGAGTGTAACTTCTTTTGCTGGCTATATTTACACAGTTTTTCTACAGCCAATACTGAAGTATAGAAACTTTCAGTATAGGCAGGAACACCACATGCAAAAATCAGCTATTTCAAATGTCAAAATAAAAGGAGTTTTTGTTTTTTTTTTAAACTCTCTCCAGCAGGAAAAATGGATCATTGGGAACAAAGTTTAGGATAAACTGTCCCTTTTAAAAAATGGATACATTGCATTAACTTTCAAATGAATTACAAAACAAACATGTAGTTTCAACAAAAATAAAACTATTTTTTAATTAGAAATGCAAATTTCCCTATAGTGCCTGCACCTAATCCTGCCCCCTCCCCCACAGACTGACTTATGTGTGTAGACAACAGCATCTCAGGGGGCATGCATTGTGTTTTGCTTAAAGGGACATTGTTCTGTAAAATGATTCATCATTGTGCCAAATGATCCACATCACCTGCTGGAATGTATTAAATCTTTTTTTTTTTTTTTTTAGATAACTCCATCTTTATTGTGTCATACTAAAATGTCAATGCTAAAGTAATGGCTATAGAAAAGCTATGCAAACAAGTGCTGCAGAATTTGTTGGTGCTCTACAAATAACAGATGATAACACCACCAACAGTCAGCAGCAAATAAAAACCACCCAGTGAGGGGGGGAAGAGACTAGACCATTTCAGAACCTGCTTTAAATAAAATTAACGGTTATTAGCGGCTTGCCTGTGTGCATTGTCTCTTTAAAAGGGACAGTAAACCACTTGTAATTACAAACTTTTCCTGTAATCTTGCAAAAAAACAAACAATGGGTGAGTGAGCATGTTTTGAATTGATTGTAACCTTGTTTGCTTCAGTTGTTTTTCAATAGCCAAACTTCACCACCACATACATTATTTGGATTATCCAATCTAGAATTGTTACTGGGGTAGACAGAGCTAGCTACAGTCATTATGTTCACAAAATAGTCATTGTTTTGCTGAACCTTATCGGATAATTTGTTCTGAAGTCAGTTAAAGACAGATAGTCTGCAGTGTGCACTTCCAGTTTTCAGAATTGGAAAACTCTTCACATTCAAACTTAAAGGGACAGTATACACCAATTTTTATTTAACTGCATGTAATAGACGCTACTATAATACAAATAATATGTACAGATACTGATCTAAACATCCAGTATAAAACCTTTTAAAAAACTTACTAAGAAGCTCCCAGCTTAGCACTGTTGAAAAGATTAGCTGGAACACCCACTGAAAGTGGTTCTATAGCAAAAAAGCATACCCCCATTCCTCTGCATATGAAAAGACTCTACACAATCAGGAACAAGCTGGAGTAGGTATACATCAGTATACTTCTGAAACTTTGGGGCTTGGTTAAGAGTCTGAAAATCAGCATAATGTTTTTTTAAAATAAGCAAAACTATACAAAAAAAAAAATAAGAAAAAAAGGAGGGCTGTATGAGCTATATAAATGGATCATCTACGAAACATTTATGCAAAGAAAAATCTAGTTTATAATGTCCCTTTAAATCACATTAAAAGGGGGCAAAGTAACAATAAAAATATAATGCATAACTGTTTTACTGCACAGAATTAAACATTTTATACTGCAATTTAAAGGGAAGGGACACTACAATAATATGTTCCTTGTTCCACCTAAAAGGGAATATTTCAGACTGTGTACGTTTGCTAAATAAAACCAACCATATCTGTGGGAGTTGTCCGTATTCGCCAGTGAGCAATAGATACGTAGATATCAATTTTACTCAAATATGCACTTCCTGTTAGTGTCACTTTACATATAAATATATTTTGTTTCCCCTACACATTTTTTTTTTTTTTTGAGATTTCAAAAGAGCTTTATTGCACAGAATAAAAACCAGTACAGAATAAAGCAATACGTTTACAGCATTGCTTATAAGTCATTATGAACATTAATCCTTGCTCTAGGATGTACGCTCCCTCCATTATAGCGTATAATTATTTTGTAAACATGAAGAAGAACAATTAAACAATAACAACAATTCCTGGTCAACATAAATGCATTTCATATCTGCTTAACTGCTCAATTTACTATAGCAATCAAACCAACACAACATTTTAACTGGCTTCTTTCTATAATATATGTAAGGCCCTTGAATACTTTAGACTAGAAAAAGCCTCTGGTTGGCTGAATTGGCCAAACCTTTGTTAGAAAGTACAAGAGCAGAACAAGACCGTGAAACAAGGACAGTTTTTTTTGTTTTGTTTTTTTAGGAAAAAGTACAACATGCATTTAAAAAAATCTTTACACTATTAAAGGGACAGTATACACCAATTTTCATTTAACTGCATGTAACAGACACTACTATAAAGAATAATATACACAGATACTGATCTAATAATCCAGTATTAAACCTTTTAAAAACTTACTTAGAAGCTCCCAGTTTAGCTCTGTTGATGAGGTTAGGCTGGAACACCCACTGCAAGTGGTTCTATAGCAAAGACAGCAGACACTCCCCCTTCCTCGGCAAATGAAAAGACTCTTTACACAAATAGGAGCAAGCTGGAGTAGGTATACGTCAGTATTCTTCTAAAACTTTGGGGCTTGGTTAGGAGACTGAAAATCAGCGCAATGTTATTTAAAAATAAGCAAAACTATACTTTTTTTTTTTTAAAAAAAACTGCATAGGCTACATAAATGGATCATCTACAAAACATTTATGCAAAGAAAAAACTAGTGTATAATGTCCCTTTAAGGGACATTTCATCTCCCCCTAAAATGTCCAATTAAGGGGAAAAACAAACTACGATATATAGTAATTATTTACCTCTGAAGAGAGCTCTTGTTCCACTCCTGCCAGAGGCGCTACAGCGTCTACATGGAGAAATATACCTGACCTGGCAACATTCTACACAGCGATTGGTTAGCTCAGGCTACAAACTCATTTATATATGTCCCTTATTGGCCCCAGAAAAGGAGGCCAGGAACATATATCCCACCAGGCTTTTCAAGGGGTGTATCGCTAAACTGCTCTTCATTTGTAAAACCTTGTAAACTGTGCAAACAAAATGTTAATGAGTTAAACACATATTTAATGTCAGGTCCAGAGCAACAATGCAGTACTGGGAGTTTGCTGAACATGTGTGAGGCTCAATGACATGAGGTATGTGCTTGTAACCACCTATCAGCAGCTAGCTCCCTCTAGTACATTGCTACAACTGAGCCTATCTAGGTATGCTTTTAAACAAAGGACACCAAGAGAACAAAGCACATTTGATATTAGAAATTGCTGCTCTATCTGATGCATGGAAGTTTAATTTTGACTTAAGTTCAAGGCCTTAACAAATGAGCCAGGGCATGGGAGGTGCCGGATAAATAGGAATATCTCTGATTACAAGCTCATTCTCTTAAAGGGAAAATGTACTCAAGCAAGCAGCTGCCAGGCACTCGTATGAAATCAGCTGCAATGGGCTTGGTTTTGTCTCCCACCCCCCACCCAATGTGGGGTTGATTTCTGCTACTTGTTTAAATAACATAACTTTTTTATAGTGATACTGTAGTATTGATATCTTCAGTATAGTTGGCTGTTTTAACAAACAAAAGCAGTTATCTCTCATGACAAAATAAATGTAAAGCAGCTATTTGTAAACAGTTTAAAGGGACTGTAAACTTAAAAAATGTACTATGTGCAAAATTATGTAACATTATGTTAGCAACATCTTAAAAAGCAAAAAGATTGTGAGATGACCGCCCCAAAGGTATATTTACCTTCTGTTCCTCCCCAGCCTCTCATGATTTGTTTTCCTCTCAAAAGTGCCTCACGGGTGCGCTGGGTAAGCACAGTGTGCCCGATGGCGGGATAGAACTAAATGTTGCCCGCTCCTGGCTTTACCCAGCATCGGAGCGGACTACATGCATTTCAATTGCGTGATCGGGCTTACTGTTATTAGACAGTGCTGCTGTGACGTGCTTTTGAGAGCAATCAAATTGTGGAACTCATTACCTAAGAAGGTAGTAAATGCCAATACCTTAGATACATTTAAAAATGGTTTTCTGGCTAAAAACAGATATGATTGGTTGTGTTAAATTGGTCACATTTTTAATGGGATTAATTTAAGCTCAACTGGAGCTTTTATTGTAAATATATTAAGATTTTTATAGGTTGAACTCGATGGACTTCTGTATTTTGTCAACCTCAACTACTAAGTTACTATGTTAATGGGAGACAAATATACTTTGCAGGATAATGTTACATAGCTCTGCACATAGTGCAGAATTATATAACATAATTTTTACGTTTACTGTCCCTTTAATACTACCAGCCCTCTAATTGCCACTTGCAATGTTTCATCACACAGCACAATTTATCATTGCACAAGAAGATTCTTGCACAATGCCACCCCCACTCCGGCTCAGCCAATTGCACAAGAGCAGGGCTTGTCAATCATCCTGAACGAGTGAGCGTTGGGGTGATTGATCCTGCAACGTCTGAGGTGGCGGAGGGGGGAAAAAGAAGCAGTTTCTGCTTCTTAAAGTGAGATAAACTCTTTTTTTTCTTTCATGATTCCGATAGAACATACAATTATATACAACTTTCCAATTTACTTCTATTATCACATTTTTTTTGTTTTCTTGTTACCGGTTGTTGAAAAGCAGGAAGGTAAGCTTAGGAGTGTGCACGTGTCTGCAGCACTAAATGGCAGCAGTTTTGCTACAATATTATACATTAGCAAGAGCACTAGATGGCAGCACTATTTCCTATCATGTAGTCCTCCAGACGTGTGCACGCTGCCTATCTAGATATCTCTTCAACAAAGGATAAGGCAAATTTGATAATAGAAGTAAATTAGAAACTTTTAAAATTGTATTCTCTATCTGAATGATCAAAGTACATTTTTGGGGTTGATGTCCCTTTAAATGTACCACACTATATATCTCTATTGTCCTCTATCATACAGGGACGCAAGCATTCTCTATCCTATACACAAAAGAGCAGACGATACCTAAGTTAAAGAAGATTTTCTTACCCAAAAATATGTTCAAATTGTTAGTGAAATGAATCTCATCCTTATGGATCGGTCTATTGGCCTCCTCAGGAAATCAAACAGTGAGAACAGGATCATATCTAATGTTTTTTCACAAACAAATGAATATATTTTAAAAGCAGCAAATAAAACAAAATGCAATGTTCCTTTATACCTTTGCCCATATAGATTTCCCTTTCTCAGTTTATGCGACTGTTTTTCATTTATTCTCTTATCCCCCCCCCCCCATTTCCTTCTGTTGTTTTCCAATATTCCCCTTTATACACTTACTTTCTTCATTATTTCCCATCTCCTCTGCCCCTGCTCACTCTCGCTCTCTACTCTCACTCAGTTGTAGGAATTTCCTCAGCTCACTCTCACTCTCTCCTCTCACTCAGTTGTAGGAATTTCCCCTGTTCACTCTCGCTCTCTCCTCTCACTCAATTGTAGGAATTTCCCCTGTTCACTCTCGCTCTCTACTCTCACTCAGTTGTAGGAATTTCCTCTGCTCACTCTCGCTCTCTCCTCTCACTCAGTTGTGAGAATTTCCTCTGCCCCTGCTCACTCTCGCTCTCTCCTCTCACTCAGTTGTAGGAATTTCCCCTGTTCACTCTCGCTCTCTCTTCTCACTCAATTGTAGGAATTTCCCCTGCTCACTCTCGCTCTCTCCTCTCACTCAGTGGTAGGGATTTCCTCTGCCCCTGCTCACTCTCGCTCTCTCCTCTCACTCAGTTGTAGGAATTTCCTCTGCTCACTCTCGCTCTCTCCTCTCACTCAGTTGTAAGAATTTCCTCTGCCCCTGCTCACTCTCGCTCTCTCCTCTCACTCAGTTGTAGGAATTTCCTCTGCCCCTGCTCACTCTCGCTCTCTTCTCTCACTCAGTTGTAGGAATTTCCTCTGCCCCTGCTCACTCTCACTCTCTCCTCTCACTCAGTTGTAGGAATTTCCTCTGCCCCTTCTCACTCTCTCCTCTCACTCAATTGTAGGAATTTCCCCTGCTCACTCTCGCTCTCTCCTCTCACTCAGTTGTAAGAATTTCCTCTGCCCCTGCTCACTCTCGCTCTCTCCTATCACTCAGTTGTAGGAATTTCCCCTGCTCACTCTCGCTCTCTCCTCTCACTCAGTTGTAGGAATTTCCTCTGCTCACTCTCGCTCTCTCCTCTCACTCAGTTGTAGGAATTTCCCCTGCTCACTCTCGCTCTCTCCTCTCACTCAGTTGTAGGAATTTCCCCTGCTCACTCTCGCTCTCTCCTCTCACTCAGTTGTAGGAATTTCCCCTGCTCACTCTCGCTCTCTCCTCTAACTCAGTTGTAGGAATTTCCCCTGCTCACTCTCGCTCTCTCCTCTCACTCAGTTGTAGGAATTTCCACTGCCCCTGCTCACTCTCCCCTCACTCAGTTGTAGGAATTTCCCCTGCTCACTCTCGCTCTCTCCTCTCACTCAGTTGTAGGAATTTCCCATGCTCACTCTCGCTCTCTACTCTCACTCAGTTGTAGGAATTTCCCCTGCTCACTCTCACTCTCTCCTCTCACTCAGTTGTAGGAATTTCCTCTGCCCCTGCTCACTCTCACTCTCTCCTCTCACTCAGTTGTAGGGATTTCCTCTGCCCCTGCTCACTCTCGCTCTCTCCTCTCACTCAGTTGTAGGAATTTCCTCTGCTCACTCTCGCTCTCTCCTCTCACTCAGTTGTAAGAATTTCCTCTGCCCCTGCTCACTCTCGCTCTCTCCTCTCACTCAGTTGTAGGAATTTCCTCTGCCCCTGCTCACTCTCGCTCTCTTCTCTCACTCAGTTGTAGGAATTTCCTCTGCCCCTGCTCACTCTCACTCTCTCCTCTCACTCAGTTGTAGGAATTTCCTCTGCCCCTTCTCACTCTCTCCTCTCACTCAATTGTAGGAATTTCCCCTGCTCACTCTCGCTCTCTCCTCTCACTCAGTTGTAAGAATTTCCTCTGCCCCTGCTCACTCTCGCTCTCTCCTATCACTCAGTTGTAGGAATTTCCCCTGCTCACTCTCGCTCTCTCCTCTCACTCAGTTGTAGGAATTTCCTCTGCTCACTCTCGCTCTCTCCTCTCACTCAGTTGTAGGAATTTCCCCTGCTCACTCTCGCTCTCTCCTCTCACTCAGTTGTAGGAATTTCCCCTGCTCACTCTCGCTCTCTCCTCTCACTCAGTTGTAGGAATTTCCCCTGCTCACTCTCACTCTCTCCTCTAACTCAGTTGTAGGAATTTCCCCTGCTCACTCTCGCTCTCTCCTCTCACTCAGTTGTAGGAATTTCCACTGCCCCTGCTCACTCTCCTCTCACTCAGTTGTAGGAATTTCCCCTGCTCACTCTCGCTCTCTCCTCTCACTCAGTTGTAGGAATTTCCCATGCTCACTCTCGCTCTCTACTCTCACTCAGTTGTAGGAATTTCCCCTGCTCACTCTCACTCTCTCCTCTCACTCAGTTGTAGGAATTTCCCATGCTCACTCTCGCTCTCTCCTCTCACTTAGTTGTAGGAATTTCCCCTGCTCCCTCTCGCTCTCTCCTCTCACTCAGTTGTAGGAATTTCCCCTGCCCCTGCTCACTCTCGCTCTCTCCTCTCACTCAGTTGTAGGAATTTCCCCTGCTCACTCTCGCTCTCTCCTCTCACTCAGTTGTAGGAATTTCCCATGCTCACTCTCGCTCTCTCCTCTCACTTAGTTGTAGGAATTTCCCCTGCTCTCTCTCGCTCTCTCCTCTCACTCAGTTGTAGGAATTTCCTCTGCCCCTGCTCACTCTCTCCTCTCACTCAGTTGTAGGAATTTCCTCTGCTCACTCTCGCTCTCTCCTCTCACTCAGTTGTAGGAATTTCCCCTGCTCACTCTCGCTCTCTCCTCTCACTCAGTTGTAGGAATTTCCTCTGCTCATTCTCGCTCTCTCCTCTCACTCAGTTGTAGGAATTTCCCCTGCTCACTCTCGCTCTCTCCTCTCACTCAGTTGTAGGAATTTCCCCTGCTCGCTCTCACTCTCTCCTCTCACTCAGTTGTAGGAATTTCCTCTGCCCCTGCTCACTCTCGCTCTCTCCTCTCACTCATTTGTAGGAATTTCTTCTGCCCCTGCTCACTCTCTCCTCTCACTCAGTTGTAGGAATTTCCTCTGCCCCTGCTCACTCTCACTCTCTCCTCTCACTCAGTTGTAGGAATTTCGCCTGCTCACTCTCACTCTCTCCGCTCACTCAGTTGTAGGAATTTCCTCTGCCCCTGCTCACTCTCTCCTCTCACTCAGTTGTAGGAATTTCCTCTGCCTCTGCGCACTCTCTCCTCTCACTCAGTTGTAGGAATTTCCTCTGCCCCTGCCCACTCTCACTCTCTCCGCTCACTCAGTTGTAGGAATTTCCTCTGCCCCTGCTCACTCTCTCCTCTCACTCAGTTGTAGGAATTTCCTCTGCCCCTGCTAACTCTCTCCTCTCACTCAGTTGTAGGAATTTCCTCTGCCCCTGCTCACTCTCTCCTCTCACTCAGTTGTAGGAAATTCCTCTGCCCCTGCTCACTCTCGCTCTCTCCTCTCACTCAGTTGTAGGAATTTCCTCTGCCCCTGCTCACTCTCTCCTCTCACTCAGTTGTAGGAATTTCCTCTGCCCCTGCTCACTCTCGCTCTCTCCTCTCACTCAGTTGTAGGAATTTCCCCTGCTCACTCTCGCTCTCTCCTCTCACTCAGTTGTAGGAATTTCCCCTGCTCGCTCTCACTCTCTCCTCTCACTCAGTTGTAGGAATTTCCTCTGCCCCTGCTCACTCTCGCTCTCTCCTCTCACTCAGTTGTTGGAACTTCTTCTGCCCCTGCTCACTCTCTCCTCTCACTCAGTTGTAGGAATTTCCTCTGCCCCTGCTCACTCTCACTCTCTCCTCTCACTCAGTTGTAGGAATTTCGCCTGCTCACTCTCACTCTCTCCTCTCACTCAGTTGTAGGAATTTCCCCTGCTTGCTCTCACTCTCTCCTCTCACTCAGTTGTAGGAATTTCCTCTGCCCCTGCTCACTCTCGCTCTCTCCTCTCACTCAGTTGTAGGAATTTCTTCTGCCCCTGCTCACTCTCTCCTCTCACTCAGTTGTAGGAATTTCCTCTGCCCCTGCTCACTCTCACTCTCTCCTCTCACTCAGTTGTAGGCATTTCCTCTGCCCCTGCTCGCTCTCTCCTCTCACTCAGTTGTAGGAATTTCCTCTGTCCCTGCTCACTCTCTCCTCTCACTCAGTTGTAGGAATTTCCCCTGCTCACTCTCACTCTCTCCTCTCACTCAGTTGTAGGAATTTCCCCTGCTCACTCTCACTCTCGCTCTCTCCTCTCACTCAGTTGTAGGAATTTCCTCTGCCCCTGCTCACTCTCGCTCTCTCCTCTCACTCAGTTGTAGGAAATTCCTCTGCCCCTGCTCACTCTCGCTCTCTCCCCTCACTCAGTTGTAGGAATTTCTTCTGCCCCTGCTCACTCTCATTTTCTCCTCTCACTCAGTTGTAGGAATTTCCTCTCCCCCTGCTCACTCTCACTCTCTCCTCTCACTCAGTTGTAGGAATTTCCTCTGCCCCTGCTCACTCTCTCCTCTCACTCAGTTGTAGGAATTTCCTCTGCCCCTGCTCACTCTCACTCTCTCCTCTCACTCAGTTGTAGGAATTTCCTCTGCCCCTGCTCACTCTCACTCTCACTCAGTTGTAGGCATTTCCTCTGCCCCTGCTCACTCTCGCTCTCTCCTCTCACTCAGTTGTAGGAATTTCCTCTGCCCCTGCTCACTCTCACTCTCTCCTCTCACTCAGTTGTAGGAATTTTCTCTGCCCCTGCTCGCTCTCTCCTCTCACTCAGTTGTAGGAATTTCCCCTGCTCACTCTCGCTGTATCCTCTCACTCAGTTGTAGGAATTTCCTCTGCCCCTGCTCACTCTCACTCTCTCATCTCACTTAGTTGTAGGAATTTCCTCTGCCCCTGCTCACTCTCGCTCTCTCCTCTCACTCAGTTGTAGGAATTTCCTCGGCCCCTGCTCACTCTCTCCTCTCACTCAGTTTTAGGAATTTACCCTGCTCACTCTCGCTCTCTCCTCTCACTCAGTTGTAGGAAATTCCTCTGCCCCTGCTCACGCTCGCTCTCTCCTCTCACTCAGTTGTAGGAAATTCCTCTGCCCCTGCTCACTCTCGCTCTCTCCTCTCACTCAGTTGTAGAAATCTCCTCTGCCCCTGCTCACTCTCGCTCTCTCCTCTCACTCAGTTGTAGGAATTTCCTCTGCTCACTCTCGCTCTCTCCTCTCACTCAGTTGTAGGAATTTCCTCTGCTCACTCTCGCTCTCTCCTCTCACTCAGTTGTAGAAATTTCCTCTGCCCCTGCTCACTCTCGCTCTCTCCTCTCACTCAGTTGTAGGAATTTCCTCTGCTCACTCTCGCTCTCTCCTCTCACTCAGTTGTAGGAATTTCCTCTGCTCACTCTCGCTCTCTCCTCTTACTCAGTTGTAGGAATTTCCTCTGCCCCTGCTAGCTCTCGTTGTCTCCTCTCACTCAGTTGTAGGAATCTCCTCTGCCCCTGCTCACTGTCGCACTCTTCTCTCACTCAGTTGTAGGAAATTCTTCTGCCCCTGCTCACTCTCACTCTTTCCTATCACTCAGTTGTAGGAATCTCCTCTGCCCCTGCTCGCTCTCTCCTCTCACTCAGTTGTAGGAATTTCCCCTGCTCACTCTCGCTCTTTCCTCTCACTCAGTTGTAGGAATTTCCCTTGCTCACTCTCGCTCTCTCCTCTCACTCAGTTGTAGGAATTTCCCCTGCTCGCTCTCGCTCTCTCCTCTCACTCAGTTGTAGGAATTTCCCCTGCTCACTTTCGCTCTCTCCTCTCACTCAGTTGTAGGAATTTCCTCTGCCCCTGCTCACTCTCGCTCTCTCCTCTCACTCAGTTGTAGGAATTTCCTCTGCTCACTCTCACTCTCTCCTCTCACTCAGTTGTAGGAATTTCCCCTGCTCACTCTCGCTCTTTCCTCTCACTCAGTTGTAGGAATTTCCTCTGCCCCTGCTCGCTGTCTCCTCTCACTCAGTTGTAGGAATTTCCTCTGCCCTTGCTCGCTCTCACTCTCTCCTCTCACTCAGTTGTAGGAATTTCCCCTGCTCACTCTCGCTCTTTCCTCTCACTCAGTTGTAGGAATTTCCTCTGCCCCTGCTCGCTGTCTCCTCTCACTCAGTTGTAGGAATTTCCCCTGCCCCTGCTCACTCTCACTCTCTCCTCTCACTCAGTTGTAGGAATTTCCCCTGCTCACTCTCACTCTCTCCTCTCACTCAGTTGTAGGAATTTCCCCTGCTCACTCTCACTCTCGCTCTCTCCTCTCACTCAGTTGTAGGAATTACCTCTGCCCCTGCTCACTCTCGCTCTCTCCTCTCACTCAGTTGTAGGAATTTCTTCTGCCCCTGCTCACTCTCATTTTCTCCTCTCACTCAGTTGTAGGAATTTCCTCTGCCCCTGCTCACTCTCACTCTCTCCTCTCACTCAGTTGTAGGAATTTCCTCTGCCCCTGCTCACTCTCACTCTCTCCTCTCACTCAGTTGTAGGAATTTCCTCTGCCCCTGCTCACTCTCACTCTCTCCTCTCACTCAGTTGTAGGAATTTCCTCTGCCCCTGCTCACTCTCTCCTCTCACTCAGTTGTAGGAATTTCCTCTGCCCCTGCTCACTCTCACTCTCTCCTCTCACTCAGTTGTAGGAATTTCCTCTGCCCCTGCTCACTCTCACTCTCACTCTCACTCTCACTCAGTTGTAGGCATTTCCTCTGCCCCTGCTCACTCTCGCTCTCTCCTCTCACTCAGTTGTAGGAATTTCCTCTGCCCTTGCTCACTCTCGCTGTCTCCTCTCACTCAGTTGTAGGAATTTCCTCTGCCCCTGCTCACTCTCACTCTCTCATCTCACTTAGTTGTAGGAATTTCCTCTGCCCCTGCTCACTCTCGCTCTCTCCTCTCACTCAGTTGTAGGAAATTCCTCTGCCCCTGCTCACTCTCGCTCTCTCCTCTCACTCAGTTGTGGGAAATTCCTCTGCCCCTGCTCACTCTCGCTCTCTCCTCTCACTCAGTTGTAGGAATTTCCCCTGCTCACTCTCGCTCTCTCCTCTCACTCAGTTGTAGGAATTTCCCCTGCTCACTCTCGCTCTCTCCTCTCACTCAGTTGTAGGAATTTCCCCTGCTCACTCTCGCTCTCTCCTCTAACTCAGTTGTAGGAATTTCCCCTGCTCACTCTCGCTCTCTCCTCTAACTCAGTTGTAGGAATTTCCACTGCCCCTGCTCACTCTCCCCTCACTCAGTTGTAGGAATTTCCCCTGCTCACTCTCGCTCTCTCCTCTCACTCAGTTGTAGGAATTTCCCATGCTCACTCTCGCTCTCTACTCTCACTCAGTTGTAGGAATTTCCCCTGCTCGCTCTCACTCTCTCCTCTCACTCAGTTGTAGGAATTTCCTCTGCCCCTGCTCACTCTCACTCTCTCCTCTCACTCAGTTGTAGGGATTTCCTCTGCCCCTGCTCACTCTCGCTCTCTCCTCTCACTCAGTTGTAGGAATTTCCTCTGCTCACTCTCGCTCTCTCCTCTCACTCAGTTGTAAGAATTTCCTCTGCCCCTGCTCACTCTCGCTCTCTCCTCTCACTCAGTTGTAGGAATTTCCTCTGCCCCTGCTCACTCTCGCTCTCTTCTCTCACTCAGTTGTAGGAATTTCCTCTGCCCCTGCTCACTCTCACTCTCTCCTCTCACTCAGTTGTAGGAATTTCCTCTGCCCCTTCTCACTCTCTCCTCTCACTCAATTGTAGGAATTTCCCCTGCTCACTCTCGCTCTCTCCTCTCACTCAGTTGTAAGAATTTCCTCTGCCCCTGCTCACTCTCGCTCTCTCCTATCACTCAGTTGTAGGAATTTCCCCTGCTCACTCTCGCTCTCTCCTCTCACTCAGTTGTAGGAATTTCCTCTGCTCACTCTCGCTCTCTCCTCTCACTCAGTTGTAGGAATTTCCCCTGCTCACTCTCGCTCTCTCCTCTCACTCAGTTGTAGGAATTTCCCCTGCTCACTCTCGCTCTCTCCTCTCACTCAGTTGTAGGAATTTCCCCTGCTCACTCTCGCTCTCTCCTCTAACTCAGTTGTAGGAATTTCCCCTGCTCACTCTCGCTCTCTCCTCTCACTCAGTTGTAGGAATTTCCCCTGCTCACTCTCGCTCTCTCCTCTCACTCAGTTGTAGGAATTTCCCATGCTCACTCTCGCTCTCTACTCTCACTCAGTTGTAGGAATTTCCCCTGCTCACTCTAGCTCTCTCCTCTCACTCAGTTGTAGGAATTTCCCCTGCTCACTCTCGCTCTCTCCTCTCACTCAGTTGTAGGAATTTCCCCTGCTCACTCTCGCTCTCTCCTCTAACTCAGTTGTAGGAATTTCCACTGCCCCTGCTCACTCTCCTCTCACTCAGTTGTAGGAATTTCCCCTGCTCACTCTCGCTCTCTCCTCTCACTCAGTTGTAGGAATTTCCCATGCTCACTCCCGCTCTCTCCTCTCACTCAGTTGTAGGAATTTCCCCTGCTCACTCTAGCTCTCTCCTCTCACTCAGTTGTAGGAATTTCCCATGCTCACTCTCGCTCTCTCCTCTCACTTAGTTGTAGGAATTTCCCCTGCTCCCTCTCGCTCTCTCCTCTCACTCAGTTGTAGGAATTTCCCCTGCCCCTGCTCATTCTCGCTCTCTCCTCTCACTCAGTTGTAGGAATTTCCCCTGCTCACTCTCGCTCTCTCCTCTCACTCAGTTGTAGGAATTTCCCATGCTCACTCTCGCTCTCTCCTCTCACTTAGTTTTAGGAATTTCCCCTGCTCTCTCTCGCTCTCTCCTCTCACTCAGTTGTAGGAATTTCCTCTGCCCCTGCTCACTCTCTCCTCTCACTCAGTTGTAGGAATTTCCTCTGCTCACTCTCGCTCTCTCCTCTCACTCAGTTGTAGGAATTTCCCCTGCTCACTCTCGCTCTCTCCTCTCACTCAGTTGTAGGAATTTCCTCTGCTCACTCTCGCTCTCTCCTCTCACTCAGTTGTAGGAATTTCCCCTGCTCACTCTCGCTCTCTCCTCTCACTCAGTTGTAGGAATTTCCCCTGCTCGCTCTCACTCTCTCCTCTCACTCAGTTGTAGGAATTTCCTCTGCCCCTGCTCACTCTCGCTCTCTCCTCTCACTCATTTGTAGGAATTTCTTCTGCCCCTGCTCACTCTCTCCTCTCACTCAGTTGTAGGAATTTCCTCTGCCCCTGCTCACTCTCACTCTCTCCTCTCACTCAGTTGTAGGAATTTCGCCTGCTCACTCTCACTCTCTCCGCTCACTCAGTTGTAGGAATTTCCTCTGCCCCTGCTCACTCTCTCCTCTCACTCAGTTGTAGGAATTTCCTCTGCCCCTGCTCACTCTCTCCTCTCACTCAGTTGTAGGAATTTTCTCTGCCCCTGCGCACTCTCTCCTCTCACTCAGTTGTAGGAATTTCCTCTGCCCCTGCCCACTCTCACTCTCTCCGCTCACTCAGTTGTAGGAATTTCCTCTGCCCCTGCTCACTCTCTCCTCTCACTCAGTTGTAGGAATTTCCTCTGCCCCTGCTCACTCTCTCCTCTCACTCAGTTGTAGGAATTTCCTCTGCCCCTGCTCACTCTCTCCTCTCACTCAGTTGTAGGAAATTCCTCTGCCCCTGCTCACTCTCGCTCTCTCCTCTCACTCAGTTGTAGGAATTTCCTCTGCCCCTGCTCACTCTCTCCTCTCACTCAGTTGTAGGAATTTCCTCTGCCCCTGCTCACTCTCGCTCTCTCCTCTCACTCAGTTGTAGGAATTTCCCCTGCTCACTCTCGCTCTCTCCTCTCACTCAGTTGTAGGAATTTCCCCTGCTCGCTCTCACTCTCTCCTCTCACTCAGTTGTAGGAATTTCCTCTGCCCCTGCTCACTCTCGCTCTCTCCTCTCACTCAGTTGTTGGAACTTCTTCTGCCCCTGCTCACTCTCTCCTCTCACTCAGTTGTAGGAATTTCCTCTGCCCCTGCTCACTCTCACTCTCTCCTCTCACTCAGTTGTAGGAATTTCGCCTGCTCACTCTCACTCTCTCCTCTCACTCAGTTGTAGGAATTTCCCCTGCTCGCTCTCACTCTCTCCTCTCACTCAGTTGTAGGAATTTCCTCTGCCCCTGCTCACTCTCGCTCTCTCCTCTCACTCAGTTGTAGGAATTTCTTCTGCCCCTGCTCACTCTCTCCTCTCACTCAGTTGTAGGAATTTCCTCTGCCCCTGCTCACTCTCACTCTCTCCTCTCACTCAGTTGTAGGCATTTCCTCTGCCCCTGCTCACTCTCTCCTCTCACTCAGTTGTAGGAATTTCCTCTGTCCCTGCTCACTCTCTCCTCTCACTCAGTTGTAGGAATTTCCCCTGCTCACTCTCACTCTCTCCTCTCACTCAGTTGTAGGAATTTCCCCTGCTCACTCTCACTCTCGCTCTCTCCTCTCACTCAGTTGTAGGAATTTCCCCTGCTCACTCTCACTCTCGCTCTCTCCTCTCACTCAGTTGTAGGAATTTCCTCTGCCCCTGCTCACTCTCGCTCTCTCCTCTCACTCAGTTGTAGGAAATTCCTCTGCCCCTGCTCACTCTCGCTCTCTCCCCTCACTCAGTTGTAGGAATTTCTTCTGCCCCTGCTCACTCTCATTTTCTCCTCTCACTCAGTTGTAGGAATTTCCTCTCCCCCTGCTCACTCTCACTCTCTCCTCTCACTCAGTTGTAGGAATTTCCTCTGCCCCTGCTCACTCTCACTCTCTCCTCTCACTCAGTTGTAGGAATTTCCTCTGCCCCTGCTCACTCTCTCCTCTCACTCAGTTGTAGGAATTTCCTCTGCCCCTGCTCACTCTCACTCTCTCCTCTCACTCAGTTGTAGGAATTTCCTCTGCCCCTGCTCACTCTCACTCTCACTCAGTTGTAGGCATTTCCTCTGCCCCTGCTCACTCTCGCTCTCTCCTCTCACTCAGTTGTAGGAATTTCCTCTGCCCCTGCTCACTCTCACTCTCTCCTCTCACTCAGTTGTAGGAATTTTCTCTGCCCCTGCTCGCTCTCCCCTCTCACTCAGTTGTAGGAATTTCCCCTGCTCACTCTCGCTGTATCCTCTCACTCAGTTGTAGGAATTTCCTCTGCCCCTGCTCACTCTCACTCTCTCATCTCACTTAGTTGTAGGAATTTCCTCTGCCCCTGCTCACTCTCGCTCTCTCCTCTCACTCAGTTGTAGGAATTTCCTCGGCCCCTGCTCACTCTCTCCTCTCACTCAGTTTTAGGAATTTACCCTGCTCACTCTCGCTCTCTCCTCTCACTCAGTTGTAGGAAATTCCTCTGCCCCTGCTCACTCTCGCTCTCTCCTCTCACTCAGTTGTAGGAAATTCCTCTGCCCCTGCTCACTCTCGCTCTCTCCTCTCACTCAGTTGTAGAAATCTCCTCTGCCCCTGCTCACTCTCGCTCTCTCCTCTCACTCAGTTGTAGGAATTTCCTCTGCTCACTCTCGCTCTCTCCTCTCACTCAGTTGTAGGAATTTCCTCTGCTCACTCTCACTCTCTCCTCTCACTCAGTTGTAGGAATTTCCTCTGCCCCTGGTCACTCTCGCTCTCTCCTCTCACTCAGTTGTAGGAATTTCCTCTGCTCACTCTCGCTCTCTCCTCTCACTCAGTTGTAGGAATTTCCTCTGCTCACTCTCGCTCTCTCCTCTTACTCAGTTGTAGGAATTTCCTCTGCCCCTGCTAGCTCTCGTTGTCTCCTCTCACTCAGTTGTAGGAATCTCCTCTGCCCCTGCTCACTGTCGCACTCTTCTCTCACTCAGTTGTAGGAAATTCTTCTGCCCCTGCTCACTCTCACTCTTTCCTATCACTCAGTTGTAGGAATCTCCTCTGCCCCTGCTCGCTCTCTCCTCTCACTCAGTTGTAGGAATTTCCCCTGCTCACTCTCGCTCTCTCCTCTCACTCAGTTGTAGGAATTTCCCTTGCTCACTCTCGCTCTCTCCTCTCACTCAGTTGTAGGAATTTCCCCTGCTCGCTCTCGCTCTCTCCTCTCACTCAGTTGTAGGAATTTCCCCTGCTCACTTTCGCTCTCTCCTCTCACTCAGTTGTAGGAATTTCCTCTGCCCCTGCTCACTCTCGCTCTCTCCTCTCACTCAGTTGTAGGAATTTCCTCTGCTCACTCTCACTCTCTCCTCTCACTCAGTTGTAGGAATTTCCCCTGCTCACTCTCGCTCTTTCCTCTCACTCAGTTGTAGGAATTTCCTCTGCCCCTGCTCGCTGTCTCCTCTCACTCAGTTGTAGGAATTTCCTCTGCCCTTGCTCGCTCTCACTCTCTCCTCTCACTCAGTTGTAGGAATTTCCCCTGCTCACTCTCGCTCTTTCCTCTCACTCAGTTGTAGGAATTTCCTCTGCCCCTGCTCGCTGTCTCCTCTCACTCAGTTGTAGGAATTTCCCCTGCCCCTGCTCACTCTCACTCTCTCCTCTCACTCAGTTGTAGGAATTTCCCCTGCTCACTCTCACTCTCGCTCTCTCCTCTCACTCAGTTGTAGGAATTTCCCCTGCTCACTCTCACTCTCGCTCTCTCCTCTCACTCAGTTGTAGGAATTACCTCTGCCCCTGCTCACTCTCGCTCTCTCCTCTCACTCAGTTGTAGGAAATTCCTCTGCCCCTGCTCACTCTCGCTCTCTCCTCTCACTCAGTTGTAGGAATTTCTTCTGCCCCTGCTCACTCTCATTTTCTCCTCTCACTCAGTTGTAGGAATTTCCTCTGCCCCTGCTCACTCTCACTCTCTCCTCTCACTCAGTTGTAGGAATTTCCTCTGCCCCTGCTCACTCTCACTCTCTCCTCTCACTCAGTTGTAGGAATTTCCTCTGCCCCTGCTCACCCTCACTCTCTCCTCTCACTCAGTTGTAGGAATTTCCTCTGCCCCTGCTCACTCTCTCCTCTCACTCAGTTGTAGGAATTTCCTCTGCCCCTGCTCACTCTCTCCTCTCACTCAGTTGTAGGAATTTCCTCTGCCCCTGCTCACTCTCACTCTCTCCTCTCACTCAGTTGTAGGAATTTCCTCTGCCCCTGCTCACTCTCACTCTCACTCAGTTGTAGGCATTTCCTCTGCCCCTGCTCACTCTCGCTCTCTCCTCTCACTCAGTTGTAGGAATTTCCTCTGCCCCTGCTCACTCTCACTCTCTCCTCTCACTCAGTTGTAGGAATTTTCTCTGCCCCTGCTCGCTCTCCCCTCTCACTCAGTTGTAGGAATTTCCCCTGCTCACTCTCGCTGTATCCTCTCACTCAGTTGTAGGAATTTCCTCTGCCCCTGCTCACTCTCACTCTCTCATCTCACTTAGTTGTAGGAATTTCCTCTGCCCCTGCTCACTCTCGCTCTCTCCTCTCACTCAGTTGTAGGAATTTCCTCGGCCCCTGCTCACTCTCTCCTCTCACTCAGTTTTAGGAATTTACCCTGCTCACTCTCGCTCTCTCCTCTCACTCAGTTGTAGGAAATTCCTCTGCCCCTGCTCACTCTCGCTCTCTCCTCTCACTCAGTTGTAGGAAATTCCTCTGCCCCTGCTCACTCTCGCTCTCTCCTCTCACTCAGTTGTAGAAATCTCCTCTGCCCCTGCTCACTCTCGCTCTCTCCTCTCACTCAGTTGTAGGAATTTCCTCTGCTCACTCTCGCTCTCTCCTCTCACTCAGTTGTAGGAATTTCCTCTGCTCACTCTCACTCTCTCCTCTCACTCAGTTGTAGGAATTTCCTCTGCCCCTGGTCACTCTCGCTCTCTCCTCTCACTCAGTTGTAGGAATTTCCTCTGCTCACTCTCGCTCTCTCCTCTCACTCAGTTGTAGGAATTTCCTCTGCTCACTCTCGCTCTCTCCTCTTACTCAGTTGTAGGAATTTCCTCTGCCCCTGCTAGCTCTCGTTGTCTCCTCTCACTCAGTTGTAGGAATCTCCTCTGCCCCTGCTCACTGTCGCACTCTTCTCTCACTCAGTTGTAGGAAATTCTTCTGCCCCTGCTCACTCTCACTCTTTCCTATCACTCAGTTGTAGGAATCTCCTCTGCCCCTGCTCGCTCTCTCCTCTCACTCAGTTGTAGGAATTTCCCCTGCTCACTCTCGCTCTCTCCTCTCACTCAGTTGTAGGAATTTCCCTTGCTCACTCTCGCTCTCTCCTCTCACTCAGTTGTAGGAATTTCCCCTGCTCGCTCTCGCTCTCTCCTCTCACTCAGTTGTAGGAATTTCCCCTGCTCACTTTCGCTCTCTCCTCTCACTCAGTTGTAGGAATTTCCTCTGCCCCTGCTCACTCTCGCTCTCTCCTCTCACTCAGTTGTAGGAATTTCCTCTGCTCACTCTCACTCTCTCCTCTCACTCAGTTGTAGGAATTTCCCCTGCTCACTCTCGCTCTTTCCTCTCACTCAGTTGTAGGAATTTCCTCTGCCCCTGCTCGCTGTCTCCTCTCACTCAGTTGTAGGAATTTCCTCTGCCCTTGCTCGCTCTCACTCTCTCCTCTCACTCAGTTGTAGGAATTTCCCCTGCTCACTCTCACTCTCGCTCTCTCCTCTCACTCAGTTGTAGGAATTTCCCCTGCTCACTCTCACTCTCGCTCTCTCCTCTCACTCAGTTGTAGGAATTACCTCTGCCCCTGCTCACTCTCGCTCTCTCCTCTCACTCAGTTGTAGGAAATTCCTCTGCCCCTGCTCACTCTCGCTCTCTCCTCTCACTCAGTTGTAGGAATTTCTTCTGCCCCTGCTCACTCTCATTTTCTCCTCTCACTCAGTTGTAGGAATTTCCTCTGCCCCTGCTCACTCTCACTCTCTCCTCTCACTCAGTTGTAGGAATTTCCTCTGCCCCTGCTCACTCTCACTCTCTCCTCTCACTCAGTTGTAGGAATTTCCTCTGCCCCTGCTCACCCTCACTCTCTCCTCTCACTCAGTTGTAGGAATTTCCTCTGCCCCTGCTCACTCTCTCCTCTCACTCAGTTGTAGGAATTTCCTCTGCCCCTGCTCACTCTCACTCTCTCCTCTCACTCAGTTGTAGGAATTTCCTCTGCCCCTGCTCACTCTCACTCTCACTCTCACTCAGTTGTAGGCATTTCCTCTGCCCCTGCTCACTCTCGCTCTCTCCTCTCACTCAGTTGTAGGAATTTCCTCTGCCCTTGCTCACTCTCGCTGTTTCCTCTCACTCAGTTGTAGGAATTTCCTCTGCCCCTGCTCACTCTCACTCTCTCATCTCACTTAGTTGTAGGAATTTCCTCTGCCCCTGCTCACTCTCGCTCTCTCCTCTCACTCAGTTGTAGGAAATTCCTCTGCCCCTGCTCACTCTCGCTCTCTCCTCTCACTCAGTTGTGGGAAATTCCTCTGCCCCTGCTCACTCTCGCTCTCTCCTCTCACTCAGTTGTAGAAATCTCCTCTGCCCCTGCTCACTCTCGCTCTCTCCTCTCACTCAGTTGTAGGAATTTCCTCTGCTCACTCTCGCTCTCTCCCCTCACTCAGTTGTAGGAATTTCCTCTGCTCACTCTCGCTCTCTCCTCTCACTCAGTTGTAGGAATTTCCTCTGCCCCTGCTCACTCTCGCTCTCTCCTCTCACTCAGTTGTAGGAAATTCCTCTGCCCCTGCTCACTCTCGCTCTCTCCTCTCACTCAGTTGTAGGAAATTCCTCTGCCCCTGCTCACTCTCGCTCTCTCCTCTCACTCAGTTGTAGAAATCTCCTCTGCCCCTGCTCACTCTCGCTCTCTCCTTTCACTCAGTTGTAGGAATTTCCTCTGCTCACTCTCGCTCTCTCCTCTCACTCAGTTGT
Source organism: Bombina bombina (assembly GCF_027579735.1). NCBI lineage: Eukaryota > Metazoa > Chordata > Amphibia > Anura > Bombinatoridae > Bombina > Bombina bombina. The sequence continues at coordinate 43,885,885 of NC_069505.1, read as the reverse complement.
AGGAATTTCCTCTGCCCCTGCTAGCTCTCGTTGTCTCCTCTCACTCAGTTGTAGGAATCTCATCTGCCCCTGCTCGCTGTCACACTCTTCTCTCACTCAGTTGTAGGAAATTCTTCTGCCCCTGCTCACTGTCACTCTTTCCTCTCACTCAGTTGTAGGAATCTCCTCTGCCCCTGCTCGCTCTCTCCTCTCACTCAGTTGTAGGAATTTCCCCTGCTCACTCTCGCTCTCTCCTCTCACTCAGTTGTAGGAATTTCCCCTGCTCACTCTCGCTCTCTCCTCTCACTCAGTTGTAGGTGATTTCCCCTGCTCGCTCTCGCTCTCTCCTCTCACTCAGTTGTAGGAATTTCCCCTGCTCACTTTCGCTCTCTCCTCTCACTCAGTTGTAGGAATTTCCTCTGCCCCTGCTCACTCTCGCTCTCTCCTCTCACTCAGTTGTAGGAATTTCCTCTGCTCACTCTCACTCTCTCCTCTCACTCAGTTGTAGGAATTTCCCCTGCTCACTCTCGCTCTTTCCTCTCACTCAGTTATAGGAATTTCCTCTGCCCCTGCTCGCTGTCTCGTCTCACTCAGTTGTAGGAATTTCCTCTGCCCCTGCTCGCTCTCACTCTCTCCTCTCACTCAGTTGTAGGAATTTCCCCTGCTCGCTCTCACTCTCTCCTCTCACTCAGTTGTAGGAATTTCCCCTGCTCACTCTCACTCTCTCCTCTCACTCAGTTGTAGGAATTTCCTCTGCCCCTGCTCGCTGTCTCGTCTCACTCAGTTGTAGGAATTTCCTCTGCCCCTGCTCGCTCTCACTCTCTCCTCTCACTCAGTTGTAGGAATTTCCCCTGCTCGCTCTCACTCTCTCCTCTCACTCAGTTGTAGGAATTTCCCCTGCTCACTCTCACTCTCTCCTCTCACTCAGTTGTAGGAATTTCCTCGGCCCCTGCTCAGTCTTTCCTCTCACTCAGTTGTAGGAATTTCCCCTGCTCACTCTCGCTCTCTCCTCTCACTCAGTTGTAGGAATTTCCCCTGCTGACTCTCGCTCTCTCCTCTCACTCAATTGTAGGAATTTCCTCTGTCCCTGCTCACTCTCTCCTCTCACTCAGTTGTAGGAATTTCCTCTGTCCCTGCTCACTCTCGCTCTCTCCTCTCACTCAGTTGTAGGTATCTCCTCTGCCCCTGCTCACTCTCGCTCTCTCCTCTCACTCAGTTGTAGGAATTTCCTCTGCTCACTCTCACTCTCTCCTCTCACTCAGTTGTAGGAATCTCCTCTGCCCCTGCTCACTCTCACTCTCTCCTCTCACTCAGTTGTAGGAATCTCCTCTGCCCCTGCTCACTCTAGCTCTCTCCTCTCACTCAGTTGTAGGAATTTCCCCTGCTCATTCTCGCTCTCTCCTCTCACTCAGTTGTAGGAATTTCCCCTGCTCACTCTCGCTCTCTCCTCTCACTCAGTTGTAGGAATTTCCTCTGCCCCTGCTCACTCACTCTCGCTCTCTCCTCTCACTCAGTTGTAGGAATTTCCCCTGCTCCCTCTCGCTCTCTCCTCTCACTCAGTTGTAGGAATCTCCTCTGCCCCTGCTCACTCTCTCCTCTCACTCAGTTGTAGGAATTTCCTCTGCCCCTGCTCGCTGTCTCCTCTCACTCATTTGTAGGATTTTCCTCTGCCCCTGCTCGCTCTCTCCTCTCACTCAGTTGTAGGAATTTCCTCTGCCCCTGCTCACTCTCACTCTCTCCTCTCACTCAGTTGTAGGAATTTCCCCTGCTCACTCTCGCTCTCTCCTCTCACTCAGTTGTAGAAATTTCCCCTGCTCACTCTCACTCTCTCCTCTCACTCAGTTGTAGGAATCTCATCTGCCCCTGCTCGCTCTCTCCTCTCACTCAGTTGTAGGAATTTCCCCTGCTCACTCTCGCTGTCTCCTCTCACTCCGTTGTAGGAATCTCCTCTGCCCTTGCTCACTCACTCTCGCTCTCTCCTCTCACTCAGTTGTAGGAATTTCCCCTGCTCCCTCTCGCTCTCTCCTCGCACTCAGTTGTAGGAATCTCCTCTGCCCCTGCTCACTCTCTCCTCTCACTCAGTTGTAGGAATTTCCTCTGCCCCTGCTCGCTGTCTCCTCTCACTCATTTGTAGGAATTTCCTCTGCCCCTGCTCGCTCTCTCCTCTCACTCAGTTGTAGGAATTTCCTCTGCCCCTGCTCACTCTCACTCTCTCCTCTCACTCAGTTGTAGGAATTTCCCCTGCTCACTCTCGCTCTCTCCTCTCACTCAGTTGTAGAAATTTCCCCTGCTCACTCTCACTCTCTCCTCTCACTCAGTTGTAGGAATCTCATCTGCCCCTGCTCGCTCTCTCCTCTCACTCAGTTGTAGGAATTTCCCCTGCTCACTCTCGCTGTCTCCTCTCACTCCGTTGTAGGAATCTCCTCTGCCCCTGCTCACTCTCTCCTCTCACTCAGTTGTAGGAATTTCCCCTGCTCACTCTCGCTCTCTCCTCTCACTCAGTTGTAGGAATCTCCTCTGCCCCTGCTCACTCTCTCCTCTCACTCAGTTGTAGGAATTTCTTCTGCCCTTGCTCCCTCTTCCTCTCTCCTCTCACTCAGTTGTAGGAATCTCCTCTGCCCCTGCTCACTCTCACTCTCTCCTCTCACTCAGTTGTAGGAATTTCCCCTGCTCACTCTCTCTCTCTCCTCTCACTCAGTTGTAGGAATTTCCCCTGCTCATTCTCGCTCTCTCCTCTCACTCAGTTGTAGGAATTTCCTCTGCCCCTGCTCACTCTCACTCTCTCCTCTCACTCAGTTGTAGGAATTTCCTCTGTCCCTGCTCACTCTCTCCTCTCACTCAGTTGTAGGAATTTCCTCTGCCCCTGCTCACTCTCTCCTCTCACTCAGTTGTAGGAATTTCCTCTGCCCCTGCTCACTCTCACTCTCACTCAGTTGTAGGAATTTCCTCTGCCCCTGCTTACTCTCGCTCTCTCCTCTCACTCAGTTGTAGGAATTTCCTCTGCCCCTGCTCACTCTCGCTCTCTCCTCTCACTCAGTTGTAGGAATTTCCTCTGCCCCTGCTCACTCTCGCTCTCTCCTCTCACTCAGTTGTAAGAATTTCCTCTGCCCCTGCTCACTCTCGCTCTCTCCTATCACTCAGTTGTAGGAATTTCCCCTGCTCACTCTCGCTCTCTCCTCTCACTCAGTTGTAGGAATTTCCTCTGCTCACTCTCACTGTCTCCTCTCACTCAGTTGTAGGAATTTCCCCTCCTCACTCTCTCCTCTCACTCAGTTGTAGGAATTTCCCCTGCTCACTCTCGCTCTCTCCTCTCACTCAATTGTAGGAATTTCCTCTGCCCCTGCTCACTCTCGCTCTCTCCTCTCACTCAGTTGTAAGAATTTCCTCTGCCCCTGCTCACTCTCGCTCTCTCCTATCACTCAGTTGTAGGAATTTCCCCTGCTCACTCTCGCTCTCTCCTCTCACTCAGTTGTAGGAATTTCCTCTGCTCACTCTCACTGTCTCCTCTCACTCAGTTGTAGGAATTTCCCCTGCTCACTCTCGCTCTCTCCTCTCACTCAGTTGTAGGAATTTCCCCTGCTCACTCTCGCTCTCTCCTCTCACTCAGTTGTAGGAATTTCCCCTGCTCACTCTCTCCTCTCACTCAGTTGTAGGAATTTCCCCTGCTCACTCTCGCTCTCTCCTCTCACTCAGTTGTAGGAATTTCCACTGCCCCTGCTCACTCTCCTCTCACTCAGTTGTAGGAATTATCCCTGCTCACTCTCGCTCTCTCCTCTCACTCAGTTGTAGGAATTTCCCATGCTCACTCTCGCTCTCTCCTCTCACTCAGTTGTAGGAATTTCCCCTGCTCACTCTCGCTCTCTCCTCTCACTCAGTTGTAGGAATTTCCCATGCTCACTCTCGCTCTCTCCTCTCACTTAGTTGTAGGAATTTCCCCTGCTCCCTCTCGCTCTCTCTCTCAGTTGTAAGAATTTCCCCTGCCCCTGCTCACTCTCGCTCTCTCCTCTCACTCAGTTGTAGGAATTTCCCCTGCTCCCTCTCGCTCTCTCACTCAGTTGTAGGAATTTCCCATGCTCACTCTCGCTCTCTCCTCTCACTTAGTTGTAGGAATTTCCCCTGCTCCCTCTCGCTCTCTCCTCTCACTCAGTTGTAGAAATTTCCTCTGCCCCTGCTCACTCTCTCCTCTCACTCAGTTGTAGTAATTTCCCCTGCTCACTCTCGCTCTCTCCTCTCACTCAGTTGTAGGAATTTCCTCTGCTCACTCTCGCTCTCTCCTCTCACTCAGTTGTAGGAATTTCCCCTGCTCACTCTCGCTCTCTCCTCTCACTCAGTTGTAGGAATTTCCCCTGCTCGCTCTCACTCTCTCCTCTCACTCAGTTGTAGGAATTTCCTCTGCCCCTGCTCACTCTCGCTCTCTCCTCTCACTCAGTTGTAGGAATTTCTTCTGCCCCTGCTCACTATCTCCTCTCACTCAGTTGTAGGAATTTCCTCTGCCCCTGCTCACTCTTACTCTCTCCTCTCACTCAGTTGTAGGAATTTCGCCTGCTCACTCTCACTCTCTCCGCTCACTCAGTTGTAGGAATTTCCTCTGCCCCTGCTCCCTCTTCCTCTCTCCTCTCACTCAGTTGTAGGAATCTCCTCTGCCCCTGCTCACTCTCACTCTCTCCTCTCACTCAGTTGTAGGAATTTCCCCTGCTCACTCTCTCTCTCTCCTCTCACTCAGTTGTAGGAATTTCCCCTGCTCATTCTCGCTCTCTCCTCTCACTCAGTTGTAGGAATTTCCTCTGCCCCTGCTCACTCTCACTCTCTCCTCTCACTCAGTTGTAGGAATTTCCTCTGTCCCTGCTCACTCTCTCCTCTCACTCAGTTGTAGGAATTTCCTCTGCCCCTGCTCACTCTCTCCTCTCACTCAGTTGTAGGAATTTCCTCTGCCCCTGCTCACTCTCACTCTCACTCAGTTGTAGGAATTTCCTCTGCCCCTGCTTACTCTCGCTCTCTCCTCTCACTCAGTTGTAGGAATTTCCTCTGCCCCTGCTCACTCTCGCTCTCTCCTCTCACTCAGTTGTAGGAATTTCCTCTGCCCCTGCTCACTCTCGCTCTCTCCTCTCACTCAGTTGTAAGAATTTCCTCTGCCCCTGCTCACTCTCGCTCTCTCCTATCACTCAGTTGTAGGAATTTCCCCTGCTCACTCTCGCTCTCTCCTCTCACTCAGTTGTAGGAATTTCCTCTGCTCACTCTCACTGTCTCCTCTCAATCAGTTGTAGGAATTTCCCCTGCTCACTCTCTCCTCTCACTCAGTTGTAGGAATTTCCCCTGCTCACTCTCGCTCTCTCCTCTCACTCAATTGTAGGAATTTCCTCTGCCCCTGCTCACTCTCGCTCTCTCCTCTCACTCAGTTGTAAGAATTTCCTCTGCCCCTGCTCACTCTCGCTCTCTCCTATCACTCAGTTGTAGGAATTTCCCCTGCTCACTCTCGCTCTCTCCTCTCACTCAGTTGTAGGAATTTCCTCTGCTCACTCTCACTGTCTCCTCTCAATCAGTTGTAGGAATTTCCCCTGCTCACTCTCTCCTCTCACTCAGTTGTAGGAATTTCCCCTGCTCACTCTCGCTCTCTCCTCTCACTCAATTGTAGGAATTTCCTCTGCCCCTGCTCACTCTCGCTCTCTCCTCTCACTCAGTTGTAAGAATTTCCTCTGCCCCTGCTCACTCTCACTCTCACTCAGTTGTAGGAATTTCCTCTGCCCCTGCTTACTCTCGCTCTCTCCTCTCACTCAGTTGTAGGAATTTCCTCTGCCCCTGCTCACTCTCGCTCTCTCCTCTCACTCAGTTGTAGGAATTTCCTCTGCCCCTGCTCACTCTCGCTCTCTCCTCTCACTCAGTTGTAAGAATTTCCTCTGCCCCTGCTCACTCTCGCTCTCTCCTATCACTCAGTTGTAGGAATTTCCCCTGCTCACTCTCGCTCTCTCCTCTCACTCAGTTGTAGGAATTTCCTCTGCTCACTCTCACTGTCTCCTCTCAATCAGTTGTAGGAATTTCCCCTGCTCACTCTCTCCTCTCACTCAGTTGTAGGAATTTCCCCTGCTCACTCTCGCTCTCTCCTCTCACTCAATTGTAGGAATTTCCTCTGCCCCTGCTCACTCTCGCTCTCTCCTCTCACTCAGTTGTAAGAATTTCCTCTGCCCCTGCTCACTCTCGCTCTCTCCTATCACTCAGTTGTAGGAATTTCCCCTGCTCACTCTCGCTCTCACCTCTCACTCAGTTGTAGGAATTTCCTCTGCTCACTCTCACTGTCTCCTCTCACTCAGTTGTAGGAATTTCCCCTGCTCACTCTCGCTCTCTCCTCTCACTCAGTTGTAGGAATTTCCCCTGCTCACTCTCGCTCTCTCCTCTCACTCAGTTGTAGGAATTTCCCCTGCTCACTCTCTCCTCTCACTCAGTTGTAGGAATTTCCCCTGCTCACTCTCGCTCTCTCCTCTCACTCAGTTGTAGGAATTTCCACTGCCCCTGCTCACTCTCCTCTCACTCAGTTGTAGGAATTATCCCTGCTCACTCTCGCTCTCTCCTCTCACTCAGTTGTAGGAATTTCCCATGCTCACTCTCGCTCTCTCCTCTCACTCAGTTGTAGGAATTTCCCCTGCTCACTCTCGCTCTCTCCTCTCACTCAGTTGTAGGAATTTCCCATGCTCACTCTCGCTCTCTCCTCTCACTTAGTTGTAGGAATTTCCCCTGCTCCCTCTCGCTCTCTCTCTCAGTTGTAAGAATTTCCCCTGCCCCTGCTCACTCTCGCTCTCTCCTCTCACTCAGTTGTAGGAATTTCCCCTGCTCCCTCTCGCTCTCTCACTCAGTTGTAGGAATTTCCCATGCTCACTCTCGCTCTCTCCTCTCACTTAGTTGTAGGAATTTCCCCTGCTCCCTCTCGCTCTCTCCTCTCACTCAGTTGTAGAAATTTCCTCTGCCCCTGCTCACTCTCTCCTCTCACTCAGTTGTAGTAATTTCCCCTGCTCACTCTCGCTCTCTCCTCTCACTCAGTTGTAGGAATTTCCTCTGCTCACTCTCGCTCTCTCCTCTCACTCAGTTGTAGGAATTTCCCCTGCTCACTCTCGCTCTCTCCTCTCACTCAGTTGTAGGAATTTCCCCTGCTCGCTCTCACTCTCTCCTCTCACTCAGTTGTAGGAATTTCCTCTGCCCCTGCTCACTCTCGCTCTCTCCTCTCACTCAGTTGTAGGAATTTCTTCTGCCCCTGCTCACTATCTCCTCTCACTCAGTTGTAGGAATTTCCTCTGCCCCTGCTCACTCTTACTCTCTCCTCTCACTCAGTTGTAGGAATTTCGCCTGCTCACTCTCACTCTCTCCGCTCACTCAGTTGTAGGAATTTCCTCTGCCCCTGCTCACTCTCTCCTCTCACTCAGTTGTAGGAATTTCCTCTGCCCCTGCTCACTCTCTCCTCTCACTCAGTTGTAGGAATTTCCTCTGACCCTGCCCACTCTCACTCTCTCCGCTCACTCAGTTGTAGGAATTTCCTCTGCCCCTGCTCACTCTCTCCTCTCACTCAGTTGTAGGAATTTCCTCTGCCCCTGCTCACTCTCTCCTCTCACTCAGTTGTAGGAATTTCCTCTGCCCCTGCTCACTCTCTCCTCTCACTCAGTTGTAGGAAATTCCTCTGCCCCTGCTCACTCTCACTCTCTCCTCTCACTCAGTTGTAGGAATTTCCCCTGCTCCCTCTCGCTCTCTCCTCGCACTCAGTTGTAGGAATCTCCTCTGCCCCTGCTCACTCTCTCCTCTCACTCAGTTGTAGGAATTTCCTCTGCCCCTGCTCGCTGTCTCCTCTCACTCATTTGTAGGAATTTCCTCTGCCCCTGCTCGCTCTCTCCTCTCACTCAGTTGTAGGAATTTCCTCTGCCCCTGCTCACTCTCACTCTCTCCTCTCACTCAGTTGTAGGAATTTCCCCTGCTCACTCTCGCTCTCTCCTCTCACTCAGTTGTAGAAATTTCCCCTGCTCACTCTCACTCTCTCCTCTCACTCAGTTGTAGGAATCTCATCTGCCCCTGCTCCCTCTCTCCTCTCACTCAGTTGTAGGAATTTCCCCTGCTCACTCTCGCTGTCTCCTCTCACTCCGTTGTAGGAATCTCCTCTGCCCCTGCTCACTCTCTCCTCTCACTCAGTTGTAGGAATTTCCCCTGCTCACTCTCGCTCTCTCCTCTCACTCAGTTGTAGGAATCTCCTCTGCCCCTGCTCACTCTCTCCTCTCACTCAGTTGTAGGAATTTCTTCTGCCCTTGCTCCCTCTTCCTCTCTCCTCTCACTCAGTTGTAGGAATCTCCTCTGCCCCTGCTCACTCTCACTCTCTCCTCTCACTCAGTTGTAGGAATTTCCCCTGCTCACTCTCTCTCTCTCCTCTCACTCAGTTGTAGGAATTTCCCCTGCTCATTCTCGCTCTCTCCTCTCACTCAGTTGTAGGAATTTCCTCTGCCCCTGCTCACTCTCACTCTCTCCTCTCACTCAGTTGTAGGAATTTCCTCTGTCCCTGCTCACTCTCTCCTCTCACTCAGTTGTAGGAATTTCCTCTGCCCCTGCTCACTCTCTCCTCTCACTCAGTTGTAGGAATTTCCTCTGCCCCTGCTCACTCTCACTCTCACTCAGTTGTAGGAATTTCCTCTGCCCCTGCTTACTCTCGCTCTCTCCTCTCACTCAGTTGTAGGAATTTCCTCTGCCCCTGCTCACTCTCGCTCTCTCCTCTCACTCAGTTGTAGGAATTTCCTCTGCCCCTGCTCACTCTCGCTCTCTCCTCTCACTCAGTTGTAAGAATTTCCTCTGCCCCTGCTCACTCTCGCTCTCTCCTATCACTCAGTTGTAGGAATTTCCCCTGCTCACTCTCGCTCTCTCCTCTCACTCAGTTGTAGGAATTTCCTCTGCTCACTCTCACTGTCTCCTCTCACTCAGTTGTAGGAATTTCCCCTGCTCACTCTCTCCTCTCACTCAGTTGTAGGAATTTCCCCTGCTCACTCTCGCTCTCTCCTCTCACTCAATTGTAGGAATTTCCTCTGCCCCTGCTCACTCTCGCTCTCTCCTCTCACTCAGTTGTAAGAATTTCCTCTGCCCCTGCTCACTCTCGCTCTCTCCTATCACTCAGTTGTAGGAATTTCCCCTGCTCACTCTCGCTCTCTCCTCTCACTCAGTTGTAGGAATTTCCTCTGCTCACTCTCACTCTCTCCTCTCAATCAGTTGTAGGAATTTCCTCTGCTCACTCTCGCTCTCTCCTCTCACTCAGTTGTAGGAATTTCCTCTGCCCCTGCTAGCTCTCGTTGTCTCCTCTCACTCAGTTGTAGGAATCTCCTCTGCCCCTGCTCACTGTCGCACTCTTCTCTCACTCAGTTGTAGGAAATTCTTCTGCCCCTGCTCACTCTCACTCTTTCCTCTCACTCAGTTGTAGGAATCTCCTCTGCCCCTGCTCGCTCTCTCCTCTCACTCAGTTGTAGGAATTTCCCCTGCTCACTCTCGCTCTCTCCTCTCACTCAGTTGTAGGAATTTCCCCTGCTCACTCTCGCTCTCTCCTCTCACTCAGTTGTAGGAATTTCCCCTGCTCGCTCTCGCTCTCTCCTCTCACTCAGTTGTAGGAATTTCCCCTGCTCACTTTCGCTCTCTCCTCTCACTCAGTTGTAGGAATTTCCTCTCCCCCTGCTCACTCTCGCTCTCTCCTCTCACTCAGTTGTAGGAATTTCCTCTGCTCACTCTCACTCTCTCCTCTCACTCAGTTGAAGGAATTTCCCCTGCTCACTCTCGCTCTTTCCTCTCACTCAGTTGTAGGAATTTCCTCTGCCCCTGCTCGCTGTCTCCTCTCACTCAGTTGTAGGAATTTCCTCTGCCCCTGCTCGCTCTCACTCTCTCCTCTCACTCAGTTGTAGGAATTTCCCCTGCTCACTCTCGCTCTTTCCTCTCCCTCAGTTGTAGGAATTTCCTCTGCCCCTGCTTGCTTTCTCCTCTCACTCAGTTGTAGGAATTTCCCCTGCCCCTGCTCACTCTCACTCTCTCCTCTCACTCAGTTGTAGGAATTTCCCCTGCTCACTCTCGCTCTCTCTTCTCACTCAGTTGTAGGAATCTCCTCTGCCCCTGCTCACTCTCGCTCTCTCCTCTCACTCAGTTGTAGGAATTTCCCCTGCTCACTCTCGCTCTCTCCTCTCACTCAATTGTAGGAATTTCCTCTGTCCCTGCTCACTCTCTCCTCTCACTCAGTTGTAGGAATTTCCTCTGTCCCTGCTCACTCTCGCTCTCTCCTCTCACTCAGTTGTAGGTATCTCCTCTGCCCCTGCTCACTCTCGCTCTCTCCTCTCACTCAGTTGTAGGAATTTCCTCTGCTCACTCTCACTCTCTCCTCTTACTCAGTTGTAGGAATCTCCTCTGCCCTTGCTCACTGTCACTCTCTCCTCTCACTCAGTTGTAGGAATCTCCTCTGCCCCTGCTCACTCTTGCTCTCTCCTCTCACTCAGTTGTAGGAATTTCCCCTGCTCATTCTCGCTCTCTCCTCTCACTCAGTTGTAGGAATTTCCCCTGCTCACTCTCGCTCTCTCTTCTCACTCAGTTGTAGGAATCTCCTCTGCCCCTGCTCACTCTCGCTCTCTCCTCTCACTCAGTTGTAGGAATTTCCCCTGCTCGCTCTCTCCTCTCACTCAATTGTAGGAATTTCCTCTGTCCCTGCTCACTCTCTCCTCTCACTCAGTTGTAGGAATTTCCTCTGTCCCTGCTCACTCTCGCTCTCTTCTCTCACTCAGTTGTAGGTATCTCCTCTGCCCCTGCTCACTCTCGCTCTCTCCTCTCACTCAGTTGTAGGAATTTCCTCTGCTCACTCTCACTCTCTCCTCTCACTCAGTTGTAGGAATCTCCTCTGCCCTTGCTCACTCTCACTCTCTCCTCTCACTCAGTTGTAGGAATCTCCTCTGCCCCTGCTCACTCTCGCTCTCTCCTCTCACTCAGTTGTAGGAATTTCCCCTGCTCATTCTCGCTCTCTCCTCTCACTCAGTTGTAGGAATTTCCCCTGCTCACTCTCGCTCTCTCCTCTCACTTAGTTGTAGGAATTTCCTCTGCCCCTGCTCACTCTCGCTCTCTCCTCTCACTCAGTTGTAGGAATTTCCCCTGCTCACTCTCGCTCTCTCCTCTCACTCAGTTGTAGGAATTTCCTCTGCCCCTGCTGGCTGTCTCCTCTCACTCAGTTGTAGGAATTTCCTCTGCCCCTGTTCGCTCTCTCCTCTCACTCAGTTGTAGGAATTTCCTCTGCCCCTGCTCACTCTCACTCTCTCCTCTCACTCAGTTGTAGGAATTTCTTCTGCCCCTGCTCGCTGTCTCCTCTCACTCAGTTGTAGGAATTTCCTCTGCCCCTGTTCGCTCTCTCCTCTCACTCAGTTGTAGGAATTTCCTCTGCCCCTGCTCACTCTCTCCTCTCACTCAGTTGTAGGAATTTCCCCTGCTCACTCTCGCTCTCTCCTCTCACTCAGTTGTAGAAATTTCCCCTGCTCACTCTCCCTCTCTCCTCTCACTCAGTTGTAGGAATCTCATCTGCCCCTGCTCGCTCTCTCCTCTCACTCAGTTGTAGGAATTTCCCCTGCTCACTCTAGCTCTCTCCTCTCACTCAGTTGTAGGAATTTCCCCTGCTCACTCTCTCCTCTCACTCAGTTGTAGGAATTTCCCCTGCTCACTCTCGCTCTCTCCTCTCACTCAGTTGTAGGAATCTCCTCTGCCCCTGCTCACTCTCTCCTCTCACTCAGTTGTAGGAATTTCTTCTGCCCTTGCTCCCTCTTCCTCTCTCCTCTCACTCAGTTGTAGGAATCTCCTCTGCCCCTGCTCACTCTCACTCTCTCCTCTCACTCAGTTGTAGGAATTTCCCCTGCTCACTCTCGCTCTCTCCTCTCACTCAGTTGTAGGAATTTCCCCTGCTCATTCTCGCTCTCTCCTCTCACTCAGTTGTAGGAATTTCCTCTGCCCCTTCTCACTCTCACTCTCTCCTCTCACTCAGTTGTATGAATTTCCTCTGTCCCTGCTCACTCTCTCCTCTCACTCAGTTGTATGAATTTCCTCTGTCCCTGCTCACTCTCTCCTCTCACTCAGTTGTAGGAATCTCCTCTGCCCCTGCTCACTCTCGCTCTCTCCTCTCACTCAGTTGTAGGAATTTCCTCTGCTCACTCTCGCTCTCTCCTCTCACTCAGTTGTAGGAATTTCCCCTGCTCACTCTCGCTCTCTCCTCTCACTCAGTTGTAGGAATTTCCTCTGCTCGCTCTCACTCTCTCCTCTCACTCAGTTGTAGGAATTTCCCCTGCTCACTCTCACTCTCTCCTCTCACTCAGTTGTAGGAATTTCCCCTGCTCACTCTCGCTCTCTCCTCTCACTCAGTTGTAGGAATTTCCCCTGCTCACTCTCGCTCTCTCCTCTCACTCAGTTGTAGGAATTTCCTCTGCTCGCTCTCACTCTCTCCTCTCACTCAGTTGTAGGAATTTCCCCTGCTGACTCTCACTCTCTCCTCTCACTCAGTTGTAGGAATTTCCCCTGCTCCCTCTCGCTCTCTCCTCTCACTCAGTTGTAGGAATTTCCCCTGCTCACTCTCGCTCTGTCCTCTCACTCAGTTGTAGGAATTTCATCTTTTGCAAGTAAAACACTAATATTTGTATAAATCCAGATCTTAGTGTGTTGCACTTTCACAAGAAGAGCTGAATTCCGCAAGTGGTTGCCTTGTTCCATATTCGGAAGCACGTGAAACTTCTGAATGCACAAGCCTGATATATTCCTACAACCATGTCCTACACAGTGTTGCTTCTATCACATTTATTTCATTAGCTGTCACTCTTCTTTCCTGCCAGTATTTCACACTTTCCTACCACTGCTTTATATCTTCCTCTCTTGCCTCCAAGTGACTTCCGTTAACCCTTCTTTTCTCCGTTACCTCTCCTCCACCTGTTTTTCTCTGCATTCCTCAATATCCGTTTCCTGTAACCCCTTAACTTGGCATATTCATTTTCTAACCAGCACTTCCAATTTTCTTCCTTCCTTTTACCCAGTAGTATTCTTTGTGTACCTGCCTTAAAGTGACTTCAATCATATATACATATTTATGTGTGTGTGTGCATAATATTTATCAGCACTAAGTTGTAGGAATTTCCTCTGCCCCTGCTCACTCTCGCTCTCTCCTCTCACTCAGTTGTAGGAATCTCCTCTGCCCCTGCTCACTCTCACTCTCTCCTCTCACTCAGTTGTAGGAATCTCTTCTGCCCCTGCTCACTCTCACTCTCTCCTCTCACTCAGTTGTAGGAATCTCCTCTGCCCCTGCTCACTCTCACTCTCTCCTCTCACTCAGTTGTAGGAATCTCCTCTGCGGCTCTGCCCCTGCTCACTCTCACTCTCTCCTCTCACTCAGTTGTAGGAATTTCCTCTGCCCCTGCTCACTCTCTCCTCTCACTCAGTTGTAGGAATTTCCTCTGCCCCTGCTCACTCTCGCTCTCTCCTCTCACTCAGTTGTAGGAATTTCCTCTGCCCCTGCTCACTCTCACTCTCTCCTCTCACTCAGTTGTAGGAATTTCCTCTGCCCCTGCTCACTCTCGCTCTCTCCTCTCACTGAGTTGTAGGAATTTCCTCTGCCCCTGCTCACTCTCGCTCTCTCCTCTCACTCAGTTGTAGGAATCTCCTCTGCCCCTGCTCACTCTCACTCTCTCCTCTCACTCAGTTGTAGGAATCTCCTCTGCCCCTGCTCACTCTCACTCTCTCCTCTCACTCAGTTGTAGGAATCTCCTCTGCCCCTGCTCACTCTCACTCTCTCCTCTCACTCAGTTGTAGGGATTTCCTCTGCCCCTGCTCACTCTCTCCTCTCACTCAGTTGTAGGAATCTCCTCTGCCCCTGCTCACTCTCACTCTCTCCTCTCACTCAGTTGTAGGAATTTCCTCTGCCCCTGCTCACTCTCGCTCTCTCCTCTCACTCAGTTGTAGGAATTTCCTCTGCTCACTCTCGCTCTCTCCTCTCACTCAGTTGTAGGAATTTCTTCTGCCCCTGCTCGCTGTCTCCTCTCACTCAGTTGTAGGAATTTCCTCTGCCCCTGTTCGCTCTCTCCTCTCACTCAGTTGTAGGAATTTCCTCTGCCCCTGCTCACTCTCTCCTCTCACTCAGTTGTAGGAATTTCCCCTGCTCACTCTCGCTCTCTCCTCTCACTCAGTTGTAGAAATTTCCCCTGCTCACTCTCCCTCTCTCCTCTCACTCAGTTGTAGGAATCTCATCTGCCCCTGCTCGCTCTCTCCTCTCACTCAGTTGTAGGAATTTCCCCTGCTCACTCTAGCTCTCTCCTCTCACTCAGTTGTAGGAATTTCCCCTGCTCACTCTCTCCTCTCACTCAGTTGTAGGAATTTCCCCTGCTCACTCTCGCTCTCTCCTCTCACTCAGTTGTAGGAATCTCCTCTGCCCCTGCTCACTCTCTCCTCTCACTCAGTTGTAGGAATTTCTTCTGCCCTTGCTCCCTCTTCCTCTCTCCTCTCACTCAGTTGTAGGAATCTCCTCTGCCCCTGCTCACTCTCACTCTCTCCTCTCACTCAGTTGTAGGAATTTCCCCTGCTCACTCTCGCTCTCTCCTCTCACTCAGTTGTAGGAATTTCCCCTGCTCATTCTCGCTCTCTCCTCTCACTCAGTTGTAGGAATTTCCTCTGCCCCTGCTCACTCTCACTCTCTCCTCTCACTCAGTTGTATGAATTTCCTCTGTCCCTGCTCACTCTCTCCTCTCACTCAGTTGTATGAATTTCCTCTGTCCCTGCTCACTCTCTCCTCTCACTCAGTTGTAGGAATCTCCTCTGCCCCTGCTCACTCTCGCTCTCTCCTCTCACTCAGTTGTAGGAATTTCCTCTGCTCACTCTCGCTCTCTCCTCTCACTCAGTTGTAGGAATTTCCCCTGCTCACTCTCGCTCTCTCCTCTCACTCAGTTGTAGGAATTTCCTCTGCTCGCTCTCACTCTCTCCTCTCACTCAGTTGTAGGAATTTCCCCTGCTCACTCTCACTCTCTCCTCTCACTCAGTTGTAGGAATTTCCCCTGCTCACTCTCGCTCTCTCCTCTCACTCAGTTGTAGGAATTTCCCCTGCTCACTCTCGCTCTCTCCTCTCACTCAGTTGTAGGAATTTCCTCTGCTCGCTCTCACTCTCTGCTCTCACTCAGTTGTAGGAATTTCCCCTGCTCACTCTCGCTCTCTCCTCTCACTCAGTTGTAGGAATTTCCCCTGCTCACTCTCGCTCTCTCCTCTCACTCAGTTGTAGGAATTTCCTCTGCTCGCTCTCACTCTCTCCTCTCACTCAGTTGTAGGAATTTCCCCTGCTCACTCTCGCTCTCCTCTCACTCAGTTGTAGGAATTTCCCCTGCTGACTCTCACTCTCTCCTCTCACTCAGTTGTAGGAATTTCCCCTGCTCCCTCTCGCTCTCTCCTCTCACTCAGTTGTAGGAATTTCCCCTGCTCACTCTCGCTCTGTCCTCTCACTCAGTTGTAGGAATTTCATCTTTTGCAAGTAAAACACTAATATTTGTATAAATCCAGATCTTAGTGTGTTGCACTTTCACAAGAAGAGCTGAATTCCGCAAGTGGTTGCCTTGTTCCATATTCGGAAGCACGTGAAACTTCTGAATGCACAAGCCTGATATATTCCTACAACCATGTCCTACACAGTGTTGCTTCTATCACATTTATTTCATTAGCTGTCACTCTTCTTTCCTGCCAGTATTTCACACTTTCCTACCACTGCTTTATATCTTCCTCTCTTGCCTCCAAGTGACTTCCGTTAACCCTTCTTTTCCCCGTTACCTCTCCTCCACCTGTTTTTCTCTGCATTCCTCAATATCCGTTTCCTGTAACCCCTTAACTTGGCATATTCATTTTCTAACCAGCACTTCCAATTTTCTTCCTTCCTTTTACCCAGTAGTATTCTTTGTGTACCTGCCTTAAAGTGACTTCAATCATATATACATATTTATGTGTGTGTGTGCATAATATTTATCAGCACTAAGTTGTAGGAATTTCCTCTGCCCCTGCTCACTCTCGCTCTCTCCTCTCACTCAGTTGTAGGAATCTCCTCTGCCCCTGCTCACTCTCACTCTCTCCTCTCACTCAGTTGTAGGAATCTCTTCTGCCCCTGCTCACTCTCACTCTCTCCTCTCACTCAGTTGTAGGAATCTCCTCTGCCCCTGCTCACTCTCACTCTCTCCTCTCACTCAGTTGTAGGAATCTCCTCTGCGGCTCTGCCCCTGCTCACTCTCACTCTCTCCTCTCACTCAGTTGTAGGAATTTCCTCTGCCCCTGCTCACTCTCTCCTCTCACTCAGTTGTAGGAATTTCCTCTGCCCCTGCTCACTCTCGCTCTCTCCTCTCACTCAGTTGTAGGAATTTCCTCTGCCCCTGCTCACTCTCACTCTCTCCTCTCACTCAGTTGTAGGAATTTCCTCTGCCCCTGCTCACTCTCGCTCTCTCCTCTCACTGAGTTGTAGGAATTTCCTCTGCCCCTGCTCACTCTCGCTCTCTCCTCTCACTCAGTTGTAGGAATCTCCTCTGCCCCTGCTCACTCTCACTCTCTCCTCTCACTCAGTTGTAGGAATCTCCTCTGCCCCTGCTCACTCTCACTCTCTCCTCTCACTCAGTTGTAGGAATCTCCTCTGCCCCTGCTCACTCTCACTCTCTCCTCTCACTCAGTTGTAGGGATTTCCTCTGCCCCTGCTCACTCTCTCCTCTCACTCAGTTGTAGGAATCTCCTCTGCCCCTGCTCGCTCTCACTCTCTCCTCTCACTCAGTTGTAGGAATTTCCTCTGCCCCTGCTCACTCTCGCTCTCTCCTCTCACTCAGTTGTAGGAATTTCATCTTTTGCAAGTAAAACACTAATATTTGTATAAATCCAGATCTTAGTGTGTTGCACTTTCACAAGAAGAGCTGAATTCCACAAGTGGTTGCCTTGTTCCATATTCGGAAACACGTGAAACCTCTGAATGCACAAGCCTGATATATTCCTACAACCATGTCCTACACAGTGTTGCTTCTATCACATTTATTTCATTAGCTGTCACTCTTCTTTCCTGCCAGTATTTCACACTTTCCTACCACTGCTTTATATCTTCCTCTCTTGCCTCCAAGTGACTTCCGTTAACCCTTCTTTTCCCCGTTACCTCTCCTCCACCTGTTTTTCTCTGCATTCCTCAATATCCGTTTCCTGTAACCCCTTAACTTAGCATATTCATTTTCTAACCAGCACTTCCAATTTTCTTCCTTCCTTTTACCCAGTAGTATTCTTTGTGTACCTGCCTTAAAGGGACATCAATCATATATACATATTTATGTGTGTGTGTGTGCATAATATTTATCAGCACTAAAGTGCTGGTTTGCAAATGATCGTCATACACACTAAATGCTTTAAAAGCCTTTAAAACTCTAATTTTATTAATGGGACATCATACTCTAAAAAAAACATATCATGCATATTACAGAGCACACTTGAACATTATAAAAATATTTTTTCTGTTTAAAGGGACAGTCTACTTTAATTTTTTTTAGGTAACAGCAGCAAGAATGACCAGCAAGCCTCAAGGCGTAAAGTAAAGTTCTTTATTGGAAACACACGATAAAAAGCATAAAAGCTTATTCCCTTATTGACAAGTGAAAGAAAGGTCCTAAGCGTTTCGGCAGCCCCCTGCCTTATTCATGGACTAACGAAAAAGGTGTCAACAGCTCTTTATATACACCTGAGTCCTCAGGTGTGAAAATAACTTGTCAAAGATTTAAAGGGATAGTACCTGTACGCTATATACAAGTTACAAACATATTGTAAGTCACAAAAAATAGAGTGAGATGGCAATCAAATATGATACGAGAAATACATGTCTTTGCTAGAGAGAAACAGCATTAGAGACCAGTACATCAAAATACATATATAATGCTCTCTTATCATGAAGTTAAAATTAAAATTAAATTTAAACTTAATGAACTATATGAAGTGATTCATTACCATGATACCTGCTTAGTACAATAGCTAATTAGTATGGCTACCACTTGCTAATCCCCAATGAACAAAGATATAGATGTAAATGAATTAAAAACTAATCTTACTCTTCCATAATAGTAAAATAACAACAGTATAATTAAGTAGATTAGTAATTAATAATGAAACGAATACTGTTCTAAATATCCCAACATTGGAAGTGAATCGGTTATGTTATATGAAATGAGCAAACACTTCCACATTTATATAACCTGAAAGCAAGTCTAATTCAATTTTGGATGGCTCTAAAATAATTAAGAAATCAAATAAGCGATTTGATTAGTCAAAACCTGCGTTTGTCACTACATATAGTGCTCAATTTGAGGACATTTGTGCGATTGTTAACAAGCATCTATCCATACTCACAGCTGAAGATAGCCTCAAAGACTATGTGTCCAGAGGTTGTAACTTTGTACCCAGAAGAGGATGTACGTTAGGCAATGTATTATCTCCCAGCCAGTTGAGGCAGCCTACCATGAGGAGGGGGAGTTGGCTAGAAGTTAAGGGCCACTACAAATGCCACTTTACCAACTGCATATCATGCAGTTTTACCAATGTGACACATAGTTTTCAGTCATGCGTGACTCAGAGGGTGTTTGACCTGACGTCCTACACAAATTGCAGAACTAAGTTCGTGATTTACCTGGTAGAGTGCACTAATTGTCACAAACAATACGTGGGGTGCACGACCCGTGAGGGTAGAAGCAGGATCAGGGAACACCTGAAAAATATTGAAAATGGAACTGAATGCTCCGACTTAGTCAGGCACTTTATTCACGTCCACGACAAAGCTGTGGCTGGGTTTAAATGGCAAATCATCGACCATATTAAACCAAGTATTCGTGGTGGAGACCGAGCTTCGAAGTTATTATACAAGGAAACATTTTGGATCTTCAAGCTTAAGACCAGAAGACCACATGGTTTTAACATTGATGGAGATGTCATTAATTTTTGGACCCATCAACGTTAAATAATAGATCACAGTTTTTGACTATATCTATAATATTTAGTCTAATGAACTTTACTGAGAGCTAAGGGAATATTCGGTTATAGTGTGCTGTATTAGAGGAGTAGTAACAATTTTTGTTAAGTTAATCCTCCCTCTGTAAATAGCACTCTGAAGTGCATATGTGTACGGTCTGATTGATATGTTGCAATAGTGAGTAATCTTATTTAAGATTTATGGTTATTCACTTTATGAGTGCTGTACTGATAAGATCCTATACAATTGATGGGATATCTCCCTTTATTTACCTCTTGAAGTGCTTATTATTATTAGGTTTTTACCTTTTGGATTATTACACTGTCTCCTGTTTTTTGGTTTATTAGCTATTGGTATAATTTATTTCTAATAATTATTTTTTTCTGATATATACTAGATGATCAGTTTGATACATAGGGGTTTTTAATATGGGTACATATTGTATCCTACCCTTAAAATACTTTGTACACTGCTGAATTAGACTTGCTTTCAGGTTATATAAATGTGGAAGTGTTTGCTCATTTCATATAACATAACCGATTCACTTCCAATGTTGGGATATTTAGAACAGTATTCGTTTCATTATTAATTACTAATCTACTTAATTATACTGTTGTTATTTTACTATTATGGAAGAGTAAGATTAGTTTTTAATTCATTTACATCTATATCTTTGTTCATTGGGGATTAGCAAGTGGTAGCCATACTAATTAGCTATTGTACTAAGCAGGTATCATGGTAATGAATCACTTCATATAGTTCATTAAGTTTAAATTTAATTTTTAATTTTAACTTCATGATAAGAGAGCATTATATATGTATTTTGATGTACTGGTCTATAATGCTGTTTCTCTCTAGCAAAGACATGTATTTCTCGTATCATATTTGATTGCCATCTCACTCTATTTTTTGTGACTTACAATATGTTTGTAACTTGTATATAGCGTACAGGTACTATCCCTTTAAATCTTTGACAAGTTATTTTCACACCTGAGGACTCAGGTGTATATAAAGAGCTGTTGACACCTTTTTCGTTAGTCCATGAATAAGGCAGGGGGCTGCCGAAACGCTTAGGACCTTTCTTTCACTTGTCAATAAGGGAATAAGCTTTTATGCTTTTTATCGTGTGTTTCCAATAAAGAACCTTGAGGCTTGCTGGTCATTCTTGCTGCTGTTACCTATCATTTCTATTACCAGCATACCTCGGCGTAAGTTCCAGCTAGCAGTGTTAACAGATTGGTTCGGCTAAGGGAGGATCCGGATTGGCCAATTGAAGGTGTTGCCGTTTTTGGGTGAGTCCTAATATGAACTTTTAGCTCATTACAGTTTGCGGTGGATTGAATTGTAGCTAGTGTTGGAGGGACTGGCAGAGTCACGCTCGATACAAGAGCCGAATCGGACCTGCAACTGCTGATGTGGAGTCCCACACGCTGTACTTACTAGCTATAGGCCAATCTGACGATCCTTTTCTCCCTTTTACAAACAACAATTTTGCCGCTGTTAGTCTTGAGCTGTTAGAGGGGACGTATGATTGTTTGTTTTAATTTTTTTTATTGTTTAAAAAGATAGATAATCCCTTTATTACCCATTCCCCAGTTTTGCATAAGCAACACAGTTATATTAATACACGTTTTACCTCTGTGATTACCTTGTATCTAAGGATCTGCAGACTGTTCCCTTATTTCAGTTCTTTGACAGACTTTTAGCCAATCAGTACTGAGTCCTAGGCAACTCCACGGGCGTGAGCTAGCACTGTCTAGCTGTAAAAAACAAATGTCCTGAGATAAGAGGCGGCCTTCAAGGGCTTATAAATTAGCATATGAGGCTACCTAGGTTTAGCTGTGAACAAAGCAAATTTGATGATAAAAGTAAATTGGAAAGTTGTTTAAAATTGCATGCCCATCAAATCAGCCGATACGATGTAAGCAGCTCTCATCCTATTGGCTGATTTGAATTTTTCAGCCAATAGGAATGCAAGGGTACCCCTATATAAAAGGGGTACCTTACATTCAATCTTTAGTGTTCTGTGGAAGATCGCATGGAGAGGACCTCCATGTCGGATGGACGTCGCCGATGACCGCTCCGCCTCCGCGCAACCGGGATGAAGCTGGTCCAGTGATGGATGAAGATGGAGCCGTCTGGATGAACTTTTTGCCGCTGGGATAAAGATGTTTCGCCGGACTTCAGCAATGGTGAGTACCGATTTTGAGGTTTGTGTTAGTTTTTTTTTGGGGGGGGGGGTGTTTTTTTTGTTTTGTTTCTTTTAGATTAGGGCTTTTTTTATTGGCTGAAAAAGAGCTGAATGCCCTTTTTAAGGGCAAAGCCCATACAATGGGCAATGGGTAGATTATGGTTTTTTTTTAGTTTTTTATTTGGGGGGGTATAATGTTAGGGGGTAATTTGTTTATTTTATTTGTAAAAGAGCTGTTAACTTTAAGGGCTATTGGTAGTTTGATAGATTATGGGTTTTTTTTATTTTGGGGTGTGTTTTTTTAACGGGGGTATTAGAATTGGAATTTTTTGGATAATTTACGTCTAGATTTAGAGTTTGGCGTCAGCCGTCAAAAGCAGCGTTAAGGGGTCCTAACGCTGCTTTTTAACGCCCGCTGGTATTTAGAGTCAGACAGGAAAGGGTCTACCGCTCACTTTCTTTCCGCGACTCGAGGCTACCACAGATCCCCTTACGTCAATTGCGTATCCTATCTTTTCTATGGGATTTGCCTAACGCTGGTATTACGAGACTTGGAAGAAGTGAGTGGTAGAGCCTCTACCGACAAGACTCCTACCGTCAAAAAAAGTCAGTAGTTAAGAGTTTTATGGGCTAACGCGGGAACATAAAGCTCTTAACTACTGTGCTATAAAGTACACTAACACCCATAAACTACCTATGTACCACTAAACCGAGGCCCCCCCACATCGCAAACCCTATGATAATTTTTTTAACCCCTAATCTGCCGCTCCGGACACCGCCGCAACCTACATTATACCTATGAACCCCTAATCTGCTGCCCCTAACATCGCCGACACCTACATTATATTTATTAACCCCTAATCTGCCCCCCCAACGTCGCCGCCACCTACCTACAATTATTAACCCCTAATCTGCCGACCGGACCTCGCCGCCACTATAATAAATGTGTTAACCCCTAAACCGCCGCACTCCCGCCTCGCAAACACTATAATAAATTGTATTAACCCCTAATCTGCCCTCCCTAACATCGCTGCCACCTACCTACAAATATTAACCCCTAATCTGCTGCCCCCACCCTCGCCGCTACTATAATAAAGTTATTAACCCCTAAACCTAAGTCTAACCCTAACCCTAACACCCCCATAACTTAAATATAATTTAAATTTAACGAAATAAATTTACTATCATTAAATAAATTAATCCTATTTAAAACTAAATACTTACCTATAAAATAAACCCTTATATAGCTACAATATAAATAATAATTACATTGTAGCTATTTTAGCATTTATATTTATTTTACAGGCAACTTTGTATTTATTTTAACTAGGTACAATAGCTATTAAATAGTTAATAACTATTTAATAGCTACCTAGTTAAAATAATTACAAAATTACCTGTAAAATAAATCCTAACCTAAGTTGCAAATACACCTAACACTACACTATCAATAAATTAATTAAATAAATTGCCTACAATTAGCTAAAATAAAATACAATTAAATAAACTAAACTATCTTACAAAAACAAACAAACACTAAATTACAGAAAATAAAAAAGAAATTACAAGACGTTTAAATTAATTACACCTAATCTAAGCCCCCTAATAAAATAAAAAGCCCCCCAAAATAATAAAATGCCCCAACCTATCCTAAATTACAAAGTAATCAGCTCTTTTAACAGCCCTTAAAAGGGCTTTTTGCGGGGCATTGCCCCAAAGTAATCAGCTCTTTTACCTGTAAAGAAAAATACAATATCCCCCCCAACATTAGAACCCACCACCCACATACCCCTACTCAAAACCCACCCAAACCCCCCTTAAAAAAACCTAACACCCCTGAAGATCTCCCTACCCTGAGTCGTCTTCACTCAGCCGAGCCGAATTCTTCATCCAAGCGGGGCAAGAAGAGGTCCTCCATCCGGTAGAAGTCTTCATCCAAGCGGTGTCTTCTATCTTCATCCATCCAGAGCAGAGCGGAGCCATCTTCCATCCAGCCGACGCGGAGCCATCCTCTTCAACCGACGGACTAACGACGAATGACGGTTCCTTTAAGGGACGTCATACAAGATGGCGTCCCTCGAATTCCGATTGGCTGATAGGATTCTATCAGCCAATCGGAATTAAGGTAGGAAAAATCTGATTGGCTGATTCAATCAGCCAATCAGATTGAAGTTCAATCCGATTTGCTGATCCAATCAGCCAATCGGATTGACCTTGCATTCTATTGGCTGATTGGAACAGCCAATAGAATGTGAGGTCAATCCGATTGGCTGATTACTTTGTAATTTAGGATAGTGTAGGGCATTTTATTATTTTGGGGGGATTTTTTATTTAATAGGGGGCTTAGATTAGGTGTAATTAGTTTAAACTTCTTGTAATTTCTTTTTTATTTTCTGTAATTTAGTGTGGTTTTTTTTGTAATATAGTTTAGTTTATTTAATTGTATTTTATTTTAGCTAATTGTAGTTAATTTATTTAATTTTATTGATAGTGTAGTGTTAGGTGTATTTGTAACTTAGGTTAGGATTTATTTTACAGGTAATTTTGTAATTATTTTAACTAGGTAGCTATTAAATAGTTATTAACTATTTAAAGCCCTTTTAAGGGCTGTTAAAAGAGCTGATTATTTTGTAATTTAGGATAGGTTGGGGCATTTTATTATTTTGGGGGGCTTTTTATTTTATTAGGGGGCTTAGATTAGGTGTAATTAATTTAAACGTCTTGTAATTTCTTTTTTATTTTCTGTAATTTAGTGTTTGTTTGTTTTTGTAAGATAGTTTAGTTTATTTAATTGTATTTTATTTTAGCTAATTGTAGGCAATTTATTTAATTAATTTATTGATAGCGTAGTGTTAGGTGTATTTGCAACTTAGGTTAGGATTTATTTTACAGGTAATTTTGTAATTATTTTAACTAGGTAGCTATTAAATAGTTATTAACTATTTAATAGCTATTGTACCTAGTTAAAATAAATACAAAGTTGCCTGTAAAATAAATATAAATGCTAAAATAGCTACAATGTAATTATTATTTATATTGTAGCTATATTAGGGTTTATTTTATAGGGAAGTATTTAGTTTTAAATAGGATTAATTTATTTAATGATAGTACATTTATTTCCTTAAATTTAAATTATATTTATGTTAGGGGGGTGTTAGGGTTAGACTTAGGGAGAAGAGGAACAGCGCTGCTCCAAAAGCAACACCCGGAGAGACAGCGGCAAACCAGGCAACAGGCAGGTCACGCTCGGGCTGAGCGGCGAAGACTCAAATTCAGCCGGAAGGAAAGAGGTGCTCACCAAGAAAAGGAGAATCAATCCGGTGCATCACAAAAGAAAGAAGGAGGCGGCACACTTGGTAAAAGTAAACCAAACAGGAACTTTATTCCATAAGTCGCTACAAGCACACTACCAACAAGAGACGGAGGAAAGGGGGCATGTCCTTACGCGTTTCGTGCCGTGCGGCACTTAGTCATAGGATGACAGGTAAGTTGGAATCAGGTAAGTTTATACCCCAACCCACCAATTAAATTACAATAACTAGCAAAAACAAAAGGCCATCAGCTGGAAACACGATCTTGCATGCAGGATCATATCATCCTAGACACCTCATTAAAGCAATACCTAATAGCCAATATTTAAGACTCAGAAGAAATGCCTCTACAGATGATTTATTCAGAAGGCAAGCAGACAAACTTACAGAAAGGCTTCTAGCACAAGGCTATGATCATGGCCTATTGGCTACTGCTTTAAAAGAAGTAATAGACAGACCCTTGGATAGTGTTAAGAAAAAGGTCACTAAGGAAACTAGCAGTTTTTCTGGGGAATCTGTCATTTTTTCTACCGAATATTCTTCTCAATATGGAGAGATTTGTAATATTATTAAGAAGAACCTTGTATATTTAAAGAATGATGATATACTCTCCAATTATATAGAACATATGAAGTTTGTTCCAAAGAAAGCACCCACGTTGGGTAACAAACTTGCCCCAAGCATGGTCTGTACAACAGATAAAACTAGATTTAGAACCTGGTTGAACAAAAGAGGTACTTTCCGATGTTTGTCTTTCAATTGTGCTACTTGTGAGAATATTTCCAGGGGTGATACATTCAGCAGTACTTATTCAGGCAATACATACAAAATTGATCATTATGCCAATTGTGCCACCACCTTTGTGGTTTATCTCTTGGAGTGCAATTTTTGCAAAATTCAATATGTGGGTCAAACCACGATCCTTGAGAACCAGAGTTGGGGAGCACAAAAGGGATGTTAAAAACTACTCTAAAGAGTCACCTATAGCCAGACACTTCAACTGTTACCATTTTACACATATATCTAATTTTAATGTCAAAGTTATTGAGGTAGTGAATAGACCACCTAGAGGTGGAAACAAGAATAAGATTCTTATGAAGAAAGAGCAATTTTGGATTTTGACATTAAATACTAGAGAACCTAATGGTTTAACAGGGAGTGGGACATCAGTCTATTCGTTGAATAAATATTCACCTGTATTTTGAGTAACCATTAATATTCTTTTTTAGATTATGAAATTACCAATACACCGGATTAAACAGATGTGTTCATATGTAATTATAACAACTTGTTTTTACTCCAGGTTCAGGGACTAGGATGTATATTTGCTTCAGATAACTATGGAGTCTTAGGGAATTTTCTTTGTTTAATGTACAATAGATGATTATTTGAATCACCCATATGGTTACATCTTATTTAATAGCCTCTCTATAGGTTTTATTGTTGCACTGTGTTGCAGTCTATTTGCCATAATCATATGGTATAAATATGAACTTAACTAATGTAATACAGTGACCTCATATATATTGAGGTATTAGTTGCATTCAACATTTGTATAATGACTGCCCCACAGCGCATTAATACATACTGAGGCATCCAAGTTATACTATGGTCAGTAATTTTGTGTATTATGGTAAATATATATAAATTGAACAATGCCATCTAATTTTGCCTGGTATATTTACAAATTGTATGGTACTGTCTGTAATGTCAAATTCCTTCCACCCTTTATTGCCAATTCTAATCTTTAAGCTTGTTATGTCAGGCCATTTTCGATATGTGACATTTAACACTGCTTTGTATTGTTTTTTTCTTGTAATCCTTTACATGTAATTTCTTGTATCCCTTTACTCACCTGTTTTTGCTAGTTATTGCAATTTAATTGGTGGGGTGGGGTATAAACTTACCTGATTCCAACTTACCTGTCATCCTATGACTAAGTGCCGCACGGCACGAAACGCGTAAGGACACGCCCCTTTCCTCTGTCTCTTGTTGGTAGTATGTTTGTAGCGACTTATGGAATAAAGTTCCTGTTTGGTTTACTTTTACCAAGTGTGCCGCCTCCTTCTTTCTTTAGGGTTAGACTTAGGTTTAGGGGTTAATAACTTTATTATAGTAGCGGCGACGGTGGGGGCTGCAGATTAGGGGTTAATATGTGTAGGTAGGTGGCAGCGATGTTAGGGAGGGCAGATTAGGGGTTAATACAATTTATTATAGTGTTTGTGAGGCGGGAGTGCGGCGGTTTAGGGGTTAATACATTTATTATAGTGGCGGCGAGGTCCGGTCAGCAGATTAGGGGTTAATAATTGTAGGTAGGTGGCGTCGACGTTGGGGGAGGGCAGATTAGGGGTTAATAAATATAATATAGATGTCGGCGATGTTAGGGGCAGCAGATTAGGGGTTCATAGGTATAATGTAGGTTGCGGCGGTGTCCGGAGCGGCAGATTAGGGGTTAATACTGTAGTATAATGCTGGTGTCAGCGATAGCGGGCGGCAGATTAGGGGTTAATAAGTGTAAGGTTAGGGGTGTTTAGACTCGGGGTTCATGTTAGGGTGTTAGGTGTAGACTTAGAAAGTGTTTCCCCATAGGAAACAATGGGGCTGCGTTAGGAGCTGAACGCTGCTTTTTTGCAGGTGTTAGATTCTTTTTCAGCCAGCTCAGCCCCATTGTATCCTATGGGGATATTGTGCACGAGCACGTTTTTCCAGCTTACCGCTACCGTAGGCAACGCTGGTATTGAGTGTAGAAGTGGAGCTAAATTATGCTCAACGCTCACTTTTCTGAGGCTAACGCAGCCATTCAGACAACTCGTAATACCAGCGTTGTCTTAAGGGTGCGCTGGAAAAAAAAGGAGCGTTAGCACCGTGGGTCTTTACCGACAAAACTCTAAATCTAGGCGTTAGTTTGTTATTTTTTGTAATTTTCATTTATTTTTTTGTAAGGGTAGGTTTTTTATTTTGTGTAAATGTTAGTGTTTTTATTTGTTGGAATTTTGTATGATTTTTTAATGCAGTTAGTATCTTTTTAATTTTAATTCAGTGTATTTTAATTGGGCTTAAAGGATTACTTTCTGTTATAATTTTTAAGCTAAACAACTAACATATTAAAGTTAATAAACATTAATTAAAACCTACTGACCTATATTTTCTCCAAAACGAAGTTTCATAACGTTCTAAAAGTTATATCTTTTATTCGCCGATGATGTCACGTTATCCTGCCCACTATTTTCAGCACTGCATGTTCAAAATACTTAAACCAATAACTTTGTGTTTAAAACGCCATTTTGAAACCTAGGTATTGTAAACGGATTGGTACAGAGCAAAGGATACCCACGGAGTGGGTTTGGAAAACAATTAAATTTGCAGACAAGATTTCTGATATACAGTAGATATATGTTAATGAAATGCTATTGATAAAAAGCGTATTTGGGGTAGTTAGTTAGTAACAGGCATAGAAAATATTTACTTACAGTGGCCCTTTAAGTTAGGGGGTGTTAGGTTTTAGTTTAATACTTTGTGTTGTGGGTGGATTGCGGATTGGGGTTACTAGGTTGATTAGATCATTTGTGTTGTGGGGGGTTGGCGGATTAGGGGTTAATAGGTTAATTAGGTGTTTGCGTTGTGGGGGGATTGGCAGTTTAGGTGTTAATAGTTTTATTAGGTACTTTGTGTTGTTGGGGAATGGCGGTTTAGGGGTTAATAACTTTTATTAGTGATTGCGATGTGGTGGGATGGTGGTTTAGGAGTTAATAACTTTTATTAGTAATTGTGATGTGGGGGGATGGTGGTTTAGGGGTTAATACATTGTATTAGTAATTGCGATGTGGCAGGATGGTGGTTTAGGGGTTAATAAGTTTTATTAATGATTGTGATGTGGGAGGATGGTGGTTTAGGGGTTAATAAGTTTTATTAGTGATTGCAATGTGGGGGGATGTTGGTTTAGGGGTTAATACATTTTATTATTGATTGCAATGTGGGGGGATGGCGGTTTAGGGGTTAATAACTTTTATTAGTGATTGCTATGTGGGGGAATGGCGGTTTAGGGGTTAATAAGTTTTATTAGTGATTGCTATGTGGGGGAATGGCGGTTTAGGGGTTAATAACTTTTATTAGTGATTGCTATGTGGGGGAATGGCGGTTTAGGGGTTAATAAGTTTTATTAGTGATTGCTATGTGGGGGAATGGCCGTTTAGTGGTTAATATGTTTTATTAGTTATTGCAATGTGGGGGGTGGCGGTTTAGGGGTTAATAACTTTTATTAGTGATTGCTATGTGGGGAAATGGCGGTTTAGGGGTTAATAACTTTTATTAGTGATTGCTATTTGGGGGAATGGCGGTTTAGGGGTTAATATGTTTTATTAGTGATTGCGATGTGGGGGGATAGCGGATTAGGGGTTTGGAACAGCGTTTTGATGTGTCGGTTTAATTTTTATATTCCAGTTTAGATTTTTACGGGTCAATTTAATTTTTAGTTACTGGCGATGCCATTTTTAGTTAGTGGCAGCACAGGTTATGTGATTAATCCGATGTGCGAGGTGAACTTATGGGTGACGTGGGTTTACACAGTTGCGCTGAAACTTACGCCACATATGTAATCTCGCCCATAGCACTTACTCTGGTGAGCTGAGGAAAGGTTAAGGAATAATATCTTCCTTTTTTTAGATAGAGATGCTCAGGTGAAATTTTCAGGTCAATTAGCACATTGTTTCTAAACCGCGGACCTCAAGTACCCCCAACAGGCCAGATTTTCATTACAGCTGAACCAGTGCACAGGTGAAATAATCAGCTTATGGATGAGAGCAGGTTAGTTACCATGGTTACTGATCAGCTGATTACTTCACCTGTACACTGGTTCAGCTATAATGAAAACCTGGCCTGTTGGGGGTACTTGATGACCGCAGTTGAGAAACACTGATTTAGCATATGGGTTTTATGGCCCTTTAACAGAAATACCCCCAATTATCTCTATTGTTCTCATCTTCCAGTATCTGCAGATTCCCTTCTCTCCCTATTCCTGTCAGTCACCTACCCACTATTTTAGCTTTTCCTCAACTAATAACATCACTCCCGTTTCCTTATTAATCCCCCTCTCGCTTTTTCCATCTTTTTCTTTTTTCTCATTAAGCAAACAGGTGAGACGGATACACTGAGCTACACAGAGGCCTAATGCACAGGAACTATTTGATCTGGTGGAGGGATAAGACAAATGTGAGTGTTAATAACCCTTGCTCTACCAGAGGCACAGACAGCTCTTGCTGGGCAGGTGCCTGTTACTAAAGGCTTTTTATTGAGTTTATTGGAAGAGTGTGCATGGAAAAAAGCCTTTGTTGTACTTGTGTAATACATACACAGGTGTCATACATTGTTTCATTCTGTCAATATGTACAGTGTGATATATCAGGGATAAGCTTATGTGTGTGATATTGTAACATATGTGTTAGAGCATAGCTTTGTCTCATTATGACTACAATGCAGTAGGTGTGTAATGTGTTATACATAGGTGTGTAACTGTATAAGGAGTCATTACATGTGCTTGTCCCACGTCCCCTAGAAAACATTATCTGTAACCTCCAAGTGCTGCCAAACAAATAGCTGGTTTAGACAATTTGCAGCATTTTGTAAATAGATTTTGCTTCTTGGTCTCCTTAGGCAGTGTGGACACAAAAGGAAGAGGTGTACTATGTCCCTTTAATGTAAAGGGAGTTCATCTGTTCAGAGGTTTGTTGGTGTAAATGGAAACTGGATGCATAGAATTGTGTCAGGTACTGCTTAATGTATAATGCAGGCAGTGTATTCATACTGGGTGTACAGGAGAGAACACACTGTATAATGCTGCACAGAGAGGTGTGGCTGGCTGTCTACAGGGGACGGAGGAGTGGCACTGCATACAGACGGGAATATACTCCCAACAGCATTGGGTTTGCTATATAAAGAGGGGACAGGTTGACACAACCTTTAGTAGAAGACATTGTATACAGAGTTTACCACTGCAAAATAAAATGCAATCTCACTAAAGGGGGTGATATAGAGTCTAGAGAATGCTAATATGGCATATAGGGAGTCAGATTACATGCAGAGGGTACAAACACATGCAATAGATAAGAAGACATATAGAGAGTGGGCACTGTTTGTGTGTGGGGGTTAATCTATCTAGAGGGGAAGGACACTGCATGCAGAGAGGGCTGGTACTGGATAATACCCTGTACATATAGATTGTGATACTGAGTACAGAGGCAGCACTAGACAAAAGCTAAATAGGAATGTGCCAGGTGTACTGAACCTACAGCACACACGCTCAAAGCAGTGCACAAAAAGGCCTGGAGTTCTGTCCCTGAGCTAATGATGTATTCATTTACGCTACCTTCATGCTGCCTGCAGGTTGTTTTTGTAGTACATAATCACCTGTTTAAGTGCACACAAAAAGGTTTGCCGCCTCTGACCTAGGACTTTTCCTGACATACATCCCCTCACCTAAAATTAGATCACTGTCTAGGATAGAAACTATCACCTAGATTTAGAGTTCTGCAGTAGCCGTCAAAAGCAGCGTTAAGGGGTCCAAACGCTGCTTTTGGCCGCCCACAGGTATTTAGAGTCATGTAGGTAAAGGTGTACCGCTCACTTTCAAGCCGCGACTTTTCCATACCGCAGATCCCCTTACGCCAATTGCGTATCCTATCTTTTCAATGGGATCTTCCTAACGCCGGTATTTGGAGTCTTGGCTGAAGTGAGCGGTAGAGCTTCTACCGACAAGACTCCTAACGCCAAAAAAAGTCAGTAGTTAAGAGCTTTATGGGCTAAAGCCGGTTTATAAAGCTCTTAACTACTGTGCTCTAAAATACACTAACACCCATAAACTACCTATGTACCCCTAAACCGAGGTCCCCCCACATCGCCGCCACTATAATAAATATTTTAACCCCTAATCTGCCGACCGCACATCGCCGCAACCTACATTATCCCTATGAACCCCTAATCTGCTGCCCCTTACACTGCCGGCCCCTATATTATATTTATTAACCCCTAATCTGTCCCCCCGCAACGTCGCCGCTACCTAACTACACTTATTAACCCCTAATCTGCCGACCGGACCTCGCCGCCACTATAATAAATGTATTAACCCCTAAACCACCGCACTCCCGTCTCACAAACACTATAATAAATGTTATTTACTCCTAATCTGCCCTCCCTAACATCAACGCCACCTAACTTCAAGTATTAACCCCTAATCTGCCGACCGGACCTCGCCGCTACTCTAATAAATGTATTAACCCCTAAAGCTAAGTCTAACCCTAACCCTAACAACCCTCTAAATTAAATATAATTTTAATCTAATGAAATAAATTAAATCTTATTAACTAAAGTATTCCTATTTAAAACTAAATACTTACCTGTAAAATAAACCCTAATATAGCTACAATATAACGAATAATTATATTGTAGCTATTTTAGGATTTATATTTATTTTACAGGCAACTTTGTATTTATTTTAACTAGGTACAATAGCTATTAAATAGTTATTAACTATTTAATAGCTACCTAGTTAAAATAATTACAAAATTACCTGTAAAATAAATCCTAACCTAAGTTACAATTAAACCTAACACTACACTATCAATAAATTAATTAAATAAATTACATACAATTACATACAATTAAATAAACTAAACTAAATTACAAAAAAAACCAAACACTAAATTACAAAAAAATAAAAAAATATTACAAGAATGTTAAACTAATTACACCTACTCTAAGCCCCCTAATAAAAATAAAAAGCATCCCAAAATAATAAAGGTAGGAAAAATCTGATTGGCTGATTGAATCAGCCAATCAGATTCAAGTTCAATCCGATTGGCTGATCCAATCAGCCAATCAGATTGAGCTTGCATTCTATTGGCTGTTCCGATCAGCCAATAGAATGCAAGGTCAATCTGATTGGCTGATTGAATCAGATTTTTCCTACCTTAATTCCGATTGGCTGATAGAATCCTATCAGCCAATCGGAATTCGAGGGACGCCATCTTGGATGACGTCATTTAAAGGAACCGTCATTTGTCGTCTAGTCGTCGGTGAAGAAGAATGTTCCGCGCCGGAGGTCTTGAAGATGGAGCCGCTCCTCGTTGGATGGATGAAGATAGAAGATGCCGCTTGGATGAAGATGTCTGCCGGTCCAGATGTCCTCTTCTGCCCGGATAGGATGAAGACTTCTGCCAGTCTGGATGTCCTCTTCTGCCCCATCGGATGAAGACTTCGGCCCGGCTGGGTGAACACGACTCAAGGTAGGGAGATCTTTAGGGGGGTAGTGTTAGGTTTATTTAAGGGGGGTTTGGGTTAGAGTAGGGGTATGTGGGTGGTGGGTTTTAATGTTGGGGGGGGTTGTAATTTTTTTTACATGCAAAAGAGCTGATTACTTTGGGGCATGCCCCGCAAAAAGCCCTTTTAAGGGCTGGTAAAAGAGCTGGTTACTTTTTAATTTAGACTAGGATAGGGACCTTTATTATTTTGGGGGGCTTTTTTATTTTTATTAGGGGGCTTAGAGTAGCTTTAATTAGTTTAACATTCTTGTAATATTTTTTTATTTTTTTGTAATTTAGTGTTTTTTTTTTTTTTGTAATTTAGTTTAGTTTATTTAATTGTATGTAATTGTATGTAATTTATTTAATTAATTTATTGATAGTGTAGTGTTAGGTTTAATTGTAACTTAGGTTAGGATTTATTTTACAGGTAATTTTGTAATTATTTAAACTAGGTAGCTATTAAATAGTTAATAACTATTTAATAGCTATTGTACCTAGTTAAAATAAATACAAAGTTACCTGTAAAATAAATATAAATCCTAAAATAGCTACAATATAATTATTCGTTATATTGTAGCTATATTAGGGTTTATTTTACAGGTAAGTATTTAGTTTGAAATAGGAATACTTTAGTTAATAAGATTTAATTTATTTCATTAGATTAAAATTATATTTAATTTAGGGGGGTGTTAGGGTTAGACTTAGCTTTAGGGGTTAATACATTTATTAGAGTAGCGGCGAGGTCGGCAGATTAGGGGTTAATACTTGAAGTTCGGTGGTGGCGACGTTAGGGGGGGCAGATTAGGGGTTAATATTATTTATTATAGGGTTTGCGAGGCAGGAGTGCGGCGGTTTAGGGGTTAATAACTTTATTAGGGTAGCGGCGAGGTCCGGTCGGCAGATTAGGGGTTAATAAGTGTAGGTAAGGTAGCGGCGACATTGGAGGAGGCAGATTAGTTAATAAGATTTAATTTATTTCATTAGATTAAAATTATATTTAATTTAGGGGGGTGTTAGGGTTAGACTTAGCTTTAGGGGTTAATACATTTATTAGAGTAGCGGCGAGGTCGGCAGATTAGGGGTTAATACTTAAAGTTCGGTGGTGGCGACGTTAGGGGGGGCAGATTAGGGGTCAATATTATTTATTATAGGGTTTGCGAGGCAGGAGTGCGGCGGTTTAGGGGTTAATAACTTTATTAGGGTAGCGGCGAGGTCCGGTCGGCAGATTAGGGGTTAATAAGTGTAGGTAAGGTAGCGGCGACATTGGAGGAGGCAGATTAGGGGTTAATAAATATAATATAGGGGTCGGCGATGTTGGGGGCAGCAGATTAGGGTTACATAGGTATAATGTAGGTTGCGGCGGTGTCCGGAGCGGCAGATTAGGGGTTAATAATATAATGCAGGTGTCAGCGATAGCAGGGGTGGCAGATTAGGGGTTAATAATATAATGCAGGTGTCCACGATAGCGGGGGCGGCAGATTAGGGGTTAATAAGTGTAAGGTTAGGGGTGTTTAGACTCGGGGTTCATGTTAGGGTGTTAGGTGTAGACTTTAGGAAACAATGGGGCTGCGTTGGGAGCTTAATGCTGCTTTTTTGTAGGTGTTAGGTTTTTTTTCATCCCAAACTGCCCCATTGTTTCCTATGGGGGAATCGTGCACAAGCACGTTTTGCCAGCTTACCGCTACCGTAAGCAACGCTGGTATTGAGGGTTGAAGTGGCGGTACATTCGGCTCAACGCATCCTTTTTGGAGTCTAACGCAACCCCTCAGACAACTCTAAATACCAGCGTTGTCTTAAGGGTGCGTTGGGAAAAAAAGCTGCGTTAGCTACGTGGGTCTTTACAGACAAAACTCTAAATCTAGGCGTATATTAATACTGACAAAAAGCAACCTACAGTCACGAAGCACATCAATGACTGACAATCACACAGTAAAATAAAGAGAACAAAGCAAAATTGGTGATAAAAGTAAAATGGAAAGTTGTTTAAAATGACATTCCCTATTTAAAACATGAACTTTTTTTTTGGACTTGACTGTCCCTTTAACTCAGAAAATTTGCTACTACATGTAAGCAGCTCTACATCACTCTGCTTGCCAATCTTTCAATGTTTAGGCATCACCTGGAACTGTAACAGAGAAGAGTTTCAGTGATCTGGGGGTGTAGCCTTGATGATCTGGGGATGGAGCCTTGATGATCTGGGGATGGAGTCTATGTTGATCTGGGGATGGAGCCTTGATGATCTGGGGATGGAGTCTATGTTGATCTGGGGATGGAGCCTTGCTGATCTGCGGATGGAGCCTTGTTGATCTGGGGATGGAGCCTTGTTGATCTGGGGATGGAGCCTTGTTGATCTGGGGATGGAGCCTTGTTGATCTGGGGATGGAGCCTTGTTGATCTGGGGATGGAGCCTTGTTGATCTGGGGATGGAGCCTTGTTGATCTGGGGATGGAGCCTTGTTGATCTGGGGATGGAGCCTTGTTGATCTGGGGATGGAGCCTTGTTGATCTGGGGATGGAGCCTTGTTGATCTGGGGATGGAGCCTTGTTGATCTGGGGGTGTAGCCTTGTTGATCTGGAAGTGGAGCCTTGTTGATCTGGGAGTGGAGCCTTGTTGATCAGGGGGTGGAGCCATGGTTATCTGGGGGAATTGTTGTTAATCGGGGGTGGAGCCTTGTTGATCTGGGGATGGAGTCTTCTTGATATCGGTAGGGCATTGTTTATCTAGGGGTGGGGTCTTGTTGATTTGGGGGTAGAGCCTTGTTGATATGGTGATATGAAGCCATTTTAATCAGAGTGAAGCCCTGTTGAACTGGGTGGGGCCTTGTTGATCTGGATGGGGCCTTCTTGATCTACATGGAGCCTTGTTATTGTGGGGATGTAGCCTTGTTGATCAGGGTAGGACTTTTTGATCTGGGGTGGAGTCTTGTTTATCTGGGGATGGAGCCTTGTCAGTGTGGGTTGAGTCTTGTTTTTCTGGTGGAGCCTTGTTGATCTGGTGATATGAAGCCTTGTTAATGTGGAGATGGAGCCTTGTTTACCAGGGTGGTTCATTGTTGATTTGGGGATGGAGCCTTGTTGATCTAGGGGTTGAGTCATTTTATCTGGATGGAGCCTTGTTGACCTGGAGATATGGAGCCTTGTTAATCAGTGTGGAACCTCGTTGATATGGGGATGGAGCCTTGTTGATGTGGGGTGGAGACTTGTTGATCTTATGGTGGAGCCATGTTTATCTGGGTGGAGTCTTGTTGATTTGGGGTTTAGCCTTGATGAATAAGGGCAGAGATCAAATAAGTTAAGGGAGGAGTCCGGGTGGAGCTTGTTGTTCTGGGTGAAGCCTTGTTGTTCTGGTTGCAGCCTTGTTGATCTGAGAATGAAGCATGTTGATCAGGGTGGAACCTTGTTGTTCTAGGGTGAAGCCTTGTTGATCAGGTGGCGGAGCCATGCTTATCTGTGGGGAGTTTAAGCTCCAAACAGAGATTCTAACCATATATTTTGTAGTCCATTTAGGGTTTGGGAACTCTGTCCTTATGTCCACCCCATTGCACTCCCTTACCTATAAATGTCACTGAATATTTGATCATGCCCCCTGCATTGTCTTGGTCACAACATGACTAACCTATGCATGACCTGTCTGACTTTGCCTGTACCATTCAACTCTGCCATTTGGACATTTAGGGGTCAATTTATTAAAGACCAGGCGGACATGATTCGCTGTAGCATACGTGGTGGCATTTAGCATTGCACAAGCATTTCACAAGAAATGCTTGTGCAATGCTGCCCCCTGCACATTCACAGCCAATCGGCCGCTGCCCCCTGCACATTCGGGGCCACTAGCACGGGGTGTCAATCATCCCGATCGTATCTGATTGGGATGATTGCAGTCCGCCACGTTTGGTCAAGTTATGGAGCAGTGTTCTTATGACCACTGTTTCTTAACTTAGGTTTCAGACGGACCTGAAACCTCGGGCAGAGCAAGCAGCATCAGCTGCTTGATAAATCTACCCCTTAGTCTCTGTCCCTAACCTCCCAGTCTCAGTTGGTAGCTGGAAAATGATGGTAAGAATGCTCCAATTTCAAGACAGTCCTAAAAATTGTAGTACTATTTGGGAGCCCTTTCTTAAAGCAAGCTGCCATTTTTGCAGATATAATAGCACTCAGAGATTAGATCTTCCTCTTGTATGACTTGACTAAGGAAATACAACATCTTAAAATAATTTATTTATATATATATATATATATATATATATATATATATATATATATATATATATATATATATATATATATATATATATATATATATAGTCCTTAATCATGCATAAGTTACAATCAAACAAACTGACTTTAAAAAGGGTATCTGGACCAATCATGCTTCAATTCTCAGTGTTAATTGGTTTAACCCATACCTATCCAGGTTTGTAAATTTCAACAACACAGTGACCTCTAGTGGTACCAGAATATATTCCATCATTTAAAACCATTATAAAAACAAATACAAATCATAATCTCTATTCAGACCATATGGATGTAATGTGTTCAGACGTTTAATCCACCATACTTCTTTCTGTTTTAATTTTAGTTCCCTATTACCCCCTCTTCTATGATGGGGGATATGGTCAATCACTTGAAAGCGAAGCTGGCTTACTGTATGACCCATATTTGTAAAATGTGCTGATACTGGAAGTGACATATCTTTTGATTTAATGGATGCTTTATGTTGACTAAACCTATCCCTGGCGGCTTGGGTGGTCTCGCCAATGTAACAAAGACCACATGGGCATTTAAGTAGGTAGATTGCATAGTTGGTTTGGCATGTATATAACCCATTGATTGTATATTGCTTTCTTTTGTCATTTTGTGCTAAGAATTTCCCTTTAATAACTGAATTACATTGAGCACAGTGTAAGCAGGGGTAACAGCCTTTATTAGGGGTAGTTAGATAATTTACATCAGACATTTTAGATGTACCTATATCAGCTTTTACTATGTGATCCCTAAGATTTTTTACCCTTCTATATGATGGCATAGGGGGGAGTTTAAATGATTCTATCTCTGGATTATATTTTGACAAAAGATGCCAGTGTTTTCTTACTATTCTAAAGATGTCATTGCTCTTGTCACTGTATTCCATAGAAAGCACTAATCTATCTGTTCCTTTCTCTGTTGGTTTTTTATCATGTACTCTATCCAAATCCTGAATGTTTTTAGCGATATTTTCTTTTGGATATCCTCTTTGGATAAATTTATTGCCCATAGACACTAGTCTTTCTGGCAATACTTTTTGATCTCTAACTATTCTTTTAGTACGCAAAAGTTGACTCCTGGGTATGGATTTAAAAACAGTATCAGGGTGGAAACTTTCATATCGCAGCAGAGTATTTCTATCTGTGGGTTTTACATATAGATCTGTACTTAATGTATTTCCATGTCGATATACAGTTGTATCCAAAAAGTTAATCTTTTGGATAGAGTAAGTAAGGGTAAATCTTAGACCTGTCATGGAGGCATTAATATCCTCAACAAACTGTATCAGGGACTCCAATGAGCCCCCCCATATGCCAAAAATATCATCTATATACCTTAGCCACAGCTTACAATGGCTGATGAATGGCTGATTAGTGTAGACAAATTTGTTCTCAAAGCCACTCATGAACAAATTGGCATATGAGGGGGCTACATTGGAGCCCATGGCTGTTCCCTGCTTTTGCATGTAGTAAGTGTCTTGAAAGAGAAAATAATTGCAATATAGGACAAGTCTCAACATGTCATCAAAAAAGTCAATCTGAGATAGATTATATAAGCCACTGTCACTCAAAAAACTTTTCACAGTCAATAGACCTGCCTCATGGGGAATAGAGGTATATAGATTTACCACATCCAGTGAAAAAATTAACCAAGTATCCTCTATTTCAATCCCCATAAGTTTTGAAAGAAAATCATTTGTATCCTTAATAAAGGATTTTTGCTGTTTGACAAATGGAAAGAGGACTTTGTCCAGAAAGATAGAGATATTAGAAAAAATAGAATCGGTACAGGCCACAATAGGGCGTCCTGGTGGATGTAATAAGCTTTTATGGACTTTGGGTAATGTATAAAAAATTGGTGTTATGGGGTATTTATTATACAGAAAATCATAGACCTGTTTAGAAATAATGTTATGAGTCAAAGCTCTATCTAATATGCCCTTAAGCTCTCTTTGTATTTCTTTAAGAGGATCATGATCCAATATTTCATAAACCCCTCCATCTGACAGCTGTTGTAATATCTCCTGCACATAATAGTCAGTGTCTAACACTATTATTGCTCCGCCCTTGTCAGCATTTTTTATGGTGATATTTTTGTTATTTTTCAAAGTAGATATAGCCTCCCATTCCCCTTTTGTGAGGTTATGTTGTTTTGTGTAAGGATTTAATCTAGTTTTTTTCATTAGATTAGCAACATCTTGTTGAACAAATTTAACAAATGTTTCTACACCTGAGTTGCTTGTTGGAGGTACATATGAAGATGTTTTGTGCAGATTTAACTTTTTCAAATTCAAACATTCACTCTGCATATCATCTTCATTTATTGCATTAGTTTCACTTACATTGGCTACATTTTTACCACCATATATTGATTTCAACCTTAGAAGTCTGAAAAATTTGTATAGATCTTTGTCAATTTCAAACTCATCACAATCTTTCACTGGACAGTATGACAAGCCCTTCATTAATAAGCTATGCTCATTATCTGTAAGCTTATATTTCGAAATATTAATAACCAGATTAGTTTCAACATTTGCCTGTGGACTAGCATTGGAGTCCCTGATACAGTTTGTTGAGGATATTAATGCCTCTATGACAGGTCTAAGATTTACCCTTACTTACTCTATCCAAAAGATTAACTTTTTGGATACAACTGTATATCGACATGGAAATACATTAAGTACAGATCTATATGTAAAACCCACAGATAGAAATACTCTGCTGCGATATGAAAGTTTCCACCCTGATACTGTTTTTAAATCCATACCCAGGAGTCAACTTTTGCGTACTAAAAGAATAGTTAGAGATCAAAAAGTATTGCCAGAAAGACTAGTGTCTATGGGCAATAAATTTATCCAAAGAGGATATCCAAAAGAAAATATCGCTAAAAACATTCAGGATTTGGATAGAGTACATGATAAAAAACCAACAGAGAAAGGAACAGATAGATTAGTGCTTTCTATGGAATACAGTGACAAGAGCAATGACATCTTTAGAATAGTAAGAAAACACTGGCATCTTTTGTCAAAATATAATCCAGAGATAGAATCATTTAAACTCCCCCCTATGCCATCATATAGAAGGGTAAAAAATCTTAGGGATCACATAGTAAAAGCTGATATAGGTACATCTAAAATGTCTGATGTAAATTATCTAACTACCCCTAATAAAGGCTGTTACCCCTGCTTACACTGTGCTCAATGTAATTCAGTTATTAAAGGGAAATTCTTAGCACAAAATGACAAAAGAAAGCAATATACAATCAATGGGTTATATACATGCCAAACCAACTATGCAATCTACCTACTTAAATGCCCATGTGGTCTTTGTTACATTGGCGAGACCACCCAAGCCGCCAGGGATAGGTTTAGTCAACATAAAGCATCCATTAAATCAAAAGATATGTCACTTCCAGTATCAGCACATTTTACAAATATGGGTCATACAGTAAGCCAGCTTCGCTTTCAAGTAATTGACCATATCCCCCATCATAGAAGAGGGGGTAATAGGGAACTAAAATTAAAACAGAAAGAAGTATGGTGGATTAAACGTCTGAACACATTACATCCATATGGTCTGAATAGAGATTATGATTTGTATTTGTTTTTATAATGGTTTTAAATGATGGAATATATTCTGGTACCACTAGAGGTCACTGTGTTGTTGAAATTTACAAACCTGGATAGGTATGGGTTAAACCAATTAACACTGAGAATTGAAGCATGATTGGTCCAGATACCCTTTTTAAAGTCAGTTTGTTTGATTGTAACTTATGCATGATTAAGGACTATGTAGGTCCGAACGTCGCTTTTTACTGGTTGCTAAACCTCAAATAAAGATTTTTCACCTTTAAAAGAAGATTGTGTGCTGTGGTGCTGTTACCTTGTTTTTTACATGGACTGTATACACTGGAGTTTGGCTGATACTCCTTGGTAACGTGCACACAGGTGGGAAAGAAATTTTACTAAAACCTATGGTGCTGGATTCAACTCACTTACTTCTTATATATATATATATATAGTGGCGCAAAAAAGTATTTAGTCAGCCACCGATTGTGCAAGTTCTCCCACTTAAGAAGATGAGAGAGGCCTGTAATTTTAATCATAGGTATACCTCAACTATGAGAGACAAAATGTGGAAACAAATCCAGACAATCACCTTGTCTGATTTGGAAAGAATTTATTTGCATTTTATGGTGGAAAATAAGTATTTGGTCACCTACAAACAAGCAAGATTTCTGGCTCTCATAGACCTGTATCTTCTTCTTTAAGAGGCTCCTCTGTCCTCCACTCATTACCTATATTAATGGCACCTGTTTGAACTTGTTATCAGTATAAAAGACACCTGTCCACAACCTCAAACAGTCACACTCCAAACTCCACTATGGTGAAGACCAAAGAGCTGTCGAAGGACACCAGAAACAAAATTGTAGACATGCACCAGGCTGGGAAGACTGAATCTGCAATAGGCAAGCAGCTTGATGTGAAGAAATCAACTGTGGGAGCAATAATTAGAAAATGGAAGACATACAAGACCACTGATAATCTCCCTCGATCTGGGGATCCACGCAAGATCTCACCCCGTGGGGGTCAAAATGATCACAAGAACGTTGAGCAAACATCCCAGAACCACATGGGGGGACCTAGTGAATGACCTGCAGAGAGCTGAGACCAACGTAACAAAGGCTACCATCAGTAACACACTATGACGCCAGGGACTCAGAACCTGCAGTGCCAGATGTGTCCCCCTGCTTAAGCCAGTACATGTCCGGGCCCATCTGAAGTATGCTAGAGAGCATTTGGATGATCCAGAAGTGGATTGGGAGAATGTCATATGGTCAGATGAAACCAAAGTAGAACTGTTTGGTAGAAACACAACTCGTGTTTGGAGGAGAGAGAATGCTGAGTTGCAACCAAAGAACACCATACTTATTGTGAAGCATGGGGGTGGCAACATCATGCTTTGGGGCTGTTTCTCTGCAAAGGGAACAGGACGACTGATCCGTGTACATGAAAGAATGAATGGGGTCATGTATTGTGAGATTTTGAGTGCAAACCTCCTTCCATCAGCATTGAAGATGAAACGTGGCTGGGTCTTTCAGCATGACAATGATCCCAAACACACCGCCCGGGCAATGAAGGAGTGGCTTCGTAAGAAGCATTTCAAGGT
This sequence comes from Bombina bombina, assembly GCF_027579735.1. NCBI lineage: Eukaryota > Metazoa > Chordata > Amphibia > Anura > Bombinatoridae > Bombina > Bombina bombina. Next base: position 43,843,692 of record NC_069505.1, on the reverse strand, counting down.
CCTGGAGTGGCCTAGCCAGTCTCCAGATATCAACCCCATAGACAACCTTTGGAGGGAGTTGAAAGTCTGTGTTGCCCAGCGACAGCCCCAAAACATCACTGCTCTAGAGGACATCTGCATGCAGGAATGGGCCAACATACCAGCAACAGTGTGTGACAACCTTGTGAAGACTTACAGAAAACGTTTGACCTCTGTCATTGCCAACAAAGGATATATAACAAAGTATTGAGATGAACTTTTGATATTGACCAAATACTTATTTTCCACCATAATTTGCAAATAAATTCTTTCCAAATCAGACAATGTGATTGTCTGGATTTGTTTCCACATTTTGTCTCTCATAGTTGAGGTATACCTATGATGAAAATTAATTCTTAAGTGGGAGAACTTGCACAATTGGTGGCTGACTAAATACTTTTTTGCCCCACTATATATATATATATATATATATATATATATATATATATATATATATATATATATATTTATATACATATGACTTCTGATCAAGAAGTTTCTTTACTTCGAAACGCGCAAGAACTGAGTGGTGTTACCTGGCGGTTTAGCACCTTGAACTATGGTGCTTTTTATCTTTATGGGATTTGAACTTTTTATTGATGGCTGAGCCTTGATAACATAAATTATGCTTACATGATCATTTTATTTCCATTGAGGGGAGGAGAGTCCACGGCTTCATTCATTACTTTTGGGAATTAGAAACCTGGCCACCAGGAGGAGGCAAAGACACCGCAGCCAAAGGCTTAAATACCTCCCCCACTCCCCTCATCCCCCAGTCATTCTGCTGAGGGAACAAGGAATAGTAGGAGAAATATCTGGGTATAAATGGTGCCAGAAGAATAAAAATTAAATTCCGCCCACCGGAGTCACGGATGGGAGCCGTGGACTCTCCTCCCCACGATGGAAATAAAATGATCAGGTAAGCATAATTTATGTTTTCCATCTAAAGGGGAGGATAGTCCACGGCTTCATTCATTACTTTTGGGAAACATATACCCAAGCTTAGAGGACACTGAATGAAACCGGGAGGGTAAAAGGCGGACCCTAATCTGGGGGCACCACAGCCTGCAAAACCTTTCTCCCAAAAGCAGCTTCCACAGAAGCAAAAATGTCAAATTTGTAAAACTTTGTAAAAGTGTGTAAGGAGGACCAGGTAGCCGCCTTATAAATCTGTTCCATAGAGGCCTCATTCTTGATGGCCCAAGACGAAGCCACAGTTCTAGTTGAATGAGCCGTGATCCTCTGAGGAGGCTTATGTCCCGCTGTCTCATAGGCCAAGTGAATCAAGCTCCTCAACCAAAAAGACAAAGAAGTAGAAGAGGCCCTCTGCCCCTTGCACTTCCCGGAATACACCACAAAAAGAGATGTAGACTGTCTAATATCCTTTGTAGCCTGAAGATAGAACTTTAAGGCACAAACCATATCCAGATTATGAAGTAACCTCTCCTTAGAAGAAGAAGGGTTAGGACACAAAGAAGGAACAATTATTTCCTGATTGATGTTACGGTTAGACACCACTTTGGGAAGAAACCCCAAACCGGTGCGAAGGACAGACTTATCCACATGAAAACCAGGTAAGGAGGCTCGAATTGCAAGGCAGCGAGCTCAGATACTCTGCATGCCGATGCAATAGCCAACAGGAAGAGAACCTTCCAGGACAGAATCTTAATATCAATGGAATGCATAGGCTCAAACGGAACCCTCTGCAATACCTTAAGGACCAAATTTAAGTTCCATGAGGGAGCAGACTGCCTAAAGACAGGCCTGATTCTAGACAGAGTCTGAACAAAAGATTGAATGTCAGGAAGCTCAGCGATTCTCCTGTGCATAATGCCTGTGATAATGCCGAAACTGTCCCTTTAAGGAACTAGCGGCAAGACCCTTCTCCAAACCCTCCTGGAAAAAGGACAGAATCCTGGATACCTTCACCCAGGTCCATTTTCCTCGTGCCATCCTGGCACCCCAAACAGCTCCTCATCCTGTGAGACTCGAATCCGTGGTCACAATCTCCCAGGGCGGTCTCAAGAAGGATGTCCCCATGGACAGATGCTCTGGACGGATCCACCAAGAGAGGGAGTCCCTGGTCCGAGCATCCATGGATATCCGCTGTGATGGATCTGAATGATCGCTGTTCCACTGTCTCAACATGCACAATTGAAGAGGTCTGAGATGGAACCTGGCGAAAGGGATGACATCTATTCTGGAGACTATGAGCCTGATCATCTCCATACACTGAGCCACTGAAGGGCTTGAGGAGGACTAAAGGGCAAGACAGGTGGACGCAATCTTCTTGCGTCGTTGATCTGTGAGAAATATTTTCATGGACATAGAGTGTTTTATCATGCCCAGGAACTCCACCCTGTTGCTGAGAACCAGGGAACTCTTTCCTGAGTTGATCTTCCAACCTTGAGATTGGAGCAAAAAAAGAAGAGCCCTCGAATGATCCTTTGTGAGGCTGAACGACGGCGCCTGGACAAGGATGTTGTCCAAATAAGGCACCACAGCAATGCCCCTGGATCTGGCCACTGCAAGGAGTACCCCCAGAACCTTTGTGAAGACTCTCGGGGCCGTCGCCAGACCGAAAGGAAGTGTTGGCCCAGAAACGCAAATCTTAGGAACTTGAAATGGTCCCTGGGAATTAGAACATGAAGGTAAGCATCCTTCAAGTCTATTGTCATCATGAACTGCCCCTCTTGAACTAGGGGCAGAATAGATCTGATTGTTTCCATTTTGAACAATGGAACAGCCAGAAATCAGGTCCAGAATCAGGCGGAACATGCCCTCCTTCTTTGGAATCACAAAAAGATTTGAATAGTACCCTAGACCCCTTTCTGCTTGGGGTACTGGTACAATAACACCTAGAGAGGAGAGACCCCTCACACATTCTAGAAAGGCCTCTCTCTTTTCCGGTCTTGAAGACAGGTTTGACAGGAGGAATCTGCCCCTGGATGGATGGGACCTGAATCCTATCCTGTAACCCTGGGTGACAACCTCCATAACCCAACGGTCCTGAACATCCTGCGACCAGGCTTCATAGAAGAGAGACAATCTGCCCCCTACTTGGTCCGGAGACCGGTCGGGGGCCACCCCTTCATGCCGATTTTGTCTCAGTGGGCTTCTTGTTCTGCTTGGACTTGTTCCAAGACTGAGCAGGCTTCCAGGTTCCCTTGGACTGATCCGCTTTTGCGGCAGGCTGCTGGCGCTGGGCCTTGTCCGCACGAAACGGACGAAAAGTATATCCTTTAGGCTTAGCCTTCTTATCCTGTGGTAGGAAAGCTCCCTTGCCTCTCGTAAACCATGGATATGATCGAATCCAATCCTGGACCGAACAGAATCTTTCCTTGAAAAGGCAGGGACAACAGCCTCGACTTAGAGGTCCTGTCCGCAGACCAAGACTATAGCCACAGAGTCCTGCAAACTAAAATGGAGAATCCTGAAACCTTTGCATTCAGGCGAATAATTTGCATATTGGCCTCACAAATGAAAGTATTGGCGACCCTTAATGCCTCAATCTTATCCTGTATCTCGTTGATGGAAGTCTCCCTCTCGACCATATCACACAGGGATTCACACCAATATGTTGCCGTTCCGGCAACCGCGGCTACAGCTGCTGCCAGTTAAAAAACAAACCCTGTGTGCTGAAACATCTTCCTTAACATGTTTTTCAACTTTTTATCCATGGGCTCTTTAAACAACGAACTATCCGCGAGTGGAATAGTTATCTGCTTCGCGAGCGTGGAAATAGCACCATCCACCTTAGGGACAGCCCCCACAGCTCGAGCTGAGATTCTGGGATGGGGAACAGTTTCTTAAAGGAAGAAGAAGGGGAAAAGGAAGAACCTAATCGCTCCAATTCATTCTTAATAATATTAGCCATCTTAACAGGAACCGGGAAGGTCTGAGGCACCACCCTGTCCTTGTATACCTTATCAAGCTTAGGAATTGAAGGTTCCTCCGGAAGCTTCGGTTCCGGAACCCCCAGAGTAGCAAGCACTTGCTTCAGCAAAAAGCGCAAATTCTCTATCCTAAACCTAAAGTCAGGCTCCTCCACAGCCGGAGTATGAGATGACACAGAATCCGACCCAGAAGGAGCCTCCTCCGAAGAGTCGGAGTGGGCCTCATCGTATAATGCCTTTGATATTTCCATAGGCGTAGACAACCCCTGGGCCGGGCCGCCATGATACATCCTACGCTTGCTCTTAGCAGAACGTGGTAAGGCATGGATCACTTTCAATACTGCCGTTTGCAGATGATCTGCAAAATCTGACGGCCAACAAATCTCTCCTGTAGGAGTAATGGTTGGACCCTGGGGTGCTGCATTTGCACTCGGAGATGAAAGCAAGGAATGCACCTCACAGGACAGGGAACCCTCAGAGGTGGACGGCTCAGTAGTACTAGACATCAGTTTATTTTTAGATGTCGCAACTTTATCGAGGCATGTGGAACATAGTTGAGCAGGCTGATCTACAAGAACCTCCTCGCAAAAAACACAGGAATGAGACTTTGTTAAAGAGGGAGTATCCTCTAACGCGTCAGAGAACTCCATAGCTTGCACTTTTATTATGGACTAGATTGACCTAATAAACAGGCACCTTTATACCTCCAATGGCCGGGCCACTCACTACCTCCTATGACCCGGACTACAGAAACCGCTTCATCTCCTGCGCTGTTGATCAACAGAGAAAGTGGAGACCGCCATACCTGGTCACATGGGATGCTCGCAGTATCAAAGAATGACTGGGGGATGAGGGGAGTGGGGGAGGTATTTTAGCCTTTGGCTTGGGTGTCTTTGCCTCCTCCTGGTGGCCAGGTTCTTAATTCACAAAAGTAATTAATTAAGCCGTGGACTCTCCTCCACTTTAGATGGAAACTACTGTTTTATCGTTTGTATATGTGTGTGGGTATTTTCAGCTTTACTAATACCTCATAATAATTTAATGTGAGTGTATGGGCATCTGTGTATATTTGTTACTAATCTTTAAAACAGTAAACACTGTCGGTATCTCTCTCTTTCTCCTAAATTACATGAGGACATTTTCCTTTCATCACTACATGGTTTTCGAATGGTGTGATTTGCGGATGTGGACACTGATTTCCTCTACCCCCTACGCAATTCCCTTAAGAAAGTGAGGGTATTTCTTGTGAGTATTCAGAATAAAATTTCTCTGTGTGGGATTTCTTCTAGCAACATTGTCTATTTGTAGTTGCACTCACCTAGATTACGAGTCTTGCATTAGCCTTAAAAAGCAGCGTTGAGAGGTCCCAGCGCTGCTTTTTAACGCCCCCTGGTATTACGAGTCTGGCAGGTACAGGTGTACCGCTCACTTTTATTCCGCGATTCGAGCATACCGCAAATCCCCTTACGTCAATTGCGTATCCTATCTTTTCAATGGGATTTTCATAACGCCAGTATTACGAGTCTTGGAAAAAGTGAGCGGTACACCCTCTCCTGTCAAGACTCCTACCGCATTTAAAAGTTAGTAGTTAATCCTATTGGCTGATCCAATCAGCCAATAGGATTGAGCTCGCATTATATTGGCTGTTCCAATCAGCCAATAGAATGCGAGCTCAATCCTAATGGGCATCAGCCAATAGGATTTTTTGTACCTTAATTCCGATTGGCTGATAGAATCCTATCAGCCAATCGGAATTCAAGGGACGCCATCTTGGATGACGTCATTTAAAGGAACCTTCATTCTTCAGTTGGATGTCGTTGGAAGAGGATGCTCCGCGTCGGCAGGCTTGAAGATGGACCCGCTCCGGATGGATGAAGATAGAAGATGCTGCCTGGATGAAGACTTCTGCCCGTCTGGAGGTCCTCTTCTGCCCGGATCGGATGAAGACTTCTGCCCCTCTGGAGGACCACTTCTGCCCGGTTGGGTGAAGACGTCTCAAGGTAGGGTGATTTCCAAGGGGTTAGTGTTAGGTTTTATTAAGGGGGGATTGGGTGGGTTTTAGAGTAGGGTTGGGTGTGTGGGTGGTGGGTTTTAATGTTTGGGGTGGGGTATTGTATTGTTTTTTACAGGTAAAAAAGCTGATTACTTTGGGGCAATGCGGCAAAAGGCCCTTTTAAGGGCTATTTGTAATTTAGTATAGGGTAGTGATTTTTTTTATTTTGGGGGGCTTTTATATTTTATTAGGGGGATTAGAGTAGGTGTAATTAGTTTAAAATTCTTGTAATTATTTTATTATTTTTTGTAATTTAGTGGGGGGGTTTTCGTACTTTAGTTTATTTAATTGTAATTATTTGTAGTTAGTTTAGGTAATTAATTTAATTATAGTGTAGTGGTAGGTGTAATTGTAACTTAGGTTAGGATTTATTTTACAGGTAAATTTGTACTTATTTTAGCTAGGTAGTTATTAAATAGTTAATAACTATTTAATAACTATTGTACCTAGTTAAAATAAATACAAACTTGCCTGTAAAATAAAAATAAATCCTAAGCTACCTACAATGTAACTATTATTTATATTGTAGCTATCTTAGAGTTTATTTTACAGGTAAGTATTTAGTTTTAAATAGGAATAATTTATTTAATTGTAGTAATTTTATTTAGATTATTTAAAATTATATTTAAGTTAGGGGGGGTTAGGGTTAGACTTAGGTTTAGGGGTTAATATATTTATTATAGTGGCGGCGGCGTTGGGGGCGGAAGATTAGGGGTTAATAAATATAATGTAGGGTTCGGCGATGTTGGGGCATAAGATTAGGGGTTAAAACATATAATGTAGGTGGCGGCGGTGTCCGGAGCGGCAGATTAGGGGTTAATAAGATTATGCAGGTGGCGACGATGTCGGGGGCGGCAGATTAGGGGTTAATAAGTGTAAGATTAGGGGTGTTTAGACTCGGGGTTCATGTTAGGGTGTTAGGTGTAGACATAAAATGTATTTCACCATTGGAATCAATGGGGCTGCGTTAGGAGCTGAACGCTGCTTTTTTGCAGGTGTTAGTTTTTTTTTCAGCCGGCTCAGCCCCATTGATTCCTAAGGGGGAAATCGTGCACAAGCACGTTCAGCCAGCTCACGCTACCGTAAGCAGCGCTGGTATTGAGGTTAGATGTGGAGCTAAATTTTGCTCTCCGCTTACTTTTTTTCAGAAACTGAGCGTTAGCACCGCACCCCTGTTACCGCAAAACTCGTAATCTAGGTGACTGTTTTATTAGCACGCTATATTGTATCATTATCTTATTATTACTTTTTATATATTTGTTTGTTTTGTTCATTTTTTATATGTTTTTAAACTTGCTTATATCTCTACAGCAGTTCTGAACAAGTTTCTAAACCTATTAGCTAATGTCTGCTGGTAACAGTGTAGTGCAGGAAATGATGGTATTATCTTTTTTACATAGAGATGTTCAGGTGATATTTTCCTGTCATATTTTTACAGTTATGTTGCATCATTTTTAAGTGATTTAGCCTATGAGTATTATGTCCCTTTAAATTTCACTGTACACTCACTAGATTTCGCACAATGGAAATTCTCGACACTGAAAATCTGGCAAGACTAATATGGCTAAAAATGTGCATCCAAGAGGTCAGTACTTTAAAATTAAAAAGTCATGGCAATGTTTCCCCATGAAAATGCAAGTTACTCCCTTGAAACACCCAGTAAACTCCTACGGAACGCCCATAGATTTGTTTGTCTGCAGTATCCATTGTTAATAAAGAACAAAAAAAACTTTTGTGATTTACTTCTGTTATGAAATGTTCTTTGTTCTCAAGGTATTCTTTGTTGATGAGGATATCTAGGTAGGTAGCATGCATATGTCCGGAGCACTGTATGAGGGAAAACACTGCTGCCATCTAGTGTTCTTGCAAATGTATAACATTGTTGCCATATCGTGCTCCAGTCATATGCACGCTCCTAAACCTACCTATCTGCTTTTCATCAAAGGATACCAAAAGCATGAAGTAATTAAGATAATAGAAAAAAAAATCTCTCTGAATCATGAAAAAAATGGGTTTATGTCCTTTGAAATATTTTGTATATATTTAGTTTTTTGGGTTAAAGTGAAGGTAAACTTTGATGAATGAAAGCCCGTTTTTTAAAAATATTATTAAAAACAGGGGCACTTTCATTCATCAAAGTTTACAAAGCAGCCATTTTGTTTATAAACTTACCTTTCTTCTCTTCACAGCCGGAGCAGCTTCCCCCGCACAGAGATCCTCACTTCACACGTCATCAATGACTAATCTGGCTTCCTCCAATCAGAGCTTTCCCCCCAGGGGAGTCATTGCCTGAGGCCATGCCATGATTGGAGGAAGCCGGATTAGTCATTGCTGACGTGTGAAGAGAGGATGGGGGTGGGGGAAGCTGCTCAGGCTGTGAAGAGAAGAAAGGTACGTTTATAAACAAAATGGCTGTAAACTTTGATGAATGAAAGTGCCCCTGTTTTTAATAATATTTTTAAAAACCGGGCTTTCATTCATCAAAGTTTACCTTCACTTTAAGTATGGAAACCTATAGGAACCATCAGTGGGTGTAGTAAATACTCAAAACTCCTGTTTATTTGATTGTTTTGCTGTAAAGTATCTCAGGACAGGTTTTTCTAATGTTGCCTATGATGCACCTTTAAAATGACCTCAGACATTGAGCCGAGTATGTAGTTAGTGACTGGTCAGTACACTCGTTTTCTAAAAGCATTATAGTTGTATAATGTAATGAAAAAATATTTGTAATTAAAATTAATGGGGCATAATATTCACACATTTTTTATCATTTTTATGAAAGAGCAACAATTAAACAGGCTAATTACATCATTTATGCTTATCTGATAAATGTATTTCTTTAATAATGGTGAGAGCCCATGAACCTTGACGTATGGGATTGAATTTCTGCCACTAGGAGGAAGATATGCAAAACACCAAGAACTTTAAAACCCTCTCACCTGATTGTATAACAAAGTCCAATGTATATCTGGGAAGAGGAGAAAAACAGATAATAGAAAGGAGAGAAGAGTATAAAGAGGTGATGTCACGCCGCTCTAGCTGTTGCTAGGGACGCGGCGCCTGCTGACTGCTCATTGCCTAGGGGGGAGTAGGCTCCTCTCTGCGTGCGGCGGTGATGTCATCACTGCACGCTTCCTCCTGCAGAAGCTGGTCTGGATCTCCTGTGGTGCGAATCCTGCACCTATGTAAGTAACTTCAGTCCTACCTATCACTGCCCAAGTATATGTGTTACTTACTGTTCTCCTGGGTGTTAATGATTTGTATGCTGGATTGTAATTTTGCTGCTAAACTCTGCTTGTCTGACCACGCTGCCTCTTTAACCCTTAACTGCTTGATTTATATTGTTTCTGAACTCTGCCAGTCTGACCTCTCTACCTGTTAATCCCTATCTGCCCTGGATTGCCTTACTGTTGCCAAACCCTACCTGCCTGACCATCTTAGTGGTTACCCCTGGACTACCTTACTGTTGCCGAACCCTGCCTACCTGACCATCCTAGTGGTTTACCCCTTGACTGCCTTACTGTTGCCGAACCCTGCCTGCCTGACTACCCTAATGGTTTGTCTCTGGTTTTCCTGCCAGTTGCCGCCAAGGACTGTCCTGCCTGTGGTGAGTGCCATTTATCTCATCTTGCAGACCTAATCTGCTCTGGGATATTCCCTATCATTCTGGATCGACGCCGGGATAACAAGACTACTGGCCGACTTCGGTCTGATAGAGGAGTATCCCACGAGCGTTACAGGTGAAAATTAAATTTGCTGACAAATAAAGCATAGAAATATAACTGGGTGGGCCTCGTGGACTCTCACCGCCATGAAAGAATGAAATTTATCAGGCAAGCAAAAATTATGTTTTCTTTCATAAGGTGGTGAGAGTCTACAAGGATCTAATACCCAAGCTGAAGATTCCACAAGATATGGACAGGACAAAAAAAAGAGGCAGCTCCTTTTTGCTAGACACTGCAGCCTGATGACTTTTTTACTTTTCTCTCAGAAGAGGCAAAGACATTATACAATTTAGTAAAGTATAAAAGGAAGTATATAAGTAAAGTAAGGGCTGTAATACGTGTAGGGGGATACTTTCCGGCCACCAAGTAAGCATTATGAATCATTTGTTTTAGCCAAGAAGCTAAAGTAACAGCGTTAGGCTTTTTACCCTTGTAATGAACGGAGAAATTTAGAAATAAGAAAGATCTTTGTCTGAAATCCTTAGTACCTTGTAAATAATTCTTCAAAGTCCTAACTACATTTAAATTATGTAAACGTCTCTCTTTGGAATTTTTAGGGTTGCGACATAACAAAGGGACAACAATCCCCTGATTGATGTTTTTAGAAGATTACAAAATTAGGAAGAAACAAAACTCCATACTATCCATAGCACAGCCGTGTCTTGGTGAAAAATAAGGAAAGGAGACTCACAAGAGAGAGCAGACAGTTCAGAAACTCTCCAGGCTGAAGATATTGCTAAAAGAAATAATACTTTCCATAACAGAAGCTGAATGTCAATACCATGCATAGATTCAAAATAGGGAGCTTGCAAAACTGATAGAACCAAGTTAAAATTCCATGGAGGAGAGGTTTGATTACAGGCCTAATTCTAATTAAAGCCTGAACAAATGCTTGGACATCTAGAAACTTGGGTAACTTTCTATGGTTTAAAACAGAAAGGGTAGAAATTTGATCCTTTAAAGAACTAGCAGAAAGGCCCTAATCGAGACCATCCTGCAGAAACTGAAGGATTCTTGGAATTCTAAAGGAGTGCCAACGAAACTATACTTTTCACACCAGGAAACAAAAGCCTTCCAGATCTTATAATATATTTTCCTGGTTACAGGCTTTCTAGATTGAATAAGGGTGTCTAACACAGAGTAAAAACAACCTCTTTGTTTCAAAATCAATTGTTTAATCAAAATGTAGAGCTTTTAGATATTGATAAAATAGAGGACCTTGATACAAGAGATCCTGGCGCTGTGGTAGAGTCCATGGAGGAACAAAAAGGGTGTAATCCTAATGCTCTCCTCCTAAATAGTCCCCTAGCGGACTGATAGAGACAAATGTGTGTGAGGTGAAGGGAGCGCTTAAAGCTTAATAGGATATAGGTGTAGATGGCATATGACTGGTATGAGATGTGGGGTACCAAGGTCTAAAAAATATATTTAATACAGGTACATACAATATACAATAATATACAATTTTACAATATGTAATAACATGGATCCATGATATAAATGTTAAAATATTAAAATACAAAAATACAGATTAAAAACAATGGTGGTACAGACGATGATGGTGGTTCTAACAGTTAGTAAATTCTGAGTACTGGTACACCACGTAAAGACAAATAAAATATAAAAAATAGATGACCAACAAAAAATATATAATAGACACTTGTAGATATTATATATTTTTTGTTGGTCATCTATTTTTTATATTTTATTTGTCTTTACGTGGTGTACCAGTACTCAGAATTTACTAACTGTTAGAACCACCATCATCGTCTGTACCACCATTGTTTTTAATCTGTATTTTTGTATTTTAATATTTTAACATTTATATCATGGATCCATGTTATTACATATTGTAAAATTGTATATTATTGTATATTGTATGTACCTGTATTAAATATATTTTTTAGACCTTGGTACCCCACATCTCATACCAGTCATATGCCATCTACACCTATATCCTATTAAGCTTTAAGCGCTCCCTTCACCTCACACACATTAGTCCATGGAGGAACACTGGACATCTGAATTATATCTGCATACCAAGTCCTACGGGGTCAGGTAGCAGCAGTCAGAATGACTGAAGAACGAGCCTGCTTGATCCAAGCTATTATTATTGTAATGGAGGAAAGATGTAAGCTAGATGAAACGAACAAGGAACTATCAGGGCATCTAAAAGCTCTTCTTGCGTATCTCCGGACCTAGCACAGTATCAAGGAAGCTTGTGATTGAGGCGAGGTCCAAGCTAGAATATGAGCTGCTTCTTTAAGCTTTAGTAAACTTTGAGTCCCACCATGATGATTGATTTACCCCACCGCTGTGACATTGTCTGACTAAAAACATAGATACAGTTTCAGGAGGGGCCAGCTCTGAAGAGCGAAGAAGATTGCTCAAAGCTCCAAGATATTTATTACTAACCTTGCTTCCTGAGTAGACCAAACTCCTTTTACACTCTATGCTCCCAAAACCGCAACCCAACCTGAAAAACTGGCATCTGTGGTTAGAATTATGCAGGGTTAACAAAAGAACAATGCTCCTAGAGTTTTTGAATGGTGATTGATCAACCAAGAAACAGACTGTTACTTTGTAATCCAGAATAATTCTCTGATTTAAATTATTGTGATCCCTTGTCCATTGCCTCAACATGCAAAGTGGTAGAGGGCATAGATAAAAGCAAACAAAAGGTACTACGTCCGAAACCATCCAACCAATTACTTCAATACATTGAGCTAATGATGGAAGAGAAGATGTCTAATGAGTTGAACAGGCATTCTGCAAATTGAGCCTGCGCTGTTCAGTGATTGAAAGATGCATGGAAATGGAGTATACAGTTACTCTCAGAAAACAAGCTCTGATATTGGGAGTCAAAGAACTATTTGAAACATTTATTCTACAACTGTGGTTGCGAAGGAAGGCTAAATGCGTCTTGGTGTGAGTGATCGCCAATGTTGAAGAAGGAGCCTGAACCAAAATATCATCCATGTATGAAGCAACAGAAATACCTTGTGCTCTTATCACTGCTAACCAGGCTCCCAGCATCATTGTAAATACCATGGGAGCTGTAGCCAAACCAAAAGGAAAGGCAACAAATTGGTAATGAACACCAAAAACAATAAATAAAGTAGCACTAATATATGGTCAATATGATAGAAGAATTATGATATTTGCTTGTTCAATTCAGATATTTAAATGCTAATCAGTCAACAAACTATTAGAATCTTGTTGTGAATAAAATAGCCTTTGTGATATAGTTAGAGTCAGGGGTATAAGGGTGTAAGCACAGTCACCAAAATGAGAAAGTCAGGACATTTACCGGACAAAACGCATTGAGGTATTATGCCATCCCCAGATATCCTTAGCAGGACCCAGACTTGTGAACGTTAATCAACAGAAGATACAATTCCCAAAATGTTACCACTAGGGGATCATAAGGGGCACATAGTTGAAAGGAGGGATCCAAACATATTTTATTGGATCCAATATCAAGCAAAGTCCCACCTAGTATTCTACTAGTTAACTTCAGTGACGGCTGCTCTTCTTAAATCAACCAAAACGAAAATCTGTGTCAGTATATAGCCGGGTTATAATACAATATATTTAATAATTATTCTTTAAAACAAACCCATAATATACAAAACAATAAAATGAATGTAAATTCCTAAATTCTTTATATTAGTTAAATTTATAAACACATTGAATTATATTTATAGGAACCAGATTATGAATCAAACTATACAAGCGTAAACTGTTACAATATTCTTTACTAAGCAAACCAAATATACCTTTAGAATTAACCTTATTCACAATTGAATTGCATTAAAATACCACAGTGAGATACCAAGATGTGAGCCACTCACATTCAGACCAGTACAATTAAACTACTTAGCCCACAGTTTATCCTATATAACTCTAATTTAAAACATCAGAAATTATATATATTATTTGTGCAAACAACCAATTCCTATGCCAATTTATCTGAGATATAGTTTCCCATGTGCTGTAGGTAACTTGAGTTCAGATGCCTTATGTGTATTTAGATCTCAGCAGGGACAATTTAACACTTAGATGGTAAAAACTACAATTCCTTGAACATGTTTGTAGATTAAACCATTCCTACAGATGGGCCGTTTATTCCCCACAGGGGGCCTGTGAGTTCATTATCCATTTTGGGCAGGAAACTCCATTTATGGACCTACACATCTGAGGGTTTCAAAATGCTAATATTTACATTGAAGTAACTGCCTGATCTTTGAAATAACTGTCTGAACTAATCAGACCATATGTTTTCTTTTGAATCCTTAGATGTCTAAGGTAGAGAGGGGGTCTGTTGTAGTTACAGTCTCACAAATAAATGGATCATTTGGTGTAGACAACCATATATATATATTAAATAATGTATATATATATATATTATTTAATAAAATTCACAGATATCCTGACATAAATCCCCCTTCCAATTTTAAATAGACGTAGGACACATGTATTTGAATTGACTTAAAGTCAGTGGTACTTGGTGAGTGAATTGACAGTATGCGTCTAGTTAGTCTTCTATTAAGAGAGTCCGTTATTTTTGAGCCCTTATGCTCATTTGTTAGGCATCTTTAAACTACACTATTTCTTTAGTGCATTTGGGGATATGACACTTCATTCTCCCTCTATGACTTGTAGTTGGGATCTAGGATGGCATGCTCGCAACTGATTAATATGGACACATTTATCCATAAAAGTATCATTTTTAGGTATCCTAATTTTATAGGCGACTGGAGATATTTTGTCAGTAACAACAAAAGGACCCTTCCATGATGGAAGAAATTTCTTCTCCTTAACCTGATCTCTTCCAAAGTTATAAATATAAACTTTATCATTTATTTCATATTCCTTTTTGGACGTTTTGAGATCATAATAGGTTTTAGTGGCAGTTGCAGCTTTCTCTAAGTTCCTTTGAGCAAATGCAAAGGCATATTGCAGGTGCTTTCTTAGGTTCTCTACATATTGATGCGTATTGGCATCATTTATCAAGTTCTGGTCTGATGTACGGTACAGTATATGCTGAGGTAGAACCATTCTTCTACCAGTTATCAACTCAAAAGGTGACATCTTAGTAGCACTACTTGGAGTTGCTCTTAATGCCATTAGGACTAGAGGTAATTTTACATCTCAGTCTTTACCCGTTTCACTCACAAACTTTTTGAGGATTTTCGCAATGGATTGGTTGTAATGCTCTACGCCACCACTTAAGGCAGCTCTATATGCAATATGGAGCTTTTATTTGACCCCTAGTATTTTCCACATTTTGGCCATCACGTCGCTAGTGAAGTGGGTTCCCCAATCGGATTCGATTCTTTGGGGCAAACCAAATCTGGAAAACACGTGGTTGATGAGTAATGCTGCGCATGTTTCAGCACTATTTTTAGGTGTACTGATGCACACTATCCATTTAGTGAGCAGGCATGGCACTGTTAACATGTATTTGTTACCTCTTGATGACCTTGTTACTGGACCAATAAAGTCAATTTGTATATCTGACCATGGCATTACCATCCCCCTTTTTTGCAATGGCACTCTAGGCGTTGGGTTGGAATTGTGAACAGATTAAACAACCTTGACAGTAGGTTTGAACATCTTTCAACATGTGCGGCCAAAAGGCGTAATCACGTAATATTTCATACGTGAGTTTGGCACCACGATGACCAGATGTGGGGGCATCATGGGCATGTTGAAGCATTAGACCTCTTAACTTGGTGGGTACTACCCATTGCTGGATGCCAGTATTGGAGGTTCTAATTAACAAACCATCCTGTAACTTTAATTGGGATCTGGACTTCATTAAGATTCTAAGATCTTCCTTGCCAATACAATCATCTTTTGAGATGGGGTTGCTTTCAGGATCTTCTATGTTTATAGAAGATGCCTACAATGGGGTCTTCTTTTTGACTAGTGGTCAGGTCCTCACTAGGAGAATCCTGACTCCATTGTACCAGGTTAGGCTCACTTTGTTGTTTAGCCTGGTTTCTGGTAATGGCTTCTACCTGAACTGCACCCATTAAGTGGTCTATATTAAGGAGTTCTCCAGTTATGGCTCCTTGTTTGGCTAATGAATCCGCAAGATCATTGCCTTCCTTATCAGGACCTAGAACCCTGGAATGACCCTTTGTCTTCTTCCAGTGTATGTTAAATCATTGGACACCACTAGATTAACAATCTTGCAGAACAACTTGCCATGTTTGACTGGTTTGTTGTTACTTTTCTGCATGCCATTCCTTTTCCAAGTTGGCAGGTAATCAACAAACTGTCACGCACGTAATTTGAGTCAGTAATGATCACAAATTCATAAATATCCTGTTCAATAGCTATTTCAATGGTTTTTAGAACAGCAGTTATTTCTGCAATTTGACTGGATCTTGGTCCAATGTTGAAACCTACAGAAATATTTGGGAATCCACTTGCCCAAGTTATACCAATGCCAGCGACTAGTCTGCACTCATTTTCAATAGTGGCATGGTAAGAACAACCATCAACATATACCCAAGGTAATGTTTGACAATGGTTCTCATTGTATATTTTATACGGGGAAAGCAATTGTTCCTCCAGGAAATCATCTTCTGATAATTCTTCCCCATGATCCTTAGCAGTACATTCGTGGAGCTCAGCAAGCCCCTGTGCGACTGGATTCTTTTTATTCTGCTTGTAGCGAATTTCTAAAGGCCAGCCTTGTAAGAAAAGAGTTCAAGCAGTTATGCGGCTACTGGACATGTTCCCCTCTCTTATTCTCTCAAATATAACAAAAGCTGGTGGGCCGTTTCTACAATAATTTTCTCTCACTGTATATAACTGCGGAAATTTTGTAGAGCCCATACAGTAGATAAGAGAGCTTTTTTGCAATTGTTAAATTTTATTTCTACTGGAGATAGAGTTTTGCTCGCATAAGCAATGACTTTGCTTAAATTATCATGCTTTTGGTATAAAACAGCACTCATGCTTATATATGTGTAACCTGTCTCTAAGAAGAAAGGTTTACAACCTTCAAGGTACGCTAAGCAAGGTGCTTGAGTGAGTTTTCTCTTCAGCTCTTTGATGTCTCATGAGTCTCACTCCAGTGCCATTTCACATCCTTCTTTAGAAGAAGTAGTAGTGGTTTAGCTAATTCTGCATAATTATCAATAAATATGCGAGAATAATTCATCATACCCAGGAATGATCTCAATTCCTTTTAAGTTACTTAGGTTTTTAGAATTTATTAATTTATTTAATAGCTTCCACCTTTTTCTTCTGATGATTTAACCCTTCAGAAGTAACTTCATGTCCTAAGAAGTTTACACTAGTGCGGCACCATTGAGCTTTTTGTAGGGATAGTTTGACACCTGTACTTTTAAGTTGGCTGAGAACGTGTTTAAGCTCTGTAATGTGTTTTTCTAAGTTTGATTTTGATTAAAACATCATCAACATAAGATAAGGTCCCCCTTTCCAGTGCATCAGGCATAGCCTTATGCATGAATACAGCAAATTCATGTCTTGAATTTATGTATCCAAATGGGAGTCTCTGAAATGCATACTGGACATGTACACTTGTTTTTGTTTATCTGTCTTAAGTCAGCACACAAATACCATTGTCCATTTGGCTTAAGAACACCTAGAATAGGATTGTTATAAGAGCTATGCACCTGTCTGATAATACCTCTTTCTTCCAAGTTCCTTATGATTTCTGCAAGAGAATCATATGAGGCTAAAGGAAGTCTGTATTGTTTAACAAATACAGGTGGTGCATTGGGATCTGTTTGGATCCTTTCAATGTGCAAGTCTGTAGTCCCACAGTTATAAGAATCCCTAGCAAAAATATCCTTGTACTCCATCAGGAGTTCTCGTAGCTGTTGGCGTTCTTCATCATTGGAACAGCCTTTAGCTAAAGATATTTGCTCTTCGACTATTTGCTGAAAGGAAAGATTTCAGGCTGTCCTATTTCATATGCTTTTTCCAACCTAGAGGTGAGGTCCCCTTGATTATAATTTTTATTACCACCATGACTCTGGGTATTGGGGTATTCTTGCTGTTTGATCGGCTGATCAAATACTAGAGAGGCTTCTTCAATTTTACAGATGCCTTCCTCTGAGCTGAAGGGAAAAATAGACTGAGTTGTAAATAGTCAATCTGGCATAGATGCAAAGGATTGTTCTATTTATTGTTCTTCAGTTAAATATCCTTCAGGTATTAGCCAAATTATATTATTCTGGAATCCAAAAGTGTAATAACTTGATTTCAGCGCATATTCTATGGTAGTTCCCTTGGATAAGGTTATATCCTGTGGAGTCATGTTATGCACAATAACATGTATTGGAAGAGTTCCAATATATCTGGGTCATTTTTATACCCAGATTTTGCATTCTATGGGAGAGGCAAATTAGTGTTTCAGAAGTTTTTAATTTCTGACCTCTCTTTACCTGTAAGGATAAGAGGAATTTATCAGCCCCAGCAGGGATTACAACATCGTTAGACACCTGCATATTCACAGCATATGGTAATTGCTGGTTTGATTTCAGGGCTGTATTTTCATCCTGAAATACTTCAGGGTCCCCCTTTAACCTGCTCCAGAGGCAAGAGTTAATCAAATCTATTTGTATGGCATATCTATGTAAGATATCATTGCCAATTGATATTTGATTATGGGGAGTATTTAAAACTAAAAACAGGTGCTTTGCAGATTTAATACCTATAGAGATAGATAATAAGCATTTCACTGTGATGTTATAGCTTTCAGACCTGTCATCCAGTCCGTGGACACAGTAGTCTTGGGGAGAAAGATATTTAATCACTTTAGGCTCAGCTATTTACGCTAATAAGCTTTCGCTTTTATAGCTAGCTTCCTGTTTTAAGTTCAATTTAGCATATTTGGTTTTACCAAGGTCATGCAATTGCATAGTGATAAATAGATCATCCTTAACTCTCTCAATTCCTGCGAGGTATTGAGTGTGGCCTCCCTCTTTAGGGATTTTATGATCCCTCTTGTGGAGAGATATGGTTAATACATCGCCGTCTAAGGAAATAATTGCTATCTTTCCAGGCCAAATTTTAAAAATGTTACCATCAGAGCCACTTAAAGGAGTCTGATCATCTATCTGTAGAATAGTGATCTCAGGTATAGAGTCATTCCTGAAATGAATCTCCACAGCATCTGGTTTCTCTTCCACCACGTGACAGTTATGTCGGGTGCGAGATATATCGGATCGCTCATAATTAATAGGCCTTTTTACTTGTGACCAAATTACATTATTTATGTAATCAATTATGGTGCTTAATCGCTTTAGGAGATCACTACCAATAATTAAATGATCAGTTGGCAGATCCACTATAATGACAGGGTGTCTTATGACCCTATTCCCCAGTTTAAATTTTAACCATGCCGTACCATAGACTTTGAGAGAGTCACCCCAACACCTATTAGTGAACCATCAAATTATTTTATTTTAGGTTTGTGGGGTGTTAGCTCGTTTAGCTGTGTGTAGTACCTGTGGGATAAAATAGTTGCCTGAGAATCAGTATCAATTAATCCCATGATAGGGTTGGAGACTGAATCCTGGAGCTCAGCTAATACATAATATCTCCCTGCAGTTTCTACCATTTCACACATAAAATTGGCATTATCATACATCTGTGGGCTTCGCCACGCGTTACCTGAATCTGCCATGTTACCTGATGCAGAAGAATTTTCTTTCTTACCGGTCCCCTCTATAATAGGGTCGACTGGGTTCCTGTGTACTGCATCTGTGGAAATAAGGTTAAGAGAATGCTGCAAAGGAAGAGATATGTTAGAATTTTCAGGCCGAGGTTGCTCGTCATCACAGCTAAATTGTCCGTTTCTGGTCTGTAGGGAGAGAATATCATTAGTACCATTATTGACATTTATCATTTCATTTGGTATATCTCTCCCCCTTTCTCAGGTAATACTGCAGTATTTATGACTGTGCCTGTGGCCCACTGCTGGCCACTGGCTGTATCCCTAAAAAAGGATTGTTAGGTTGCTGAGCCGTAAAAGCTTGACTCATATTAGTAAATAGTGTACACAATTGACTAACTTGTGTACTGAGTTGGCCCACTTGAATAGACAAACTATCTTTACCCATGGACCGATTTTTTTATGTCCCAGGGTATTGATTCCTGGATCCTTGGGATCCCTCAGAATCAAAGCTATTTCTCCTATTTTGACGTGGTTGTCTTTGGGGTTCAACTTGTTCAGCGTTAGTATTTTGGGGAGCACTATTTACTTGGGGTGTCTGGTTACCCTGAGAGTATTTTCGCCACTTTTTGTATTTACTTTTACGGGGATACCGATAACCTTGTGGGTTTTCATCTCTTTGGGAATAATTATTTACCTGGGTATGCCCCCCATCTTGAGCATAATCTCTCTGCGCCTCAGCCCGTGTTGGGGGAGGGGCAGAGTTAAAACTTTGTGGGGATCGCCTGTTTTCTCGGGCCACCTCCGCATAGGTTTTCTTTTTAGACTCCAAATTGAGGGGGCTAGGTGACACCCTAGTTTCTGCCACAATTTTGGGACTGGGTTCTGATTCCCTTTTAACCCCCTGTTCACCGGACTGCTGAATAGAGTATAACTTTGTACTCTCTTTGATCAGCCAGTCCAATGAGCAGTGCAATTAAGTTTGATGGGCGCGGGTAATGCTTCGAAAAATAAATTCACAAATTCTGAGCATTCAAATATGATAATCTTCAGCCATACTGTACGCACTTTTTAGTACAGAAAGGAATTATATAGGGCTTTAATTTGCACTACATTTTAAACCGTATACAGCTATTTTCGCTGCAGTTTTAGTGCGATATTGCCCGAATTCCTTTCTGCACTGTCGTTTTGTCTCATTCCAGTGAATATTCATATCCTTTAGTAAAGCAAAGAACTTGTGATATTTACCTTCAAATACCCAGGGCGGAAATTCAATTTTTGACTGCTCACTTGTAACACTCATAATGGATAAAGCATTTTCTTAAGTCGCTAAGTGCTCAATTATAGAATTGGTTCCCTTGTTGGAGAACTTAGGTACTGCACTACTTAAAAATTTAATTATTTTAGTGGCGTCATATACCGTATTAAGCGTATCTTGGGCTTTCCTAAGAGACTTATTTTTGGTGTTGGAGCGTTCCCTATTTTGCTGGATGTAATATATTCTCACAAATGAGAAATTTATCTTAACTTAACAGTAGGTGGTGCTATAGGACGAATGCACCGAACACTCAAAAAATACAGTGAAACCTCTACACTATATAGGTTGTATATCTAATGGACAAAGAAGGAATTTTGAGCGCGCCCAAGTATCTTAAAAAGATCTTAGTCTAAAGATGCAATTACAGGGAGTGCAGAATTATTAGGCAAATTAGTATTTTGACCACATCATCCTCTTTATGCATGTTGTCTTACTCCAAGCTGTATAGGCTTGAAAGCCTACTACCAATTAAGCATATTAGGTGATGTGCATCTCTGTAATGAGAAGGGGTGTGGTCTAATGACATCAACACCCTATATCAGGTGTGCATAATTATTAGGCAACTTCCTTTCCTTTGGCAAAATGGGTCAAAAGAAGGACTTGACAGGCTCAGAAAAGTCAAAAATAGTGAGATATCTTGCAGAGGGATGCAGCACTCTTAAAATTGCAAAGCTTCTGAAGCGTGATCATCGAACAATCAAGCGTTTCATTCAAAATAGTCAACAGGGTCGCAAGAAGCGTGTGGAAAAACCAAGGCGCAAAATAACTGCCCATGAACTGAGAAAAGTCAAGCGTGCAGCTGCCAAGATGCCACTTGCCACCAGTTTGGCCATATTTCAGAGCTGCAACATCACTGGAGTGCCCAAAAGCACAAGGTGTGCAATACTCAGAGACATGGCCAAGGTAAGAAAGGCTGAAAGACGACCACCACTGAACAAGACACACAAGCTGAAACGTCAAGACTGGGCCAAGAAATATCTCAAGACTGATTTTTCTAAGGTTTTATGGACTGATGAAATGAGAGTGAGTCTTGATGGGCCAGATGGATGGGCCCGTGACTGGATTGGTAAAGGGCAGAGAGCTCCAGTCCGACTCAGACGCCAGCAAGGTGGAGGTGGAGTACTGGTTTGGGCTGGTATCATCAAAGATGAGCTTGTGGGGCCTTTTCGGGTTGAGGATGGAGTCAAGCTCAACTCCCAGTCCTACTGCCAGTTTCTGGAAGACACCTTCTTCAAGCAGTGGTACAGGAAGAAGTCTGCATCCTTCAAGAAAAACATGATTTTCATGCAGGACAATGCTCCATCACACGCGTCCAAGTACTCCACAGCGTTGCTGGCAAGAAAGGGTATAAAAGAAGAAAATCTAATGACATGGCCTCCTTGTTCACCTGATCTGAACCCCATTGAGAACCTGTGGTCCATCATCAAATGTGAGATTTACAAGGAGGGAAAACAGTACACCTCTCTGAACAGTGTCTGGGAGGCTGTGGTTGCTGCTGCACGCAATGTTGATGGTGAACAGATCAAAACACTGACAGAATCCATGGATGGCAGGCTTTTTAGTGTCCTTGCAAAGAAAGGTGGCTATATTGGTCACTGATTTGTTTTTGTTTTGTTTTTGAATGTCAGAAATGTATATTTGTGAATGTTGAGATGTTATATTGGTTTCACTGGTAAAAATAAATAATTGAAATGGGTATATATTTGTTTTTTGTTAAGTTGCCTAATATTTATGCACAGTAATAGTCACCTGCACACACAGATATCCCCCTAAAATAGCTATAACTAAAAACAAACTAAAAACTACTTCCAAAACTATTCAGCTTTGATATTAATGAGTTTTTTGGGTTCATTGAGAACATGGTTGTTGTTCAATAATAAAATTAATCCTCAAAAATACAACTTGCCTAATAATTCTGCACTCCCTGTATATATAAGTCTTCTAATTCGTTGTATCAAAGTACTTTAATAAACTAATAACTTCAGATATTGTTTGAATAATGGATGACTACTAAATAAATAATTTGTTAATATTCCCTCGATTAATAGGGAAATGTTGTCCTAGGTTAAAAAACATATACAGTAAAAAGGAAATTTTGACAATGATATAAGTTTAACAAATTAAAATGTCTTTTACTGATATATCATATTAAAAATACAAAGAATACAAAAAATACAAAAATATATTCAGTTGTATTGATATAAATTGCAAATTAATACTATATAAAAAACGATCTATTCGTTTGTGTTAAAATCTTAAAAAAGTTTAAACAGATCAGTTTTAATAAATAACTATAAGTTCTGCATGGTTATTGAAAATATGTATATGGATGCAACTGTACAGTAGCTAACTGTCAGAGAAGAAAGAGGATCTAGTGAAGTTAGCATAAATTATTGTGTCTATCTCTTTTTTTAAAACAATAAATCCAGTTTCTTATTGATCATAATTTATTTGAGGTCCGGAAACGATTTGCCCGGGGCTTAGAGAATGTTATTCATACCTTCTTATAAGTCTGTATATACCTGGTATACCGATATAAAGCTGTGTGCGTTCTTATTATCCTTATTGCTCCAGCAACGATATCCTTATTGCTTGTGCTTGAGATACAGCGTTTATCAATCCAAGGAGCAATGTTTGGTAGTTGGTCCTAGGAGCAGAATGTATATTGCTAAGCTGATCTTCTTCTCACCTATTTCACTGCACGCCCAAAGAGAGCTTCTCGGCAGTATTCAGGTGGTAGGTTTTTTCGTGCGATTTATTTGATGTGGGGCTACGCAACCTTTCCTGGCTCTTGTAGCGATGTAGGTTTGTTGCTCCTGCAGCGATAACCCTCTTAATTCTGCAACAATATCCTTATTGCTCGTGCTTGAGGTACAGCATTTGTAAGTCCAAATAGGAATGTTTGGTAGTTGGTCCTGAGGGCAGAATGTATTATAATGCGTTTCGGCTGTCACCTGCAGCCTTTTTCAAACAAACTGCTTGAATGAATTTTTGCGGTCTTTTTTAAACCATAATGTTTGTGTGTTCATTGGTGTTTGGGCCAATACCCTATTGGTTAAACAATATCACCAATTTTATTTTACTATCAGTCTATTCATTCATCAATTAACTCATTTTCAATGTATGAACAGTTATTTTGTAGCAAAACGTTTTTAGGTTTCAGCAACAAACAAATAATTGATCATATAGCAAAAATACATATAAATTCAGAGATCCCCCAAACTTAGAGAGGATGATTTATAATTTGAAGATCTAATTTGTCACGGAAAACAACTACGACCATTTGTGCTTTACCTATGAACTAATTGTAAATCAACTTTTTACATTTTTATTTTTTATTGGCAATCCTTTATAGTTTCTTTCTAGATAAATGAAGTATAAAAGAGATCCATCAATCTGGAATTTATAATTAATAGTTAATACACATTTTTTGGGGTGTTTATAATTCTTACTGTTGAATACAAAAATCTTAATGTTGGTATTTTAATATTTTAAAAAAAAGGTGTGATACTAAATTCAATATTTAGTCCTTTTGGGGTTTTTGTTTCTAATTCATATATCCATTTATATTCAAGTTTCAATAATTCGTTTTCCACATCTCCTCCTCTCCAATTTTGGTTTAGTTTATCAATTGCAATATATTTACATTTTTTTAGGTTGCAATTGTTGCATGATAGAAAATGTTTTGGTACTGGTAGGTCTTTATTTCTGTCTTCTGTTGCATTCTCTATGTAGAGTATATGTTCTCTTACTCTCTCTCTGACTGGTCTAATAGATTCTCCCACATACTGTTTTCCACAAAAACATTCTATTAAATATATTATGTTTTTATCAGTGCAGCGTATTAGCTGTTTAATTTCATATTCCTTTCCTGTAATATTTGATTTAATTTTTTTCCTTTTTTCTGAATGTCTACATGATTTACTATGGAAATTATTAAAGTAAAATTAGAGGCGCCCCCAAATACTAGCAATAATCCGCCAGTATTTATGTGCAATGTGCTGCAATAATGTCATAGAAAAGTTTAACTTATCACAACTAGTGTTGATATTGACAATAATACAACAAGAAAAATAATAACAACCTACAAATAGATATATAACTTGTTCGGTTAGGAGTATCTTAATATGATTAAGTATACTATGATGGATAAACTATCTCTCTAACAATAATAATAATATAATGTAATAAGATAGTCCACACTCTCAGAGGTGTTTGTAATCTCCAGGCAGCAATCTCATTCCAGAAAGGTGTTGGCAATCACAGGTTCTGTTCAAAAAGAGAAAAGAGAGAAGAGGCGCCAAATGGTGTGTATCGTTTTAAATTCAGTAGGCCATGCCCCCAAATAAAAACTACTTACAAAATTTCCAGCACTTGAGAAGTGCCAC
Organism: Bombina bombina; assembly: GCF_027579735.1. NCBI lineage: Eukaryota > Metazoa > Chordata > Amphibia > Anura > Bombinatoridae > Bombina > Bombina bombina. The sequence continues at coordinate 43,818,630 of NC_069505.1, read as the reverse complement.
AAATGCCTTCTGAACTGTTAGCAGCCGTCCAGCTAGCTGAATTGTATCAGAACTGCTTCTATATTATGCTGTTCAAGACAAAAAACACAAAAGTGCCACAATAGTGTGTATCAGTGTGATCGTTTGATAAAGCGCAACAAATGTAATGTACTCACAGGATATAGGGCACTTGAGAAGTGCCACAAAAGCCTCCTGGACACTTGTCAGCTGTCCAGCTCACTGATAGCACCGATATCCCCTAGGTTCACTTGTTCAGGTCACAAACGGGCTCCAATAAAGCACTCTGGGATATACCTGCAACTCGGTGTTCAGATGAGTGCAAGTATGGCTACCAATGTTTTTAATAAATTTCTATTTTTAACTATATCAGTACAAGTAGCACGGTAATTTTTAGCAAATTTTTGCATCCAACATTGGTAGCCATACTTGCACTCATCTGAACACCGAGTTGCAGGCATATCCAAGGGTGCTGCATTGGAGCCCGTTTGTGACCTGAACAAGTGAACCTAGGGGATATCGGTGCTATCAGTGAGCTGGACAGCTGACAAGTGTCCAGGAGGCTTTTGTGGCACTTCTCAAGTGCCCTATATCCTGTGAGTACATTACATTTGTTGCGCTTTATCAAACGATCACACTGATACACACTATTGTGGCACTTTTGTGTTTTTTGTCTTGAACAGCATAATATAGAAGCAGTTCTGATACAATTCAGCTAGCTGGACGGCTGCTAACAGTTCAGAAGGCATTTGTGGCACTTCTCAAGTGCTGGAAATTTTGTAAGTAGTTTTTATTTGGGGGCATGGCCTACTGAATTTAAAACGATACACACCATTTGGCGCCTCTTCTCTCTTTTCTCTTTATGATTTACTATGGGGAGACCCCTTACGTATATTAGTACTACGTGGGCTATTTGGGTAGCTGGCTCCGCCCTCTGACTCACTACTAGAGATGCCCTCCCACTCCTCAGCTGAGTTATAGCAGTTCCCTGAATTTATAACATGAGGTGACTGTCTATTTGGAAAGTTTATTTTTGACCCAATAGGGGTCCTTTGTTCAAATTCTTCCCTAAATTTCTGCAGTTCATTCCTGATGTATTCTTTGAGGGAGTTAGAATTATCTGCATTATTCTCATTGTTAATAGAAGGGTTTTCATTAGGACTATACAACCTTTTTAGACCAATTAAAGGGACATTAAACCCAACTATCTAATTTACTTCTATTATCTAATTTGTTCCATTCTCTTGGTATCATTTGTTGAAGGAGCAGCAATACACTAATGGTTTCTAACTGAACACATTGGTGAGCCAATCACAATCAATATATATATTCAGCCACCAATCAACAGCTAGATCCTAGGTTATCTGCTGCTTCTGAGCTTGCCTAGATAAACCTTTCAGCAAAAGATAACAAGAGAAGGAAGCAAATTAAACGATAGAAGTAAATTGGTAAGTTGTTTAAAATTGTATTCTCTATCTGAATCATAAAAGAAAAAATTTGGGTTTCATCCCTTTTAATTCTCTTTGACTTTGTGTGAATTGTTTATTTAACTCTTGTATTTTGGCTAGTAAATTTAGGTTATGCTTATCTAAGGCGGCCATGTCTTGGGCAAACTCATCAATTTTTTTTCGGCTATATTTAAATTCTCTTTGCATCTGCGTGAGGAGTGAATACTATCTTCTAGCCCCTGTATTTGCAATTCCTTTTCTATACAGAGGAGAGGCATTTCGTCAATAATGCATATTACCAGGGGCCAAGATTTTAGTATTAGTTCATCCCATTTTTTGAGAGTTTTGCATTGATTCATTTTTAATAATTCTTGGAATAATTCACTTTTTCATTCCACTTTCCATCATCCTTAATTGCAAGCATATACATGTAATAATTGAAATCACCCGCAATATTACACCTCTTTTAATTGTGGCCTATAATGTCCATCTTAAGAACATCGCCCTGAGATAGGGGTAATTTCAGGAACAAATTTCAGCACCATGTACAGATTCAAGTGATTCACTTCTAGTAACAGACATTATTATATTGGCTTAGTATTTAGTTAAAGGGACAGTTTACTCAAAAAATTTCTCCCCTTTAATTTGTTACTAATGATCCACTTTACCTGCTGGAGTGTATTAAATTGTTTACACGTAGCTCCTTTACCCTTATATTGGCATTTGAAATTGTTGATTTAGCATGTGGTATCCCCACCTATTCTTAAAGCTTGTGGCCGCGCGTACCAGCTATAGATAAGCTTTGTAAACACAGCCAGCAGAAGAAATTACACTCCCAGTGCGATATAGCAGAGATAAGGTAATAAAATGTTGATTTTCCATTGTTCTCTCAAAGTAGTGGTGATTGTTTTAAGGACAGATATAAGATAAAGAAGCAGGTATATTTGCACAATGTGATACAGTAATGAGATCTGATTATACCTACAAGCTCAACCTATTTTATTAGGTTGTGGCTTCAAAACACAAAATCAGAGCTTTAATATACACAAATAAGCCTTAAAAAGCTAATTTTCATACATTTTTACTCTGCAGTTGGTAAAAAAAGCAATAGTAAACACATTAAGGGAAAAACTATTTTACAGTATACTGTCCCTTTAAATTAAAACGCTAATACAATTTCGACCAATAAGAAAAAAGAAATTTTTAATAATATACATATTTTTTTTAATAATAATTTCAATTTACTACAAATATATCATATCAATGTGATAAATATTAATACTATCTCAATGCAGAGTGCCTCCAAACAATATGTCAGTATATGGCCGGGTAATAATACAATATATTTAATAACTATTCTTTAAAACAAACTCCCAATAGAATGCATATACAAAACAATAAAATTAATGTAAATTCCTAAATTCTTTATATTAGTTAAATTTATAAACACATTAAATTATATTTATAGGAACCATATTATAAATCAAACTATACAAGCGTAAACTGTTAAAATATTCTTTACAAAACAATATTCTTTACAAAGCAAACCAAATATACCTTTAGAATTAACCTTATTCACAATTGAATTGCATTAAAATACCACAGTGAGATACCAAGATGTGAGCCACTCACACTCAGATCAGTACACATAAACTACTTAGCCTACAGTTTATCCTATATAACTCTAATTTAAAACATCAGAAATTATATATATATATTATTTGTGCAATGCGAATTTATCTGAGATATAGTTTCCCATGTGCTGTAGGTAACTTGAGTTCAGATGCCTTATGTGTATTTAGATCTCAGCAGGGACAATTTAACACTTAGATGGTAAAAACTACAATTCATTGAACATGTTTGTAGATTCAACCATTCCTACTGACGGACCGTTTATTCCCCACAGGGGGCCTGTGAGTTCATTATCGATCCTGGGCAAAAAAACATAATTTATGCTTACCTGATAAATTCCTTTCTCCTGTAGTGTGGTCAGTCCACGGGTCATCATTACTTGTGGGATATTTGCTCCTCCCCAACAGGAAGTGCAAGAGGATCACCCAGCAGAGCTGCTATATAGCTCCTCCCCTCTACGTCACACCCAGTCATTCGACCGAGAACCAACGAGAAAGGAGAAGCTAAAGGGTGCAGTGGTGACTGGAGTATAATTTAAAAATTTAGACCTGCCATAAAAAACAGGGCGGGCCGTGGACTGACCACACTACAGGAGAAAGGAATTTATCAGGTAAGCATAAATTATGTTTTCTCCTGTTAAGTGTGGTCAGTCCACGGGTCATCATTACTTGTGGGATACCAAAGCTAAAGTACACGGATGACGGGAGGGACAGGCAGGATCTTTATACGGAAGGAACCACTGCCTGAAGAACCTTTCTCCCAAAAACAGCCTCCGAAGAAAAAAAAGTGTCAAATTTGTAAAATTTGGAAAAAGTATGAAGAGAAGACCAAGTTGCAGCCTTGCAAATCTGTTCAACAGAGGCCTCATTCTTAAAGGCCCAAGTGGAAGCCACAGCTCTAGTAGAATGAGCTGTAATTCTTTCAGGAGGCTGCTGTCCAGCAGTCTCATAAGCTAAACGTATTATGCTACGAAGCCAAAAAGAGAGAGAGGTAGCAGAAGCTTTTTGACCTCTCCTCTGACCAGAATAAACGACAAACAGGGAAGACGTTTGTCGAAAATCTTTAGTTGCCTGTAAATAAAATTTCAGGGCACGAACTACATCCAGATTGTGTAGAAGTCGTTCCTTCTTCGAAGAAGGATTAGGACACAAGGATGGAACAACAATCTCTTGATTGATATTCCTGTTAGTGACCACCTTAGGTAAGAACCCAGGTTTAGTACGCAGAACTACCTTGTCTGAATGAAAAATCAGATAAGGAGAATCACAATGTAAGGCCGATAACTCAGAGACTCTTCGAGCCGAGGAAATAGCCATTAAAAACAGAACTTTCCAAGATAACAATTTTATATCAATGGAATGAAGGGGTTCAAACGGAACACCCTGTAAAACGTTAAGAACTAAGTTTAAACTCCATGGCGGAGCAACAGTTTTAAACACAGGCTTAATCCTGGCCAAAGCCTGACAAAAAGCCTGAACGTCTGGAACTTCTGACAGACGTTTGTGTAAAAGAATGGACAGAGCTGAGATCTGTCCCTTTAAGGAACTAGCGGATAAACCCTTTTCTAAACCTTCTTGTAGAAAAGACAATATCCTAGGAATCCTAACCTTACTCCAAGAGTAACCTTTGGATTCGCACCAATATAAGTATTTACGCCATATTTTATGGTAAATCTTTCTGGTAACAGGCTTCCTAGCCTGTATTAAGGTATCAATTACTGACTCAGAAAATCCACGTTTTGATAAAATCAAGCGTTCAATTTCCAGGCAGTCAGCTTCAGAGAAATTAGATTTTGATGTTTGAAGGGACCCTGGATCAGAAGGTCCTGTCTCAGAGGCAGAGACCAAGGTGGACAGGATGACATGTCCACTAGATCTGCATACCAGGTCCTGCGTGGCCACGCAGGCGCTATTAGAATCACCGATGCTCTCTCCTGTTTGATCCTGGCAATCAATCGAGGAAGCATCGGGAAGGGTGGAAACACATAAGCCCTCCCGAAGGTCCAAGGTGCTGTCAAAGCATCTACCAGGACCGCTCCCGGATCCCTGGATCTGGACCCGTAACAAGGAAGCTTGGCGTTCTGTCGAGACGCCATGAGATCTATTTCTGGTTTGCCCCAACGTTGAAGTATTTGGGCAAAGACCTCCGGATGAAGTTCCCACTCCCCCGGATGAAAAGTCTGACGACTTAGGAAATCCGCCTCCCAGTTCTCCACTCCCGGGATGTGGATTGCTGATAGGTGGCAAGAGTGAGACTCTGCCCAGCGAATTATCTTTGATACTTCCATCATCGCTAGGGAGCTTCTTGTCCCTCCTTGATGGTTGATGTAAGCTACAGTCGTGATGTTGTCCGACTGAAACCTGATGAACCCCCGAGTTGTTAACTGGGGCCAAGCCAGAAGGGCATTGAGAACTGCTCTCAATTCCAGAATGTTTATTGGCAGGAGACTCTCCTCCTGAGTCCATGATCCCTGAGCCTTCAGAGAATTCCAGACAGCGCCCCAACCTAGTAGGCTGGCGTCTGTTGTTACAATTGTCCAATCTGGCCTGCTGAATGGCATCCCCCTGGACAGATGTGGCCGAGAAAGCCACCATAGAAGAGAATTTCTGGTCTCTTGATCCAGATTCAGAGTAGGGGACAAATCTGAGTAATCCCCATTCCACTGACTTAGCATGCACAATTGCAGCGGTCTGAGATGTAGGCGTGCAAAGGGTACTATGTCCATTGCCGCTACCATTAAGCCGATCACCTCCATGCATTGAGCCACTGACGGGTGTTGAATGGAATGAAGGACACGGCAAGCATTTTGAAGCTTTGTTAACCTGTCTTCTGTCAGGTAGATCTTCATTTCTACAGAATCTATAAGAGTCCCCAAGAAGGGAACTCTTGTGAGTGGAAAGAGAGAACTCTTCTTTTCGTTCACCTTCCACCCATGCGACCTTAGAAATGCCAGGACTAACTCTGTATGAGACTTGGCAGTTTGAAAGCTTGAAGCTTGTATCAGAATGTCGTCTAGGTACGGAGCTACCGAAATTCCTCGCGGTCTTAGTACCGCCAGAAGAGCACCCAGAACCTTTGTGAAGATTCTTGGAGCCGTAGCCAATCCGAATGGAAGAGCTACAAACTGGTAATGCCTGTCTAGGAAGGCAAACCTTAGATACCGGTAATGATCTCTGTGAATCGGTATGTGAAGGTAAGCATCCTTTAAATCCACTGTGGTCATGTACTGACCCTTTTGGATCATGGGTAGGATTGTCCGAATAGTTTCCATTTTGAACGATGGAACTCTTAGGAATTTGTTTAGGATCTTTAAATCCAAGATTGGTCTGAAGGTTCCTTCTTTCTTGGGAACCACAAACAGATTTGAGTAAAACCCCTGTCCGTGTTCCGACCGCGGAACCGGATGGATCACTCCCATTAGTAAAAGATCTTGTACACAGCGTAGAAACGCCTCTTTCTTTATTTGGTTTGTCGACAACCTTGACAGATGAAATATCCCTTTTTGGGGGAGAGGATTTGAAGTCCAGAAGATATCCCTGAGATATGATCTCTAACGCCCAGGGATCCTGGACATCTCTTGCCCAAGCCTGGGCGAAGAGAGAAAGTCTGCCCCCCACTAGATCCGTTCCCGGATCGGGGGCCCTCAATTCATGCTGTCTTAGGGGCAGCAGCAGGTTTTCTGGCCTGCTTGCCCTTGTTCCAGGACTGGTTAGGTCTCCAGCCTTGTCTGTAGCGAGCAACAGCTCCTTCCTGTTTTGGTGCAGAGGAAGTTGATGCTGCTCCTGCCTTGAAATTACGAAAGGAACGAAAATTAGACTGCCTAGCCCTAGGTTTGGCTCTGTCTTGAGGCAGGGCATGGCCTTTACCTCCTGTAATGTCAGCGATAATTTCTTTCAAACCGGGCCCGAATAAGGTCTGCCCTTTGAAAGGTATGTTAAGTAACTTAGATTTAGAAGTAACGTCAGCTGACCAGGATTTTAGCCACAGTGCTCTGCGTGCCTGAATGGCGAATCCGGAATTTTTAGCCGTACGTTTAGTTAAATGTACTACGGCATCTGAAACAAATGAATTAGCTAGCTTAAGTGTTTTAAGCTTGTTTGAAATCTCATCTATAGTTATTGAGTCAAGAGTCTCTTCCAGGGACTTGGACCAAAAAGCGGCCGCGGCCGTGACAGACGCAATACATGCAAGGGGTTGCAATATAAAACCTTGTTGAACAAACATTTTCTTAAGGTAACCCTCTAATTTTTTATCCATTGGATCTGAAAAGGCACAGCTATCCTCCACCGGGATAGTGGTACGCTTAGCCAGAGTAGAAACCGCTCCCTCCACCTTAGGGACCGTCTGCCATAAGTCCCGTGTGGTGGCGTCTATTGGAAACATTTTTCTAAATACAGGAGGGGGGAAAAGGGTACACCGGGCCTATCCCACTCCTTAGTAATTATCTCTGTAAGCCTCTTAGGTATAGGAAATACGTCAGTACTCGCCGGTACCACATAGTATCTATCCAGCCTACATAATTTCTCTGGGATTGCAACGGTGTTACAATCATTCAGAGCCGCTAATACCTCCCCTAGAAGTACGCGGAGGTTTTCAAGCTTAAACTTAAAATTAGAAATGTCTGAATCCACTCTATTGGGATCAGAACCGTCACCTGCAGATTGAAGCTCTCCGTCCTCATGTTCTGCATACTGTGACGCAGTATCTGACATGGCCCTATTATTATCAGCGCACTCTGTTCTCACCCCAGAGTGATCACGCTTCCCTCTAAGTTCTGGTAATTTAGACAAAACTTCAGTCATAACATTAGCCATGTCCTGTAATGTGATTTGTAATGGCCGCCCTGAAGTACCCGGCGTTACAATATCACGCACCTCCCGAGCGGGAGATGCAGGTACTGACACGTGAGGAGAGTTAGTCGGCATAACTTTCCTCTTGTTGTTTGGTGAATGATGTTCAATTTGTACAGATTGACTTTTATTTAAAGTAGCATCAATGCAATTAGTACATAAATTTCTATTGGGCTCCACTTTGGCTTTAGCACATATAGCACAGAGATATTCCTCTGAGTCAGACATGTTTAACACACTAGCAATTAAACCAGCAAACTTGGAAATACTTTTCAATTCAATTTACAAATAATATGAAAAACGTACTGTGCCTTTAAGAAGCACAGAAAAAGTTATGACAGTTGAGTAACAATAAACCGGAGAAACTATAAAATCAAATTCTTTCCGGTAAAAACACAATTTTAGCAAAGGATTGCCTCCATTAGCAATGGATAACTAACCCTTAAATAGCAGAAAAAATGTACAGAATATAACGTTTTTTATCACAGTCAAAGCACAATCTCACAGGTCTGCTGTGAGTGATTACCTCCCTCAAAATAATTTTTGAAGACCCTTGAGCTCTGTAGAGACGAACCGGATCATGCAGGGAAGAAAACAGACTTGTGACTGAATTTCTGATGCGTAGCAAAAGCGCCAAATTAAGCCCCTCCCCCTCACACACAACAGTGAGGGAGATCAGTAAACTGTTTTAAATTAAATAAAATGACCGCCAAGTGGAAAAAAACAGTGCCCAAAACAATTTTTCACCCAGTACCTCAGAAAATTAAACGATTTAACATGCCAGCAAAACGTTTAACATCAAATAAATGAATTGTCATAGAAAGCCTGCTGCTAGTCGTTCTCACTGCAAGATAGGCTAAAGTTTTATGCATACAGTATTATCCCAGTGAAGTGCCATTCCCCAGAATACTGAAGTGTAAATATACATACATGACAGCCTGATACCAGTTGCTACTACTGCATTTAAGGCTGAACTTACATTATATAGGTATTGGCAGTATTTTCTCAGTCAATTCCATTCCTCAGAAAATAATATGCTGCTACATACCTCTTTGCAGGTGAACCTGCCCGCTGTCCCCTGATCTGAAGTTTACCTCACTCCTCAGATGGCCGAGAACAGCAAAATGATCTTAACTACTCCGGCTAAAATCATACAAAAACTCAGGTAGATTCTTCTTCAAATTCTCCCTGAGAAGGAACAACACACTCCGGTGCTGTTTTAAAATAACAAACTTTTGATTGAAGTTATAAAAACTAAGTATAATCACCACAGTCCTCTCACACATCCTATCTATTAGTTGGGTGCAAGAGAATGACTGGGTGTGACGTAGAGGGGAGGAGCTATATAGCAGCTCTGCTGGGGGATCCTCTTGCACTTCCTGTTGGGGAGGAGCAAATATCCCACAAGTAATGATGACCCGTGGACTGACCACACTTAACAGGAGAAACTCCAGATATGGACCTACACATCTGAGCGTTTCAAAATGCTAATATTTACTTTGAAGTAACTGCCTGATCTTTGAAATGACTGTCTGAACTAATGAGACTAAATGTTTTCTTTTGAATCCTTAGATGTCTAAGGTAGAGAGGGGGTCTGTTGTAGTTACAGTCTCACAAATAAATGGATCATTTGGTGTAGACAACCATATATATATATATATTAAATAATGTATATATATATATATATATATATATATATATATATATATTATTTAATAACATTCACAGATTTCCTGAAATAATAAAAAGCAAAGAAGGCACCTCTTTGTGCAATAAAATTTCAAATGTGGAAATCCAATGTGAGAACAAATATACTCACAAACGCTGCAGCACCAAATGTTGGGCCTACTGTGATCCCATAGTGTCCCAGCTCACTGATCCAGGGTGTGGAGTCTGCTACTCCCAGTTGACCTGATTTGCTAAACCTGGGCTCAAAGATGTAATACACAAGGGTTTTAAATTCAAACACCTTTTATTAAAAACATTTAAAATAGTTAGAGCTGGGGGGGCGGAGCTTCACCGTGCTTGAGCATGGTGGCACATTAGTATAGCTCCGACATTGCCAAGGCTCTCAGTCTAGCTAGAGGACACATGGAGCCCAAAGAAGTGCACTAGGGAGATCAATTTCCGACCCATATGACGCCCTTAAAATTCTGAACCTGGTGCGAGAGGTTCCGCTGCAGTTCAGACTCCTTCTCTATGGACCGGGCCTAGAGGGATACGGACCCGCCATCTTTAATAGAGCCGGTTACGGTGGGCAGAGAAGAACCCTAACCGCTTTGGCTCCGGAGTGTGAGGCAGCGACGTTGACTCTCAGCGGAATACGGCAGCACCCCTGACTGGCCCAGAACATTTAAAGGGACAGTCTACACCAGAATTTTTATTGTTTAAAAAGATAGATAATCCCTTTATTACTCATGCCCTAGTTTTGCATAACCAACTGTTATATAAATACACTTTTTACCTTAGTGATTATCCTGTATCTAAGCCTCTGCAAACTGCCCCCTTATTTCAGTTCTTTTGATAGACATCCATTTTAGCCAATCAAAACTGGCTCACTGGAACTTGCACAGTGTTATCTATATGACACCCTCTGCCATATCTATATGACACACATGAACTAACACCCTCTAGTGGTGAAACACTCAAAATGCCCTGATAGAAGAGGCGGACTTCAAGGGCTTAGAAATTAGCATATAAACCTCCTAGGTTTAGCTTTCAACTAAGAATACCAAGCGAACAAAGCAAAATTGGGGATAAAAGTAAATTGGAAAATTGTTTAAAATTACATTCTCTATCTGAATCCATGAATTTTTTATTTTTTTTTCAAATTTCCTTTATTGTTGATAGTATAGTAAATACAGAACAATCTCAAATAAAAAACATCGTATAAAACAGTGAGTACAAGCTGGACATCATACTTCTATTACAGTTTGTCTTTTTCATTGAAAACATAAAACACTTGCTCAGTGGGATGACAAGTAGTCTTCCCAAAGGAATCTCATATTGCCATAAAAGTCTAGTTGTCGTGATTGACCATAATGGTACCTCTCTAGAGACAGTAGATGTGTAATATGTTCTTTCCATTCAGATACTGTAGGGACCCGCTGTTTCTTCCACAATCGTGGTATCAGTTGTTTAGCCCCATTTATCATAACATTTACTAATTTCAATCTCAGTTTACATTTCAGTTTAGGGGGGAAATTAAACAGAAAAAACAGTGGATTCATCCCCATCTTATAGGATATACACTTTTCTATTTCTCTATCAATGTCCATCCAAAATTTCCGGTACGGACATTTCCACCATATGTGGGACATAGATCCTACTTCACCACATCCTCTCCAGCATACATTCTCTACGTTAGCATATATTTTTGAGAGCCTAAGTGGGGTTAGATACCATCTATACAATAATTTCACATTCATTTCAGTAATAGATATCGAAGGAGAAGTCCTTCCCATATTTATAAAGATTTTCTCCCATTCGCTAGGTGAGATTTCTCACTGTAATTCAGTTTCCCATGTCTTACAGTAGGCTGGTAGTGATCTAGAGTGGTAGGTTATTAATAAGCGGTATAACAGTGATAGACCACCTTTAGTAGGGAATTGTGAGAGACAGGTGCTCTCGAACAAGGTAGGGGGTCTAAGTAATTTGGGTTTCTGAGGGTTGCTAAAGATAAAATGTGTCAGTTGTTGTCTACTGTACCAATCATTTGCTAAAAGGGGAGTCAATTCTAGTACTTCCTCCTCTGACTTTAACTTGCCTTCACGTACAAGTGTGTAAATAGGGATAAGTGAGTTAACGGTGAATGAGGACTCCTTCGTGGGTTGACGACCTATAGGAATCTCAGGGTTATTGAGTATCGGTGTGAGTGGAGAGGGATTTGTGGAGATACCTGTGTTCTTATTAATGGTATTGTCCCATACTTTTAATGTCTCTGTCACAATACAGGGAGGTGCTTTGCTAATATCTCTATGTATCTTAGTGGTCCAGCAAATCCCACCTAGGTTAGGGCTGTTGGCTAACTGTTGCTCCAACCTGACCCATTCTTTATGTTCCCCATGTTTACACCAGTCTATAACTCGGGTCATAATAGCTGCATGTCTGTAATAAGTTAGGTTAGGAACGCTTAGTCCACCATTTTTCCTATTTCGATACATAATCTTTTTGGCTATTCGTGGCCTTTTATTTTGCCAAATATATGAATTAAACATGGCTTGCAGGGTATTCATGTATGATTGTGGGACTGGGATGGGGAGTGTTTGAAATTTATAAAGAATTTTTGGTAAACTAGTCATTTTAAGTGCTTCCATCCTTCCCATCCAGGATAAACTTTTATTTTCCCAACTATTTAAATCTTGTTGGAATTCTCGCAAGAGATGTTGGAAATTTTGTTGGAACAAAAGCTGCTGATTCTGTGATATCTGAACCCCTAAGTATTTTATGGAGGAGTTTTGTATGTGATAGTGATATTCTTGTGCTATTTCTTGCATGTCTGTTTCAGGGGTGTGTATTCCTAACATTTCTGATTTCGTGGGGTTGATTTTGAACCCAGAGAATTTACTATATATATCCAACTCAGCTCTTAATGCTGCCATGGATTGTAAAGGGGATGTAAGTGATAATATGAGGTCATCGGCATATAATGCCTGTTTGTATTGAGTATCTTGTACCGTAATACCTTTTATATTCGGGTTGTGTCTAATCGCTGCTGCAAGGGTTTCAATTGTCAGCACAAATAAAATGGGTGACAGCGTACAGCCCTGTCTGGTTCCGTTATTAATCCAGATCTTGTTGGAAAGGGAGTCATTTAATTTAATTTTAGCTGTGGGGGCGTTATATAGTGTAAATATTTTGTTTATAAAGCTTTCACTCATACCAAATCTTATCAATGTACTTTTTAGGAAGGACCAGTTTAGCCGGTCAAAGGCCTTTTCTGCATCCATGGCCAAAAAAACAGCTGGGATGTTACGTGTTTGTGCATATTCCATCAGATTCAAAATTTTAATGGTATTGTCTCTCGCCTCTCTATGGGGGATAAAGCCTACTTGATTTGTGTGTATAAGTTTCGGGAGAATTTTATTTAGTCGTTTGGCTAGAATCTTTGCATATAATTTTACGTCCACATTTAAAAGGGAAATTGGCCTATAACTTTGAGGTTCATCTGAGGGCTTCCCTGGCTTTGGAACTACTGTTATGTGGGCTTCTAGCATGTTTGAAGGAAATGGGCTGTGGACATTAACTTTGTTAAACATCTCTAATAGGTGGGGGATTAGCAATGGGGCAAGAGTTTTATAGTATGAGACGGAGAAGCCATTTGGGCCGGGGCTTTTCCCTGCATTGAGATCATAAATCGCCGCCTTCACCTCTTCCGGGGTGAACGGGGCATCCAAGTCTGCTACTTGATCTTCATCTAGAATAGGAAGCGGGATTTCCCTCAAATAGTTTTGTAGGTCTGGGACCTCCATGGGCCTATCTATGGTATCAGAGATATTATAGAGCTGTGTATAGTACTGCTCGAATTGTGTGAGAATATATTTAGTAGAATGGACCTTTTTGTAGCTGTTTTTATTTCATGTACAAAAGATTTAAATTTTTTTAGTTTAAGAGCCCTCGCTAGAAGTTTGCCTGCTCTATTGCCTTCATAGAAAAAGCGTTGCTTAAATTTCGAAGTGGTGGCTGCATGTTCCTGTAATAGTAAGTCATGAAGGGCCTTTCTAGTGTTTTGTAGTGACTGTTGTACGGATTGGTCCTCCTGATTTTGTCTATGTTTATGTTCTAAAACTGAAAGTTTCGAGGTAAGATCTAGATATTTCTGTCTTGCTATTTTTTTAAATTGTGCTTTTCTTTTAATGAATTCTCCTCTCATGAAGCACTTGTGCGCTTCCCAAACTGTAATAGGGTCCATATCATCAGTTGAATTAAAAGTAAAATATTCTTGCAATGTTTCTTGTGTTTTAGTTAATTGTATGTCTCCTCTTAGTAAGGAGTCATCCATTTTCCATATATACGGGGCAACTGGGGTATGGGGCCATGAAATGTCAAAGAATACTGCTGAGTGGTCTGACCACACTGTGTGCATGATCCCTGCTTTCTTAATGTGCTCCAGACCTATCTGGTTAGTAAGCAGATAGTCAAGACAGCTATATGTCCTATTTGGAGAAGAGAAAAAGGTGTATTCCCTCTTGTCCGGGTTGTGTAATCTCCAAGTGTCATACAGATTATAATCACGCATCAGTTTCCACAAATGTTTAAGTGTACGCCTAGATGTGCTGGGGTTCGGGTTGGAGCTGTCCACCTCTGGATGAATAGGTATGTTAAGGTCCCCCCCAATAAAAACTAGCCCCTTAGCTATGTCCAGTATACGTCTAAATGTCTTTTTGTAAAAGGGTAGTTGAAGGGTATTGGGCGCATAGACATTAATTAAGGTTACTGGCCTACCATATAGTAGTCCGAAAACCCCTAAAAAACGGCCTTCAGTGTCATTATGTGTTTGAATATGATGAAAGGGGATAGATTTGTGCAACAGAATGCTCACTCCGCATTTCTTTGAAATGCCAGAACTATGGAAATGCCTATTGTACTGTGTTCAGTATCTGGAGGCTTTGGTCTCAATGCCCTGTGGGCCCTGACCCATTGTATGTCTACCGCCTGCTGTGATCCCTTCAAGTGAGCAAACAGAGATCCAAAGTAGGTATAAAAATCTTTAGGGAGGACTGATTCGGGAATGCCTCTAACGCGGAGGTTCTTCCGCCGACCTCTGTTCTCGAGGTCCTCGAGCTTGTCATTAAGATCTTCAATAATAGATGCCTGAGAGGACACTTGGTCTTGTATAACAGCAATCTCCTCCTTAACAATATCTGATTGATCCTCTATAGCCTCGACCCTAAAGCCCAGAGTATGAATGTCTTGTTTAATTTCTGCCATTTCTTCTCTCATACATGTCCTCACGATATCCGCTATATCTTGTTTGGACGGCAGAGAAGAGAGCAAGGAGAGGGGTATTTGTGTAGAGATATCTTGATCTTGGGAGTTTTCGTCATCCATAGGGGAAACAGGTGACGAAGGTTCTCTTATTGATTTTGATAGAGATTGCCTCTTATTGTCTGGTGTAGAAAAAAAAGAGCTCATTGTATGCTCTCTCCCTATTGTTTTCAGCTGCTTATTAGGCTTGGTATTTTTCTTTGCGGCCATAATGACCTTATTTATGTGTCACAATTCAGTAGTAAGTTACAAGAGGAGGGTCAAATTTTAACACTGTGTCTGAGCGAGCTATGTTAATAAAAAGACAAGAAAGAAAAATGTCTTCTTTCCTCACTCTGTTCTCCTTCCACTTTATTTTCTTTTAACACAGTCCCTTTTCAGCTCACCTATGAAATGGAATGATCTGAGATGGTATAGGGATCCCTGCAAGTTAAATCTCTCTGGGAGGGAAGATGAGGTTAAGTCCTGGTAGTCAGACTCCACTATGCAATATTTGGCAGCCCGCTCTTTATTCATATAGTAAGAAAAAAACTTTGCTGCATGTGTCTGAGCGGTGCCATTATGTGTCCTTTCCTATGTCGCCATAAAAGTGACCCGTGGCAAAAGTTATGTAAGGCACAGGACTTACGATTAAGGCGGCCTGTTAACTAGTGAGCGCGGCAGTTATTTATGCAGATGCCGCAGGAATCATACCTCGTGGGGATGCGACGTGCTCACCGGGTGTATTCGTGATGCCGGGCCTTCTTTTGTACCGCTCCTCTGTGTTCCACAATAGTGGGTAGCCAAACTGCTACCGCAATTTGTCCCTGGGTAGTCAAGCAATCTCTTTCTCAACAATATAGGCGTTTAGAGACACTGCTGCTTGAAATTATATACTTTGAAAGTGCCTGCTATTCCGGAGCTCTGGATTTATGCAGCCATCTTAGCTGCGGCCAAACTCCGGCCCTGAATCCATGAAATTTTATTTTGGACTAGACTGTTCCTTTAACGGGCACTATCAGCCGCCACACCGCCAATTACCCATAGGCCGCAACTACTCATGGTCTGTAGTAAGAGGGCCGGAATCCACGTGACGAGCGGCTGTTTGGCTGGGAGATAACCCGAATTGGTAAACGGAGGTCACACAGAAGGGCGGTAAGCAACCTCTAGTGCTCGAATCACCATTCCACTATGCCACTGCCGAGGCAGTACCGCAGCCTCCTGCGTCGCCATAACGGCCTCTCTTATAAATACGTATAAAGGGGTGAAATCTCCGAAAACCAGAGGGGCAGTTAAAAAAACATTTAAAACCACATATCCTACTCTTAACATTAACAAAAGGGAGGTTTCATTTAAAATAACTCCCAAACAACACAAATACATTTTAAAAACCTATCTCTAAAGGACTGTGAGCTAACTTATACGTGGAAAAGGGAGTGATCAAATTTGCTTTTTTTTTCTTTTGTCAAGAATGGCTGCAAGAAAGGGTCCCAATCAAGACAAACATAATAAACCCCATAACCTGGTACCCTCTGTGTCAAGATTTTTTCAAGTGTCTGATACCAATTCTACAGAACCAAATCAACCCCATACTGTGGGGGACATGGATTCACAAATTAATGAATCTACCTCCCAACAATATTCTCTACACACTATACAACCTCAAATAGCTGGCTTACCTTCTAAATCAGACCTGAACTCCCTAAAATCCTTTATTAAAGAGGAGCTGAGAGATCTTAAGAAAGACCTAAATGAAATGGGGTCCAGAACTGACTACTTGGAAGAAGGCAAAGACAACCTCAACAATTTTGTGAGCTCAAATATACAACAAATCTCAATCAAGATTCAATGATACAAACTCTTCAGGACAAAATAGAGGATTTGGACAATAGAGGGAGGAGAAATAATCTTAGACTCCGGGGAATCCCTGAAGATATCCCATAAGACCAGCTTAAATCTTATGTAAAAGATCTTTTTCAACATATCTCTCCCCACAACTCTCCCCTTAACAATGAAGAAATAGAGAGGATACATAGGGGTTAATTTATTATTGTGTGGACGGACATGATACAATGCAGCGTATCATGTCCACCGCACATCGATAAATGCAGACAGCATACGCTGTCAGCATTTATCATTGCACCAGCAGTTCTTGTGAGCTGCTGGTGCAATACCGCCCCCCTGCAATACCGCCCCCACTAGCAAGGGGTGTGAATCAACCCGATCGTATTCGATCAGGTTGATTTCTGTCCGCCGCCTCAGAGCAGGCAGACAGGTTATGAAGCAGCGGTCTTCACAGATGCCGAAAAGGCTTTTGACCAGGTGAGCTACCCTACAAACCTTTGGTATAGGATATGCAATGTTACGTAGAATTTTTGCACTTTACCATAACCCTAGCGATAGAATCTCTTTGAATGGTATCCTCTCTGACTCATTCCAAATTACAAACGGAACTAGGCAAGGGTGCCCCCTATCCCCATTATTATTTACATGCCTTATTGAAATCCTTGCCTCAAAAATTAGAATGAACCCCGACATCCCAGGCACAATACTTAAAGGTGAGGAATATAAATTGTCTATGTTCGCGGATGATATTCCCTTCAGAGCCAGAAAAAGCCATCCCCCTTCTACTACAAAAATTGCATCTCTTTTATAACTTAGCCAATTTCTTAATTAACCAAAATAAATCAGAAATCTTAGGAATTTCCCTCTCACCGCAAAAGGAGAGCCAAATTAAATCATCCTGTTCGTTCAGATGGTGCAAAAGGCTCTTTAAAATACCTGGGTATTTTTCTGGCAGATAGCCAAGAATTGATATTATAAATTAAGTTATATTCCGATTAAAACGGCACTAATAAGAGATCTTTCCTCGTGGACCTCTAAAAAGCTAACATGGTTAGGGTGAATAATTATTATCAAAATGAATGCATTCCCTAGACTCCTATATATCCTACAAACTATACCCATCTCTATTCCTTCTAATTATATCCCCTAACCAACTTAGAAAGATTATTTACATCACCCCCTCCTCTTAAATGCACTTTATCACATATTTACCAGATCCATACCCTACCCCCTACAGGAAATACACCACACTATATTGAAAAATGGGAAAAAGAACTGGAAATAGTCAATACACCTCAGGCAGCTACAAATATTTTTAACAACACTATGAAATCTTCTACATCCTCTTCCATATTAGAGATACATTATAAAATACTACACTGCTGGTACTTAACACTAAAACATCTACACAGATTATTCCCAAAAACTAGCAACTGTTGCTAGAGGTGCAGGCATGTAGGTAGCGGAATGGGCCACGTGTGGTGGTGGTGCTCTCAAATTAATGAATTCTGGAGACTCATAATTACAGAAGTTGAAGAGATTCTTCAAATCACCTTCCCTCTAGACCCACAGGTTTGGCTGCTAAACAAATCCACTAAGCTTCCCATGAAACTCTATAGACCCCTCTTCAAAATTATGGTTAACAGTGTGAGAATCCTTGTAGCAAAAAATTGTAAAGCAAAAGAAACTCTGCAGATGTGTAAAAGAATATAGCTCTTACAAATCCGAAAATATAGACCCGTACATTGAATCTCAAATAGTCTGGGAAAAATATATAAAAAAAAACTACCTAAACACCATTCATAGCTCCTTATAAATCATACCTGACTACTTCATTTAATACGAGTAAACGAAGCAAGGTACACTATAGATGAAGGAGTGATACGATAAACTGCCATTTGATACTAATGAACAGATGGTTTCTTTAATGCCTACTTAGCACTGAAATGAGACACGGAGATTACTGTTGCTGTATTTGTTTTTATTTGAAAATGTTAAAACAAAAATCCAAACTGTGAACTTAATTATTTGCTGTTTGCACACGTAGAAACTGACTTTGTTAATGCACAAATGTGTTGTATTATTGGATTTTCAATAAAAATAAATTGACAACAAAAAAAAATAGTTAGAGCTGATCAACATATCAAGCTCTTAAAAACATATACGCTACGCGTTTCTCAGCCGTGCTGGCTGTTTCCTCAGGCATCGAACGTTAACAGTGGAAATTGTAACTAGCAGCTCAGTGGAGCAAGTGGACACTTCAGAAAGGATGGATCTGGGGTGTACAAGTTTTTATACAGCGCTTGCATTCATTTGATTTTAATAAGTGCACCTTATTATGTGCAATTTTAACTTTGAATAAAGCCACCTTGATCTGAAGATGCGATGTCCCCTAGTGTTTCAACTAACAAATTGGTAATGGTTGTAGTGGAAGACAAACCTAAGGATATAGTGATGATCTTTGTGAATAGGGATATGAAGGTAGGCATCCTTCAGATCTATTGTGGACATAAACTGACCCTGTTACACTAGAGGTACAATAGTACTTATGGTTTAGATTTTGAAAGTAGAAATTCTCACGAATTTAAGAATTTGTTTAAAGTGTTTAGATTCAGCATGTCTTTGGAACAACAATAAGGTTGAAATAAAACCTTAGACCTGTTCTAAGAATGGGGCAGGTTTTATAACCCCATAATTTTTAAGTTCCTAAAAAGGCCTTCACTTAACTGAATTTTTTGGAAGGTGGGACAGAAGAAATCTTTCATGCGGAGGTCTGGGACAAAATTATTTCTTGCTATGCTAAAAAGCCAAGGGTACTCAACTGATTGAGATCATACCACCTGTAAAGGGCTTCATTTGCCCCCTACTAGAAACAGATCTGGATTGGGGGCCGCACATTCATGAAAATTTAGTATTGGAGGAAGATTTCTTCTTTGGCTTGGACTTATTCCAGAAAACACCGGACTTTCCAGGAAGGTTTGGAAGGCTTAGATTCTTGTGTAGTAGAAGAGGAGGATTTCTGGTTCCAAAAAGAACGAAAGGACCGAAAATGACTAGCAGATCTACTGTTTCCTCTAATCTTTTTGTTCTGGGGAAGACAAGTAACAGTAGAAATTATGTCATCCAAACAAGGATCAAAATGAATGTTCCCCTGAAAGGAAAGTGACAAAAATCTATTTTTAGAAACCATATCTGCAGACCAAGATTTTTACTACACGGCTATTTTGGTTAAAACTGCAAATCCCATATTTTTTTGTGCTAATATGCTAGTTTTATGCAGTTTTATAATACTTTCACTGAGGTGTCTTTGGATAAAAGATCCACTAAATAGTCACACCATAAGGAAGCTACTCCTGCTACATAAGCTTTACCAATAGCTGGTTTGAAAAGAAAACCTGCTTGTAGAAAAATGTTTCTATGTAAAGACTCCAACATTTGATCCATGTTGTCCTTAAGACGTACTATTGTTTAAAGGAAAAGTAGTCTGCTTGGCTAAAGTATAGATTGTACCACCTAGTTTTGGAACAGATTCAAATAACTCCACATTGGAAGCTGGTAAAGGAAACATCTTTTTAAACTTAATTCCAATAGGGAAATATAGTGTAACTACCCAGTACTCCATACAACACTCTGTCCAAGATTAGCTGTTGAGGGGGATAAATGGTCTCACATAAGTCTGAAAAACCCTTCCAACAAAGAATCTGGAGCATCTACATTCTTCACCTTCTCCTTGTGAAGGCAAAGATAAGACTAAAATATGCAGGGAGGAGGCATTAAAAGCGCTTGGTGTTTTGGGTATCTTAGCCTCTTCCTAGTGGCAGAAATTCAAACCCACATGTCAAGAATCATAAACTATCACCAAATAGAAAAGAGGAAAAATGCAGCACTCCGGGGAAACAAAAATTAATTAAAATCCAATACTTTATTAGATATCCAGGTTAAAAATAGGCACACTAGCAATGGAGGACAAACAGAACAGAACAATCCTTACGCGTTCCGTGCCTGTCGGCACTTAATGTTTTAATGGAGACGTAAAACACTTTGAAATAAACACAAACTAGAAATATATATTTATAATTATTTTTTTTTAACAACCTTAAGTTTTTTTTTAAACTATGTTCCAAAAAATAAAGGATGTGTTTAAAATAACCACTCACAAAAGTAGTTTGTTGATATAAAAAAATACAAATTTTATTCCAAAAATA
The DNA here is from genome assembly GCF_027579735.1 of Bombina bombina. Taxonomy (NCBI): domain Eukaryota; kingdom Metazoa; phylum Chordata; class Amphibia; order Anura; family Bombinatoridae; genus Bombina; species Bombina bombina. Next base: position 43,797,687 of record NC_069505.1, on the reverse strand, counting down.
CTTTCTTTTTTTTAAAATGGCTATTGGGGGCCATTGTGGTCTTGTTTATCAGAGGATTAATATAAATAATGTATAACAAAATAAGCCAGGTGATAAGTAGACAACAATAAATTCAGTTTACTGATGATCTTTGTGACGAAGCAAAGGGTCAGGTCAGGTACAAGTATAATACATCAGGTATGTACAGAATCCTTGATGAACGATATGATGTACTGCAGAAATAAGTAAGGCTGTAGCATTTTTTCCATAGGAGTAGGTACACCTAGGTTGATCCTGCCTTGACATTTTTCTTATAATTAAGAGTTATTCTTTAATGTGCTGAAGAACCCCCAAAAAAGTACACGTCAACTCGAAACATGAGCATTGAGCAAAACATCCACTAGTCAACCACCCATACCTGTAACAGGACATGGAATATGCAGCTAAAGATGCCCCAAACATAGATACTGCTGTCTGAAAACATGAAAATTTAACAAAACATCTGCCAGACAACCACCCACTTCTTAAGCCCTGTAATTGGACCTGGAATATGCAGCTAAAGATGCCAAAAATGATGAACATCTATTTTAAGATCTCAAGATGCCCTAAAAATAGAAAAGGGCATATGAGGAGCTGAATATGATGATATTAACAATCATCTGGCTCTTGTGCGTAACACAAGTGAATATGAAAGGGCTGTCTTGTGGCACTGGTGACAATGAATGTGCTGTTGGGCAGGAGTGTCACAGGTTGAGCAGCGTGCACCTGCACACTTGCAAAGTTGTGGCTAGATGGACACTAGCACTACTGCTGTAAAATTAGCTGTCAAGCACAGTTAGAGGAAGTCGAAGAAGAAAGAGAATTATAGGTTTCAGAACAGGAGAGAAGGCATAAACAAGGTGTAAAAGAGGAGTGATATATATATATATGACTCTCACACTCTAATTTACTTGTGTAAATATTCCTGGTTGTAAACTGTCCAGTAGTTCCATCACCCAGATCAGAGAACAACAGGAATCACAATAAGTCAATATAACTGGCAATTTATGAAGTTTGCCTTCCACCATAACATGAGTCAAAACTGCTCATATGAATAAAATCACAACATATATATCCAAAATATTGATGTAGAAGAGTGAATACATAAGTAATTAGGTCAGAGGCAAATTATGTTCACTTTTGGTAAAGTACAGTGCTAGCCTGCAGCATTTGAAAGGGCCACTTACAGTTAAGCGCCCAATTCTCAAAAACTTGACGGCATGGAGAGAAATTAGCATCATATTTTACTGGGGATTATATTGTAATATAAGTGTCTCTCCTTAACATAAAACATATTAGTGAACTCCCCTTCATGAGATACACATCTTATAGAATCTCACCATACCAGAGAGCTTTATAGAATCGGGCAACAAGAAATAAGAAAACGCATCAAGTATTGTACATTGGCCAAAGTAATTTGGGGTCACATATTAGTACTGCAAGCCAATGTTAGGAAGAATATCTGATAATGTTATGAAACGTTAGACCTATAAGAAAGATAATTTAAATCAGGGCAAATATTTTCTTTTTTGATAAGCAGGTTAAACCTAAAAATATAGAGCCCCCATTCCTCTCAATCAGAATTCCCATACCTTTTTGAGTGTGGGTTCTGATGGCTCATTGGCTAATTCTGTGTATTCCCTGGTTTCACTTTGGAAATCAGGTAATTTGTTCAAAAAGGAAAGCTTCAGGAGGGACCGAGAGCCAGAGTTCCTAAACCAGGTGGTTTGGCTTCCTATTGGCTCTGCTCTAAGCCTTCTATGTGTGATTGTAGCTGCTTTACTCTGTAATATGTGTTAGCTGTATTCATTCATGTGTTGCAGTTCAATACATGAAAACAATCTTACTGAAAAGCCTTCAGTACACCTGTTTTGTATTTTTTAATTTGCGTTTTATGTGTTTAAACACATTTAGCTATTGTGTCATTATCTAATTCAAGCAGTAATTGAAATGCAAACAATGCAAAAAACCCGAGCTGCCATACATTATTCTTGCTTGCCAATAAAGCAGTAGTAATTGATTTAAGAGTTCATCTCTTCTGCAAAGTGCAATGGGGCAGATAAGCAAACATGGATGGCTGGGTGCTTTCCACCTAGGGCATAGCCATACAAGCTGCTTTAAAAATGCTTCCCTGGTAGTACAATAAACCCAACATTTAGATGGGTCAAGGGCAGAGAGTGAAGCACAGATTATTGATGTAAGGATGAAGGTCCATCACTGCTTAAGGCCAACAGTAAATTCTAACAATATGACATCTAGCTGTTCTTATTGTTAAGTATGCACTACAGAGGTTGTGTAGTATCTCATGAATCTTTAAAAGACCGTACAAACCTTGAGTTTGAAATATAAAGGGCTAGATTACAAGTGGCGCACTAACATTAGGTGGTCATGATATTGCAATATCGCAACCACGCCAACTTGTGCGAGTATAACAAGTTGAAAGTAAATGCATACAGCAAGCGCAATTTAAATTTGTCGAGTTATATAGCATATGACAAGGTGTTTGAATGGAATGGCCTATACAGTGCTCTCCACTAATATTGGCACCCTTGGCAAATATGAGAAAAGAAGGCTGTTGAAAAATTGTCTTTATTGTTTAATGTTTTGATGTTTTGCTAAAAAAATACACAAACATACTCTGCTCTCATAAATATCAAACAATTGCAAACAAAACACAGGTTTATCCAAAAAAAATATCTTTGTTAAATATATGTCTGACGCAATTATTGGCACCCCTATGAATTCATATGAGAAAAATATATTTGAAGTATAATCCAATTGATATTTAAAAATTTTTAGTACACCTGGGTGACTAGGAACAGAAAATTGTTCAACCATGACTTCCAAATTCCCTTAGTCATTCACCACAATAGGTAAGACCAAGGAATATAGCTGTGATATGCAGCAAAAGGTTGTTGAGCTTCACAAAATGGGAAGTGGTTATAAGAAAAAATAATTGAAAATGCCCATTTCCACCATCGGGCAATAATTAAGAAGTTCCAGTCAACTGGAAATGTTATGAATCAACATGGAAGATGACACATGTCTATATTGTCTTAACTTACTGTGAAGAGGATGGTTCAGGTGGCCAAAAAATCTCCAAGGATCACAGCTGGAGAATTGCAGAACTTGATTGAGTGTTGGGTTCAGAAAGTTACCAAAACTACAATCCAACGTCACCTACATCACTACAAGTTGTTTAGAAGGGTTTCAAGAAAAAAGCCTCTACTCTCATCCAAAAACAAACTTAAGCATCTTCTATGGTAAGATGAAACCAAAATTGAACTTTTTGGCAATAAACACTAGAGGTGGATTTGGCACACACAGAGAGGTAGCCATATGGAAAAGTACCCCATGCCCAGGGTTAAATATGGTGGTGGCTCTTTAATGTTTTGGGGCTGTTTAATGTTTCTGCCAGAGGACCTGGACATTTTGTTAGGATACATGGCATCATGGACTCAAATGCCAACAGATATTAAACGAACACCTTACTGCCTCTGCCAGAAAGTTTATAATGGGCTGTGGTTGTATCTTACAACAGGACAATGATCCAAAACATACATCAAAATCAACACAAAAATGGTTTACTGACCAAAAAAAATCAAGGTCCTGCCATCGCTAGCCCAGTCCCCTGACTTGAACCCCATAGAAAATCTATGGGGTGAACTGAATAGGAGAGTCCACCAGCATCAACCTTGAAATTAGAAGGATCTGTAGAGATTCTGTATGGAGGAATGGTCTGAGATCCCTTGCCATGTATTCTCCAATCTCATCACACATTATAGGAGAAAACTCAGAGCTGTTATCTTGGCAAAGGGAGGTAGCACAAAGTATTGACTAAAAGGGTGCGAATAATTGTGCCACACATATATTTAACAACAATTTTTTTTTATAAACCTGTGTTGTGTTTGCAATTATTTGATATCCATGAGAGAAGAGCATTTTTGTTTATTTATTTTTTTTACAAAAGATCATAAGGTTAAACAATAAAGACAAATTTTCACTCTCTGCTTACGCAACCATGCACTTGTAGCAGAATGTGGTTTGGCGTTGTCCTGCTGGAAAATGCAGGGATGTCTCTGGAAAAAACAACGTCTGGATAGAAGCATATGTTGATCCAAAATGTACACATATCTTTCTGCAAGTTACCCATGCTATGGGCACTGACACATCCCCATACCGTGACAGTTGCTGGCTTTTGGACCTGATGCTGATAACAGCTTGGATGGTCCTTTTCCTCTTTGGCCTGGAGAAGACGACGGCTGTTTTTTTACAAAAAATATTTGAAATATTGAATGATCGAACCACAAAACAAAATTCCTTTTTTTTTAAATTTCTTTATTTATAATCCCACAGTGTAAATAAGTTAAACAACTCATATATACATTTTTGTTGCACCTCGCAGGGTGTCTTAAATAAGTCAAAACAAATAAGAAAAGACATATTTATAACAAAATATAGAAACAATATATATCAGCCTTGTCCTTCTTGGACCATAGTTCAGATACAATATAAGTCAAACAACTCCTTATTACACTGTTGGGGTATTTTTAAATTAAATAAAATGAACAAAACAAAGATATAATCATTTCTTTCTCTTAAATATCTCTATTGAGCATCCATTTTCGTTTACAAAAAAAACAAAGAGTGGCAGGATTAGGATTAGAAAATAAGGATCATATCATATCTACAAGACCTACCATTATTACCAAACACTGGTTATATAACATGCATTTTGATCAAAATATGAAATCAAAGATATTACCCAGTCTGAAGAAATAAAAAAGGAATATTTTCCTGGCTAAACAATAAAAAATCAGAAAGAAAGAAATAGGGGAAAGAGGGAAAAAAAATTCCACTGTGCTACAGTCCATCTTAAATGAGACTGAGCCCAGAGAAGTCGGCGGGGCTTCTGTACAGTGTTGATGTATGGCTTCTACTTTGCATAGTAAAGCCTTAACTTGCATTTGTGGATGCAGTGGCAAATGGTGTTGACTGACAAAGGTTTACCAAATTATTCCTGAGCCCATGTCAGGATATCCATTACAGACTTATGACGGTTTTTGAGACAGTGACGCCTGCCCTTTACACACAGAGATTTGACCAGATTCCTTGAATCTTTTAATTATATTGTGCACTGTGGAATGTGAAATGACCAAAATTCCTTTTGGGGAATGTTGTTCTCAAAGTGTTGGATTATTCGCTGACCCATCTGCTGGCAGATTGGCGAGCCTCAACCCATCCTTGCTCTTAAAGGACTAGGCCTTTTTTGGAGGCTCCTTATGAACTATGATTACATGATTGATTCACCTGTTTCACATCACCTTCTTATTTCAACTTGTCACATCGCTATCAGTCCTAAATTGCCCCTGTCCCAACTTTTTTGGAACGTGTTGCAGTCATCAGATTTGAAATTAGTGTATATTTTCAAAAATACATGAAATTCACAAAGTAAAATATCAAATAATGTGTAAATAATGAGTTTTCAATATAGTACAGGGTGAATTGCATTTTCAAATTACTCTTTTTCTTAGTTTTTTTTTCATTTTCCATTCTGTCCTAACTTTTTCAGAATTGGGGTTGTGTGTATATATACACATACATATACAGTCAAAATATTGGCCCCTCTGCATCTCTGTCAGATAATGCACCACTTTGCCCAGAAAATTGTTGCAATTACAGATGTTTAGGCATTCTCATGTTTATTTATTTTGTTTGTATTGGGATGACACAAAAAAGTGGAGAAAAAAATAGCCAAATCTGACACATTTCACGCAAAACTCCAAAAAATGGACTGGACAAAATTATTGGCACCCTCAATTTAATATTTGGTAGCACACCCCTTGGAAAAAATAACTGAAATCAATCGCTTCCTGTAGCCATCAATGAGTTTCTTACACCTCTCTACTGGAATTTTGGACTATTTTTTTTTCACCAACTGATCCAGGTCTCTCAGATTGGAAGGGTTCCTTTTCCCAACTGCTGTTTTGAGATCTCTCCACAGGTGCTCTATGGGATTGAGATCTAGACTCATTGCTGGCCAGTTCAGTACTCTCCAGCGCTTTGTCTTAAACCATTTCTGGGTGTTTTTTGACGTGTGCTTTGGGTCATTGCTGTAAGACCCATGACCTCTGACGTTCTGACTCTGGGCCCTACATTGCCCCACAGAATTCTTTGGTAGTCTTCAGATTTCATAATGCCATGCACTCAGTCAAGATATCCAGTGCCTAAAGCAGCAAAGAAACCCTAAAACACCAGTGAACCTTGACCATGTTTGACTGTAGTGTAGGGACTGTATTCTTTTCTTTAAAAGCCTCATTTCTTTTTCTGAAAAAAGTAGAATGATGGGCTTTACCAAAAAGCTATAATTTTGTTTCGTCCACAGCACATTCTTCCAAAAGGATTTTGGCTTCCTCAGGTAAGTTTTGGCAAACTCCAATCTAGCTTTTTTATGTTTCTGTGTAAGCAGTGGTGTTCTCCTGGGCCTCCTACTATAGCGTCCCTTTTCATTCAGATGGCGACATATAGTCCAAGCTGACACATTTGTACCCTGTCCCTGAAGGTCAGCTTGAATTTGTCTGGAAGTTGATTGAGTTTCTTTATCCACCATTTGAATAATCCTTCATTGCACTCATCGATCAATTTTTCTCTTTCGTCCATGTCCAGGGAGATTAGCTACAGTGCAATGGGCTGTAAACTTATTGACAATGTTGCGCACAGTGGACACAGGAACATTAAGATCTCTGGAGATGGACCTGTAACCTTGAGATTGTCCATGCTCTTTCAGTTTTTGTCCTCAGACAATTCTTTGCTACTCTTTCTCTTCTCCATGCACAGTGTGGCACACAAAGACACACAACAGAAAGGATGAGTCAATTTTTGCAATTTTAACTGGTTGCCGGTGTGATTTCTATATTGTCAGCACCTGTTAATTAACACAGGTGAGGTTAATGACAAATTACAGGTGCATCACAAACTTGGAATGCAATTATTGCTTACAATTTTGAGAAGGCGCCAATAGTTTTGTCCAGTCCATTTTTGGAGTTTTGCATGGAATGTGTCAGATTTGGCGAGTGGGTGGAGTTTGGCTAGATGGTAAACAAGGAGTTAATTTGTTTTGAAAATGTTTACACTTGACCAATGTTTTTCTTAGCAAGACAACATAAATATCTTGTAATTACAAGATGCCATGACCACAATTTATTGACTGAATCTACTTTTCGATTTAACACAACTCCAGTAGTGCATTTTTGGTTCTTCACAATCATGTTTTCAGATTCTTGCTAAAAGCCTTATTTATCCTATGGGGCTGAAAACTTCTCTGCAGTTACAATCTATTTTTGAGTCACATTTCAACACCTTTTCAAGGCCATTTTTAACTTTTCAAATTCGACACCTCAAGGAACTTGGTAAGTCCTCGAAAGGGCATTTTAGACATCTTTACTATGGAGCATATTTATCAAGCTCCGAATGGAGATTGATGCCCCGTGTTTCTGGCGAGCCTACAGGCTCGCCAGAAACAGCAGTTATGAAGCAGCGGTCACAACGACCGCTGCTCCATAACCTGTCTGCCTGCTCTGAGCCAGAAATCAACCCAATTGAGTACGATCGGGTCGATTGACACCCCCTGTTGGCGGCCTATTGGCCGCAAGTCTGCAGGGGGCCGCGTTGCACCAGCAGCTCTTGTGAGCTGCTGGTGCAATGCTGAATACGGCGAGCGTATTCCTCGCCGTATTCAGCGAGGTCTGTCGGACCTGATCCGCACTGTCGGATCAGGTCCGAAATACCTTGATAACTTGGGACCAAAGTATTTCACTGATATTTGCAAGCATTCTATTATCTTGTACATTTGCAAAACACACTGAAACAGCCGCATGAGACATTGTAGTAGAGGTCTATTAACTTATATTTTATAGATTCATTAAAGCTCCATACATAACTATCTTAGAGGCTGTATACAGTGTACAGGAAACACATTTACATATATATAGGTTCATATACAATTATGTATATGTATTGAGTACGTGCTAACTTGTACAGCTATGGATATCACTTTAGGACCCTAATATGTACAAATAGTGTGTTTTTATTTTAATATTTGATATAAAGTCACGCTCGCACTATCGTGTTTGTCACTAGCAGTACTGGCATTTTCAAAATCAGGTTTTATAACGGGAATGCACAACTGCGACTTTCATAAGAACCTATTGTAATCTGTTTCCATCCAGTTGCATATTTTATGTTGTTATGATGGGCAGACTATACACCATATTCGATATGGTCACTTTGACAAGTATTGTTTTTACAATATTTATTTCTATTGTTTGTTAAAGCACAGTTTCCTTGGTGTAATCTGAAAACAAGATGGTGACTACAGGTTTTACAGAAGCATAACTAGAAACCACAGGGCCCAGTTGCAAGAATCTAAGAAGGCCCCTCAACACCCCCCCACCCCCACCCACCCCCAAAATGTGAATTTGATACATATCTTTTTTTTTTTTTACATTTAACACAGAAAACAAATGTGAATCAGATTACATGCCTGCAAAAGGAGGTACCCTGTGCCCACAGTCTGTGAGATGGTCTGACCCCCTATTACTGTATATAGTGACACTGTTTAACCCACCAGTACTGTATATAGTGAGTTAGTGACACAGTCTGTAATCTGCCGGTGAGATGGCTGGCCGGACCCTCCCCGTCCCAGTACTTTATAAAGTGACCACAGTAGTCTGTGACATGGTCCAGCCTCCCCATACTGTATATAGTGGCACTGTATAGTGACACTGTTTACCCCCCGCCCCCCATGCTGTAGTAAAAAGGTCTGTAATTTGCTGGTTCCACAAACATACACACACACACACACACATACATGCATAAATACACACATAGTCACATACATACATACACACAGTCACATACATACACACATACACACACACATACATGCATAAATACACACACACACACACACACACATAAACACCAATGGGTAAAACAGAAACACTAACCCCTGTAGTCAGAGACACTAGTGAGAAATCATGTCATACTCTCATCAGTGAGTGCAGGCAGTGGCAGGTCAACATTTTTTATTGAGAAAAAAAAGATTTTTTTTTTATTTTATTTTTTTTAAATGGGCCCCCACCCTCAGGAGCCCAGTCGCAGTCGCGTACTCTGAACCCCCTGTAGTTTTGCCCCTGACTGAAAGCGCTTTTAGTTTATTCTTATACTGGATATTAACATTACTTTAACTAAAAAGCTATAAAGCAAGAATCCACTGCCTTGCAACATTGTATCTGCCTAGGAGACCCTCAAAAGAAATTGCACCTTTGTGACCGGGTTTTTATAGGGGACATGCCATGCAGTCCAAACATGGTCATAGCTGTGAGTTTCAAAGTGCTTAAAGGGACACTAAACCCAAATTATTTCTTTCATGATTCAGATAAAGCAGCAATTTTAAGCAACTTACTAATTTACTTCTATTATCAATTTGTCTTTGTTTTCTTGCTATCTTTATTTAAAAAACAGGAATTTAAAGCTTTTTAGGTTCAGAACCCTGGATAGCGCTTGCTTATTGGTGGCTACATTTAGCAAACCAATAAGCAAAAATAACACAGGTTCTCAACCAAAAATGGTCTGGCTCTTTTCCTGCTTTTTAAATAAAGATAGCAAAAATTGGTAATAGGAGTAAATTAGAAAGTTGCTAAAAATTGCTGCTCTATCTGAATCATTACAGAAAAAATGTGGGTTTAGTGTCCTTTTAAGCCTAAAATATTTAACGTGTGAACTTGAACGCACCTTAGTGACTGTGAGTTCAATAATGTAGGCACAAGCACTTTAAAACGCACCTCTTGACCGTGTTTGGACTTCAAAAAGAAACCCATAGTCACAATCTTATTTTAAGATGACGCCATCATAACCAAATAGAAATAAATATTGTAAAAAACGTATAATTGTCAGAGTGACCATATAGCGATAGAAAAATGGTGCACAGTCCACCCATGCTGACAACATATAAGATGCATTCAGATGGTTTAGCAGTGGGGGGTTTAAAACCCTGTTTTAAAGATATTAGTGTTGTTAGTGACAATCACAACACTGCGAGTGTGACTTAGAATCAAATATTAAAATAAAAAAGCACGGCAATTTGTAGATGTTCGGGTCATGAAGTGACTATTGAAGTATACTCCTCATGCCAAAGATACCCATAATTTTTTTTATATATTCTTACCAGACGAATTAATCTATTTATGATGGTGAGAGTCCATGAGACATCACATGTTGGATTGCTAGGAGTAGTCCTAGTCCCAGTCCACTAAAAAGAAAGCAAAAACACCACTACATACCAAAACTTGTAATCCCTCCAACTCTCCCAGAATCCCTCAGTCATATATATGGCCAAGTATTGGAGAAAAAACTAGAAAGCAGGAAAGACAAAGAGGGGAAAATTAAGTGCAAAACAAGTCCTACTGTTAGCTGTACAGAATAAAAGGACAGGGGTCTTGGACTATCACATCATGAAATAAATTAATGTTTTATTTCATAAGATGGTGAGAGTTTATGAGACATGACAAGTATATCTTATACCCAAGCAGTGAAGTCCATGGGGGATATTTATCAAGCCGTCAACCTGAAATACACTGGAATTCCGCAGCGTAATTGTGGCAAGCTTGATTCGACCTAGTTATCAAAGCCTACAGACTGGCAAAAGTTGAAATCTGTGACGTAACATACGATCCTTCGGTCTCAACCCAACACAGATTGATTCTTACGTCATTACAAATGTTCCGAATACACATTTGGCACTATTTGACACTTTTTTAAAAAGTTATCAAATAGTTAACCGGTATGCTCGCGGCTATTGCGGCCCAGCGTACCTGGAATCAATGGGATGCCATAGGAATCAATGGGAGTCTGAAAGCAGCGACAGCTTATATTCGATGCTGCCAGATATCCCATTGATTTCTATGGTAGAAAACCAGTTACGTTTACACCTAACACCCTAACATAAGCCCCGAGTTTAAACACCCCTAATCTGTTGCCCCGACATTGCCGCCACTAAATAAAGTTATTAACCCCTATCCCACTGCTCCCGGACCCAGCCGCAACTAAATAAAAGTATTAACTCCTATCCCGCCGCAACTAAATAAATGTATTAACCCCTAAACCCCTGGCCTCCCACATCATTACCACTTACTAAACCTATTAACCCCTAAACCGCCAGCCCCCCACATCGCCAGAAACTAAATCAAGCTATTAACCCCTTAACCTAACAACCCGCTAACATTACATTAAAATTACAACATCCCTATTTATAATAAATTTAAACTTACCTGTAGAATTAAATTAAACTATATTAAACTATTAATTAACCTACCCTATTATACTAAAATTACATTAAACTATAAATTAACCTACATACAAAGAGAGAAGCGCTCTACCAGGAACGAACAACAGCTCAGTGGCTTGTTCTATGGCGATTTACCACCCGGAAGCAGCCTCTTTTAGACCAGTGTGCTTTTCACAGAAGAAAACTTTCCTGAAGTATATCAGTCTGATCCCGCCAAGTAAGGTCGGTCCAGCCCCGAAATACCAGGCAATTCTCCTCTGAACAAGGAACATGACAACCCCAGACGATCGTTTCGGCCTCCTATGGGCCTCGTCAGTGAGGTGCAGCCACATAAATTAACCTACCCTAACAATTATACTAAAATTACATTAAACTACCAATTAAATTAACTATATTACATATTTAAAAACCTAACCCTACTCAAATTATTTAAATCAACAATTAAAAATGACTAAATTACAAAAAATAAACGCTAAGTTACAAAAAATAAAAAACACTAAGTTACAAAAAATAAAAAACCACAGTATCAAAAATAAAAAAGAATTACACCTAATCTAATAACCCTATCAAAATAAAAAGGCCCCCCCAAAATAAAAAAAATCCTAGCCTACAATAAACTACCAATGGCCCTTAAAAGGGCCTTTTGTGGGGCATTGCCCCAAAGAAATCAGCTCTTTTAACTGTAAAAAAAAATACAAACCCCCCCAACAGTTAAACCCACCACCCACACAACCAACCCCCCCAAAATAAAAAGCCTATCTAAAAAAAACTAAGCTCCCCATTGCTCTGAAAGGGCATTTGTATGGGCATTTCCCTTGGGCATTTAGCTCTTTTACTGCCCAGACCCTACTCTAAAAATGAAACCCACCCAAAAAATCCTTAAATAAACCTAACAATAACCCCCGACAATCCACTTACAGTTTTTGAAGTTCTGCTTGAAGGATCCATCCAGCCGGCAAGAAGTCTTCATCCGGACGGCCTCTTCCAACTTCATCCAGCCGGCGAAGTCTTCATCCATGCGGCCTCTTCTATCTTCATCCATCTGGTGAGGAACGGGTCCATCCTGAAGACATCCGGCGTGGAGCGGCTCCATCCTGAAGACATCCGACAAGGAGCGCCTCTTCAATATGGTCTCTGCCGTAAACTGGATCTTGAATGCAAGTGACGTCATCCAAGATGGCGTCCCTTGCATTCCTATTGGCTGAAAGGTTCCAACCTAACCTGTCTACACTAACACCTAACCTTACACTACAATTAAATAAATTACATTAATTAAATACAATTAACTAAATTACTAAAAAAACAAACACTAAATTACACAAAATAAAAAAGAAATGATCGAATATTTAAACTAATTACACCTATTCTAATAGCCCTATCAAAATAAAAAAGCCCCCCAAAATAAAAAAAAAACCCTAGCCTAAACTAAACTGCCAATGGCCCTTAAAAGGGCCTTTTGCAGGGCATTGCCCCAAAGAAATCAGCTCTTTTACCTGTAAAAAAAAACCCAACCCCCAACAGTAAAACCCACCACCCACACAACCAAACCACCCAAATAAAATCCTATCAAAAAAAAACTAAGCCTGAAAAGGGCATTTGGATGGGCATTGCCCTTAAAAGGGTATTTAGCTCTTTTTCAGCCCAAACCCTAAGCTAAAAATAAAACCCACCCAATAAACCCTTAAAAAAACCTAACACTAACCCCCGAAGATCCACTTACAGTTTTTGAAGACCGGACATCAATCCTCAACGAAGCCGGGAGAAGTCTTCATCCAAGCGGCAAGAAGTCCTCAACTAAGCCGGGAGAGGTCTTCATCCAAGCAGCAAGAAGTCGTCCTCCAGGCGGGCAGAAGTCTTCATCCAGACGGCATCTTCTATATTCATCCTTCCGACGCGAAGCAGCTCCATCTTCAAGACATCCGGCGCGGAGCATCCTCTTCATACGTTCCCAGCTGTACCTTGAAGGTTCCTTTAAAAGACGTAATCCAAGATGGCGTCCCTTGAATTCCGATTGGCTGATAGAATTCTATCAGCCAATGGGAATTAAAGTTGAAAAAATCCTATTGGCTGATGCAATCAGCCAATAGGATTGAGCTTCAATCCTATTTACTGATCCAATCAGCCATTAGGATTGAGCTTGCATTCTATTGGCTGTTCCAATCAGCGGCAGATTAGGGGTTAATAATTTTATTTTAGTGTTTGCGATGCTGGAGGGCCTCGGTTTAGGGGTTAATAGGTAGTTTATGGGTGTTAGTGTACTTTGTAGCACTTTAGTTATGAGTTTTATGTTACGGCTTTGTAACATAAAAGCCATAACTACTGACTTTCAGTTTACGGTACGGTTCTTGATAGTATAGGCTGTACCGCTCACTTTTTGGCTGGACAGGAAAACTTGTAATACCAGCGCTATGGAAGTCCCATTGAAAAAGGACTTTTTGAAAGCTGCGGTAGGTACGTTGCGTTAAGGCCAAAAAGGTGTGCGGTACAGATATACCTGCAAGACTTGTAATACCAGCGGTACTGAAAAAGAGCCATAACGCTGCTTTTCACTCATAACGCAAAACTCGTAATCTAGCCATAATATAGTTAATTTAATTGGTAGTTTAATGTAATTTTAGTATAATAGGTAGGGTAGGTTATTTAATAGTTTAATATAGTTTAATTTAATTTTAGTATAATAGTTAGGGTAGGTTAATTAATAGTTTAATTTAATTTTAGTATAATAGTTAGGGTAGGTTAATTAATAGTTTAATATAGTTTAATGTAATTTTAGTATAATAGTTAGGGTAGGTTAATTAATAGTTTAATATAGTTTAATTTAAAGGGACATGAAACCCAAAAATGTTCTTTCATGATTTAGGTAAAACATACAATTTTAAACAACTTTCTAATTTACTTCTATTATCTAATTTGTTCCATTCTCTTGGTATCATTTGTTGAAGGTTAGGGTGAGTGGGAGTGCGATCAGCGCCTAGGACTATATACCCGCTACACTATAAAGAAGACCCCCTAATAGGTCTAATGGAAGATACAATTATGGATAAATAGGAACGCCAAAGGCTAAGGTATAATTCAGGTGGCAACACTCTATACAATTAAAATAGGTAAAAACAATTTATTACATTTAAGTCATAAAATGAAAAACAACATGAATTAAATACAATGAGTTAAAAACACATATTTTAAAAGGATGGATCCTACTACAATGGTGTCTCAAGAAAAGAGGAGGAGGAGCCTAGCCAGTGGCAAGAGTGGGGGGTGACTCCACCACCCGATCTAAAAAGTACAACAGGGGCCTCTATTCTGAAGAGGAAAAAGTGGGGTTTCACCACATAAATTGGATAAAAGTGTTCTTAAAAACAAATGAATGCAACAAGTGGAACCAAAAAATCCAAAGTGGATTTACAACTCAAATATGTGTGTGGCGTGGAAAAACAACGTGTAAAATGGGAAAAAAGGATGGGAAAAAAGCGGATCAAACCCGGTTTGTCCAATAAAAAATGATATAAAATTGTATAAAAATGTCAAAAATTGTGTTGCAAAAACATAAGAAGAAAATAAGAAAAAAATGGATGATTAGTCCAATCAACAAATTCAATCAACAAATTCAAATGTGGACCATACACGTGATGGTGAAAGGGTGAAAATGCACAGTGACAAATATCCACAATAGGGTGACAAATATCCAATATTAAAAGTTAGACAACAATACTACAGAACATATGGAAAGCTAAAAATACTAGAGAACAATACTAGAGAACATATGAAAAACAAAAAATAAAAACAAAAAATAATAACAGAGTGAGTCTAATAATTCCTAAAAATGTCCTATAAAATGTCCATGACAAAAATCCATTAGGTGGAAAAGATCCACTGATAGAAACGATCCTAGGAGCTTGTCTCGATCCAGTATCCTAGTCTGTACAACATGGACCTGAAATCAAAAAAAGAAAGAACTCCTCAACATAAAGGGCCTAAGGGGTATAGCTTATTGGTAAATAAACTTACCCCAAAAACCGATGATCCTGGTACTGTATGAAGCCTCACAAATCTCTTGGGTAGTCTACGCGTTTCGGCCCAACAGTGGGGCCTTTTTCAAGACATCAACGATTCTTGAGACACCATTGTAGTAGGATCCATCCTTTTAAAATATGTTTTTTTAACTCATTGTATTTAATTCATGTTGTTTTTCATTTTATGACTTAAATGTAATAAATTGTTTTTACCTATTTTAATTGTATAGAGTGTTGCCACCTGAATCATTTGTTGAAGGAGCTGCAATGCACTAATGGTTTCTAACTAAACACATGGGTGAGCCAATCACAATCGGTATATTTATGCAGCCACCAATCAACAGCTAAAACCTAGGTTCTCTGCTGCTCCTGAGCTTGCCTAGATAATCCTTTCAGAAAAGGATAACAAGAGTAGGAAGCAAATTAAATAATAGAAGTAAATTGGAAAGTTGTTTAAAATTGTATGTTCTGTCTGAAATATGAAAGAATTTTTTTGGGTTTCATGTTCCTTTAATTCTACAGGTAAGTTTAAATTTATTATAAGATAGGGATGTTGTAATTTTAATTTAAAGATAGCGGGTTGTTAGGTTAAGGGGTTAATAGCTTAATTTAGTTTATGGTGATGTGGGGGGCTGGCAGTTTAGGGGTTAATAGGTTTAGTAAGTGGTAGTGATGTGGGAGTCCAGGAGTTAAGGGGTTAATACATTTATTTAGTTGTAGTGGGGTCTGGTAGCGGCGGAATGGGGGTTAATACTTTTATTTAGTTGCGGTGGGGTCTGGGAGCGGCGGAATGGGGGTTAATACTTTTATTTAGTTGCGGTGGGGTCTGGGAGCGGCGGAATGGGGGTTAATCATTTTATTTAGTTGTGGTGGGGTCCGGGAGCGGTGGGATAGGGTTTAAACATTTTAGTATAGTGGCGGTGTTTAGTGACAGGGTATAAATAAAGTTGGTAAAAAGCTGAATAGCAGCGAGATAGATGACTGCTAGTTAACAACAGTCCGATGCTCATCGCCCCGTACTTGGTGCACGGCTTTTTGACGGCTTTTTTAATAAATATGGAGATCGTATTCAGGTCTGCGGCCGCAATGTTAGGCGAGGGTATTGGTGCCGTTGAATGCAAGAAAGGTGACGGCTTGATAGATAGGCCTCCATGAGACCACAATGCAGGCAAATATGTTACTGATAAGGCCCAGTGGCCTGCAGTACTTCCTTGCCAAAATCAGCCTCAGAGGAGACATACAAGTCAAAATGGTAGAACTTAGTGAAAATATGCAAGAAGAACAAGTGATCAGTGACTTTTTTGCATATCTGGTCTATAGATGGCTCATTACAGAAGGTCCAAGAAGTGGAAACGATTGTATTGGAATAAGAAATGTGTTGAGGGGGAGTCTTTCCTGAAACCAAATATGCCTTATTTATTAAGAACGTAAAGCAAGCTGCTAAAGTAACTACCAAAGCTTTGTGACTCTTGGGAGGTCCAGAGAAATGGACAAACAAGGAAAGAGTTAGCATTTTCTACATAGAACGTAAGAGTGTACAAAAATGTATGCAAAAAGACTTGCAACACAAAGAGAGAGGCTGCAGGTTACTGGACTAGTATAATACTTTAGCCCACTTGAAATTGAGGTCAGACAAAGAAAGATAGAACAAAATGTTGATCAAATTACACAAACATACCCATTTATACAAGATAACTTTATTGGAGAAAAAATAAAAGTCCAACTGGACTCATACTCATGCACATACACACACATACAATTAAAACTAGCTGAAACTCAGAAAAAATAATTTTCTATCAAAGAGCACTCGAATAAATAATAATTTGTTGCTGCCAAGGAGTATCAAGTATATTATAATAATTCAACCCTGGGAGTCCACAAATAATTATAGACAGTGTGAAAGTATATCTGGTCAGTTTATAAGTCTTTTCCAAGAGCACCACCTCAGAGTGAGGAATAAGCACAATATTCTGTAATTTTGTGTACTGGGAAATCAATGTGTAAAATAGCTATCCTTACACAAAAATAGGTATTTTAGTAGCTTATTCACAAACTAGGTGATGGTTGCCTATAATTGTTTTTGCAGAAGTTGCAACTGGCGATTTTAAAATCTTAAATATATAGGATCCACCAATGTTTTCATATCAACCTTTGATTAGTCATAGGGTGTGGTATATGCCTTTAAGGCAGATATTCAGCGTTGCAATTGCTGTGTGTAACCCACCGCTTTTAATTATTGTATCTGTTGGGTAGCTCAATATAGTTTGTTTCTTAGTCACGTGCATACGCTACTGTTTGCAGTAAAGATATTATAGCAGTAAATGCAATGAATCACTGTCAATGACTGTTACCATCAGATATTAAGTCTGGAAAAAGTGTAGCTAAAACACTGAAACCAGCTCCTAATGTGTTAAGTACCGGTGAATAGCCGTCTTAGATAAATACTAGTTACAATATAATGAAGCTTCTTGTTACAAGTGTATTAATTACATAACATTGTAACCTGAAATTGGAGTGCTTACAATATGCGGAATCAACAGGTATCCTTTAAGTCAGACCATTGCTGGTCATATGGTGTAGTTTGAAGCAAATATTAAGGTGGTTGTAAATTATACGTTTTGCACAAAATTCAACTATCACTGAAGCCTAAGATTATATATCATTAGCTTCCTTAGTCTAACAATAGAACGTAAGAGTTCTTACCACATGCAGATTCTGAGGGAGACACTTGTTAGAATTTTCAGGAGTCGGTCACCAAGAAGGAACCAGGGGTCAAGTTGAGTGGAAACGCATGGGAACGGAGTTCCTACACTATTTTTGCAGGTGGAACTAAGTTCCCATTGGACAGAGAACAGAAATGGTTCAGTAAACACTTCTGCTGCTCGTGGGAGGAGCTGTAGCACAGTCTGGTTAGAGGGATAAGGGGATCCTCTAGTAATGAGCAGTAACAAAAAAGAAAAGAAAACAGTCATAATTGTTAGTTGCCCATAAAATCATGGATGTAATAGTTTCCCTTTTTGCCTCTAATAGTCTATTGAAGGGACATTGGAAAAAAGAAGTTGAAAATCGAAAATATGTTAATGGCCTAAGAAATGGGGGCCTTTTTCTGTATGTGACCGCTTTTTTGACTCTATTGGCTCCACTGCTTACAGATAAAATTCTGCAGCATGCAGGTGGAGAACATTTGTCATGTGATGAGGATTTGTACGCTGCATTTTTTGAATAGCAATTTCAGACAATACAGCTGCCTGCAGTATGGAAAATTACAAACTGTATTGTTTCCAGCAATAATAAACATGTTTGAGGGAGGGTCATGCATTTGACTGCATTGTTATTTCTGCCATTATACTTGAATTTGCTTAGCAGTTGACATTTCTTGCATTTATTATGTGTGTTTGCCAATAAGCTTCATTTTGATCAGTGCTGTTTACAATACAGCTCTTAATCCAGGCCACATCACTGTGCATGCAGTGCTGGCATAGACATATACTTCACACAGGCAGCTTAGTGTATACAACACTGTGTGACTCTCCAAAGGCTGAAGACCAGGAAATACTGACATCACAGAACACCCATACATAAGAATGATACTGAGAGAGTCAACAGTCATATACTAAGTACTCTAAAGTGACACAGAACCCTATGCACAATATCATACAATTCCTGATATAAGTCTGAGCTAGCATACATGTCAATGTACACACATACGTCTTGCATAGGTATCACTTTACACACATACGTCTTGCATAGGTATCACTTTACACACATACGTCTTGCATAGGTATCACTTTACACACATACGTCTTGCATAGGTATCACTTTACACACATACGTCTTGCATAGGTATCACTTACACACAAAAATGCCAGGTGGAAATTGAATTTCAGAGGAGACACCAGACTGAGCAACAATGCTGAAGTTATTCAGAGAACAATGTCTGTGGTTTTGGTAAAGTGCACCTGCTCTCAAATTTCATTTCCATATCTACTTCAATTTTGTTGCATGCATAATGAAGTCATACTGGTGTTGTATATTAGGTATGTAGAGACAGTAACAATTGTGAGAGGTCTGCTATATAACTGGTCTGTGATACATAATTAATTACCCTTTTTATCTCTGTCTGTGGAAAGGTTTATAAATGGGAAATTCTTGCAGACTAAAATTGCCAGATCATTCTTTTTCAAAGTGGAGGAGCTACAACTGCAAACATAATGTCTGGGTGTTATTTTAGGTTCCCTTGTCTGTTGTAAATTCTTTGAAAACTAACACTCTATTTTGTGGGCTATTGAAGCCTTTACCGTTTTGTGTTAATAAAGTAATATCAGTTATATAAATAACACAATAATATAAATAAAGTTTTTAGCAGGATAACAAGCTTTTGGATACTTTTGTCACTGGGCTATACACAAAACAAAAGTGTGTATCTGACAATTTCTGTGAACATGAACAAACAGGCAAATTTTATGAGCCAGCTGAGATAGCCAAGGTTGTAGGCGATCAAGGCCAGTTACTTAAAGCCCATGCTGCCCAACTACCATCTATAGGTGTCAAACTAGAGTTTATTATTATTACTGCCATCCTAAGCTCCTTATCCAGAACCTACAACTTGCTCCATCTGTGACTTTTGTTGCTCCTGCACCAGCATAAACTACTCTTACTTCTACGCTCTGAAAAAAAGTGTTGGTACTCTTAAAGCAGAGGCTTCCTCAAGTGTTGCAATACACAGATGGTTTCTTGAAAACAACTCTTCTGTATTAAAGCAAGAGAAAGCAAACTGTTTATGTAAAAGGCTATATATTAATATTTTAGGTTTTGAACTGCAGGCCAAGAGGCAGAATTCAGGATATAGTCCTTCTATAACTTGAGATAAAACAAATTTCCACATATTTTCAATGACTAAATTCAAAATATATAGAAAAAAAATAAACCAACCAGAAACTTACTTTGGTTTTAGCCTCAGTTTAATTTTTTTTATTCTTATGAAGAAATTCCTCTGTGATGCGATTCTCCTTTCTAATTATTTTGATCATTTCAATTGAGTTGGAAAACAAAATTTATGCTTACCTGATAAATTTCTTTCTTTCCGGAAATGGAGAGTCCACAACGTCATTCTAATTACTAGTGGGATTTTCAACTCCTGGCCAGTAGGAGGAGGCAAAGAGCACCCCAGCAAGCTGTTAAGTGTAACTGCCTTACCCATAACCCTCAGTCATTCAGCCGAAGGAAATGGAAAAGGAAGAAACACAAGGGTGTAAAGGTGCCTGAGGTTTACACAAAAAAACGGCCAAATTATAATTAAAAAAAGAGAGCAGGGGGGCAGAGCCAGATGCTGGAGGGAGCGGACATGTTTTAGCAGAGCTCCATTGAAAACACAAAATTAATACAAAGTTACCCGTATTTTCCTGTACTTAAAAACACCTCATTCCCTGAAGCATTTGGACTACCCAACACACTTTATTTGCAGAGACCAACAATTGCCGGCCACGCGGTCGAGAGAATTGGTGGTGGACAGAGGGAGACAGTGCCATCTGACCAGTCTAGTATTGAGGTCAAGAGCCATACCCAGGCTTTGTGGAAATCCATCTTAGCTATGGAGAATCTGGAAGCTGTTATCCGGGACCTGATGTTGGATTATGAAAGGAGATTTGCTGAGAGGATTGACAGGATCCTTGCTGCGTCACAATCGAGAGATGGTCTGGCCTGCAATACATTACACAGCATGGCAGTGGCAGAAATAACACCAGACGAGAGTGACATCACACAACAGCAGGTAGTGCCATTGTCTACTTTGCTGCCCTCGCTCGCAGTCTCCCTTTAAGCCTGGATTAGAGGAGGGGGTGAATATGGAGCGAGAGCTGCAGAAATCTAAGTCAGATTTGCCTACATCAGCCATACTACAAGAGGATTTGGACTTCCTCAATTTTCCCACAGATGTAGACCGAGAGACTGGTCTTCTTCACCCTGGGGGGAATGCAACCTTACTTTGTGGCGAGCAGTGGTGCAACGTCAGAGCGATTGTGCCTGGGAGTGCGGCCGTCTCCCATAAGTGCGACGCTGGCGTCTTGAGCGCTCTGTTCACGCCACATAGTCAGAAGAACATTCTACCTGCTTTTGTGTGCGAGGACATGATATTTTGGCGTAGAGGCGAGGGGTAAATGTTGGGCATGATTTTAATATACATGTTGTGTAGCCCACCTCTTTTGTGCTCCTAAAACTGGGGACATAATGGTGGACTTGTTTCTTAGAACTCCCCAGCTTGATAATAATAGCTGCTCTATATAACTTTAGCAAAAAGCAGCTTATTACTGTTATTCTGTATTTTGTTTCTCTCTCCCCTCTGCCTAATTGTATGATAGTCCTGTGTCTTACCGCTATATCAACCCAGATGTACTGGATGTATATTATTGATCACTGTATGGGCGGTAGTATATGGGCTCAGATTATGTTTATTTCATGATGTTGCTGGTCCCTTGCATGCAGTCCTTCTATGTGGTTATGGTATAGTACTTATACAAGTCTTTCTATATTTCTAAGATTGCATGTACTACTTTGGAACAATACTTCCTCGTTAGTAGCCTGTAATATATTGCTTGCTCCCTGGATTAAAGTGGGGAACTAAACAGTCAGTTACTTAATGGGAACTTTCATTTTATGTCCCCTATCTTTTAACATTAGAACAGTAAGCTACAATAACTGGGTACTCTGTTCTCTATTTTGACATGTTCTCAGGGAACTTAACTATTACTTATACTGTTTTACTATATAGTCATTGTTTAGGAGCACATATCAGGAGTCCAATAACTCTACTTCCTTGGTTGGGAATATTGTGCAAGGGCTCGACTTAGCTCCATATTGTAGTAAAGACATTATTCTATATGCTGTTTTACCCTGCATATTATAAGGTTTTCATGATCACAAGAGAAGTTACATAAAGGCTCTCGCCCCCCCATACTTGCAGTTAGGGGGTCAATGTAACCCTCTGTAATCTTAAGCAGAGTTTGGTAGCCTCTGCTCACCCTAAAGCGCATGCCCTAGGCATGAGCTAAAACTATACAACTATTAGATAACTTAAAAGTACTCCAAATGTGTTACTTGTTATAGGGATATATTGCATATAATAGATTTTATGCTGCATAATATGATACCTTCTCGGGAGGTTCAAAAATGGTTCATATACTGTCAGATAACATCCCATAGCTGTTGCAATATGTTTTTTAAAAGCCAAGAGTGGCCTTAGTTTGTTTAAGGAGGTGAAAGTCTAATTAAAGCTTATTGTGCAACTACCGTATCCCAGTGACGTGCAGTAATAAGAGGCAGGGGAGGCAGTGCCTCCCCTGTCCAATCAGGGAAAAAAAAGATTTAAATAATATTTATTTAAAATAAAAAAAAGTTTTTTTTTTTATTATTATTGGCGATTTTACAAAATGTACACAGTCACACACATCAGTATTATATTATTTTTCTGTGCTTGCGCAGCAGCCAAAATCAGTTAGCATTTCCATTTGTTGCGCAATTAGGAGGCAGAGAGCCGGTCCGCTGCCCTCCAATAATTGCGCAACAATGGATTTAAATTGCAATCCTCTCTTTGCTTGTAGCTGCGCCACCCACTGGTGACTCGCCGGG
This sequence comes from Bombina bombina, assembly GCF_027579735.1. Lineage (NCBI taxonomy): Eukaryota > Metazoa > Chordata > Amphibia > Anura > Bombinatoridae > Bombina > Bombina bombina. Next base: position 43,774,686 of record NC_069505.1, on the reverse strand, counting down.
CCCTCAGTAGCTCCAATGGAGGCGGTTCTCTAAACCGCCTCCATGATGAGCTCTACATCACTCAGCCAATCAGCATTCAGCACTGCCTGCTGATTGACAGAGTGAGTGACGTGTTAGTCACGTGACGTCGCGCCGGGCTTGTCAGTTTAGGGCAGCGGGAAGAAGAGAGGGAGCTTCTGCTGCTGCCACTGCGTGCCCATCTCTGCCGAATTTAAAAGTGCTGCTGGCCTGACACTGACAGTGAGCTCAGCTTGTGTGCTCAGCCTCATTGAGTCAGTCAGTGACAGGCAGGCAGCAGCTGCGGTTGTTCGCATTGTGGCTGAGATTGAAGCCTGAAGTAGCAACTAGTCCTGGAGGACTCGAGGAGAGACGAGTAGTCACTAGTCAAGACTACTACTGTGTCTATGTGGCGCGCGTGCCACTGCAGGTGGCATGGAGAAGAGTGACCGGTCCCAGGGGCCAGGCCAGGAGGAGCCGAGTGTAGGAGGAGGACAGGAGCGGAGCGGACACGGAGCTCAGCCACGTGGGACACCAGGTTAGAACCTAGCTAGGCCAAGTGTGCTCTGTGCTGTGCAGCCCTGAACTCCTGAGAGTTTGCTGAGCTGGCCTGGCTGAAAGTCATAAAGGCCTTTTTCCCCTCACTGAGCTCAGAGCTGACATTATGCCTTATTATTGCTCAATGCTTGGTGTGACTGTGGTGTGGTGTGAGTGAAAATTGGATGATCATATATATTATATGGTAGCAGGGGCATCATAACTTGGGTATTTAATAAAATCAGAATATGCCATCCTCAACTAAGTGTCTGTTGTTGTGTACTGTGCTGTGCTTAACTGCTCAATTCCTGGCAACAATACTGTCTCCCCTCCCCTGTGTCTCTCCCCTCCTCCCCTGTGTCTCTTCCCCCCTCCCCTGTGTCTCTCCCCCCTCCCCTGTGTCTCTCCCCCCCTCCCCTGTGTCTCTCCTCCCCTCCCCTGTGTCTCTCCTCCCCTCCCCTGTGTCTCTCCCCCCTCTCTCCCTGTGTCTCTCCCCCCTCCCTCCCTGTGTCTCTCCCCCCTCCCTCCCTGTGTCTCTCCCCCTCCCTCCCTGTGTCTCTCCCCCTACCTCCCTCCCTCCCTCCCTCCCTCCCTCCCTGTGTCTCTCCCCCCTCCCTCGATCCCTACCTGTGTCTCTCCCCCCTCCCTCCCTCCCTGTGTCTCTCCCCCCTCCCTCCCTGTGTCTCTCCCCCCTCCCTCCCTGTGTCTCTCCCCCCTCCCTCCCTCTCTGTGTCTCTCCCCCCTCCCTCCATCTCTGTGTCTCTCCCCTGTCTCTATCCCCCCTCTCCCCTGTCTCTATCCCCCCTCTCCCCTGTCTCTATCCCCCCTCTCCCCTGTCTCTATCCCCCCTCTCCCCTGTCTCTATCCCCCCTCTCCCCTGTCTCTATCCCCCTCTCCCCTGTCTCTATCCCCCCTCTCCCCTGTCTCTGTCCCCCCTCTCCCCTGTCTCTATCTCCCTTTTCTCTATCCCCACTCTCCCCTGTCTCTATCCCCCCTCTAACCTGTCTCTTTCCCCCCTCTCCCCTGTCTCTATCCCCCTCTCCCCTGTCTCTATCCCCCTCTCCCCTGTCTCTATCCCCCCTCTCCCCTGTCTCTATCCCCCCTCTCCCCTGTCTCTCTCTCTCCCCTCTGTCTCTCTCTCTCTATCTCTCCCCTCTGTCTCTCTCTCTCTCCCCTCTGTCTCTCTCTCCCCTCTGTCTCTCTCTCTCTCTCTCCCCTCTGTCTCTCTCTCTCCCCTCTGTCTCTCTCTCTCTCTTCCCTCTGTCTTTCACTCTCCCCTCTGTCTCTCTCTCTCTCTCTCCCCCCCCCTGTCTCTCCCCTCTGTCTCTCCCCCTCTCTCTCCTCTGTCTCCTCTCTCTCTCTCTCTCTCCCCTCTGTCTCTCTCTCTCTCCCCTCTGTATCTCTCTCTCCCCTCTGTCTCTCTCTCTCTCCCCCTCCTCTCTCTCTCTCTCCTCTCTCTCCCTTCTGTCTCTCTCTCCCATCTGTCTCTCTCTCTCCCCTCTGTCTCTCTATCCCCTCTGTCTCCCTCTCTCTCTCCTCTCTCTCTCTCCCCCTCTGTCTCTCCCTCCCCCTCTGTCTCTCCCTCCCCTCTGTCTCTCCCTTTCTCCCTCCCCCCTCTCTCTCTCCCCTCTGTCTCTCTCTACCCTCTGTCTCTCTCTCTCTCCCCTCTCTCTCTCCCCTCTGTCTCTCTCTCCCCTCTGTCTCCCTCTCTCTCTCTCTCTCTCCCCTCTCTCTCTCTCCCCCTCCCCCTCTGTCTCTCCCTCCCCCTCCCCCTCTCTCTCTCTATTTCTCTCCCTCTCCCCCTCTGTGTCTCTCTAGCCATCTCTCTCTCCCTGTCTCTCCCACCCCCTCTGTCTCTCTCCTTACATGTCTCATTCTCCCCCATGGTCTCTTTCTCTGTCTCTCTCTCCTCTGTCTCTATTTGTGTCTCTCTCTCCCCTCTGTCTCTCTCTATCTCTCTCTCCCTGTCTCTCCCACCCCCTCTGTCCAATTTACATCTAATTTCCTTCATTCTCTTGATATCCTTTGTTGAAAATAATATCTAAATATGCTCAATAGCTGCTGATTGGTGGCTGCACAATAGATACCTCATGTGATTGGCTCACCCATGTACATTGCTATTTCTTCAGCAAAGGATATCTAAAGAATGAAGACATATCCTAGCCAGTGCCTCACCTGCCTCCGACCTCACTGCACGTCACTGCCGTATCCCTAACTACATGTTATTTATTATTGAAGTATTTTTATAGTCCAGAGCAGCGGTCGCCAACCAGTGGTCTGTGGACCACTGGTGGTCAATGAGAAGATGTTGGTGGTCCTTAAAACCATCAAGCAGGAATTAATCTCATCCGATGGTGTCACCCCCGTCGAGCTGCAACTCCCTACAGTGCCTGGCTGGACATCAGTGAAAACCGACGGAGGAGTTAAATTACAATCTCCCTATGCACTTTGCGTAGTACTGCGCAACTTGCGTAGCTAGATTGTATTTTTAACTCCTCCCGCCCGGCACACTGCTCAGAGGAAGATGCTTCCATTCTAAAGCCAGCAGAGGTTGGTATAGTCTTGGCTTTAAATAGTGGAATTCAAGTATATAAACAAAGAAAATTTTAAAAACAAAAATTCTCTCATATTTAATTTATTTTCTTCCCTTTACCTGTCTCTTTGTAGTAGTTTTTCTATTTCCTTCAGATGGACTTACATCACTGTTGGTCTTCCTCCCCTCCATCTTCTTTTTGTTTAATTAAATATTAATTATTTTTCATTCTAATAATTTTCCTGCGCACAAAGCCATTCCACCTCAATTCCAGTAATTGCCATCCAGCAGATCAGCCATATCCCACCAGTATTATAGTAATTGCCAGTAACATCAGTTGTGGTTGGCTCACATCCATATTGAGAGCTTTCTGATATAAACTTAATTTATGACTCCAATGTCTGTCCATGATCATAACTAGTTTTAAATAATTCCTAACTGGGGAGGTAACTTGGAAGTCTTGTGGTCCTTTTAAACAATTATTTTTTTCTACTTTCTGCCTCTGTTTCAAGCTCTGTTTCCAGCTCAAAAGTTGGCACTCACCCTTCATCGGTCATTTGGAAGTATTCTCTCAGTTCTGTTATTCAGTTAGTTAATTCCAAAAAATAATTCTTAAAAATGTGTAAACATATACTGTAAACTTAGCTATGGTTATACTAGTTATGTACAGTATGTGTGTATATATGCAGTATATATATATATATATATATATATATATATATATATATATATATATATATACATACACACACACATTATAGAGATTTGTACCTTTTTTTTAAAAAAAATTCATGTTACTGGTCCACGGGATTCAAAATTGTGAGTTTAGTGGTCCCTGAGGTCCGAAAGGTTGGCGACCTCTAATCTAGAGGTCCAAAAGTGGCCCATATAACTTAAAAGTATTATCTACTGTGATAGCATTTGTAGTAACTTTCATACAGTTCTAAGAGCCCAAAAGCGACCTGAGCATTATCCTCCCTGTTGCAACAGAAGTCCATGAGTGGCTTCTAGCTGACTGGGGGATTTGTATTTTGCAATTTTTTCTTCCTATTGCTCTAGCATTGAGAGTGCATTTAGTTTTGTTTTAATATAGTTAGTACAATAAGACATTAGAGACGTGGGGAACCCAGTTATCTAAGGCTCAGAGGGCTTTGAGTTTAGGGCTCCAAATGTGTCATTCCATATTCTTTACAAGGTCAATGTATCGCTGCTTTGTATTGATTTTGATTGATTGTTACTCTCAATCTTTACTCAGTCCTGGTGTCAACCTGAGATAAGCCTGACTTTATTTCTTGGACCCCTCCTATGTGAGTGTTAATTTACAATATAACTGTTATAAAATGGGGAGTTGTGTTATGCTACATGTTAGTTTGTGCTCTAGAATCTCTTGTTAAGCGTATAACCTGTGTAAATAATGAGAGTACTGGATAACACCTGTAGCTCCCGTAATGGGGACACCCAAGATTTGTATATGTTTATATATTTCTGTGTCAATGTGGGATGAATTTGTCCTGAGTTGTATTTACTTCCTCAATAAAAAAATATCCGGAAAGAAATTTATCAGGTAAGCATACATTTTGTATTCTTTCCTATGACATGGAGAGTCCACAACGTCATTCCAATTACTACCAATACCCAAGCTAGAGGACACGGAATGAACAGGGAGGGAGAAAAAGGCAGGAGGGCCTAAACAAAAGGCACCACCGCTTGAAGAACCTTCCTCCCAAAAGAAGCCTCAGCCAAGACAAAAGTATCAAATTTGAAGAATTTGGAAAAAGTATGCAAAGAGGACCATGTTGCCGCCTTGCAAATCTGTTCCACAGAAGCTTCATTTTTGAAAGCCCAAGAAGAGGAGACAGTCCTAGTGGAATGAGCCATAATTCTCTCAGGAGGCTGCTGTCCAGCAGTCTCATAAGCCAAACGAATCAAACGTCTCAACCAGAGAGACAGAGAAGTAGAAGAGGCTTGCTTTCCAGAGAAAACCACAAACAGGGCAGAAGATTGCAGAAAATCTTTAGTAGCTTGTAAGTAAAATTCTAGAGCCCGCACAACATCCAAGTTATGCAAAAGACGTTCCTTTTGAGAAGAAGGATTAGGACAAAAAGAAGGAACAACAATTTCCTGATTAATGTTTCGATCCGATACCACCTTAGGGAGAAACCCCAATTTAGTACGAAGGACCGCCTTATCTGCATGAAAATTAAGGTAGGGGGAATCACACTGCAGATCTGAAAGCTCAGACACTCTGCGAGCGGAAGAAATGGCAACAAGAAACAAAACTTTCCAGGATATCAGTTTTATATCAACAACATGCATTAGCTCAAACGGAGCCTGCTGCAAAACTTTAAGGACTAAATTAAGGCTTCAAGGGGGGCAACAGTTTTAAACACAGGCCTGATTCTAACCAGGGCCTGTACAAAGGCTTGAACATCTGGTAGGCATGCCAGACGTTTGTGCAAAAGAATAGATAACGCAGAAATCTGACCCTTTAGAGTACTGACGAGAAACCCCTATCCAGTCCATCCTGAAGTAAAGACAAAATCCGGGGAATCCTCACCCAGCTCCAGGAGAACCCCTTAGATTCACACCAAGAAAAATATTTATGCCATATCTTATGGTAAATCATGCGAGTAATCGGTTTTCGACCTTGAATCATAGTTTCAATGACCGCTTCAGAAAAACCACGTTTAGACAGAACTAGGCGTTCAATCTCCAAGCAGTTAGCTTCAGAGAATCTAGGTTTGGATGGAGGAAAGGACCCTGAAGTAGAAGGTCTTTCCTCTGAGGTAACCTCCAAGAAGGTAGAGATGACATCCTCACTAGATCCGCGAACCAGATTCTGCGAGGCCATGCAGGAGCTATTAGTATCACCAATGCTCTCTCCTGTTTGATACAAGCAATGACTCGTGGAAGGAGAGCAAACGGAGGAAACAGATATGACAGAGAGAACATCCAAGGAACTGCTAGAGCATCTATCAGAATGACCTGAGTATCTCTTGACCTTGAACCGTACTTTGGAACCTTGGCATTTTGGTGGGAAGCCATCAGATCCAACTCTGGAACCCCCCACTTGAGGGATATCTGAGAGAACACTTCCGGATGGGGAGCCCACTCCCCGGGATGAATAGTCGGTCTGCTCAGAAAATCTGCTTCCCAGTTGTCCACTCCTGGAATGTGGATGGCAGATAGGAGACAATTGTGGGCTTCCGCCCACTGCAGAATGCGAGTCACCTCCTTCATGGCTAAGGAACTCTGAATCCCTCCCTGGTGATTGATGTAAGGCCACTGAGGTGATGTTGTCTGACTGGAATCTTACAAACTGGACCAACCACAGTTGAGGCCACGCTGATAGGGCATTGAATATAGCTCTCAACTCCAAGATGTTTATGGGAAGAGAGGACTCTTCCCGAGACCATAGGCCATGAGCCTTTAGAGGGCCCCAAACAGCTCCCCAGCCTGACAGGCTGGCGTCCGTAGTCACAATTTCCAAGGAAGGTCTCTGAAAGCAAATGCCCCGAGACAGATGTTCCTGTGACACCCACCACGAGAGAGAGTATCTTGATAGAGGGTCCAGATTTATCCTCTGAGATAAATCTGAATGATCTCCGTTCCATTGACGGAGCATACTGTCATGTTTAAGTGCTGCTGTACCTTTAATTCTGGCATAATCACCTTTCCTGACTCTGGCTGTGTATATAAGTCTGACACTCCCCTAAGAAACTGCTTGGATATTGTCTTGCAACCTCAGTTCAAGTCTAAGCTAAACTGAGTGAAGTTACCTCTCTGTTTGCTTCATGCCTGTTTGTTTTTCCTTGTGCTCTAAGCCTCTCTGTGTGTGGGGATTTTCCAGGAGATTTCAAGGTAATCTACAATCTGGGAGGAATCCTTTAACAAACACTTCTGCTGTTAATTTGTTTCCTAAAGGTGAGTCCGCACTACTAATCTGGATCACCAGCTGAATGTCTGGGCTCAAACACAGCCCTTTTCTGACACAGCTGCAAGATTCTCTGGAGTAGTTTGTAAGTAATTTTGCATATTGTTGCTGTGAATCTCACTGAAATACAAATACTTCAATTTAATGGGACTCAGAGTGCATAACATATTGAACTCTCCTCTTTCTAATCAATTGAACATTTGTATCTGGGTTCCTCATATGCTTAAAGCTGTATGCTGTTAATTTACATTTACCTATGTCCTGGGAGTTTTCTTTGTTAGCTAATTAACCACAACTGCTCTTAACTCATATTTCAGTTATCTGCAACATTCTCAAATACTTACTTACCAGTTACTATTCCACTTGGCTTTATTTTCAAGTTGTGTGCATTTATTTGCTTTAATTGTTATTCCTCTCTCTGCAGTTCAACTGCTCATGTTGTATAGACCCAAACTAACTTTTATATTCTTGGGAGAGATAGGAATATCTATATTAAATGTAAGATTAATTAGGAGTAACATACCTTATATGTTATATCCTTTAATCCTACGTACACACTTACCTTTTATAGCTAGTTAGGAATATGCAGATAACTAGTAGGTGTGACACATACAAAGCTGCAGCGGTCATAGATGGAACCGAGCAAAAGGAATTATGTTCATGGATGCCACCATCAGACCAATCACCTCCATACATTGGGCCACAGATGGACAAAAAAGGAAGTTGAAAAAAATCTTCATGGACATGGAATCTATTATAGTCCCTAGGAAACACACTTTGGTAGATGGAACTAGAGAACTTTTCTCCAAATTCACCTTCCACCCATGGGAACGTAGAAAAGACAACAGCATCTCTGTATGAGATTGGACTGGTTGAAAAGATGACACCTGAACCAAGATGTCATCTAGATAAGGCCCTAAAGCAATTCCCTGGGATCTGATCACAGCCAATAGCGCCCCCAGAACCTTTGTGAATATTCTGGGAGCAGTGGCCAGACCAAATGGAAGTGCAACAAATTGGAAGTGCTTGTCCAGAAAGGCAAACTTCAGATACTGATGGTGTTCACTATGAATGGGAACGTGAAGATATGCGTCCTTCAGGTCTATGATCATCATAAACTGACCTTCCTGTACCAAAGTAAGAATGGAACAAATAGTTTCCATCTTGAAGGACGGAACCCTGAGGAATTTGTTAAGACACTTGAGGTCTAGAATGGACCGAAAAGTGTCCTTTTTGCGAATGGGAACCACAAATACATTTGAATAGAATCCTAGACCCTGTTCTGCTAGAGGGACAGGAACAATAACTCCTAGAGAGTATAGGTCTTTTACACAGTTTAAGAAGGTCTTGACAGGAGAAATCTGCCCCTGGGAGGGCAAGACTTGAATCCCATTCTGTAACCCTGTGATACTATGTCCACCGCCCAAGGGTCTGGGATATCACTTATCCATACTTGATGAAAAAGAGAAATCCTGCCCCCCCACCTGATCCACACTGGAATCGGGGGCGGAACCTTCATGCTGATTTAGAGTCAGCAGAAGGCTTCTTGTTTTGTTTTCCCTTGTTCCAGAGCTGGTTGGATTTCCAAGAAAATCTGGGTTGATCTGGTTTTGAAGAGGAAGAGGAGGACTTTGTCCCTTAAAGTTACGAAAGGAACAAAAATTAGAAGTCTGACAACCTCTAGGTCTTTTCTTCTTGTCCTGAGGTAGGAAAGATCCCTTTCCACGCTAATCTCTGAAATTATCTCTGTCAGACCAGGTCCAAACAGAGTCTTTCCCTTGTAAGGTAAAGCCAAAAGCTTGGCCTTAGAAGAGACATTGGCCGGCCAAGATTTTAACCACAGAGCCCTGCAAGCTAGTACCGTGAAGCTAGACATCTTAGCTCCCAGAGGAATAATAAAAATATAATACAAGTATTGGCCAATTTGAGAGTCTTATCCTATCTTGGATCTCCTCTACTGTAGTTTCCTCTGTAATAAGAATCAGACAAGGCATTGCAACAATAAGATGCAGCTCCTGCAACCATAGCAATACTTGCTGCTGGTTGCCACTGTAACCCTTGATGGATATACATCTTTTTTAAGTAAGCCTCTAGCTTCTTATCCATTGGGTCCTTAAAAGAGCAACTATCCTCTATAGGAATGGTAGTTCTCTTAGCACCTTCTACCTTAAGAACAGTGCGCCATGAGTCACAAATAGTCGGAAACAGGAAACATCTTCTTAAAAACAGGGGAAGGGGAAAAATGAAACCCTAGCTTATCCCATTCCTGAGCAATAACTTCAGACATCTTGCTAGATACAGGAAAAACCTCCTCAGAAGATGGGGAATCATAAACTCTATCCAATTTAGAAGACTTTGTGGGGTTGACAGCAACCAAAGGTTCAGAGTTATCGAAAGTAGCTAGAACCTCTTTCAGTAGTAACCAAAGATGTTCAAGTTTAAATCTAAAATTAACCTCTGAAGATTCTGAAGATTTTACCACCAAGAAGTCAGAGTCTGATATCTCACCTTCAGAAGTTACTGAAGTATTTTCCTCATCAGACAATTGAGAAAGGTTGACCAACGCAGACTTAGAGGGGTCAGAAATCTTACTAGCGATCAAATGTTTAGATTTTCTTTTTCGCTTACTTGACAAAGGCACTGTTACTGCAGAGGTAATCTGAGCGGCAAAATCCCCAGGTAAATAAACACCCCCGGGAGGATTAGGAGACACAGAAGGCACAGTATGAGACACAGTTAAGGAGAAAGCTGAGGCATGTCACACATAGCATCCTCCTGAGAGACATTTGGCTCAGAAGGGAGTAATTTATCTTTAAATTTTAAAGGAACAAAATTGCATTGGGAGGACAATTTGAGCCTCTAAACACAGTAAGCACTTGTCCACAGACATTGACTGATCTAAATCAGGATCCATTACTGTAGTCACAGCCACAGAAAAATATAACCCAAATTTAAATTAAAATATCAAATTAATTTGAGGTTGATAAGAATTAGGCGTTCTTATTTAATTACAAAAAATAAATAGCCTAAAAAAAATAAACCCTCAGATGCCTGAGGCTCCTACCGTACAAGAGAAAAATACCACAGTAGTAATTGGAAATGCTGACTTGATAAGTACACTAATCCTCTAACGATCTGCTTAGCTGCGATCAAGGATCTGACACAAACTCTTGATGCGAGGCACTCCTACGCACCACAAACTCACTTAGCTCCTTTTCGTAATAGCGGAAGTGCAGGTGTCACGTGAGCTGGGAGAAATACACTGCCCCACTAAAAACACATGCAATAGAAAGAAAACGGCTTAATAACGACTGTTGAACATAACTCTTTAAAAAACTGTCCCCACATGTCTAGTAACATAATAAAACCTGAGCCACTGATGCCAATAAACAGAGAAGTGCTTGTAAATAAAAACCACAAAGCAACATGTCTGCAAAAAGTCCCAATTAACGTTATGTTCCCCAACAATAAAGTGAACTCCTTAGCCAAGTGAAATCCTCTCAAACTGTGTAGATGTCTCAAGTTAAACACATAATGTATATCTGTCCCCAAAAATGTATCCTTAACTAGAAAAGGATAACTTGTGCCAGGAAAGGATCCATAAGAGGATTAACCTCTTAAGTGCTGCTGTCCTTCAGTACCTAGAAGGCAAAGGCACTTACCTTAGATCTGCAGGACAGATGCTGCTCCTTAGGTGTGGCAGGTACTTTAGTCCCTCTCATGGACCTGTAGGAAAATAAAGAACAGAGTAACCAACTCTGGCTTTTTTCAAAGGTGAAGCAAAGTGATAAAAACATAAATTATGCTTACCTGATAATTTAATTTTCTTCAGTGGGAAAGAGTCCACAGCCACATTCATTACTTGTGGGAAATAAGAACCTGGCCACCAGGAGGAGGCAAAGACACCCCAGCCAAAGGCTCAAATACTCCTCTCACTTCCCCTATCCCCCAGTCATTCTGCCGAGGAACAAGGAACAGTGGAAGAAACATCAAGGTGAAAGGGTGCCAGAAGACTCCACACAAAAACGCTTCAAAAACGGGTGGGGGGCTGTGGATTCTTTCCCACAGAAGAAAATGAAATGATCAATTAAGCGGCTGTGGAAAGAGTCCACAGCCGCATTCATTACTTGTGGGAAAATTATACCCAAGCCAAAGAGGACACTGTATGCCAAGAACGGGAGGGTAAGAGGCGGCCCAATCTGAGGTTAACAGAACTGGACCACATCCCTAAAGAAAAAAGTCCTACTTCATCCAAAAACCGGGAACAAAAACCATGAAGAAAAATGGCCCCAAGGACACAAACGACCATCCCAAGCCTGGCTAAAAATCACTCGCAACGCAACCGAGCCAACAGGACTCAAAGCACACTATCGCCCAAAGGCAGATCCCAGACACACGCCCCCATAAAGGGGCCCGACCAAAAAAAGTAATAAGGAGAGGGATAACTAACCAGGACTCTGTCTTCCAAAACACAGACCAAATCTAGCTCATGAGACTCAAAAGAACCTCAGCAGATACCAAGAAAAAAGGGCATCATCAGCCAAACGCGACCAGGGCAAAGACCAAAAAGAGAAACAGCAAAACCGCACAGACGGCTAAGTAGTATGCCATAGTGCAAGCCACAGAACAAAAGGAAAAAAACCCTTGTCCAGCTCCCCAGCTGGAGGTAACCAAGAAGTAAGCTTCCAACCATAACAAGACCGGGGTGCCTCCCGACGAAAACCCAGCAGCCCGGGATAAAAGGAACCAGCAAAACTAAGTTCCTAGGCGAAACACTCCTCAATGGAGGGAAAATTCAAAGGGTCCAAACCCCCTTGAGAGCTCAGAGAGCACCTCAACAGAGACCCAATGCATCTAAAAGAAAAAAGAGGCATCTGACAAATCGAAAGATGACCAGAACCCCAGCATAGGATCCTGAGATAACCAGGAAAGTCTTTCACCACCAAATAACCGACGCAGCGAGGACCGCCCACACATGTAAAGACCAACTTGTCAAAAAAAAACAAGAACAAGAGGGAAGAAAACAACTAGCCACATCAAAAGAATGTGACCAGAATACAGACAGAACCCAGAAGCCAATTCCCAAGGGTATCTCCATCCCTGAACCAGGGAGTAACTAGGAAAACACCCACAGAGAGACAAAAGTCCCCCAAGGGAAGACTGAGGACAAGGGAACCATGCTCACTGGACATGAAACTCGACACAAGAGTCAAAACGACCCAAATGAGCCAGCCCCAAAAGGAGCAGAGACTATCCAAGGAGTAATCTCAGGGCCCCACAACAGATGCTTTTGTGTAAGCTATGAGGACAAAGTTACTCATACCAAAGCACTCCACAGGAATGCTGATTCAAGGTTTGAGCTCCAAAGGAAGTCTAGAACCCATTCCCTCACAGAAACAAAGGCCCCAAACAGCCCGAAGAAGGGACCAGACTCTCTAAAAGAGAGAAAATGAAGAACCCCTTCCAGATGCAATCCGATATCGGGGGGAGAAAAACGGGACAGTTATAAACGGAGCTATACCAACACCATCCAGAAAAAAACGCAGTCCCATCCCAGATCCGCCATAGACCTGAAGGTGGAGGACGTCACAAAGAGTCTGCCACGAACTGAAACCCCAAGTTCAATGAGGAAGTAACCCGAAAAAAGGGGAATTCTAGAAAACCTCAAGAAAAAAGACTGTGAAAAACAGAGAACCTATCTCAAGGCAATAGAAACCTCGACACAGAGTCAAACTCCGCGACTAGGGTCCCACGTCACCCCCCGACCTAAAGAGGGTGGAATAGAATTCCGGAAAAAAAACAGAACCAGAACTGAGTTCCTGCCAGAGGAGACCTCCAGCAACAGCGGAGAGGTGAACCAGCCCTCCCCCATGGCAAGCCCCAAGCTAGCCACCCAACAGCACAGCTGCCGTATCACAGAGAATGCAACAATATAACAATAAAACAAACACTCAAGGTCCCACCGGACCCGCCAGGCACAACATGTGTCATTGACAACTTAACAAGGTGCACACAAAACTCTGGAACTAACAAGTCCGTGAACAACTTTCATGGAAGCAATAAAAGGCAAGTCCCAGAAATTCCCGAAGGAATAAGCAAATAAAAAATGTCCTAACCGGATGAAAGAAAGTAAGGCAGCCCGCAGGCATCCGCAAAGATAAAAAAATCTGGAAAAAAACATGAGCGACTGACAGGCGATGATCCACACCACTAGTCTAGCTCAAAGCACCATTCGAGGACTGCGCATTCCCCGACTGAGAGGATCCCCCAATAAGTCAAAAAGACAACTGAGTAAGACGTGCAGCTGAGCGATCCGATAACAAAAAGTGCAACATGGAGGAATAATCACCCCCGGGGGAACCTGCATAGACCCGCCCGGAGCTTGAACACCCTTCTCCTGAATTGTGAGATGTCTCAACCCCAGAGTCAATACCCACTACACAAGCAGAGTGATCACATAAGAAACATGATTAAACATGTACCCCTCCCTGTTCACAAACCCCCCTAAGGAAGGAATTATCCCATGATTCCCAGATCCTAACAGAGGAGCCTCACTGAGACCCATACCTGTCTGTCACATAACAACATAACATTCATATAGATAAAATGAAACAATCTTACCGGATTCTACGCCGTGGAACAGTAACACAGCCCTTCAAGTGTGACGGATAGTCGCCTCCGCCATGGACTTGAGAGAAGATAGCAGGTAGTGAAGCAAAGGTTAGGCAATGCCAAGTGCTAGAGGAGCTGATAATACGTTTCGGGATGGTGTCGCAGAGAGAACTCCCACTGCATCTCCGAACTCTAACATTCGCCCAGGTCCTCACTGAGAGACTAACAGGACTACTCAAAACTCCTGTCCCATTGCGAAGAGTACTACCCTCCATGAGAGACACACTTTATGTAAAAATTAATAAAAGTACTTTCCTTAAAAAATAAAACTTCTGACACTGCTCTGCCAACCTCCTGGGACGAAAGGCAAAGAATGACTAGAGGATAGGGGAAGTGGGAGGAGTATTTGAGCCTTTGGCTGGTGTATCTTTGCCTCTTCCTGGTGGTCAGGTCTTATTTCCCACAAGTAATGAATGCGGCTGTGGACTCTTTCACATTAGGAAGAAAATAAAAGCAAGGACTACCCTGCCACCTTTTAACTGTTTAAAAACCACCACTACTCTAACTGAAAAGACTGACGTGGACACAGAAAAACACCAATCCTTGCTTGCAGGGAAAAGTAAAAAAGCAAGGTTATGTCCAGCACATGCTAACCCAATAAGGAGAACAGCCACAAACAACTGCCAAGCTTGCAAATAACATATGAATAAAGAAAAAATTGAAGTTCTCCTTGATTAGTACAAATAATTTTCAAAATGTATCCCATATAAGAAATATCTCCTGATATTAAATAAATTTTGAAGATTATTTGTACTAATCAAGGAGAACTTCCGTTTTTTCTTTATCTATATTGCAGGAAAAGGATAAAAAGATTAAAAATCTTCAGACACCAACTTTGCACAGTCTCCATTGATAGAGACAAAGAGAATGACTGGGGATTATGGGTAAGGGAAGTTACACTTAACAGCTTTGCTGGGGTGCTCTTTGCCTCCTCCTGCTTGCCAGGAGTTGAATATCACACTAGTAATTGGAATGACGTTGTGGACTCTCCATGTCATAGGAAAGAAAATATATTTATGTTTAAAATAATAAACACAACAAGGAAGAATATCTACTTTATAATTTATATCCAATACGTATTATACATTTTATTTTAAACATTGTATATATAATGAAGTCTGACCTTGCATTGATTTTCAATATTTAAAATGGTATGCATTGTCCTGTATACTGCATATTATTTTAGGTATAGCATATAAATTAAAATGCATTTATGTTAGCTTGTTGTGTTTATTAGTGATAACATAGATGAATATTGGCTAGATTACGAGTTTTGCGGTATGAGTAAAAAAGCAGCGTTAAGGCCCATAAGGCTGCTTTTTCACTACCGCTGGTATTACGAGCCTTGCAGGTTTAGGGGCACCGCATACTTTTTTGGCCGTACCGCAAATTAACTTACGCAATTTGCGTAAAGTCTTTTTCAATGGGACTTCCATAGCGCAGGTATTACAAGCTTTTTCTGGGAGGCCAAAAAGTGAGCGGTACAGCCTATCCCTCAAGATTAATAACGCAATCTAAAGTCAGTAGTTATGAGTTTTACACTACAAAGCTGTAGCATAAAACTAATAACTAAAGTGCTAAAAAGTACACTAACACCCATAAACTACCTATTAACCCCTAAACCGAGGCCCTCCCACATGGCAAACACTAAAATAAAATTATTAACCCCTAATCTGCCGCTCCCGACATCGCCTCCACTATAATAAACATATTAACCCCTAAACCGCCGCACTCCCGCATCGCAAACACTAGTTAAATATTATTAACCCCTAATCTGCCGCCCCTAACATCGCCGCCACCTACCTACATTTATTAACCCTAATCTGCCGCCCCCAACGTCGCCGCCACTATACTAAAGTTATTAACCCCTAAATTTAAGTCTAACCCTAACACCCCCTAACTTAAATATAATTAAAATAAATCTAAATAAAAATTCCTATCATTACCTAAATAATTCCTATTTAAAACTAAATTCTTACCTATAAAATAAACCCTAAGCTAGCTACAATATAACTAATAGTTACATTGTAGCTAGCTTAGGGTTTATTTTTATTTTACAGGCAAGTTTGTATTTATTTTAACTAGGTACTCTAGTTATTAAATAGTTATTAACTATTTACTAACTACCTAACTAAAATAAATACAAATTTACCTGTAAAATAAAACCTAAACTGAGTTACACTAACACCTAACACTACAATTAAATAAATTACCTAAATAAAATAAAATTACCTAAATTACAAAAAAACAAACACTAAATTACCCAAAATAAAAAAAGACATTATCAGATATTTAAACTTATTACACCTAATCTAATAGCCCTATCAAAATAAAAAAGCCCCCCAAAATAAAAAAAACCCTAGCCTAAACTAATCTACCAATAGCCCTTAAAAGGGCCTTTTGCAGGGCATTGCCCCAAAGAAATCAGCTCTTTTACCTGTAAAAAAAAATATAAACACCCCCAACAGTAAAACCCACCACCCACACAACCAACCCCCCAAATAAAATCCTAACTAAAAAACCTAAGCTCCTCATTGCCCTGAAAAGGGCATTTGGATGGGCATTGCCCTTAAAAGTTCATTTAGCTCTTTTTCAGCCCAAACCCTAATCTAAAAATAAAACCCACCCAATAAACCCTTAAAAAAACCTAACACTAACCACGAAGATCCACTTACAGTTTTGAAGACCGGACAGCGAAGCGGCAAGAAGTCCTCAACGAAGCCGGGAGAAGTCTTCATCCAATCCGGCAGAAGTGGTCCTCCAGACGGGCAGAAGTCTTCATCTAGACGGGATCTTCTATCTTCATTATTCCAACGCGGAGCGGCTCCATCTTCAAGACATCTGGAGCGGAGCATCCTCTTCTTTCCACGGCTAACGACGAATGAAGGTTCCTTTAAATGATGTCATCCAAGATGGCGTCCCTTGAATTCCGATTGGCTAATAGAATTCTATCAACCAATCGGAATTAAAGGTGGAAACATCCTATTGGCTGATGCAATCAGCCAATAGGATTGAGCTTCAATCCTATTGGCTGATCCAATCAGCCAATAAGATTAGGCTTGCATTCTATTGGCTGTTCCAATCAGCCAATAGAATGCAAGCTCAAACCTTCGTTGAAGATGGATATCCGATCTCACTGATTGCTATAAATAGTTTGAACTGTCTGCATAGTGCTCTGTGTTATTACTGGGAACGCTGTATACATCCTGCCTATCGTACCTCATTAACTGTTGTGACTCTTTGCTAACATTTAAGTAGATTCCAGCCACCTGCCTTGGAGATTCAATGTTTACTTAAACTCTGTGAGCATAAGTATTCTGCTGGCACATATTAACACACAAAAGGCAACCTTACTAATAACTTGGTTTCCTATCGTGTAACAAAACCTCTAGAAAGTATGACCCTGTGCTATATTTACTTCTAATCCATTCTAAACTATAGCAACAGCTTCCAGATTCCTCCTGAATCTTACAGAATTAACCAGCCATAAGAAGGAGTTAGTGTAATTTCCTACACAGTTAATTCCTGTTATATCTACTATAAATAATACATTATGGATCAAGAGACTCTGTGCACTCAAATGCAAGCTCTCTCTGATCGAATGGATGCCTTATCTAATTCATTCCACGAACTTCAAGTGGAGAATCAGGCCCTAAAAGCCTGCTTAAGGGAGGTACTTACCCCCAAGACCACAGCTACAGAAACACACCCTGAGCCCTTGGTCTCCCCCCCAGAAAAATTCTCTGGTGACAGATCACGCTTTGGGGAGTTCAGAAATTCCTGTATGCTTCTTTTTTAAATGAAGCCAAGGACTTACCCCTCAGAACGTGTAAGAGTCCTCACTGTAATCTCATATCTCAGGGGGGAACCCAGGGCCTGGGCTGACACACTATATGAGAGTCAGGATTCAATAATAGGATCACTCTCAGCCTTTTTTTCTCAAATGTCCGCATTATATGATGACCCTTTTAAACAGGTCTCAGCTGAAAACACACTCAGGTCTTTGAAACAAAGGAGAAATCCAGTAGAGAATTATATCACCCAGTTTAAGATTTCTGCTCGCGACTCTGAGTGGAACGAAGTCTCTCTCAAGACCCAGTTTCACTCAGGCTTATCTGAGGAGATTAAGGACGAGCTCTCACGTACAGGGATCCCTGACTCTCTAGAGGACATGTTTACTCTTACTATCACCATTGACAGGCGCCTCAGGGAGCGACGATCTGAAAAAGCTGTAACCTCCAAGAATTACTTCCCAGCACCCACCTACCAAAGTAAAGAGACACCTCAACCTATGGATATAGGTTTTATTAAGGGGCCTTTGACACCTCAGGAAAAGTCCAGGAGAAAATTGCACAGCCTCTGCATGTACTGCGCCTGCCCATCACATGATGTGAAGGAATGTCCTGTCCTCTTAAAGAATAAGAAGGGTAAGAGCAGTAGCCCTACATTCAGTTCCCTAACCAAAACCATTAATACTTTGTTCATAACTACTCCTCTTCTCTTACAGTGGGATCACTCCAGGATAACCACTGAAGCAATTATAGATACTGGTTCTTGTAGGAACTTTATCAATCAAGATTTTGTGAAAAGAAATAAAATTCCTGTTTTGAACAAGCATAACCCAGTCTCTGTCAAGGTCATTGATGGTTCCTTACTTTCTTCTGGTCCTGTCACACATCAAACTATAACACTTCAGGTAACCTCATGCATACAAGCCTCAGAAGCACTCACGTTTGATGTAATTTCATCCCCCATGTTTAATGTCATACTTGGTATACAGTGGTTAACTACACACAAACCTTACATAAATTGGGTTGATTTAAGCCTTATGCCTACCTCAACCATTAAGAAAAACAAAGACACTATTGATCAAGTTTTATTACACACCCTTGAATCTAAGCTACCCGCACACTATTCAGAATTTACCGATGTTTTTGATAAAAAAGATGCGGAGAGCTTACCCCCACACAGGACCTATGATTGTCCGATTGACCTATTACCAGGGGTATCTATCCCATATGGTCATATATACCCCCTCTCTAAGCCTGAGCTAGAACATCTCAAAAACTACATAGACGAAAACCTCAGGAAGGGCTTCATAAGACCCAGTACGTCTCCTGCTGGTGCAGGGATATTCTTTGTGACTAATAAAGATGGCTCTTTAAGACCTATTATAGATTATAGGGAGCTTAATAAACGTACTCGTAAGAACAGATACCCTCTACCACTCATTCCTGAGCTGATTGAAAGATTAAGAGGTGCCTCGATTTTCACCAAATTGGATCTCCGGGGTGCCTATAATCTTATACGAATGAGAGCTGGGGACGAATGGCTCACTGCTTTTCGGACCAGATACGGTCTTTTTGAATACACAGTGATGCCATTCGGGTTGTGCAACGCCCCAGCAACATTTCAGTGTCTTATCAATGACCTCTTCAGGGACATTTTGGATATCTATGTAGTCGTCTATCTAGACGATATATTGATCTTTTCTCAGAATATTGAACAACAGAATCCATGTAAGAGAAGTGTTGACTAGGTTAAGAAAGAACAATCTTTATGCCAAATTAGAAAAATGTATCTTTGAAGCTAGTGAAATAACGTTCCTGGGATACGAAATCTCTCCTCTTGGCATTAAAATGCAGAATGACAAGGTACAAGCTATTCTTGATTGGCCTGTCCCACAGACAAAGAAAGATGTGCAGCATTTCCTAGGTTTTTCTAACTTTTATAGGAAATGTATACCTGGTTTCGCTGCCATCACCAAACCTTTAACTGACCTCACAAGGTTAAACCTTCCCTTCAAATGGTCTACCCATACACAATCTGTATTCGATCTCCTAAAGGCAAGATTCACTTCGGCACCAATACTGCAGTATCCAGACATGGACAAACAGTTCATATTGGAAGTGGATGCCTCGGATTTTGCCATTGGGGCAGTCCTCTCTCAAAGGAAGTCGTTTAAGGAACCCCTACACCCCGTCGCCTTCTTCTCCCGGCTCATGCAACCAGCTGAGTTGAACTATCCAGTGGGAGAGAAGGAGTTACTGGCTATCAAGTGTTCATTTGACCACTGGCGACACTTACTTGAAGGTGCCACTCAGCCTACAGTGATATACACAGATCACAAAAACTTACAGTACTTGCAGTCAAATCGAACCCTATCCTCTAGGCAACTCAGATGGAGTCTGTATTTCTCCCGGTTTCTATATGTCATCACCTACCGACCTGGTACCAAAAACGGTAAGGCCGACGCTCTTTCTAGACAGGCACATAGAATAACAATGTCTAATACTCCCTCCACTGTTGTCCCTAAGCATTGCATCCTTGGAGTTCTTACCAACATGATCCCCCTGCTCAAAGAAGCAATTGCCGCGGATCCTTCTCTGCCCCAGACTGACATTGTTATGGACACAGATGGGTTGATCCATAAGGACGGGAAGTTGTATGTTCCATTCTCCTTGAGGCCTTATGTCCTCAGATCTGTACATGATTCACCTTTGGCAGGACATATGGGTGCCGAAAAGACCGCTGAGCTTTTGAAACGGTCATTTTGGTGGTCCTCCATGAATAAAGACTTAAAAGAATTCCTCTTAAACTGTTCAGTTTGTGCGACATCTAAGCATTCGAGACAATTACCTATGGGACTCTTGCAATCCCTTCCAGTACCACGAACTCCCTGGGAAGCTGTATCTATGGACTTCATGGTAGACCTTCCAGTTTCCAACACTTATACTACTATATTGGTTGTCACTGACTTATTCTCGAAGATGGCACACTTTGTTCCCATTCACTCTCTGCCAACTTCCAAACAGACATCTGACTTATTCCTTCAACATGTTGTCCGTTTACATGGGATTCCTAAGATCTTAGTTAGTGACCGTGGAACCCAGTTCACGTCCAAGTTTTGGAAACATCTATGTAAGGCCTTACATATCGATCAAGACGAATGGGCAAACTGAGAGGGTCAATCAATGGCTTGAGCAGTATCTGCGCTGCTTCTGCTCACAACAACAGGATACTTGGGCTACTTACTTACCCCTTGCAGAGTTTGCCTATAACAATAACAAGAGCTCTTCTACAGGTTACTCTCCTTTCTTCATTAATTATGGGTTACATCCATCGTTCACCTTGTTCCCTAGGATCGATACGCCCTGTCCTCAGGTCAACGATCTTATAAACGACATATCGGCATTATTTCCCATTGTACGGGACAACATTCTCCATGCTCAATCCTCCCAACAAAAATACTACAATTTACGCCATCGTGTTAGTCCTCAATACACTGTGGGTCAATACGTCTGGCTTTCTACAAAAAACCTAAGGATCACCTACCCGTGTAGGAAACTGGGCAAACTTTATATTGGACCATACCCCATCCTCCGTGTCAACAGTCCTGTTTCTGTTACTTTGAAACTTCCATCTTCTTTCAAGATTCACCCGACGTTTCATGTATCCCTGATTAAACCTTGCACTTCACCTCCCTCCGCTTCATCTCAGCTTAACTCCGACCTCGAAGTTGGTCCTGAGGTTCAGTATGAGGTGCATAGCATCCTGGATTCACGCATCTGTCGTGGGAACCTTTTCTATCTGGTGCATTGGAAGGACTTCGGTCATGAAGATGACTCCTGGGAGCCTGCTTCCAATGTTTCCGCTCCGAGATTGGTTTCCCTTTTTCACAGGCGGAACCCGGATCGCCCTAGACCTTGAACCTCGCTGTGGTTCCTTGTGGGGGGGGGGGGGGCTGTGTAAGGGTTAACTGACTTTGCCTGTTATTGTTACTGTTTCTTTAACTGAACCTGCCTATTTAAGGCACCTCCTCCCAGCTTCTATTGCTGGTTAATTGAGTTTCTCATGAACACTACGCCGCAACAGGTTCTCTGTTGTTCCTGCCTATTATCTAACTACTGTGTCAGTTTTCCTTTCAGCTATCTACTTGTTCCTGGAGGTCAACTATTTATTTGCTGATTCCCCTCAAGCACGGACTTCAACTACTGAGCAATTCATGTGCATTCCTACCTGCTGCACTGGCAACTAACACAGTTATCTACAGCTCTCAGGAGACACAGCCTTCTGACAATTACGTCATCAGCTGCAGCCGAGAGCTCCGCTCTGCTTCTCTCACACAAGCAGCTCCAGAGACGTCGGACTGTTCTCTCCTCTCCCCAGCTCAGAGGTAGCCACGCATAACACCAGGTCAGAGTTTATCTATCCGATCTCACTGATTGCTATAAATAGTTTGAACTGTCTGCATAGTGCTCTGTGTTATTACTGGGAACGCTGTATACATCCTGCCTATCGTACCTCATTAACTGTTGTGACTCTTTGCTAACATTTAAGTAGATTCCAGCCACCTGCCTTGGAGATTCAATGTTTACTTAAACTCTGTGAGCATAAGTATTCTGCTGGCACATATTAACACACAAAAGGCAACCTTACTAATAACTTGGTTTCCTATTGTGTAACAAAACCTCTAGAAAGTATGACCCTGTGCTATATTTACTTCTAATCCATTCTAAACTATAGCAACAGATTCCTCCTGAATCTTACAGGAAAGAAGAGGATGCTACGCGGCGGATGTCTTGAAGATGGAGCCGCTCCGTGTCGGAAGGATGAAGATAAAAGATGCCGTTTGGATGAAGACTTCTGCCCGTCTGGAGCACCACTTCTGCCGGCTTGGATGAAGACTTCTCCCGGCTTTGTTGGCGACTTCTTGAGGACTTCTCCAGGCTTCGTTGAGGATGGATGTCCGGTCTTCAAAACTGTAAGTGGATCTTCGGGGGTTACTGTTAGATTTTTTTAAGGGTTTATTGGGTGG
Source organism: Bombina bombina (assembly GCF_027579735.1). NCBI lineage: Eukaryota > Metazoa > Chordata > Amphibia > Anura > Bombinatoridae > Bombina > Bombina bombina. The sequence continues at coordinate 43,752,195 of NC_069505.1, read as the reverse complement.
GTTTTATTTTTAGATTAGGGTTTGGGCAATAGAAAAAGAGCTAAATGCCCTTTTAAGGGCAATGCCCATCCAAATGCCCTTTTCAGGGCAATGGGTAGCTTAGTTTTTTTTAGTTAGGATTTTATTTGGGTGGTTGGTTGTGTGGGTGGTGGGTTTTACTGTTGGGGGTTGTTTGTATTTTTTTTTACAGATAAAAGAGCTGATTTCTTTGGGGCAATGCCCCGCAAAAGGCCCTTTTAAGGGCTATTGGTAGTTTATTGTAGGTGTCAGGGTTTTGTCCCTGCTTTGTTTGTCATGTGCTGCTGGCAGCCATTTTACTCACCTCTCTTGCTGACTCTGGTGCATACTGTGTTATGCTGCTCATTTCCTGCACTTCCTTTTATGGCCAGACTGGAGTACATAATCCGTGTGAGACAGGATGCAGTCTCAGAATTGTGAAGTCATCACTTATTATTTAAAGGGTTTCTGTTCAGTATGCTTTGCCCTTGTGTTGTCTCAGACCTGTTAGTGAGAGCTCCTGTGTATTACCTGGCTGTCTGACGTCCCTCCTGATTCCTGATCCTTGGCTTGTTCCTGTCTCTGCTGTTCTCCTTGTTCCTGATTCTGGCTCGTCTGACTACTCGCTTTGGCTCCTGACTCGGCTCGTCTGACTATTCGCTTTGGCTCCGGACTTTTTATTATTTTTTGCTATTTATAAAGGTGTGATTATTTTTGCACTTCTCGTCTCTGTCTGATTCATGGCACCCTGAAATTACGCAAGGGCCATGAATCCTGATGGTGCTAGTAATCCACCTTTACCTGCCATAATTTCCAGGATGGATGAACAGGATCACCGCTTGGATCAGTTTGCACTAGCCCTGCAAACCCTGCTGACTCGCACTGCACATTTGGACCAAAGTGTCCCGCAAGTTATGGCTGCTCCTGTTTCCTCTGCTGCTTCTAGTCCTACCAGGAGCATGTCCGGTTCTGCACCTCTACCTCAGTGATATGGAGGCGATCCTAATCAGTGTAGAGGGTTTTTGAACCAGGTGGGCATTTACTTTGAGATGTTACCTCAGGCGTTTCCCTCTGACAGAGCTAAGGTGGAATTTCTCATCTCGTTACTCTCTGACACAGCTCTTGCCTGGGCTAATCCCTTGTGGAAGACTAATAAACCTGTGATTTCAATTTACCCTGAATTTAGTGGCTTTTGAAGGGTATTTGATGTGCTGGCTCTCTCCTCCTCTGCTCCTAAACGACTCATGTCCATTCAGCAAGGTACAAGATCTGTTGCTGAATATGCCATTGAGTTCAGAGGTAGGTTGGAACAATGAAGCCCTTGTTGCTGCCTTCTTTCATGGGCTCTCTGATGCGATTAAAGACGAAGTTGCTGCCAGAGATTTACTAGAAGATCTCGAGGCATTGGTGTCTTTTTTTATTCTAATTGACATCAGACTAAGTGAGAGACCCTCATTCAAGGACTTGCGGAAGCCTCCAGTTCCGTTGTCTCCTACGTGTTCGTTCCCACCCATGCCTCCCTCTCCTCCCATGCCTCCTGGTCCCGAGTCACCAGGTACTGCTGAGCCGATGCAGTTGGGATTCACGCATCTCTCCACGGTAGAAAGGGCCTTTAGGAGGAAGAAAGGGGCTCTGCCTCTATTGTGGGTTATAGGGCCACCTTTTGAAGTCTTGTCCTACACGGCCGGGAAACGCTCACACCTAAGGTCCTGTAAGGGGCAGACCTTGGGTGGTTGATCCTCGTCCCCGGAACTGCTAAAGGAGAAACCTTTGGTCACGGTTGTCCTTTCCTGGGTGGACTCCTCCATAGTCACCCAGGCTCTTGTTGACTCCGGTGCTGCAGGCTATTTCATTGACAGTGCTTTTATATCAAAGCACTCCATTCCTGTTTTGCCTCGGTCCGTTCCGCTTGCTATTGAGGCCATTGATGGCAGGCCCCTTCAGCTCGCACTCGTTACTCATGAAACTGATCCGTTATCCATGGCTGTTGGGGGCTCTCCATTTTGAAACCCTCCAGTTCCAGGTGATAAACTCTCCGCATTTTCCGGTTGTTCTGGGTTATCCCTGGTTCCAAAAGCACAATCCCAGTTTCGACTGGCGCAGGTCCGAAATTTTGTCATGGTCTCTGCAATGTATTTCCACTTGTCTTCGGAAACCAGTTAAAGTTTTGTGCACTTCTTCAGTATCTCAATTGCCAGAGGAGTACCGAGAGTTCCTAGACATTTTTGACAAGGTGCGTGCCGGTACGTTGCCTCCTCACCGGTCTTATGATTGTGCCATAGACCTGCAACAAGGAGCCATTCCTCCTCTGGGCCGGGTTTACCCTCTGTCTGTTGCGGAGAATTGTGCTATGGAGGAGTATGTTGCCGATGCTCTGTCAACAAATCCTGCTCTCCTGCAGGGGCTGGCTTCTTCTTTGTGAAGAAAAAGGGTGGCAAGTTAAGGCCATGTATCGATTATAGGGGTCTTAATCGTCTTACCATTAAGAATGCTAACCCTATTCCGCTCATTACGGAACTCTTTGACTTCCTCAAGGGAGCTAGGTCTTTACTAAATTTGAGGAGCGTAAAATCTCGTTCGGATCAAGGAAGGCCACGAATGGAAAACAGCATTTAACACCAGGAGCGGGCATTATGAGTATCTTGTAATGCCTTTTGGCCTATGTAATGCTCCTGCTGTTTTCCAGGAATTTATTAATGATGTCCTACGAGATATGTTGCAATAGTGTGTTGTGGTGTACTTAGACAACATCCTTATACACTCACCCACACTTGAGGCTCATCGTTCTGATGTTACACGGGTTCTTCAGAGAATACGTGAGAATGGCATGTTTTGTAAACTCAAGAAATGTGAGTTCCATCAGACTCAAGTAACCTTCCTAGGTTATGTTATCTCCGTTGCCGGGTTCTCCATGGATCCTGACAAGTTATCTGCAGTTCTGCAGTGGCCTCGCCCAGTTGGTCTTCGGTCTATTCAATGTTTTTTGGGGTTCACCAATTACTATAGAAAGTTTATTAAAAACGTTTTTTCCTTGGTCAAACCTATCACAGACATGACCCGTAAAGAGAATGATCCACTCCATTGGTCACCTACTGCCATTAAGGCCTTTGATAGTCTTAAGACTGCCTTTGCTGCCGCTCCAGTTTTGTCTCATCCTAACCCTGTCCTGCCTTTTGTTCTTGAGGTTGATGCATCTGAGACTGGAGTAGGTGCCCTCTTGTCTCAATGTCCTATGCATGACGGTTCCTTGCATCCGTGTGGTTTCTTCTCTAAGAAATTGTCTCCAGCGGAGTGCAATTATGAAATTGGTGATAAGGAATTACTGGCTATAATTTTGGCACTCAAGGAATGGAGAGAATCTTCTCGAGGGTACTGGCGTGCCAGTGCTCATTCTTACTGACCACAAGAATTTAACATATCTATTTTAAGCAAACGTTTGTCACCCCGACAGGCCAGATAGGAGCTAATTTTGTCTCGGTTTAATTATGTGGTCTCCTACCTGCCTGGTAGTAAGGCTTCAGCTTCAGTTTTTAGATGCATTGAAGTGTCTTCCATTCCTCCCAGAAGGTAGCACAAGTGGTATCCCCAGGTGCTTTATCAAATTGCCGAAAACATACTAAGATGGCGACTTGATCACCTGCACCCTGCTCAATCGACACTCTTTTTTAAAATGCACAGGATAATGGCTCAATTCCTGTCCGGTGCTCACTGCCAGGAGCTGGATGGGTTTTGCTGGCCCTCCAGTGGTCAGCTGCTGGCATTTAGCACATCTCCATGACACATCATTTAAACACAATTTATAATTTTTGTGACATACAGTAGCTACTATATTTATAATGGGGAGGTTTACTATTTAGTATAGTATATTATAGTCAGGTAGTTTGCAGACAGTAGGCAATTTGTAGGAGTTATCTTGGTTGTTCCAGGGGAGTGTAGGTTAGACATTACGTAAGTGTAGGCAGTATTAGAAACTTAGCTGGGCATATTAGGGGTGTGTAGGTTAGGAGTGACGTAGGTGTAGGCGGTCAGGGGGAGTTAGCTGGGTGGTGCAGGGGGAGTGTAGGTTAGCTCTGACATCGGTGTAGGCAGTTGGTGGGAGGTATCGAGGCAGAGTAGGGTGAGTGTAGCTTAAATGTGACGTAGGTATAGGTGTAGAGGGGGAGTTAGCAGGGTGTGGTAGAGGGAGTAAGCTGCACTTTGATTCAGATATATCGCCACCAGTGCGATATGTTTGAATCAGCGTATTGCAGGTTGTGAGAAGGGTAGTGGCCATGTTTGTATTGCCAGATATCAGCTGGTGAGACTTATATCGCCTGAGGTAGTTAGAGTAAGTGTAGTGCAACTTAGGTCCCAACGGCAATATTTGGAGTGTGCCTACAAAAAACTATTTTTAGTTTCAGTGAGCGTTTAGGCCCACTTAAAGAATAGAGCCTCCCGTAGCAAAATGCAGATAAGCGGCACTGCTTTTTTTTTTAGAAAATATCGACAGACTGTCGATGTTTTGAATTTGGGGTCTATGTGTTATTGCATTGTCTTTTTATCATGCATTTGTTGATTGTGCAAAACTACTGTATATACAGGTCCTTTAAGATTGCTTTAATCTGATGGAAAATAAGATAAGGAGGATCACAAGAAAGAGCAGACAACTCAGAGACTGTTCTAGCCAAAAGAAAGAAAACCTTCCAAGAAAGAAGCTTAATATCCACTCCCTCAAAGGGAGGAGCCTGCAAAACCTATAACACCAAGTTAAGATTCAAGGAGAAAGAATTTGGCTTGATCACAGGCTTAATCCATTCCAAAGTCTTCCTAGGAAACAAAACCTAAAGAGTAGATATGCCCTTATTCAAACCATCCTGTAAGAGCTGCAAAATTCTAGGAATTCTAAAAGAAAGCCAGGAAAAGCCATGATCTATATACCTCTGCAGACTGCCCCCTTATCTCAGTTATTTTGACAGACATGCATTTTAGCCAATCAGTGCTGACTCTAAAATAACTCTAGGGGAATGAGCACAATGTTATCTATATGACACACATTAACTAGCAGTGTATAACTGTCAAAAACTGTCAAAATGCACTGAGATATCAGGCAATTCAACAGCTTAGAAATTAGCATATGAGCCTACTTAGGTTTAGCTTTCCACAAAGAATACCAAGAGAGCAAAGCAAATTTGTTGATAAAAGTAAATTAGAAAGTTGTTTAAAATTGTGTGCCCTATCTGAATCATGACAGTTCAATTTTAACTAGACTATCCATTTAAGAACTAACCGTTCAATCTCCATGCCATCAAGCTTAAAGATTTGAGATCTGGATGGAAAAATGGACCTTGAGAAAGAAGCTCTGGTCGTAGAGGAAGAGGCCAAGGAGGGCAACTGGACATCTGAACCAGATCTGCATACCACATCCTGCAAGGCCAAGCTGGGGCAATCAGGATTACAGACAAGTTATCTAGCCTTACCTTGGAAATCCCTAAGGGAAGAAAAACCAAAGGAGGAAATAGATAAGCAAGCTGAAATGATCAACAAGCTTCTAGAACATCCACAAACTCTGCCTGAGGGCCTCTGGACCTTGTAAAGTACCTAGGAAGTTTGTTGTTTAAATGAGAAGCCATCAGATCACTCTCTGGGAGACCCCAAAGATCCAAAATTTGAATGAATAAATCCTGATGAAAAGACCATTCCCCTGGATGCAATGACTAACGACTGAGAAAATCCACTTCCCAGTTGTTCACTCCTGGAATATGAACTGCAGAAACCAGACAAGAATTGGCTTCTGCCCATGAGAGAATTCAAGACACTTCCCTCAGGGCTAAAGAATTGTGGGTTCCCCCTGATGATTAATATAGGCCACTGCTGTGACATTGTCTGATTGAAAGTGGAGATGAGACTTCCTTTTCAACAGAGTCTGAAGAGCCTCCTGAGGAGCCTAGACCCCTTGTGCTCGCAAAGATTTTCAAACAGCTCCCCAACCTGAAAGATCTGCATCTGTAGTGATCACAGTCTAGGTTAGAGAAGCAAGAATCCCATTGAATAATGAACTGATGATCCAGCCACCAAGTCAGGGACAGACTTATTCTGTGATCAAGACAGCAGAGTATGATCCCTGCACCACTAATGAAGCATACAATGCTGAAAAGGTCTCATGTGAAATAGAGTGAATGGAATTGCATTTGAAGTTGAAATCATAAGACCTACTACTTCCATACAAAAAAAACACCGGAAGGAAAAGAAAGAGACTGAATGTTCAGACAGGCTGACACCAATTTAGCATTCGCTGACCTCATTAGACATCTCAGAAAGATTGGCTAGTGCAGTCCTAGAGTCAGAAGCCTTAGTATCAGGCAGATGTTTTATCCTTTAATTTTAAGTCTTGGTTAAACAAGAGGAGAACATTTGCATAGGTAAAACAATTTGGGCCTCTAAACAAAGTAAACATCTATCAATGGAGATGGACTGATCTTGTTCTGAGTTCATGGCTAAGAGGAAAAAACTCCCACAAGTAATTGCAAAATTAAAGAAATTAAGTGAATTCAAAAAATTATCAAAGAAAATTAATATATTGATTATAAAATTTTAATAATAAACATATAAGGAAACGTTTAGAACAAAAAAAAACCTCAGACTGCCTGAGGCTCCTACCCCAAAAAGTAATACCCCACTAGTAAGAGGTAAAATGTACTCCTTGAAGAGACCTTCTCCTCTTGAACGATCCTGGTAGAATATGCAAATACAGCTGAAACTAGAAGAGCTGGTTTCTCTCCTCCGTAGCAAATGTTACTGAGGTTGCAATGGCACTGCTCCGCTAAACTGGAAGTTCGGGTGTCACGTGAGTGGGGCTTAAAATAAAGTGCGCAACATTTATATGCAGAAAAAAAATACGCAAGAGAAAAAAACAGTCTAAAAACGGCTTTACTGTTTCACACCAATAAGCCCTAAACAGTCCAAAGCTTCATACGTAAATAATAGCCACATAAGTAAATAATAAAGAGTATTTAACTCCTTACATCCCTTAGCCAAATGATTAAACATAAATTATGTTTACCTGATAATTTCATTTCCATCATTACGAGGTGACGTTGACATCCCCACTAGATCCACAAACCACATCTTCCAAAGCCACGATGGAGCAATCAGAATAGTTGGCGCTTGTTCCTGCTTGATGCGTGTCACTACACGAGGTAGAAGTGGTAATGGTGGAAATATGTAAACTAGGTTGAATCCCCAAGGCACTGCTAAGGCATCTATCAGTTCCACCTGGGGATCCCTGGGCCACGACCCGTATCTGGGTATCTTGAAGTTGAGTCTGGATGCCATGAGATCTATCTCTGAAGTCCACCAACTGTTGCAAATCTCCGAAAACACTTCGGGGTAAAGAGACCATTCCCCCGGATGAAACGACTGTCTGCTGAGAAAATCTGTTTCCCAGTTGTCCACACTCGGGATGTGGATTGCTGATAGCGAGCAGTCGTGGGCCTCCACCCACTCCAGAATCCGAGATACTTCCCTCATGACTAGGGAGCTTCTCGTTCCCCCCTGATGGTTGATGTAAGCCACCGAGGTAAAATTGTCTGACTGGATTCTGATGAACTTGGACGAACCCAGGAGGGGCCAAGCCCCCAGAGCATTGAAGATCACCCGAAGTTCCAGGATGTTGATCGGTAGAAGAGACTCCACCTGCTCCGTGCCTTCCTGGCATCTCAAACCGCTCCCCAACCTGAAAGACTCGCGTCCGTAGTCAGAATCTCCCAAGAAGGTCTGAGGAAGTATGTCCCCTGGGACAGATAATCTGGACGGAGCCACCAAGAGAGGGATTCCCTTGACCCGTTGTCCAGAGAGATCAGTTGGGATAGGTCCGAATGATCGCCTTTCCACTGCCTCAGCATGCACAGCTGAAGAGGCCAGAGATGGAATCTGGCAAAAGGAATGACATCTATAGTGGATACCATGAGCCTAATCACCTCCATGCACTGGGCAACTGATGGCCTTGAGCAGGATTGAAGGGCAAGACAGCTGGAGACAATCTTGTGACGTCTCTGGTCTGTGAGGAATATTTGCATGGCTATGGAGTCTATTATTGTGCCCAGGAACTCCACTATGGTACTGGGAACCAGAGAACTCTTTCCTGAGTTTATCTTCCATCCATGAGATTGCAGAAGAAGGAGAAGAGCTCTTGAATGGTCCTCTGCCAGCCGGTAGGACGGAGCCTGAACCAGGATGTCGTCTAGGTAAGGAGCTACTGCTATCCCTCTGGATCTCGCCACCACTATACTAAATGTATTAACCCCTAAACCTAAGTCTAACCCTAACACCCCCTAACAAATATAATTTAAATAAATCTAAATAAAATTACTAAAATTAACTACATTATTCCTATTTAAAATTAAATACTTACCTATAAAATAAAGCCTAAGATAGCTACAATATAACTAATAGTTACATTGTAGCTATCTTAGGGTTTATTTTTATTTTACAGGCAAGTTTGTATTTATTTTAACTAGGTACAATAGTTATTAAATAGTTAACTATTTAATAACTACCTAGCTAAAATAAATACAAAAGTACCTGTAAAATAAAACCTAACCTAAGTTACAATAACACCTAACACTACACTATAATTAAATAAATTAACTAAATTAAATACAATTACCTAAATTAAATTAAATTAGCTAAAGTACAAACCCCCCCCCACTAAATTACAGAAAATAATAAACAAATTACAGATATTTAAACTAATTACACCAAATCTAATAGCCCTATCAAAATTTAAAAAAAAGCCCCCACAAAATAAAAAAAAACCCTAGCCTAAACTAAACTACCAATAGCCCTTAAAAGGGCCTTTTGCGGGGCATTGCCCCAAGGAAATCAGCTCTTTTACCTGTAAAAAAAATATACAAACAACCTCCCCAACAGTAAAACCCACCACCCACACAAACAACCCCCCAAATAAAATATTATCTAAAAAAACCTAAGCTTCCCAGCCCTGAAAAGGGCATTTGGATGGGCATTGCCCTTAAAAGGGCAGTTAGCTCTTTTGCAGGCCCAAACCCTAACCTAAAAATAAAACCCACCCAATACACCCTTAAAAAACCTAACACTAACCCCCTGAAGATCGACTTACAGTTCTGAAGACCAGACATCCATCCTCAAGGAAGCGGCAGAAGTCTTCATCCAACCGGGCTGAAGTCCTCAATGAAGCCGGGAGATGTCTTCATCCAAGCCGGGCGAAGTGGTCCTCCAGACAGGCAGAAGTCTTCATCCAAACGGCATCTTCTATCTTCATCCATCCGACGCGGAGCAGGTCCATCTTCAAGACATCCGACGCGGAGCATCCTCTTCATCCGACGACTAACCGGCGAATGAAGGTTCCAAGATGGCGTCCCTTAGATTCCGATTGGCTGATAGAATTCTATCAGCCAATCTGAATTAAGGTAGAAAAAATCCTATTGGCTGATGCAATCAGCCAATAGGATTGAAGTTCAATCCTACTGGCTGATCCAATCAGCCAATAGGATTGAGCTTGCATTCTATTGGCTGATTGGAACAGTACGAACCCTGTGTGCTAAAACATCTTTCTTATCAGGGTCTCTAATTTCTTATCCATGTGTTCCTTAAACGATGAACTATTCTCGAGCGGGATAGTGGTGCACTTAGCGAGCGTGGAGATAGCTCCATCCACCTTAGGGACAGATCCCTACAATTCTAGCTGAGAGTCTGAAACCGGGAACAATTTTTTTAAACGAAGAAGGGGGGAAAGACAATCCAAGTCTCTCCCATTCATTCTTAATAATATTTGCCATCTTTATGGGAACCAGGGAAGTTTGGGGCACTACCCTGTCCTCATAAACTTTATCCAGCTTAGGAAATAGAAGGTTCCTCCGGTAACTTCAGTTCCAGAACCTCCAGAGTAGCCAACACCTCTTTTAATAAAAAGTGTAAGTTCTCAATCCTAAACCTAAAGTCTGGTTTCTCCGCAGGTTTAGAGGCCGCAGATTCTGACCCAGAGAGAGAGTCCTCCGAAGTATCGGAATCCTCTGCATCAGCGGATAATCTAGTGTTAGATACATCCTATGGAGTAGATGACCTCTGGGAAAGATAGCAATGTTTAACCTTTCGCCTGCGCTTAGCCGGGCAAGGTAAAGCACTAAAGACCGCAGATTTGCAACTGCTCAGCAAAATCAGGCGGCAACATGGCCCCTCCCGCAAGAGGATTAGAAGTGCACTGGGTAGTTGCATGTGTAGGGAATGCACCTTGTGGGACGGAGATCCCTCAGAGGTGGACGGCTCAGTGCTACTAAAAATCTTATTTCTTTTAGATATCACTATTTTATCGAGGTATGTGGAACATAGTTGAGCAGGCAGGTATACCAAAGCCTCCTCACAATAAACAAAGGCATTAGATTTAGGTAAATAGGGAGTACCCTCTAACATATCAGAGTCCTCCATAGCTTGCACCTTTAATATGGACTATAGCAGAAAATAAATGGCACCTTTATACTCCCAATGGCCGGGACACTCACCAACTCCTTTGACCCAGGCACACAGAGAAACCGCTTTCATCTCCTGCAACCGACGGTCAGGAAAGGAAGAGAATGAGGCCACACCCGGGCACATGGAGTGCCATTCATCTGTTCACACATCGCCTGAGCCACATCTCACACATGTTGCTGCAAAAAACACAATAAAGGAATCGTATACATCCCCCCCTTCCGGAGATATTAACCCTTGATTCTATACAGATAAAAGGAGCCACACCGTGACCCTGTCTTGTGTTATCATTACATATAAAAAAAGTGAAACAATCTTCCCAGAATCAACACCATGGAACAGGAACACAGCCTCCCAAGTTTGACAGTGTGTAGCATCACTCCTGACAAGGACTTGAGTGAAGAAAGCAGGCAGTGAAACTCGTCAACACTTATTGCTTAAAGAGCTGTTAATACGAGTCTGGATGATTCAGCAGAAAGACTCTCCCTGCAACTCCAGACCCTAACATTCATCAATGCTCTCACTGAGAGGCTGACAAGACTACTTAAAACTTCAGTCCCATTCCGAAGAGTACTACCCTCCATAAGAGACTACTCCAAAATATTCTGACACTTCTCTGCCATCCTTGCCTGTGATTAAAGGCAAAGAATGACTGGGGGAGTGGGGGAGGTATTTAAGCCTTTGGCTGGGCTATCTTTGGCTCCTCCTGGTGGCCAGGTTCTGTATTTCCCACAAGTAATGAATGAAGCCGTGGACTCTCCTCGTATTAGATGGAAAACTCTTTCCCTCAAGTCTCATACTAAATAAAGATTATATAAACGTTTTCCATAATTATATAGATTGTCCCCATATGAATCCTTAATTAAATAAGGATTATTATGCCCCTTAAATAAAAAGGATCTGAAAAAGAGGGTTAACCTCTAAAGTGCTCCTGTCCTTCTAGAAGGCAAATACACTTACCTTAGATCCAACTGCATAATAGATGCTTAGGTGTGGCAGGCACTTCACTCCCTGTCATGGACCTGTAGGAAAAGAAAGAACAGAGTAACTAACTCTGGCTTTCCACAAAGGGGCAGCAAAGTGTTTAAAGTAAAGCAAAGACTTCCTCGCCACCTTTTAACTGCTAAAAGCCACCACTACTCTTACTCAAGAGATTGACGTGGACACAGCTAGACCCCAATCCTTGCTTGCAGGGAAATATACCCATAAAAGGATTAATTTCTTCAGACACGAACTTCACACAATCTCCATTGACAGAGGCAAAGAGAATGACTGGGAATTATGGGTAAGGGATGTTATACTTAACAGCTTTGCTGGGGTGCTCTTTGCCTCCTCCTGCTGGCCAGGAGTTGAATATCCCACTAGTAATTGGAATGACGTTTTGGACTCTCCATGTCATAGGAAAGAAAATATATTTATGTTTAAAATAATAAACACAAGGAAGATTATCTACTTTTTAATTTATATCCAATACGTATTATACATTTTATTTCAAACATTGTATATATAATAAAGTCTGGCCTTGCATTGATTTTCAATATTTAAAATGGTATGCATTGTCATGTATAGTGCATATTATTTTAAGTATAGCATATAAATTAAAATGTATTTATGTTAGCTTGTTGTGTTTATTACTGATAAAATAGATGAATATGTTAATATATATTTATGTTATAGAAGTAGGTGGCATTAAATAATTTTTTTGCATAACAGGCATGCAGTTATGTTGAACTATTATTTTAATTGTTCCGTCTTTATTAACAAATAATAAACACAAAAAGCAACATTAACTTATTTATATACAAACATTTAAATAATATGCATTCTACATAATAATGCATCATTTTAAATATTGTATATATAATCATATATATATATATATATATATATATATATATATATATATATATATATATATATATATATATATATATATATAAATAGGGCTTCAGCTTCAGTTTTTAGATTAATTGAATTGTCTTCCATTCCTTCCAGAAGGTAGCATTCCCAAAAGTGGTATCCCCAGGTGCTTCATCAAATTGCTGAAAACATACTAAAAGGTAGACTTAATCCCCTTCACCCTGCTCAATCGAAACCCTTTTTAAAATGCACCAGATAATGGCTCAGTTCCTGTCCGGCGCTCAGTACCAGGAGCCGGATGGGTTGTCAATGTTTTGCTGGCCCTCCAGTGGTCGGTTGCTGGCGTTTAGCACATCTCCATGACACATCATTTAAACACAATTTATAATTTTGGTGACATACAGTAGCTACTATATTTATAATGGAGACGTTTACTATTTAGTATAGTACAGTATAGTCAGGTAGGCCTAGATTTGGAGTTTTGTCGGTAACGACCCGCGTAGCTAACGCCGGCTTTTTTCTGGCCGCACCATAAAAATAACTCTGGTATTGAGAGTCCACATAAAGGCTGCGTTAGGCTCCAAAAAAGGAGTGTAGAGCATATTTAACGCAGCTTCAACTCTCGATACCAGAGTTGCTTACGCAAGCGGCCAGCCTCAAAAACGTGCTCGTGCACGATTCCCCCATAGGAAACAATGGAGCTGTTTGAGCTGAAAAAAAAACTAACACCTGCAAAAAAGCCGCGTTCAGCTCCTAACGCAGCCCCATTGTTTGCTATGCGGAAACACTTCCTACGTCTGCACCTAACACTCTAACATGTACCCCGAGTCTAAACACCCCTAACCTTACACTTATTAACCCCTATTCTGCCGCCCCCGCTATCGCTGAGCCCTGCATATTATTATTAACCCCTAATCTGCCGCTCCATAAACCGCCGCTACTTACATTATCCCTATGTACCCCTAATCTGCTGCCCTAACATCGCCGACCCCTATATTATATTTATTAACCCCTAATCTGCCCCCCACAACGTCGCCTCCACCTGCCTACACTTATTAACCCCTAATCTGCCGACCGGACCGCACCGCTATTATTATAAAATTATTAACCCCTAATCCGCCTCACTAACCCTATAATAAATAGTATTAACCCCTAATCTGCCCTCCCTAACATCGCCGACACCTAACTTCAAACATTAACCCCTAATCTGCCGACTGGAGCTCACCGCTATTCTAATAAATGTATTAACCCCTAAAGCTAAGTCTAACCCTAACACTAACACCCCCCTAAATTAAATATAATTAAAATCTAACAAAATTAATTAACCCTTATTAAATAAATTATTCCTATTTAAAGCTAAATACTTACCTGTAAAATAAATCCTAATATAGCTACAATATAAATTATAATTATATTATAGCTATTTTAGGATTTATATTTATTTTACAGGTAACTTTGTATTTATTTTAACCAGGTACAATAGCTATTAAATAGTTAAGAACTATTTAATAGCTAAAATAGTTAAAATAATTACAAAATTATCTAACAACGTGAACAAGAGAGTAGAAACCTAAAATACAGGTTACTAAAAGTCTAGGCAAAAGAGAGCACAACTGTATGTAATAAAGAGGAGACTAAAGCGAATTCTTAAATACAAATAAATTTAATAAGGTTATACTATACAAATGCATACATCCAAACATACATATCACATACATACAGGGGTATGAGGGATGCATAAAAATGTCAGATGGGCCGTGAAGGGGACTGGTGCACCAGTGTACAAAAATAGGCAAATGTTCATCACTTTGATGCATGTATAGGTAGCATATAATTGTAATCCAAAGTGTAGTGCGTGTCCCTAGAAATGCACGGACCAGGTGGATACAGTCTTACCCCTTCGTGTCTAAATGCAAATAGTAGCGTGAGGTCATCAGGAGTCAAGTGGAGCTTAACCTCGCCGCGTCTTTTTCACAGGCATGTGTAAAGTGCAAATAGATAACAGTTCATGAGAATACCTGTCTTTTTCACGCGGTTGCTCTACCCTGAATCGTAGCTCCTGAGACACTGGATCTTCCAGATGAGACAAGGGGTAGGCTTGCAGCACTCTGTCAGAGGACCTTTTTGCCTGACTGTGATCTACCCCTTGTCTCATCTGGAAGATCCAGTGTCTCAGGAGCTACGATTCAGGGTAGAGCAACCGCGTGAAAAAGACAGGTATTCTCATGAACTGTTATCTATTTGCACTTTACACATGCCTGTGAAAAAGACGCGGCGAGGTTAAGCTCCCCTTGACTCCTGATGACCTCACGCTACTATTTGCATTTAGACACAAAGGGGTAAGACTGTATCCACCTGGTCCGTGCATTTCTAGGGACACGCACTACACTTTGGATTACAATTATATGCTACCTATACATGCATCAAAGTGATGAACATTTGCCTATTTTTGTACACTGGTGCACCAGTCCCCTTCACGGCCCATCTGACATTTTTATGCATCCCTCATACCCCTGTATGTATGTGATATGTATGTTTGGATGTATGCATTTGTATAGTATAACCTTATTAAATTTATTTGTATTTAAGAATTCGCTTTAGTCTCCTCTTTATTACATACAGTTGTGCTCTCTTTTGCCTAGACTTTTAGTAACCTGTATTTTAGGTTTCTACTCTCTTGTTCACGTTGTTAGATATTTATTATTCTAGGATGCACCTGTATTTCTTGATTGATTAATTAAGAGTGCTACTTACCCTGCTTCTTTTGTGTTTTATAATTACAAAATTACCTGTAAAATAAATCCTAACCTAAGTTACAATTAAACCTAACACTACACTATCAATAAATTAATTAAATAAACTACCTACAATTACCTACAATTAACAATACATTAATTAAATACAATTCCTACAAATGGAATCAGCCAATCAGAATCAAGTTCAATCCGATTGGCTGATCCAATCAGCCAATCAGATTGAGCTTGCATTCTATTGGCTGTTCCGATCAGCCAATAGAATGCGAGCTCAATCTGATTGGCTGATCGGATCAGCCAATCGGATTGAACTTGATTCTGATTGGCTGACTCCATCAGCCAATCAGAATATTCCTACCTTAATTCCGATTGGCTGATAGAATCCTATCAGCCAATCGGAATTCGAGGGACGCCATCTTGGATGACGTCATTTAAAGGAACCGTCATTCGTCGTTCAGTCGTCGGCCAGGATGGATGTTCCGCGTCGGAGGTCTTCAGGATCCTGCCGCTCCGGATGGATGACCATAGAAGATCCCGCTTGGATGAAGACTTCAATCGGATGGAAGACCTCTTCTGCCCCGCTTGGATGAAGACTTCAGCCGGATCATGGACCTCTTCAGCCCCCCGCTTGGGCTTGGATCAGGACATCGGAGGAGCTCTTCTGGACAGATCGGTGAACCCGGTGAGGTGAAGACAAGGTAGGAAGATCTTCAGGGGCTTAGTGTTAGGTTTATTTAAGGGGGGTTTGGGTTAGATTAGGGGTATGTGGGTGGTGGGTTGTAATGTTGGGGGGCTTGGGTATTGTATGTTTTTTTTTACAGGCAAAAGAGCTGAACTTCTTGGGGCATGCCCCGCAAAGGGCCCTGTTCAGGGCTGGTAAGGTAAAAGAGCTTTGAACTTTAGTAATTTAGAATAGGGTAGGGCATTTTTTTATTTTGGGGGGCTTTGTTATTTTATTAGGGGGCTTAGAGTAGGTGTAATTAGTTTAAAATTGTTGTAATATTTTTCTTATGTTTGTAAATATTTTTTTATTTTTTGTAACTTAGTTCTTTTTTATTTTTTGTACTTTAGCTAGTTTATTTAATTGTATTTATTTGTAGGAATTGTATTTAATTAATGTATTGATAGTGTAGTGTTAGGTTAATTGTAGGTAATTGTAGGTAGTTTATTTAATTAATTTATTGATAGTGTAGTGTTAGGTTTAATTGTAACTTAGGTTAGGATTTATTTTACAGGTAATTTTGTAATTATTTTAACTATTTTAGCTATTAAATAGTTCTTAACTATTTAATAGCTATTGTACCTGGTTAAAATAAATACAATTTAGGGGTTAATAACTTTATAATAATAGCGGTGCGGTCCGCTCGGCAGATTAGGGGTTAATAAGTGTAGGCAGGTGGAGGCGACGTTGAGGGGGGCAGATTAGGGGTTAATAAATATAATATAGGGGTCGGCGGTGTTAGGGGCAGCAGATTAGGGGTACATAAGTATAACGTAGGTGGCGGCGCTTTGTGGTCGGCAGATTAGGGGTTAATTATTGTAGGTAGCTGGCGGCGACGTTGTGGGGGGCAGGTTAGGGGTTAATAAATATAATATAGGGGTCGGCGGTGTTAGGGGCAGCAGATTAGGGGTACATAAGTATAACGTAGGTGGCGGTCGGCAGATTAGGGGTTAAAAAAATGTAATCGAGTGTCGGCGATGTGGGGGGACCTCGGTTTAGGGGTACATAGGTAGTTTATGGGTGTTAGTGTACTTTAGAGTACAGTAGTTAAGAGCTTTATAAACCGGCGTTAGCCCAGAAAGCTCTTAACTACTGACTTTTTTCCTGCGGCTGGAGTTTTGTCGTTAGAGTTCTAACGCTCACTTCAGACACGACTCTAAATACCGGAGTTAGAAAAATCCCATTGAAAAGATAGGATACGCAATTTACGTAAGGGGATCTGCGGTATGGAAAAGTCGCGGCTGAAAAGTGAGCGTTAGACCCTATTTTGAGTGACTCCAAATACCGGAGGTAGCCTAAAACCAGCGTTAGGAGCCTCTAACGCTGGTTTTCACGGCTACCGCCAAACTCCAAATCTAGGCCGTAGTTAGCAGACAGTAGGCAGTTTGTAGGAGTTATCTGGGACATTCCAGGGGAGTGTAGGTTAGATATTATGTTAGTGTAGGTGGTATTAGTATCTTAGCTGGGCAAATCAGGGGTGTGTAGGTTAGGCGTGACATAGGTGTGGTAGGGGGAGTAGGTTGCACTTTGATTCAGATATATTGCCATTAGTGAGATATGTTTGAATCAGCTTATTGCAGGTTGTGAGGAAGGTAGTGGCCATGTTTGTCTCGCCAGATATCAGCTGGTGAGACTTATATCGCCTGAGGTAGTTAGAGTAAGTGTAGTGCAAGGAAACACCAATTGCGGATGCAATTGCAAGAATGTACTTTATTAGCACTCAACAACACTCTATAAATGAGCCACATACTTCTGCCATAGGAAAAAGGCCCAAACACATGAGGAGTTAAAACTTAACATTTATTAATGCAAATATAAAAAGGATTTCAAATTAAAAACCGTAGTTGGTGATAGTCTGAATGACTGTGGTCCCACGGCATAAATTTCCACTGGAACAAAAATAGGTACCCCAAATGGGAGAATGGAACTAAGGTGTGTGCTCAAGAGGAGTAAATAAATAATTGGTAAAGGCAAGAATAAGAGGGACTAATTTATGTAGTGAACACGTCTGCCAATCCCATAACACACTCCTAAGAGCTGAATGTAGATGGATATATCTACTAGATTGTGTACAACTGAAAGGATTGAACGAACAGAACAACTACTATTGTTTTTTATGAATTTTCAATGAGGTCTGCACCGCATATAATATCTTCTCTATGTGATGAATACTATCAAATCGATTTTCAATCAAATTGTTCCATATACTATTCACATTAATTTGTGTGTCACTAGTTTTCACACTTATACTTCAGACTTTACAAGTCGTAATTTTTTTTTCACTTATAGCACAGACACTATGGCCCCTATTTGTCAATACGCTCGCCGTATTCAGCATTGCACCAGCAGCTCACAAGAGCTGCTGGTGCAACGCTGCCCCTTGCAGACTTGCAGCCAATAGGCTGCCAGCAGGGGTGTCAATCAACCCGATCATACTCAATCGGGTTGATTTCCGGCGATGTCTGTCTGCCTGCTCAGAGCAGGTGAACAGGTTATGGAGCAGCAGTCTTTGTGACCGCTGCTTCATAACTGCTGTTTCTGGCGAGTCTGCAGGCTCGCCAGAAACACGGGGCATCAAGCTCCACACGGAGCTTGATAAATATGCCCCAATGTCTATTGCCCCCTTTGTTGTCATCAAGATTCCCCCAAACCCCCCCCCCCATGTACCCCCCAGTACGGGAGATTATGAAATTGTTTTTTATATATTTTATTTTTTGGGTTAGTTAGGAATGAATAGAAACGCAATGCTTTTAGCTTAATAAAATATTATTTAGTATCTTTTCACTTTAATTTGGTCAAGACCAGTACATGTTCTCACCATCACCATGTATCACACTTTGGGTCCTTGTACCCCTTATAATACATACACATTTCACTCATTTATTTCTTCTTTAATGATAATAATATTATCCTATCTAGTTAGGTTTACTCTTATATCATTTTTTTATTAAAAATCTGTTTATTATTCTGTTTACTTATATGCTTGATCAGCACAGCACTAGAGAGAAAACTTTTATTAGAATTCTCCAATGGTAGCGATATTCTGTTTTCACAATAGTGTCCTCCGTTAGTAATGCGGATGTCTATTCCTCAGAACGATATTACTATGTGGCAATTTTTATGTTTCAATTCCAAATAGGCTGTAACCTATAATACATTTAGCTCTAAAGAATAGATAACGTTGTGTGACGTATCCTCACACCTTCTCTTGAACCAATCCAATACTGGAATTATTGGAACCAATTAACAGGTCGGATCCAGACGAGCCCAGTAGCAGTCAGCCAATAAATGTCCAGCAGAATGGCGGGCGCCCCACCTTTGACAAAGCCGAAACATGTCAGGGCACACTGAGACTCTGTGTCTCGTTTTTTAACTTTAAGCAGCTGTGTGAATAAGAGAATGACTGAAATATAGAAAAAAATAGAAATTTAAACTAAGAATGTGTGTATGTATGGTTTACAAATAACTTCCGGTGCTTTAACAAATTCCTAGATGTAACTGAATACCTTTATGGTGTAAACAAACCAATAAGTGGCACCTAAGCTACAAGCCATTTATTTAAATGGGGGTCAAGCCCAATATAGGGTACATACCACGGACCTACATATATGCATACTAGTCTGAAGTTTATCTCATTTTTAAACGGCAGATTATTTGCTATAACATCGTTATGTTTAATTTTATATCTTCGTTATATTTCTTTATTCTGAAAAAGCATCTTTACTTATAGCCGTAAAAATTAGATTATACCAACCAGAAATTATCTTAGTTAATGCTACATATTTATTGTTTCAAACACTTACTTGAGACCTTATTGGTCCTAAGTATTAACCGAAGTAACAACACAAGTGCCCTCCTTCTGGATAAATTCTTTTACCGACATTGACAGATATAGTAAAAATTTCCATGTTACATACTGACGTACATAGTATATCGCCTATAGTGTACCCAACCCACTACAACCAAAATTTATATTGGAGTGTGCAAAAAATATGTGTGGCAAACAGGTCAGATGTTAACAAAACAAATATGCTCAACACAATGTGCTAAAAAACAATACTCTCCTTGTTAGAATAAACAGATGACCGCTGCCCTTCCTCAGTCTCTCCCAGGGACTGTACAGACAATAGACAAAACGAAATGGATGGCGCTGGTCTTGATGTATAGTTAATTTCTAGTGATAGATAGAAATGGACTTGATGTGCAAGTTAAATCCGACAAAATAATGTGCAATATACTCACTCCTTTGGTAATGTGAGTTCTGCTTCTAAGGTGTATCTCTCTCCAAAGGAACAACAGGTGATTTTCAAAGGTATTATCAGCTGGGCTGGAAAAGGATTAAAACCCCATCAGCAGTAAGGTAATAACTTAAGTTGTAAATCAAGTAGTAACTTACTTATACGAAGTAGAAAGTCCGGCTTGTCACAGGAAAGAATGATTCCCAATATAAGAGATAAAAAGGTTTATTTTAGCTCTATGCGTTTCAACGCTCAAGCGTCTTTTTCAAGAGCAATAAAAACAAGTGAAAGTTTGTATCATGCTGTGACACTGTAGCCGGATTTTTATACAAGGGTATCGATGTTCCAATTTCCTGTGTATAACAGGAAATTGGACTCACATGAGACATAAAATAAAACAATTTTAATTAGATGTTTAGGCCCAACCTTATTCTTGACATTGCTAAATCTTTTTATGTCGCTCTATTAAAGTTAAAAACAAAATATTTTTGTATTCTGGTTCGGCATAAACATGCAAACAAAAAGATAACCAATCGTAAAGTTCCTTTGAAATTTCATCCAATGAAAATACAGGGCTAGGTTAAGTTCCCATTCGAGTATTCCTTTTGTTTTGGGTCCCTTTCAGGTCCGCCGTAAAGTCACATGGTTCTTTTAGCCAATCCGATAATGATGGAATGTTCTCCGTTAATCTGTGACGTTGCGTGGGCTCGTTTAGTCACGTGTTGTTTTTAGCCAATCCGGAAAAACGTCCTTTTTCATGACTTTAATCAAGTGTGCCGATGTGAGAATTTGACTTAACATTCTATAGATAGAAAAATAAGAGAAAGCGGCAGTATCCATTCTGATCGCATATGAAGTGAAATAATGACATTGTATCTGACATTTCTACAGCAACTTTAGATGGCATTAAAATCATATCTCGATAGTATAAAAAACAGTAACAATTTTATAAAATTTTAAACTTTGTGAAATCATGTATTACAATGTGTAGAAAAAGATATAAAAAAGATAAAGAAAAAGATATAGAGAAAGGTATTAGGAAATACTATATCTTTCTTCTAATTATTCTTCGTGCTATTCTATTTAAGTGCAGAATGGGTTTAGTGTAAAAGAGAAATAAGACCCATTCTTATTTTAATATTATTATGTCTTATCTTAAAGAGATAAAAAGAGAGAGAGAGATGCACTCAGCTGAGACAGAACAAAAGCTGGAAAAACTTCCGTGCCTGTTCATTTTATTATAGTGTGTCACTCAGGGTGCATACTCTTTTAGCACACTATGCCCCTTCACAGAGAAAAAATATCCTGTAGCATATCAGTCTGATCCTGCCCAATGACAGTCCAGCGCCGAAATACCAGGCAATTCTTCTCTGAACAAGAGAAAACAACAACCCCAGACGATCGTTTCAGCCTTTTGTGGGCCTCGTCAGTGAGGTGCAGTCGCATCTCTCTAAGGGCATGTGTGCAAGGAGTCCACGTCAGGTTTCCCCTTTTACTCTTAGGGAGACCCAAGAGCAATTTGCATAAATAAAAAGAGAGAGAGAGATGCACTCAGCTGAGACAGAACAAAAGCTGGAAAAACTTCCGTGCCTGTTCATTTTATTATAGTGTGTCACTCAGGGTGCATACTCTTTTAGCACACTATGCCCCTTCACAGAGAAAAAATATCCTGTAGCATATCAGTCTGATCCTGCCCAATGACAGTCCAGCGCCGAAATACCAGGCAATTCTTCTCTGAACAAGAGAAAACAACAACCCCAGACGATCGTTTCGGCCTTTTGTGGGCCTCGTCAGTGAGGTGCAGTCGCATCTCTCTAAGGGCATGTGTGCAAGGAGTCCACGTCAGGTTTCCCCTTTTACTCTTAGGGAGACCCAAGAGCAATTTGCATAAATAAAAAGAGAGAGAGAGATGCACTCAGCTGAGACAGAACAAAAGCTGGAAAAACTTCCGTGCCTGTTCATTTTATTATAGTGTGTCACTCAGGGTGCATACTCTTTTAGCACACTATGCCCCTTCACAGAGAAAAAATATCCTGTAGCATATCAGTCTGATCCTGCCCAATGACAGTCCAGCGCCGAAATACCAGGCAATTCTTCTCTGAACAAGAGAAAACAACAACCCCAGACGATCGTTTCGGCCTTTTGTGGGCCTCGTCAGTGAGGTGCAGTCGCATCTCTCTAAGGGCATGTGTGCAAGGAGTCCACGTCAGGTTTCCCCTTTTACTCTTAGGGAGACCCAAGAGCAATTTGCATAAATAAAAAGAGAGAGAGAGATGCACCCAGCTGAGACAGAACAAAAGCTGGAAAAACTTCCGTGCCTGTTCATTTTATTATAGTGTGTCACTCAGGGTGCATACTCTTTTAGCACACTATGCCCCTTCACAGAGAAAAAATATCCTGTAGCATATCAGTCTGATCCTGCCCAATGACAGTCCAGCGCCGAAATACCAGGCAATTCTTCTCTGAACAAGAGAAAACAACAACCCCAGACGATCGTTTCGGCCTTTTGTGGGCCTCGTCAGTGAGGTGCAGTCGCATCTCTCTAAGGGCATGTGTGCAAGGAGTCCACGTCAGGTTTCCCCTTTTACTCTTAGGGAGACCCAAGAGCAATTTGCATAAATAAAAAGAGAGAGAGAGATGCACTCAGCTGAGACAGAACAAAAGCTGGAAAAACTTCCGTGCCTGTTCATTTTATTATAGTGTGTCACTCAGGGTGCATACTCTTTTAGCACACTATGCCCCTTCACAGAGAAAAAATATCCTGTAGCATATCAGTCTGATCCTGCCCAATGACAGTCCAGCGCCGAAATACCAGGCAATTCTTCTCTGAACAAGAGAAAACAACAACCCCAGACGATCGTTTCGGCCTTTTGTGGGCCTCGTCAGTGAGGTGCAGTCGCATCTCTCTAAGGGCATGTGTGCAAGGAGTCCACGTCAGGTTTCCCCTTTTACTCTTAGGGAGACCCAAGAGCAATTTGCATAAATAAAAAGAGAGAGAGAGATGCACTCAGCTGAGACAGAACAAAAGCTGGAAAAACTTCCGTGCCTGTTCATTTTATTATAGTGTGTCACTCCGGGTGCATACTCTTTTAGCACACTATGCCCCTTCACAGAGAAAAAATATCCTGTAGCATATCAGTCTGATCCTGCCCAATGACAGTCCAGCGCCGAAATACCAGGCAATTCTTCTCTGAACAAGAGAAAACAACAACCCCAGACGATCGTTTCGGCCTTTTGTGGGCCTCGTCAGTGAGGTGCAGTCGCATCTCTCTAAGGGCATGTGTGCAAGGAGTCCACGTCAGGTTTCCCCTTTTACTCTTAGGGAGACCCAAGAGCAATTTGCATAAATAAAAAGAGAGAGAGAGATGCACTCAGCTGAGACAGAACAAAAGCTGGAAAAACTTCCGTGCCTGTTCATTTTATTATAGTGTGTCACTCAGGGTGCATACTCTTTTAGCACACTATGCCCCTTCACAGAGAAAAAATATCCTGTAGCATATCAGTCTGATCCTGCCCAATGACAGTCCAGCGCCGAAATACCAGGCAATTCTTCTCTGAACAAGAGAAAACAACAACCCCAGACGATCGTTTCGGCCTTTGGTGGGCCTCGTCAGTGAGGTGCAGTCGCATCTCTCTAAGGGCATGTGTGCAAGGAGTCCACGTCAGGTTTCCCCTTTTACTCTTAGGGAGACCCAAGAGCAATTTGCATAAATAAAAAGAGAGAGAGAGATGCACTCAGCTGAGACAGAACAAAAGCTGGAAAAACTTCCGTGCCTGTTCATTTTATTATAGTGTGTCACTCAGGGTGCATACTCTTTTAGCACACTATGCCCCTTCACAGAGAAAAAATATCCTGTAGCATATTGCACACATGCTTTTGTTCTGTCTCAGCTGAGTGCATCTCTCTCTCTCTTTTTATTTATGCAAATTGCTCTTGGGTCTCCCTAAGAGTAAAAGGGGAAACCTGACGTGGACTCCTTGCACACATGCCCTTAGAGAGATGCGACTGCACCTCACTGACGAGGCCCACAAAAGGCCGAAACGATCGTCTGGGGTTGTTGTTTTCTCTTGTTCAGAGAAGAATTGCCTGGTATTTCGGCGCTGGACTGTCATTGGGCAGGATCAGACTGATATGCTACAGGATATTTTTTCTCTGTGAAGGGGCATAGTGTGCTAAAAGAGTATGCACCCTGAGTGACACACTATAATAAAATGAACAGGCACGGAAGTTTTTCCAGCTTTTGTTCTGTCTCAGCTGAGTGCATCTCTCTCTCTCTTTTTATTTATGCAAATTGCTCTTGGGTCTCCCTAAGAGTAAAAGGGGAAACCTGACGTGGACTCCTTGCACACATGCCCTTAGAGAGATGCGACTGCACCTCACTGACGAGGCCCACAAAAGGCCGAAACGATCGTCTGGGGTTGTTGTTTTCTCTTGTTCAGAGAAGAATTGCCTGGTATTTCGGCGCTGGACTGTCATTGGGCAGGATCAGACTGATATGCTACAGGATATTTTTTCTCTGTGAAGGGGCATAGTGTGCTAAAAGAGTATGCACCCTGAGTGACACACTATAATAAAATGAACAGGCACGGAAGTTTTTCCAGCTTTTGTTCTGTCTCAGCTGAGTGCATCTCTCTCTCTCTTTTTATTTATGCAAATTGCTCTTGGGTCTCCCTAAGAGTAAAAGGGGAAACCTGACGTGGACTCCTTGCACACATGCCCTTAGAGAGATGCGACTGCACCTCACTGACGAGGCCCACAAAAGGCCGAAACGATCGTCTGGGGTTGTTGTTTTCTCTTGTTCAGAGAAGAATTGCCTGGTATTTCGGCGCTGGACTGTCATTGGGCAGGATCAGACTGATATGCTACAGGATATTTTTTCTCTGTGAAGGGGCATAGTGTGCTAAAAGAGTATGCACCCTGAGTGACACACTATAATAAAATGAACAGGCACGGAAGTTTT
Source organism: Bombina bombina (assembly GCF_027579735.1). Lineage (NCBI taxonomy): Eukaryota > Metazoa > Chordata > Amphibia > Anura > Bombinatoridae > Bombina > Bombina bombina. Next base: position 43,727,183 of record NC_069505.1, on the reverse strand, counting down.
TCCAGCTTTTGTTCTGTCTCAGCTGAGTGCATCTCTCTCTCTCTTTTTATTTATGCAAATTGCTCTTGGGTCTCCCTAAGAGTAAAAGGGGAAACCTGACGTGGACTCCTTGCACACATGCCCTTAGAGAGATGCGACTGCACCTCACTGACGAGGCCCACAAAAGGCCGAAACGATCGTCTGGGGTTGTTGTTTTCTCTTGTTCAGAGAAGAATTGCCTGGTATTTCGGCGCTGGACTGTCATTGGGCAGGATCAGACTGATATGCTACAGGATATTTTTTCTCTGTGAAGGGGCATAGTGTGCTAAAAGAGTATGCACCCTGAGTGACACACTATAATAAAATGAACAGGCACGGAAGTTTTTCCAGCTTTTGTTCTGTCTCAGCTGAGTGCATCTCTCTCTCTCTTTTTATTTATGCAAATTGCTCTTGGGTCTCCCTAAGAGTAAAAGGGGAAACCTGACGTGGACTCCTTGCACACATGCCCTTAGAGAGATGCGACTGCACCTCACTGACGAGGCCCACAAAAGGCCGAAACGATCGTCTGGGGTTGTTGTTTTCTCTTGTTCAGAGAAGAATTGCCTGGTATTTCGGCGCTGGACTGTCATTGGGCAGGATCAGACTGATATGCTACAGGATATTTTTTCTCTGTGAAGGGGCATAGTGTGCTAAAAGAGTATGCACCCTGAGTGACACACTATAATAAAATGAACAGGCACGGAAGTTTTTCCAGCTTTTGTTCTGTCTCAGCTGAGTGCATCTCTCTCTCTCTTTTTATTTATGCAAATTGCTCTTGGGTCTCCCTAAGAGTAAAAGGGGAAACCTGACGTGGACTCCTTGCACACATGCCCTTAGAGAGATGCGACTGCACCTCACTGACGAGGCCCACAAAAGGCCGAAACGATCGTCTGGGGTTGTTGTTTTCTCTTGTTCAGAGAAGAATTGCCTGGTATTTCGGCGCTGGACTGTCATTGGGCAGGATCAGACTGATATGCTACAGGATATTTTTTCTCTGTGAAGGGGCATAGTGTGCTAAAAGAGTATGCACCCTGAGTGACACACTATAATAAAATGAACAGGCACGGAAGTTTTTCCAGCTTTTGTTCTGTCTCAGCTGGGTGCATCTCTCTCTCTCTTTTTATTTATGCAAATTGCTCTTGGGTCTCCCTAAGAGTAAAAGGGGAAACCTGACGTGGACTCCTTGCACACATGCCCTTAGAGAGATGCGACTGCACCTCACTGACGAGGCCCACAAAAGGCCGAAACGATCGTCTGGGGTTGTTGTTTTCTCTTGTTCAGAGAAGAATTGCCTGGTATTTCGGCGCTGGACTGTCATTGGGCAGGATCAGACTGATATGCTACAGGATATTTTTTCTCTGTGAAGGGGCATAGTGTGCTAAAAGAGTATGCACCCTGAGTGACACACTATAATAAAATGAACAGGCACGGAAGTTTTTCCAGCTTTTGTTCTGTCTCAGCTGAGTGCATCTCTCTCTCTCTTTTTATTTATGCAAATTGCTCTTGGGTCTCCCTAAGAGTAAAAGGGGAAACCTGACGTGGACTCCTTGCACACATGCCCTTAGAGAGATGCGACTGCACCTCACTGACGAGGCCCACAAAAGGCCGAAACGATCGTCTGGGGTTGTTGTTTTCTCTTGTTCAGAGAAGAATTGCCTGGTATTTCGGCGCTGGACTGTCATTGGGCAGGATCAGACTGATATGCTACAGGATATTTTTTCTCTGTGAAGGGGCATAGTGTGCTAAAAGAGTATGCACCCTGAGTGACACACTATAATAAAATGAACAGGCACGGAAGTTTTTCCAGCTTTTGTTCTGTCTCAGCTGAGTGCATCTCTCTCTCTCTTTTTATTTATGCAAATTGCTCTTGGGTCTCCCTAAGAGTAAAAGGGGAAACCTGACGTGGACTCCTTGCACACATGCCCTTAGAGAGATGCGACTGCACCTCACTGACGAGGCCCACAAAAGGCCGAAACGATCGTCTGGGGTTGTTGTTTTCTCTTGTTCAGAGAAGAATTGCCTGGTATTTCGGCGCTGGACTGTCATTGGGCAGGATCAGACTGATATGCTACAGGATATTTTTTCTCTGTGAAGGGGCATAGTGTGCTAAAAGAGTATGCACCCTGAGTGACACACTATAATAAAATGAACAGGCACGGAAGTTTTTCCAGCTTTTGTTCTGTCTCAGCTGAGTGCATCTCTCTCTCTCTTTTTATTTATGCAAATTGCTCTTGGGTCTCCCTAAGAGTAAAAGGGGAAACCTGACGTGGACTCCTTGCACACATGCCCTTAGAGAGATGCGACTGCACCTCACTGACGAGGCCCACAAAAGGCCGAAACGATCGTCTGGGGTTGTTGTTTTCTCTTGTTCAGAGAAGAATTGCCTGGTATTTCGGCGCTGGACTGTCATTGGGCAGGATCAGACTGATATGCTACAGGATATTTTTTCTCTGTGAAGGGGCATAGTGTGCTAAAAGAGTATGCACCCTGAGTGACACACTATAATAAAATGAACAGGCACGGAAGTTTTTCCAGCTTTTGTTCTGTCTCAGCTGAGTGCATCTCTCTCTCTCTTTTTATTTATGCAAATTGCTCTTGGGTCTCCCTAAGAGTAAAAGGGGAAACCTGACGTGGACTCCTTGCACACATGCCCTTAGAGAGATGCGACTGCACCTCACTGACGAGGCCCACAAAAGGCCGAAACGATCGTCTGGGGTTGTTGTTTTCTCTTGTTCAGAGAAGAATTGCCTGGTATTTCGGCACTGGACTGTCATTGGGCAGGATCAGACTGATATGCTACAGGATATTTTTTCTCTGTGAAGGGGCATAGTGTGCTAAAAGAGTATGCACCCTGAGTGACACACTATAATAAAATGAACAGGCACAGAAGTTTTTCCAGCTTTTGTTCTGTCTCAGCTGAGTGCATCTCTCTCTCTCTTTTTATTTATCTTAAAGAGATAAAATGTGAGATTAGATAGTGAAAGTTATGTTGAGTACTTTTTTATGGATATTATATCCATAATATTTGGATATTATAATTTGTGCTTTACTTAAAGTGAAAACTAAATAAAATAAATTAAATTTAAATTAAATTGAATTAAATAGTGCTTGTTGTATAAGCATAGTGTATAAATCTTAGTGACTAATTTAACTGATGGACAATTCACATTTACTTAAAAGTTTTTGATATTAATGAATTACTGGTTTAAATAAAAGCTGCTATTCGGATGTCTTTATTTAACCCCCAATGGTTATAGGTTCTAAGCGTGTGAATCCACCATAATTCTCTCTTATTTAACTCGTGTTCTAAATGTCCTCCTCTCCAATGGGTGGATACTTTCTCTATTCCTATCCATGAGAAATTCTTGAAATCAAATTGGGGACAAGTATTACAGTGTAAAGGGACACCATGGTCCTCATGTTTCTTATCTATTTTGTTAAGATGTTCTAAAATGCGGGTCTTGAGAAATCTGATAGTTTGTCCTAAATATTGAATCTGACAATTACACTGTAATAAATATATAACATTTTGGGTTTTGCATGTAATGAAATGTTTAATTGTGTAGGTTTTACCTGTTGTGAAGGAAGTGAAAGATTTATGGGTTCTTTTTGTATAATTGCAACCTTTACATTTTCCACATGTATAAAAACCTTGTAAGTTTGAAATACTTAAAGGTGGTTTGGGGGCCATACCTTTTATTAGGGATGGAGCTAATTTTTGTTTAAAATTGCTGCCTCTTCTATAGGTGATTTGAGGTTTAGTAGGTATGGTTTTGCTTAAAAATTCATCATTGTGTAAAATGTGCCAATGTTTTTTGATGATATTAGTAATTTGATTGTGCCCTGAGTTAAATGTTGTAATGAATCTGGGGAAAGAAGATTGCTTATTTGTAGTAATTTTTTGTTTGGCCAAGATAGAATTACGGTCCAAATTTTTAACTAGTTGTCTGTCTACTTCAAGGTTACTTGAAGAATAACCTTTTTCCAAAAATCTCTTCTTAAGTATTAGTGATTGTTCCTCGTAATCTTCTATTCTATCACAATTTCTCCAAATACGTTGGAATTGTCCTCTAGGGATTGCTTTTAGCCATGATGGATGGTGTTGACTATCGTGTACGTATTTGCATCACACTCCTTAAAGTGTGTTTTTTGTGTATACATCCATCAATGGTTATGATAGACAAATCTAGAAAAGTTGCTTTAGTGTTGTGTAGTTCTGGAGTCAATATGATGTTCATGTCATTCTTATTTAGATTATTGACAAATTGCTGACAATTTTCTATATTTCCCCTCCAAATACAGAGGACATCGTCGATGTATCTCCGCCATGTCACCAGGCTCGCCCCAGCCACGTCATTGGACCACACGTGAAGATGTTCAAAGTGGTCCATATAAATATTGGCGTAGCTGGGAGCGAACCTGGTGCCCATGGCGGTGCCACAGATTTGTAGGTATTGTCGGTCATTAAACCAGAAAAAATTATGAGTTAACATAAAATTTATGGCTGCAAGAATAAAGTCTAACATTTTTTCAGATAAATTGGGATCTTGTGTTAGTTTCCATCTAATGGCTGTTAAGCCTTTTTGATGGTCAATTATAGAATATAATGATGTAACATCCATGGTGGACCACAGATAATCGGGTTCCCATTTTAATTGATTAATGATGTTAAGTACACTGGTGGTGTCTTTTAGATACGATTTGGAATTTTGTGCATAGGGTTGTAAAAAATAATCAATAAATGCAGATAAATTAGAAGTTAATGAATCAATGCCACTGATGATAGGGCGACCTGGGGGTTGTAGGGGGTCTTTGTGTAATTTTGGTAAAAAATAAAAAATTGGAGTTTTTGAATGGGTTCTAAACAGGAAATCATATTCTTGTTCACTGATAACCTCTCTATCTAGAGCTAATGTTAGTAATTCTTGTAATTCTTGACTGAATTTTTTTTTGGGGGAGTGGTTTAAAATTTGGTAGGTGTTAGTATCTGATAGAATTCTATTAGCTTCTTGTAAGTAAAATGTCCTATCCATAATGACTACCCCTCCCCGTCATAAAGGAAGCCGATAAGGGGGGAGGGGTAGTCATTATGGATAGGACATTTTACTTACAAGAAGCTAATAGAATTCTATCAGATACTAACACCTACCAAATTTTAAACCACTCCCCCAAAAAAGAATTCAGTCAAGAATTACAAGAATTACTAACATTAGCTCTAGATAGAGAGGTTATCAGTGAACAAGAATATGATTTCCTGTTTAGAACCCATTCAAAAACTCCAATTTTTTATTTTTTACCAAAATTACACAAAGACCCCCTACAACCCCCAGGTCGCCCTATCATCAGTGGCATTGATTCATTAACTTCTAATTTATCTGCATTTATTGATTATTTTTTACAACCCTATGCACAAAATTCCAAATTGTATATAAAAGACACCACCAGTGTACTTAACATCATTAATCAATTAAAATGGGAACCCGATTATCTGTGGGCCACCATGGATGTTACATCATTATATTCTATAATTGACCATCAAAAAGGCTTAACAGCCATTAGATGGAAACTAACACAAGATCCCAATTTATCTGAAAAAATGTTAGACTTTATTCTTGCAGCCATAAATTTTATGTTAACTCATAATTTTTTCTGGTTTAATGACCGACAATACCTACAAATCTGTGGCACCGCCATGGGCACCAGGTTCGCTCCCAGCTACGCCAATATTTATATGGACCACTTTGAACATCTTCACGTGTGGTCCAATGACGTGGCTGGGGCGAGCCTGGTGACATGGCGGAGATACATCGACGATGTCCTCTGTATTTGGAGGGGAAATATAGAAAATTGTCAGCAATTTGTCAATAATCTAAATAAGAATGACATGAACATCATATTGACTCCAGAACTACACAACACTAAAGCAACTTTTCTAGATTTGTCTATCATAACCATTGATGGATGTATACACACAAAAACACACTTTAAGGAGTGTGATGCAAATACGTACATTCAACACGATAGTCAACACCATCCATCATGGCTAAAAGCAATCCCTAGAGGACAATTCCAACGTATTAGGAGAAATTGTGATAGAATAGAAGATTACGAGGAACAATCACTAATACTTAAGAAGAGATTTTTGGAAAAAGGTTATTCTTCAAGTAACCTTGAAGTAGACAGACAACTAGTTAAAAATTTGGACCGTAATTCTATCTTGGCCAAACAAAAAATTACTACAAATAAGCAATTTTCTTTCCCCAGATTCATTACAACATTTAACTCAGGGCACAATCAAATTACTAATATCATCAAAAAACATTGGCACATTTTACACAATGATGAATTTTTAAGCAAAACCATACCTACTAAACCTCAAATCACCTATAGAAGAGGCAGCAATTTTAAACAAAAATTAGCTCCATCCCTAATAAAAGGTATGGCCCCCAAACCACCTTTAAGTATTTCAAACTTACAAGGTTTTTATACATGTGGAAAATGTAAAGGTTGCAATTATACAAAAAGAACCCATAAATCTTTCACTTCCTTCACAACAGGTAAAACCTACACAATTAAACATTTCATTACATGCAAAACCCAAAATGTTATATATTTATTACAGTGTAATTGTCAGATTCAATATTTAGGACAAACTATCAGATTTCTCAAGACCCGCATTTTAGAACATCTTAACAAAATAGATAAGAAACATGAGGACCATGGTGTCCCTTTACACTGTAATACTTGTCCCCAATTTGATTTCAAGAATTTCTCATGGATAGGAATAGAGAAAGTATCCACCCATTGGAGAGGAGGACATTTAGAACACGAGTTAAATAAGAGAGAATTATGGTGGATTCACACGCTTAGAACCTATAACCATTGGGGGTTAAATAAAGACATCCGAATAGCAGCTTTTATTTAAACCAGTAATTCATTAATATCAAAAACTTTTAAGTAAATGTGAATTGTCCATCACTTAAATTAGTCACTAAGATTTATACACTATGCTTATACAACAAGCACTATTTAATTCAATTTAATTTAAATTTAATTTATTTTATTTAGTTTTCACTTTAAGTAAAGCACAAATTATAATATCCAAATATTATGGATATAATATCCATAAAAAAGTACTCAACATAACTTTCACTATCTAATCTCACATTTTATCTCTTTAAGATAAGACATAATAATATTAAAATAAGAATGGGTCTTATTTCTCTTTTACACTAAACCCATTCTGCACTTAAATAGAATAGCACGAAGAATAATTAGAAGAAAGATATAGTATTTCCTAATACCTTTCTCTATATCTTTTTCTTTATCTTTTTTATATCTTTTTCTACACATTGTAATACATGATTTCACAAAGTTTAAAATTTTATAAAATTGTTACTGTTTTTTATACTATCGAGATATGATTTTAATGCCATCTAAAGTTGCTGTAGAAATGTCAGATACAATGTCATTATTTCACTTCATATGCGATCAGAATGGATACTGCCGCTTTCTCTTATTTTTCTATCTATAGAATGTTAAGTCAAATTCTCACATCGGCACACTTGATTAAAGTCATGAAAAAGGACGTTTTTCCGGATTGGCTAAAAACAACACGTGACTAAACGAGCCCACGCAACGTCACAGATTAACGGAGAACATTCCATCATTATCGGATTGGCTAAAAGAACCATGTGACTTTACGGCGGACCTGAAAGGGACCCAAAACAAAAGGAATACTCGAATAGGAACTTAACCTAGCCCTGTATTTTCATTGGATGAAATTTCAAAGGAACTTTACGATTGGTTATCTTTTTGTTTGCATGTTTATGCCGAACCAGAATACAAAAATATTTTGTTTTTAACTTTAATAGAGCGACATAAAAAGATTTAGCAATGTCAAGAATAAGGTTGGGCCTAAACATCTAATTAAAATTGTTTTATTTTATGTCTCATGTGAGTCCAATTTCCTGTTATACACAGGAAATTGGAACATCGATACCCTTGTATAAAAATCCGGCTACAGTGTCACAGCATGATACAAACTTTCACTTGTTTTTATTGCTCTTGAAAAAGACGCTTGAGCGTTGAAACGCATATCTCTTATATTGGGAATCATTCTTTCCTGTGACAAGCCGGACTTTCTACTTCGTATAAGTAAGTTACTACTTGATTTACAACTTAAGTTATTACCTTACTGCTGATGGGGTTTTAATCCTTTTCCAGCCCAGCTGATAATACCTTTGAAAATCACCTGTTGTTCCTTTGGAGAGAGATACACCTTAGAAGCAGAACTCACATTACCAAAGGAGTGAGTATATTGCACATTATTTTGTCGGATTTAACTTGCACATCAAGTCCATTTCTATCTATCACTAGAAATTAACTATACATCAAGACCAGCGCCATCCATTTCGTTTTGTCTAAAATTTATATTGGAGTCTAGCTATTTTAGATCCATAGACCTCTATGTAGAGTGGTTGTATTAGTGCAATAGTACACTTATATACCGAATCTACCATTCTGTCAATGCGGTAATTTTAAGGAATTACAAGTATCGATCTTAAAGGGGCACACCCTTGTTGTGTGCAGTCACTTTGAGCCCCAGTTGGTCCCTCCAATAAAGGTGATGTCATTACACAAGTATACCTATTATTTGAACGTCATTTCACTATAAAGATTTATTACTAAAGTAATTAAAACTAGTGACTTTCGTTCCTTTAACAATTGTAACTGGGGGTATAAAAACATTGTAATGCATATGTGAGTGTCACCTGATCCCAGTCATTCAGACTATCACCAACTGCGGTTTTTAATTTTAAATCATTTTTATATTTGCATTAATAAATGTTAAGTTTTAACTCCCCATGTGTTTGGGCCTTTTTCCTATGGCAGAAGTATGTGGCTCATTTATAGAGTGTTGTTGAGTGCTAATAAAGTACATTCTTGCAATTGCATCCGCAATTGGTGTTTCCCAGTCTATTTCTTGTAAATGTACAGCACCTTAGTCCCAATACATATTACTAATTATTCTCCTCCCCTATTATTCCAAGGGAAGAGGAATAGTGAATAGGGACACATCACCAGTAGTGCCATCGTTTTTTCTTTTTCTCATGTGTAGTGCAACCTAGGTTCCACCGGCAATATTTAGAGTGTGCCTACAAAAAAACTATTTTTAGTTTCAGTGAGCGCACTGTCTGAGCCATGTAGGCCCACTTAAAGAATAGGGCCTCCCGCAGCAAAATGCAGATGAGCGGCACTGCTTTCTTTTAGAAAATTTCGACAGACCAACGGACTGTCAATGTTTTAAATTTGGCGTCCACGCTTTATTGCATTGTCTTTTTATCATGCATTTGTTGATTGTGTAAATCTACTATATATACTGGTCCTTTAAGATTTCCTTAATCTGATGGAAAATAAGATAAGGAAGACCACAAGAAGGAGCAGACAACTCAGAGACTCTTCTAGCCAAAAGAAACAAAACCGTTCAAAAAAGAAGCTTAATATCCACTCCCTCAAATGAAGGAGCCTGCAAAACCTATAACACCAAGTTAAGATTCAAGGAGAAAGAATTTGGCTTGATCACAGGCTTAATCCATGCCAAAGTCTTCCTAGGAAACAAAACTGAAAGAGTAGATATGCCCTTATTCAAACCATCCTGTAAGAGCTGCAAAATTCTAGGAATTCTAAAAGAAAGCCAGGAAAAACCATGATCTATATACCTGTAGACTGCCCCCTTATCTCAGTTCTTTTGACAGTCAATCAGTGCTGACTCTTAAATAACTTCAGGGAAGTGAGGACAATGTTATCTATATCACACACATTAACTAGTAGTGTCTAACTCTCAAAAACTGTCAAAATGCACTGAGATAACAGACAGTTCAACAGCTTAGAAATTATCTTATGAGCCTACCTAGGTTTAGCTTTCCACAAAGAATACCAAGAGAGCAAAGCAAATTTGTTGATAACATAGTAACATAGTAGATAAGGTTGAAAAAAGACTGAAGTCCATCGAGTTCAACCTATACAAATCTAAAATACTTACAAAAAGCTCCAGTTAAGCTTAAATAACCCCATTAAAAGGTGACTCATTTAATACTAGCAATCATATCCATGAATTTTGCTTATATAAAGAAATGTATCCAGACTATTTTTAAATGTATCTAGGGTATTGGCATTCACTACCTCCTTTGGTAATGAGTTCCACAATTTTATTGCTCTTACAGTGAAAAAACGTTTCCGTTGCAGGAGATTAAATCTCCTTTCCTCCAACCTTAAATTGTGACCTCTTGTCAGAAACAATTTTCTTGGAATAAACAGAGCTTCTGCTATCTCTGAATATGGGCCTTGAATATATTTTTATAAAGTAATCATGTCACCTCTCAAGCGCCTTTTTTCTAAAGAAAACAGACCCAGTTTGGCTAGCCTCTCCTCATAGGTTAATTTCTCCAATCCCCTTATTAGCTTTGTGGCCCTTCTCTGAACTTTTTCTAGTTCTGCAATATCTTTTTTTGCGATCGGTCCCCAGAACTGCACTCCATAAGGTGAGGTCTTACCAGGGCTTTAGATAGTGACAGAATTATGCTTTCCTCCCTTGAATCAATGCCTCTTTTAATACATGCTAGTATCTTATTAGCCTTTGAAGCCGCTGCCCTGCATTGTGCACCCATCTTTAGCTTGTTATCTATTACTACTCCCAAATCCCTTTCCTCCTCTGTTTGGCTAAGTCTTGTCCCATTTAAAAAATACTTTGCCTGCTTATTTTTACTTCCAAAATGTAGAACCCTGCATTTTTCCATATTAAATCTCATTTTCCATTTACTTGCCCATACTTCTAATTTTTGCAGATCCCTTTGTAATGAAAGTTCATCCTGCTCTGACCTAATGACCTTACTTAACTTAGTATCATCTGCAAAAATAGAGATGTCGCTATTTAATCCTTGCTCCAATGATCCATTTACTACTACTCGTTGCTCCCTATCTTTTATCCAGTTATTTATCCATGAGCTAACATTTTCAGCTATTCCCAGTCCCTTAATTTTGTGCATTAATCTCTCATGTGGCACTGTATCAAATGCCTTTGCAAAATCTAAGTATATCACATCAACTGATTCCCCTTTATCTATATTTTTACTTCCTTCCTCATAGAATCTAATTAGATTAGTTTGACATGATCTATTTCTCCTAAAACCATGCTGATTAGAACTCATAATCTTGTTTACACGAATATGCTCATCAATATAGTCCCTTATAATCCCTTCAAATATCTTCCCCACTATAGATGTCAGACTAACTGGTCTATAGCTTCCTGGATCATCCCTGCTTCCCTTTTTGAAGAGTGGCACCACATCAGCTTTACGCCAATCCTGGGGTGCCATGCCTGAGGATAATGAGTCTTGAAAAATTAAGAGTAGAAGTTTGTCTATAACAGTGATAAGTTCCCTTAACACCCGTGGTTGTATTCCATCTGGGCCTGGAGTTTTATTTACCTTAATATTACCTTAATATTATCCATTTTTTTCCTGACATAACCCAGTTAAAGGTATGGACTGGCATGTTCTATTTAGTTCCAAAGTATCATCAAATGGTTCCTCTCTTGTGTATACTGAAGAAAAAAAATGGTTTAGTACCTCAGCCTTCTCCCTGTCATTATTTATCATGCTACCCTCCACGCATTTTAATGTACCTATATTATCCTTCTTAGATTTTTTGCTATTTATGTACTTAAATAACCTTTTAGGGTTAGACTTAGAATCCTTTGCAATTAATTTTTCATTTTCAATTTTGGCTAATTTGATTGCTTTTTTGCATGCATTGTTACATTCCTTATAACTATTGTATGTTGAGTCTGTAAATTAGAAAGTTGTTTAAAATTGCATGCCCTATCTGAATCATGAAAGTTCAATTTTGACTAGACTGTCCCTTTAAGAACTAACAGTTTAATCTCCATGCCATCAAGCTTAAAGATTTGAGATCCGGATGGAAAAACAGACCTTGAGAAAGAAGGTCTGTTCGTAGAGGAAGAGGCCAAGGAGGGCAACTGGATATCTGAACCAGATCTGCATACCAAATCTTGTGAGGCCACGCTGGGGCAATCAGGATTACTGACAAGTTATCTAGCCTTAACTTGGAAATCCCTATAGGAAGAAAATCCAGAGGAGGATACGCAAGCTGAAATGATCAACAAGCTTCTAGAGCATCCACAAACTCTGCCTGAGGGTCTCTGGAGCTTGTAAAGTACCTAGGAGGTTTGTTGTTTAAATGAGAAGCCATCAGATCGCTCTCTGGGAAACCCCAAAGATACAAAATCTGATTGAATAAATCCTGGTGAAAAGACCATTCCCCTGGTGTAATGACTAACGACTGAGAAAATCCGCTTCCCAGTTGTTCACTCCTGGAATATGAACAGCAGAAACTAGACAAGAATTGGCTTCTGCCCATGAAAGAATTCAAGACACTTCCCTCAGGGCTAGATAATTGTGGGTTCCCCCTGATGATTGATATAGGCCACTGCTGTGACATTGTCTGATTGAAAGTGGAGATGAGACTTCCTTTTCAACAGAGGCCAAATCTGAAGAGCCTCCTGAGGAGCCCAGACCCCTTGTGCTCTCAGAGACTTTCGAACAGCTCCCTAACCTGAAAGACCTGCATCTGTAGTGATCACAGTCTAGGAAGGAGAAGCAAAAACAAAATGTATGCTTACCTGATACATTTCTTTCTTTCTTGACACAATGATTCCACGGATCATCTAATTTGCCGCCAGCAGGAGGCGGCAAAGAGCACCACAGCAACGTTGTTAAATATCACCTCCCTTCCCTCCAACCCCAGTCATTCGACCGAAGTAAAGGAGAGAAAGGAAGCAACAAGGTGCAGAGGTGTCTGAAGTTTATAACATACCAGCAACCTGTCTAAAGAACAGGGTGGGCCGTGGACTCATCATGTCAAGAAATAAATAAATTTATCAGGTAAGCATAAATTTTGTTTTCTTTCTAATGACACGATGAGTCCACGGATCATCTAATAACTATTGGGAATCAATACCCAAGCTAGAGTACACAGATGATAAGGGAGGGACAAGACAGGGAACCTAAACGTAAGGCACCACTGCTTGAAGAACCTTTCTCCCAAAAGCGGCCTCAGGTGAGGCAAAAGTGTCAAATTTGTAGAATTTTGAAAAAGTGTGAAGAGAGGACCAAGTTGCAGCCTTAAAAATCTGTTCCACAGAAGTTTCATTTTTGAATGCCCAGGAAGAGGAAACAGCCCTTGTAGAATGAGCCGTAACTCTCTCAGGAGGCTGCTGTCCAGCAGTTTCATAGTCATAGTGAATAATACTCTTCAGACACAAAGAAAGAGAAGTAGCCGTAGCTTTCTGTCCCTTACGTTTCCCAGAAAATACCACAAACAGAGCAGAAGACTGATGAAAATCCTTAGTCACCTGTGTAAAATGGCATAATCTGTCAGAATTCACATGTGGTCAGAAAGTGGTAATATATGCCATAATACTATAGAAATGCAGTTGTGTAAGCAGGAAGGGGTTAACTCCTCATTCAGATACTGGGTCACTTTGGAATGTAGAAAGATCATATTACCAGGCCCTATCTGATAAGGATGACTAGCTGGTTTAAGTAAAGAGCTATATAGAGACCCTTTGTGTGACCATATATGCCCTTCCCCCAACCGCATGGGATGGCTATAATCATATACCAGTACAGAACAAAGGGGGGTTTCATATGAGTGACCTCATCATTGGGGGATGGATAAAAACTTATATAAGTCCCTACACACAAAATCTCTCTCGCTTTTCTATGGGATTGATAACAGCATGTGAGTATCTCTCTGCTACAAACCTCTATTATAGCACACCACACACACTCACATTAGGATGGGCACATGTATGTAATATTGATGTTTAATTTAGTGCTGTGTATTTATAACTGATCTGCATATGTGTAATTATATTTAATCTGCATATTGTAATTAATGTTTATTTAGCCTCATTGTAATAAAAGTTTTGTATTGCTGAAGAATGACTTGTGAGTAATCCTTGCAGGTAGTTTAATTAAGCTAGTGATTGTGTGTTAATATTTTATAGTAGGTATAATAATTCATAAGGGATTATTAAGAGGAATATTAGCATATCACTAAAGGTACAGCAAACAGACACTAAGAAATATACGGCTAGATTTCGAGTCTTGCGTTAGACTTAAAAAGCAGCGTTGGCCGGTCCCAACGCTGCTTTTTAACGCCCGCTGGTATTACGAGTCTTGCAGGTACAGGTGTACCACTCACTTTTTTGGCCAGACTCGGAAATACCGCAAATCCACTTACGTCAATTGCGTATCCTATATTTTCAATGGGACGTGCATAGCGCCGGTATTACGAGTGAGCGGTACACCCTCTCCTGTCAAGCCTGGTACCGCATTTTAAAGTCAGTGGTTAAGAGTTTTACACTACAACGCCGTAGCATAAAACTCTTAGCTAAAGTGCTAAAAAGTACACTAACACCCATAAACTACCTATTAACCCCTAAAACGAGGCCCTCCCACATCGCAAACACTAAAATACATTTTTTAACCTCTAATCTGCCAAACTGGACATCGCCGCCACTATAATAAATATATTAACCCCTAAACCGCAGCACTCCTGCATCGCAAACACTGTTTAAATAGTATTAACCTCTAATCTGCCGGCCCTAACATCGCCGCCACCTACCTACATTTATTAACCCCTATTCTGCCGCCCCCAAGGTCGCCGCCACTATAATAAAGTTATTAACCCCTAAAGCTAAGTCTAACCCTAACCCCACCTAACTTAAATATAATTTAAATAAATCTAAATAAAATTACTACAATTAACTAAATAATTCCTATTTAAAACTAAATACTTACCTATAAAACAAACCTTAAGATAGCTACAATATAACTAGTAGTTACATTGGAGCTAGCTTAGGGTTTATTTTTATTTCACAGGCAACTTTGTATTTATTTTAACTAGGTACAATAGTTACTAAATAGTTATTAACTATTTAATAACTACCTAGTTAACATAAAGACAAATTTACCTGTAAAATAAAACCTAACCTGTTACAATTACACCTAACACTACACTACAATTATATTAATTACCTAAATTAAATACAATTAATTACAATAAAATAAAATTATCTAAAGTACAAACCCCCCACTAAATTACAGAAAATAATAAACAAATTACAAGATTTTTAAACTAATTACACCTAATCTAATCCCCCTAACAAAATAAAAAAAGCCCCCCAAAATAAAAAAAGCCCTACCCTACACTAAATTACAAATAGCCCTTAAAAGGGCCTTTGCGGGGCATTGCCCCAAAAGTAATCAGCTCTTTTACCTGAAAAAAAAATTACAATTCCCCCCCCAACATTAAAACCCATCACCCACACAACCAACCCTACTCTAAAACCCACCCAATCCCCCCTTAAAAAAACTAACACTAACCCCCTGAATATCACCTTATTGGGAGATATCTTCACCCAACTGGGCCGAAGTACTCAACGAATGCGGGAGAAGTCTTCATCTAAGCCGGGCGAAGTGGTCCTCCAGACGGGCAGAAGTCTTCATCCAGACGGCATCTTCTATCTTCATCCATCCGGCGCGGAGCGGGTCCATCTTCAAGACATCCGACGCGGAGCATCTTCTTCTTCCGACGGCTAAACACAGAATGAAGGTTCCTTTAAATGACATCATCCAAGATGGCGTCCCTTCAATTCCGATTGGCTGATAGAATTCTATCAGCCAATCGGAATTAAGGTAGAAAAAATCCTATTGGCTGATGCAATCAGCCAATAGGATTGAAGTTCAATCCTATTGGCTGATCCAATCAGCCAGTAGGATTGAGCTGGCATTCTTCTGGCTGTTCCAATCAGCCAATAGAATGCCAGTTCAATCCTATTGGCTGATTGCATCAGCCAATAGGATTTTTTCTACCTTAATTCTGATTTTCCAGGGCCTTTTGGTCGATTCTGACTCACAATGGAACAAATTACCAAATTAAAAGCTTACATTTTTCAATAAAAATTAAAACAGAAAAAACGTTACTGTCTCTTTAAATTTTAAAACGTAACTTTTTTATTTGTTTTTTATAGTAAGGACTAAATAGTGCTACGCAAGTACTGTTGATCACCTCTACACCTCAGATTAGCTTTGCTGAGGTGCCTACCTGCCCTGCTGACACCAGCTAGAATTCCCCTCAGCAAAAGATCCGGAACTCTGCCTGCACAACAATGAAATGCTGTCCTGTCCTAAAAACGCATTCCTTGAGCCCAAATATGTGTTATCCTGACAGACTGCTACTCCGGTCACGGGAAGTGAAAACAAAAGTGGTGCGCAACACAAACTGTCGCCTCAGTTAGCTCCGCCCATCGTGGGCGTCTAAAAAAATAATCTCCTGGTCCGCATATTTTAAAGTCAAGCTGCCGGGAGCAGTGAAACCACATTAAAACTGAACCTTATTTTCCTCAGCCCCAGTGCCTGCATAATACATTGCCTACATAAGTCCCCTCAAATATATAGGAGAATATAAGTGTCCCTTAATGAATCCTTTTAATTTTACTAGTCCCAGAAAAAATAAAGTCAGCTCTTACCTCATAAATCTGCCAGGAAGCCAGGCAGCTCACTAGGTTTGAGAGGTCTTCTCCCTCACATGGACCTGTTGAAAAAGAGATAAAGACTGAGTAATCTTACTCAGGCTTTCAGAATTAGGGCAGCATAAACTACATGGGAGGTGCAGTGAGAATTATGTCCCACAAGTTCCCATTGCTCTAAAGCCACCACTGCTCTACTGAAGAGACTGATATGGACCATGACTACACCCTATAACAAAGCAGCACAATATTGCACTACTTAAAAAAATAATAAAATCTTGCTTGAAGAATCTTTTACTAACACCTAACTTTACCACTTCCTTGCTCTAATGTAGGCAAAGAGAATGACTGGGGTTGGAGGGAAGGGAGGTGATATTTAACAGCTTTGCTGTGGTGCTCTTTGCTGCCTCCTGCTGGGCAGGAGTGATATTCCCCAATAGTAATTAGAAGATCCGTGGACTCATCGGGGGGTAGTTATCAAGCCGTCTACTTTTCTGGCTTCGCCGGCCCAATACGCCCGTCTAAGCTCGCCTACCTTCGCCGCCGCGGACCTGAAAAAATACGCCTAAGTTATCAAAAAAAGCTGTCAAAAAGCCGTGGGGCGATGAGCAGCGGACTGTGAGAGTTATCACTCATCCGATCTCGCTGCCCTTCGGCTTTTTCCCAGCTTTATTGCTAGCCTGTCACTAAGCACTCACACTAAACTGCACTGTTCTACCCCCTATACCGGCGCCCCCGGAGCCCCCCGCAACTCAATAAAGTTACTAACCCCTAAACCGCCGCTACTAGACCCTGCCGCAACTCTGATAAATGTATTAACCCCTAAACCGCCGCTCCTAGACCCTGCCGCAACTCTTATAAATGTATTAACCCCTAAACCGCCGCTCCCGGACACCGCTGCCACCTACAGTATACCTAGTAACCCCTATCCTGCCCCCCCTACACCGTCGCCCTCTATTATAAAGTTATTAACCCCTATCCTGCTGATCCCGCACCTCTCCGCAACTAAATAAATAGTTTAACCCCTAAACCGCCGCTCCATGAACCCGCCGCAACCTATATTAAACCTATTAACCCCTATCCTGCCCCCCCTACACCGTCGCCACCTATAATAAATTTATTAACCCCTAATCTGCCCCCCTACACCGTCGCCACCTATAATAAATTTATTAACCCCTATCCTGCCCCCCACTACGCCGCCGCCACTGTAATAAAATTATTAACCCCTAAACCTAAGTCTAACCCTATCCCTAACGCCCCCCTAACTTAAATATTAATTAAATAAATCTAAATAAATTAACTCTTATTAACTAAATGAATCCTATTTAAAACTAAATACTTACCTTTAAAATAAACCCTAAATACAAATATTCAAATATCACAGAATAAAATCAAAACCCCTACTATGATAGCTTGGGAAAGGGATCTCCACATTTCTAAAGAAACTAAAGAATGGGAAACGATATTTCTAAAGGCTGAGAAGGGACTTATAAGTGTAGATCTTAAGGAGAACATAATCAAGACTATACACCAATGGTATCTAACACCCATTAGAACGGCTCATATGCACACACAGGGAAGTCCCTTATGTTACAGAGGGTGCGGAGAGGCAGGAACATACAAACATATGTGGTGGGACTGCAAAGAAATTACAGGGATATGGCAACAGCTATCCTCCTTCCTTAGTCACATACTAAACGAAAATATAGATCTTACCATCCAACAGGCCCTTCTACACATAAATATTAGTACACTTAATAAACATATCAACACATTTATTAGGATATTGTGTACAATCACAAGGACATGCATAGCCAGATATTGGAAGACAGGCAGCCCAACCTGGACAGAAATTTATAATAAAATCCAATATACATATACTATGTATGAGCTGGCATCTCACACCCTAGACAATAGAGAAACTTTCCTAGCGATATGGTATTACTGGATAGCTAAATAAAACATTGAAACACAAAAATAACGAGTGATCTTACCTACTGCGAAATCACTCCCCAATAATCACATCAGGTTGTGTTGTCACTCCCCTCCCCCCCCCTTCCCCCCTTCCCCTTTTTATACCCTATTTATATAATTTTACCTCCTAAGGAGGATATACCTCTTTAAAGTTAATTTATGTAGAGTTAATTCAGGTGACCTCAGATACTGTGAAACTGCTATCGTAACTCAACAACAGGTTAATATGGAAGTTAAATTAGATATTTGCTCTACCCCTTAAGAGAGATTCCCTAACACCACGGAAGATACTCAAATAAATCATCACGTGAAAAAGATGACCTACGAATATTACCACCTATCTTTCATCCCAGAATCCAAAAGGACATTCAAATATCATTGGGAATGAGTAGAGCACGGTAAACCTTACCACATTAGCTATATTGTTTGCTACATAAATGATGTTATACTGATTGTCTTCTTCCTAACCTTCATGTAGAGGGAATTACATGGAGGGGAAGGTATGTCTGTAATTGTTTTCAAAGTTTCAAAATAATGACAATAAAAAATATTTAAACATAAAATAAACCCTAATATAGCTACAATATAAATAATAATTATATTCTAGCTATTTTAGGGTTTATATTTATTTTACAGGTAACTTTCAATTTATTTTAACCATGTACAATAACTATTAAATAGTTATTAACTATTTAATAGCTTACCTAGCTAAAATAAAGAGAAATGTACCTGTGAAATAAATCCTAACCTAAGTTACAATTACACCTAACACTACACTATACTTTAATAAATTATTCCTATTTAAAAATAAATACTTACCTGTAAAATAAACCCTAAGATAGCTACAATATAATTAATAATTATATTATAGCTATCTTAGGATTTATATTTATTTTACAGGTAACTTTGTATTTATTTTAGCTAGTTAGAATAGTTATTAAATAGTTATTAACTATTTAATAACTACCTAGCTAAAAGAAATACAAAATTACCTGTAAAATAAATCCTAACCTAAGTTACAATTAAACCTAATACTACACTATCATTAAATTAACTAAATAAACTACCTACAAATAACTACAAGTAAATACAATTACATAAACTAACTAAAGTACAAAAAATAAAAAAAGCTAAGTTACAAAAAATAAAAAAATAAGTTACAAACATGTTAAAAATATTACAACAATTTTAAGCTACTTACACCTAATCTAAGCCCCCTAATAAAATAACAAACCCCCCCAAAATAAAAAAAATCCCTACCCTATTCTAAATTAAATAAATTTCAAAGCTCTTTTACCTTACCAGCCCTTAAAAGGGCCATTTGTGGGGGCATGCCCAAAAAAGTTCAGCTCTTTTGTCTGTAAAAGAAAAATACAACCCCCCCCCAACATTAAAACCCACCACCCACATACCCCTAATCTAACCCAAACCCCCCTTACAAAAACCTAACACTAATCCCCTGAAGATCATCCTACCTTGAGTCGTCTTCACTCAGCCGAGCCACCGATGGAACTGAAGAGGACATACGGAGCGGAAGAAGTTAATCCTCCAAGCGGCGCTGAAGAAATCTTCCATCCGATGAAGTCATCATCCAGGCGGCGCTGAAGAAGTCTTCGATCTGGCCGATGTCATCTTCAAAGAGGCGCTGAAGAGGTCTTCTATCCGGGCGAAGTCATCTTCCAAGCCGGGTCTTGAATCTTCCTTCCGCCGACGCGGAACCACCTTCTTCACCGACGGACTACGACGAATGACGGCTCCTTTAAGGGACGTCATCCAAGATGGCGTCCCCTCAATTCCGATTGGCTAATAGGATTCTATCAGCCAATTGGAATTAAGGTAGGAAAATCTGATTGGCTGATGGAATCAGCCAATCAGATTAAAGTTCAATCCGATTGGCTGATCCAATCAGCCAATCAGATTGAGCTCGCATTCTATTGGCTGATCGGAACAGCCAATAGAATGCGAGCTCAATCTGATTGGCTGATTCCATCAGCCAATCAGATTTTTCCTACCTTAATTCCGATTGGCTGATAGAATCCTATCAGCCAATCGGAATTGAGGGGACGCCATCTTGGATGACGTCCCTTAAAGGAGCCGTCATTCGTCGTAGTCCGTCGGTGAAGAAGGTGGTTCCGCATCGGCGGAAGGAAGATTCAAGACCCGGCTTGGAAGATGACTTCACCCGGATAGAAGACCTCTTCAGCGCCTCTTTGAAGATGACATCGGCCGGATCGAAGACTTCTTCAGCGCCGCCTGGATGATGACTTCATCGGATGGAAGATTTCTTCAGCGCCGCTTGGAGGATTAACTTCTTCCGCTCCGGATGTCCTCTTCAGTTCCATCGGTGGCTCGGCTGAGTGAAGACGACTCAAGGTAGGATGATCTTCAGGGGATTAGTGTTAGGTTTTTGTAAGGGGGGTTTGGGTTAGATTAGGGGTATTTGGTTGGTGGGTTTTAATGTTGGGGGGGGTTGTATTTCTCTTTTACAGGCAAAAGAGCTGAACTTTTTGGGGCATGCCCCCACAAATGGCCCTTTTAAGGGCTGGTAAGGTAAAAGAGCTTTGAAATTTATTTAATTTAGAATAGGGTAGGGATTTTTTTTATTTTGGGGGGGTTTGTTATTTTATTAGGGGGCTTAGATTAGGTGTAAGTAGCTTAAAATTGTTGTAATATTTTTAACATGTTTGTAACTTATTTTTTTATTTTTTGTAACTTAGCTTTTTTTATTTTTTGTACTTTAGTTAGTTTATGTAATTGTATTTAATTGTAGTTATTTGTAGGTAGTTTATTTAATTAATTTAATGATAGTGTAGTATTAGGTTTAATTGTAACTTAGGTTAGGATTTATTTTACAGGTAATTTTGTATTTCTTTTAGCTAGGTAGTTATTAAATAGTTAATAACTATTTAATAACTATTCTAACTATCTAAAATAAATACAAAGTTACCTGTAAAACAAATATAAATCCTAAGATAGCTATAATATAATTATTAATTATATTGTAGCTATCTTAGGGTTTATTTTACAGGTAAGTATTTATTTTTAAATAGGAATAATTTATTAAAGTATAGTGTAGTGTTAGGTGTAATTGTAACTTAGGTTAGGATTTATTTCACAGGTACATTTCTCTTTATTTTAGCTAGGTAAGCTATTAAATAGTTAATAACTATTTAATAGTTATTGTACATGGTTAAAATAAATTGAAAGTTACCTGTAAAATAAATATAAATCCTAAGATAGCTAGAATATAATTATTATTTATATTGTAGCTATATTAGGGTTTATTTTAAAGGTAAGTATTTAGTTTTAAATAGGATTCATTTAGTTAATAAGAGTTAATTTATTTAGATTTATTTAATTAATATTTAAGTTAGGGGGGCGTTAGGGTTAGGGTTAGACTTAGGTTTAGGGGTTAATAATTTTATTACAGTGGCGGCGGCGTAGTGGGGGGCAGGATAGGGGTTAATAAATTTATTATAGGTGGCGACGGTGTAGGGGGGGCAGATTAGGGGTTAATAAATTTATTATAGGTGGCGACGGTGTAGGGGGGGCAGGATAGGGGTTAATACATTTAATATAGGTTGTGGCGGGTTCAGGGAGCGGCGGTTTAGGGGTTAATACATTTATTATAGTTGCGGTGGGCTCCGGGAGCGGCTGTTTAGGGGTTAATATGTATAGAGTAGCTTGCGGTGGGCTCCGGGAGCGGCGGTTTAGGGGGTAATAACTTTATTTAGTTGCGGCGGTGTAGGGGGGGTCAGATTAGCGGTGTTTAGACTCGGGGTACATGTTAGGGTGTTAGGTGTAGACAGCTCCCATAGGAATCAATGGGATGTCTGTCAGCAGCGAACTTGTACTTTCGCTATGGTCAGACTCCCATTGATTCCTATGGGATCCGCCGCCTCCAGGGGTGGCGGATTGAAAACCAGGTACGCTGGGCCGCAAAAGTGCCGAGCGTACCTGCTAGTTTTTTGATAACTAGCAAAAGTAGTGAGATTGTGCCGCACTTGTGTGCGGAACATCTGGAGTGACGTAAGAATCGATCTGTGTCGGACGGAGTCCGGCGGATCGATGCTTACGTCACAAAATTCTACTTTTGCCGGTCTCGAGCCTTTGATAACTAAGGCGTATCAGCCTCGCCACAAATACGCTGCGGAATTCCAGCGTATTTGAGGTTGACGGCTTGATAACTAGGCCCCATCATGTCATTTGAAAAAAAGAATCCCATTGAATAATCAACTGATGATCCAGCCACCAAGTCAGGTGATCCAGAAATATCTTTTGAGACAGCTGAGTATGATCCCTGCACCACTAATGAAGCATACAAAGCTGTGAAATAGAGTGAATGTATTTGCATTTGAAGCAGAAATCATAAGACCCAGTACTTCCATAAAAAAAACACCAGAAGGAAAAGAAAGAGACTGATGCTCAGACAGTCTGACACCAATTTTAGCATTCACTGACCTGTTAGAGACTGAATCTTTTGAAACCCCAGAAAAGTAACCCTTTTTACTTTTGGATTCTTTGGAAAATTGATCTTCCAACCCTGCTGTTGAAGAAAAAACAACACTGATGGTGTGAGATTAAGCTAAATGAAAAGATGGAGCTTGAACCAAAATATCTTCCATGTGAGGAAACACTGCAATACCCTTGGATCTGATCACAGACAGTAGGGCACCCAGAACCTTTGAGAAAACTCTTGAGCTAGAGCCAGACCAAATAGTAGGTAAGAAACTGAAAATGCTTGACTGGAAAAGCAACCCTCAAAAACTGGTAATATTCATTGTGAATTGGAATATGAAGATCAGCATCATTTAAATCTATTGTTGACATAAATTGACCTTGCTAAACAAAAAGCAGAATAGTCTGAATAGTTTCTCTTTTGAAAGTAGGAATTCTGACAAACTTGTTCAGAACTTTGAGATCCAGAACAGGTCTGAAAGTTCCCTCCTTCTTTGGAACAATGAAGAGATTTTAATACAATCCAACCCCTTGTTCCTGCAAAGGAACCAGAGTAATCACTCCTATAGTCTTCTAGATCTGAAACTGACTGAAAAAAGACTTGGGCCTTCAAGGGATTTCTTGGAACATTGAACAGAAAGAACCTTCCTCTGGGCGGCCTTGTTCTGAAACATATCCGATAACCCTAAGAAACTATATTTAGACCCCAGGGATCTAGAACAGACTGAAACCAGGCCTCCTGAAAAAGGCATAACCTGCCTCCTACCAGAGCCTCTGGATCGGGTGTCACACATTAACATATTTAAACATGAGTCATATAAATAAGCTAGAGGAGTTACCCAACTTTTTTTACATTACACACACCTAACATTTACCAAGATTATAAGTTGTGCGCTAAATGCGGTGTGTAAACAACGCTAAAAATTTAGCTTTACCACACTTTCCATAGCGCTGCCATTACAAGTTACAGAAAAAACTTCTTTTGTTGTGCGATATGGTGCGATAAGCTCCATACCACACAAAAGCCAAGGCCTGACTTGATGTGCTTGTGCACGTTTTCCCCCATAGACATCAATGGAGAGAAAGTGTTAGAAAAAAAACTAGGTACAAAAAAGAGAGAGAAGTTTGACAGTACCCAGCACTCACAAAACACTATATAGTAACAGTATGCATTGAAAACCGGATTGTGTCCAGAACTGGTTATTAAAACGTAACTTTTACTAATGATAGAATAAAATAAAAAAGGTTGGTAAATAGTACCAAATGTATAACATAAATATGTGAGACATACATTTAAAACTTAGATTAAGAAACAGATCAGGGCTGTGTGTGTGAGACTTCAAAAACAAAATTACTTCCCTGCGTAATAGTTCAAATACACAGTAACCCTCAGGGCTCAGAGAATATACGGATTGCTCTAAAGCTAATCTAAAAAGGGGATTGACCCCAACAACATTACCTAATCTGAGCAATACTGGTACCTAGAGCAGGAGAGGAAACGGTTTATAAATGATTGATTAAGGAAGGCAATTGCCACATCAATATAAGCTTAGAAAAGTCCCAGGTAAACACAAATTAGCAAGTCTCATGCACACAGACAAGGCCTAAAGAAAAAAAACTAACACCTGTGATTACGGAATGGCGATCACTATAACGCAATCCCCATTGATATCTATGGGGACAAGAAGATTATGTAAAAACCTAACACCCTAACATAAAACCCTAGTTTAAATTACCCTAATCCGCCGGCCCCCAACATCACCGACACTGAATAAAGATATTAACCCCTAATCTGCCACCACTGATATCGCTGACACTAAATAAAGTTATTAACCTCTAAACCTCCGCCCCTAAATAAAGTTATTAACCCCTTAACCGCCGCCCCTGACATCGCCGATACTAAAATAAACCTTTTACCCCCTAAACCGCCGGCCCTCCACATCGCAACTACTATAATAAACCTATTAATCCCTAAACCACCGGCCCCCCACATCGCAAATACTAAACTAAACCTATTAACCCCTAAACCGCCACCCCACATCACAACTACTATAATAAACCTATTAACCCCTAAATTGCCGGCCCCCCACATTCCAACTACTATAATAAACCTATTAACCTCTAAACTGCCGTCCCCCCACATCGCAAATACTAAATGAAACTATTAACCCCTAATTTTGTAACTTTGATTTTGTATTTACCGGTTATTTTAGTTTTTTAAAATAGTAATGTTAGCTTAATTTATAGTTTAAGCTTAGTTTTTTTTTTATTTCACAGGTAAGTTTTTATTTATTTTAAGGTAGTTAGTATATTGTAACTTTAAGGTTTAGGGGTTAATAGTTTAATTTAGTGTGTTGGGATGTGGGGGGCTGGCAGTTTAGGGGTTAATATGTTTATTTTAGTAGTTGCGATGTGGGGGCCCAACGGTTTAGGGGTTAATAGGTTTATTATAGTAGTTGCGATGTGGGGGTTTGGCGGTTTAGGGGTTAATAGGTTTATTTAGTATTGGCGATGTGGGGGGTCGGCGGTTTAGGGGTTAATACTTTATTTTAGTGTTGGCTATGTGGGTGGGTGGCAGATTAGTGGTTAATAAGTTGAATAAAGTATTTTCGATGCAGGGGGATGACGGTTTAGGGGTTAATAGTGTAGTTTATGGGTGTTAGTGTACTTTGTAACATTTTTGTTATGAGATTTGTGAAACATTTTTGGACTGCACAAACTGTAATACAGACGCAATAAAAATATTCCACACTCAAAAGCCATTTTTTGAGTGCGGAATGGAGAGTTGCAGTACAAGCTAAAATGTTTGCGGTATAGCTGCACCGCCGCAACTTGTAATACGGGAGACCTACCATTCCGTGCGCAAAGGCCAAATTTTCAGTGGTGTAGCCACACAAAACTTTTAATTTTGCCCATTGGTAGGAAAGTGTCCAGAGGACCCAGCTTCTAAGGTATATTTAGGACTAGAATCAGAAGGCTACATTATAGCATTGAACTACAATAGCATAAATAATTTTATCCCCATAAAAAAAGCTCTTGAGGAATGGAAAACTTACCCCCTCCTAAAGAAACTTAATAAAACTTACAAGTTTAAGCCGAAACAAAAATAAAGTATGTAACAAGTAGACTCCACACCCGAAGTCTTGATAGCACTAAGCTGAGTAGGTGGACGTGCACAAAATCTATACTGTTAAAAGGGAGATTAGCGCTCCAAAACCCAACGTGCGCTGACCCGATAGCTAAAGCATGAAAAAAACACAAACACCCCAAAGTGCACTAAAAATCCTGGAGCACACAGACCTGAAGGCCAGTGTGTGGTAAAAATTTCAAACTAAACCCTGCGCTCCAAATATACGATACGCACAAAACTTTGAAAAGGAAATTAATATAACAATTCTGTCCCAAGGCTATATATATTAATAAATATATAATTATAATTGTCCAAACTAGGCTACAGAATGTCATATACATAAAAATATTATACTTTCCCCCATCACCACTACTTTTCGTCCTTTCAATGGAAATTTTAGCAATAACGATCAGAACAGACCCCTCCATCAAAGGACTCACCATAGCTGACACACAATATGAATTGGCTCTATTCACCAACGATTTACTTTTAATCTCTCTCTGGGGTACAGACCCTCCTCTCAACTTACAGGACAGATTCTAATTATGCTATTAATGAAAACAAAACAGAGCTCCTCCCACTTTGTATTCCTCCCTCAGGCATCAGTGTACTTTCCAACAACACACCATACACCATCAAAACTAAATAAATCAAATACCTATGTATTCATTTTGCAGGAAACCCGAGTGACCTATTTGATTTAAACTACAATCCCATTACAGAATATTCTTGAAAAAACTAAACAATGGTCCCCTAAGAATATTACATGGCTGGGTAGAATGAATGCCTTCAAAATGACAATACTCCCCAAAATCCTCTACACTCTCCAAACTGTTCCCATACCCCTTCCAATATCATATATTCCAAGGATGCAGGCGGTGAAAAAGACCTCCAAGGATCGCAAAATCAACCTTACTCATCCCTAAACACTTGGGTGGACTGAGTGTACTGAACTTTCTCTCTACCACTCAGCTATTTTTCTCTATAGAATCTTAGAATAGTGCATCCTAGACGATATGGAGTGTAAACCATGGATTAAGCTAGAACATGATATACTCCAATGTCCACATCTAGCAAGTTACTGTTGGTTGCCCCTATTTCTTAGACCAAAACATCTTAAACACTACCCAATCCTTCAGGAAACTTTTGATACTTGGTCCAAATTATTAGGCAAATACCCAGCCCTTTCTTCAAAAACATCACCCCTGACTCCGATCCTCAATAACCAAGATTTTCCTGAAGGATTACCGATCACCCCAAAAGATATCTAAAATATCCATAATTTCTTACCCATACATACACTTATAGACTCCTATAAATTATTACCTAGGGACAGAATGAGAATGAGTTTTTTTTTTTACTGATTGGCTCAGATATTCTCAACTACACCACTTAACCTTGCACAAACATAGAGCTATGTTAACACGTGAAACGACTCCCTTCGAGAAATTATATCTTTCTGATAGCGCTCCGAGACACGGGATTTCATTGCTCTATTCCACTTTAACATCACTCAATAACACTAAACTCCCCTCCTATATTGCCTCTTGGCATAAATAACTACCATTCATATTTAAGTAACACCAGACGCTGATTCACAAATTCACAAATTCTTAGCTTGATCCATATCTTGAATGGGAGAACAGACGTTATAAATCACTTGTTATTTAAATTATTAAGATGTGACCGTAATATTGGCTCTGTGTGTAACAGCCTCTGATTCTCAGTCAAATTATTAAACACCCACAGTTGTCAGATAAAATAAATGAAAGTCACTTACTGTGGGATATAGAACCATACACGCCGACTCCTCACGCTGACTCCTCACTATGCGAACAATTGTTGTTCACTGTCTCGTTCTGTCTCCAGCCTTCTGAACACTTCTAGTAGTGTATTGTATATCCGGGCTCCTGTTATCCAGGTAGGATTCAAGCTAATGCCCCTTGTATAAGAGATACTCTGTGTGTGCCCTATAGGTACCTTAATGAGAGTCCAATTACATCGTACAGAAAAAACCCAGACTGGCACCACATCTTGAGTATTAAAAAGAGCTTCTTTATTAATCAAAATAAGTTTAAAAGATGGTTAGCACACCAAAGGTAAACGGCAATCTTACCAAACAGCTGACTGCTCAGTTTAAAAAGTGTAACGGCTACAACCTGGGCCCGATGACGTCACTGACGCGTTTCAGGTATTAACCCGTAGTCATAGTTACCGTCATGGGGTTTTGGTATCTTTAAATAGGTACCTTGTACAGGTGTAAGCCGTTAACATCTATCCAATATTAACACTTTATGTTCTGAGCCTGTCAATCGAGTAATGTATAACAGAAATCATCTTAAACTCTCCATTCAAAATTATAAATAAATAAATGACTAACATAATAATTTGTATGTTCGGTATCTTATGGTAATATGTTTTTGCAGCATTAAGTATAGCATTAATATAAGACAATATAGTATCCAATTCGATCACTTTTCTTCATAATCATACATTTGCCAAAATATTTGTGCCTTATATTTCTCCATTAACATGAAATAGTTTAAAGGCGCAGGAGCAGCATTTTTATATAGACCCATATGTGGTATAAAAAGTTACAAATTTTAAAAACAAAGATTTTCTTATGATACATCTTCATACGGGACCAAAAACTTTTCAAACTCAGATGTGATTTTTGAACTCCCGCCACCTTTCTGTATTTCTGCCCTTTTTGATTATTCAAATTTATAATTCAATAAGCATCTTGATAACTCACTAAAAGCCTTCAAATCCTAATATAACTTTTAGTAGTGTTGAAAATTAGCACCATGTCATAGCGCATAATATTTATAAGAATCGATATTTAGCTAGAAACTCTCATACATTCCTATGCATAAACATGACTATTGGTCTAATCTACTATACTCATTTGTCATACATATTACTTGTACATTTGAAAATAATTCACTTCCTAACGAAATCAACTAGATCTAGATACAGTAAACACTTATATGTGTAGTGTATCTTATTCACACTGCACGACATGACATTTAGTCCAATAAATACTTTACTGTTTTACCATATATTTTATATATTCTGAGGTACCTTGAAGTATGATAACTATTAACTTCCTAACTGATTTACTCATATTGATAGAAACCTAATATATGTTATTATGTGTTTACCTCCACATGTGTTCATTCAGTTCATGAATATATTTAGATTCTAAATGCCAAATAGATAGAAGTCTATAGTCCCTGATGGGTAACCCAATAGTAAGGCGACTTTTACTCTATCTGCTAAATTGGCTAGATCTACAAACTGTAAACTCTTATATGTGTAGTATATCTTATTCTCAGTGATTAATAAGGTCAAAGACCGAATTATATCCTGTGGGAATACGTGTCTTTAACGTGTAAATCCAAAATGCCTCACGGCGATAAAGGATTTTTTCTCTATCTCCTCCTCGTTTGGGAGGTAGCACTCTCCCAATTGCTTGCCATTTGAAGGTACCCACGTTTTTATTGTGATCAAAAATGAAATGGGAGACTTTGTGAGTCAGAAGAGCCTGACACAGTCAGCTTCACCTAATTAATTTGGTGTTAAATGTAGCAAATCTGTATAATAAACCCAATATACTTATTCAGCAGTTAGTAAAAATGAATAAATCTGGGGGATGCTTCCAGGCGGCGGCCATGATGGTCGTTTATTTCAGTGGCTGAAGAGTTGAGCATATTTATCTACTGCATATTGCTTAACTATGGCTCCATCTAGGATTAAAATTAATTTATATTAAAACGACAACATATGCTGAACAGGTTGATCTAAAATGAGACGGCAACTTCTGTCTTGAAGTACTGGAACGGTGAGGTATGCAGTGGTGGCCTAGAAGCGGGCCAGACCTTCACCTAACCCCCCCGGTTATCCGGGTATAGCAGCTTTGTAAGCTGTCCTTTCCCTCTCCTACCTAGCAGCACATACGTTTTTAAAGCTACCTTCTCATACCCTCCACTACCCACATCGCTGACAGAGCTATGGCCCTCGAGTGGCAGTACCTCGAGGACACCGTGGTCAATCTACTAGAGGCGCATTACCGGAATTTATCCGATCTAATTACCGCTAGCTTTGGGGATCTATCACAGTTGTGTACAGCCATTGGAGCTAGCCAGATACCTACAACAGCCCCACCTGAACAAACTTCTGAGTGGATACCCAGGCAGGGTGTAAAACCCACCACAGTTACATCTGACTTAGCGGGTGGAAACTACTTGGCATCCCTGACATCAGACTCGGCAGCTGCAGAGGGTAATGGAGCTGGAACCTGGATTGATCGGAGAGACAACTCTATGTTGAGGAGCAGAACGGATTGGTGTCCCGAAATACCACTAGCCATCTCGCCTCTGAGTCCTGTCGGAGGGCCCCACTATAACTTAACAGCCGACAACAGGACACCGGGTCATAGCACATATACAGCTGCTGTGCTACCTCTCCTAAAGGCTTCTACCAATAACTCCACAATGGTCCAAGCACTACGTGTCAGGCTCCCCAGACCCACATTGTTTTTGAGGGTGGCAGTCCCATTCTCATGGATGTCCTGCGACATAGGCGATCATACAGGTGAAATCAACTATGGGGCAGAGACGCTCTCCCCACTTTACACCACACAACAGCATGAGAACACATTCCACAAGAGAGGAGTGGGGTAAACTGACTTGAGGTGTTAACCTGATAGACTGCTTTTTGTAGCACCTTCCTTTTTTTTTTTTTCTTTGGTATAAAGCGCTGGTGAAAAGGAACTTTCCGACAGGCGATATGACACCATCAAAATGAGTACAAGAGCCCCCCCCCCCGATGATTCGGGGTTAGCAGTTGCACCTGTACTGCCTTGACTCACACAGATAAGTCCTCTCTAATCATTCCTAAAATAACTAGTACTTGTTCTCCAAATATCCCACATCTTATAGGGGGCTAACTGAGTCGCACTATGGAGTCTCTCAACAGATGGGAAGATGAAGTCCTGCATCTAATAGAAGATTCCTATACAACGCTCAAGCAGCAGCTTCATGAAGTACTGAGCAGTGTGTTAACACATACACGGGACCTGCTTCTGATCAACAACACACCGGAGCATCGCGATCAGACTTACAGCTACCATGGAAAAGAAGAAAATACAGCATGCTTTCAAGATGGTATAATCGATAAGATCGCTAGTTCCACAGAGCTATATAATTCCGGATCTGAAAACGCTGGCAATGACATTGTAGATACTGTTAATTTGTTACTATTTACCCGCTTGGGAAACTCTGGAGATTTGGCCATAACAATTACATTGGCTCCCATGTTTCTCACCCAAACCGTACCTGTGTCGCTATTTGCTCTTAAGGATCAAACTCGCAGGGCTAGAATTTATTTTGTAAAAGGTAATGCCCTATTACTTCTCCTTTTTGCGAAGACATGCCGCCTTGAAACTATCATGTGCCATTTAACTTCTGCGACACTAATACCTCTGATAGGCGTAGGCTAGTAAGTTAATAAATTAGTCCCCCTGAGCTTTATCTTTAACACAGATGGACGTTTGGAGAAGAAAACATGTTTCTAGATTATCATATAGAACTTGCAATGTGTCACATACACAATGGGGACTAAACGCACACTGTTCAAATGATCCTTGTATTTTGTGTTCCCCTTTGTTTAATGTTATACTCCCCTAACGGTTTCTGTCTACTTTTACTAGGCTATATGATGCTGAGAGCTGATTAGATGTCTGGATGATATATTTACTTGTGTTGTGTTACTCCTATCATATTATATCCATAAGAGTTGTTTACCTCATTTAGCACATAACAGGTAGTGAGAAGAACTCTTGTCTTTTAAAATACCATTGACTCATTACTGCAAAATCTTGTTAAGCTAATACTATTTTGTCCTACCATATGCCAATCAACATTTTCTCTATTACTAAAGATACATATTTTATCTCAGGTCTTTAGACTTCTACTTTAATACAGACGCAACATGCACACAATGCTATTTAGTTCTTGTTTGGGCTTTGCCTTGTGGAGGTGGTGGGGTGTTTCATTGCCAGTGGCCGAGGTGATGGGACGGCTCATGTACTGGATGGCCCTGATAAAGACATTGGTTTTCGTCATGTGCATATAGGTTAGAAAGGCCATATTTTCTTTCTGGGATGTAATTACTCATAGTATTTTGACTTACCACCTGCATGGGGCTGCATGTTGAAAACGTGGTAGCTTCGAACTCAAATTCATTTTAAGGCTATATAGCCATTCCTATGTAAGTCAGATCATTCAAAGAGGTATTCCCTCATAGAAAATTAAAGTATTGATCTCAATGGATCTATAATTTAGGGATTATCCCTGGATACAGTGGTTACCATCTCTGTAGTATTGAGTAACTTAGAACTTAGAGTTTATTTTTACCCCTAAATAGATCATCTCACTTCTGTACTAGTTTCAAAAACCAAAACATTTTTATGGCTTAGAGAGGTACATACATATAAAGCTATTATAAATAATATTAGATTATACACCGGTATTATCTATAACCACAGATAGAATATTATCACTACAATTATCAGATACCAAAGTACTAATTTATCTAGTGGCCCAAGAGTGGTCTATATGTAACTACCATTTTATATAATGTTTATGGCTTAGCTGGTCCAAGTGTGACCAGCATAGTAGTTACTTCATTGCTCTACCTTAAAAGAAAACTGAGGTTTCATTATGTCCAACTTGTTCATTTGTATTTTAGACAGTTATTCCTATTAAGAATGTATTATTGTGTGCTCTCTGTACATAGATTACCACTTTTATTTTACCATGTGTTCACTACATATTTATGTCTAAGGGTTGGTCTGCAGTTTCCTAGTGCTGGCTTTTAAGCCTCATACTTTCCAAGTTACTATATTGTTTTGCAAATAGCACAGATTTATTCATGAGCTCTAATGTTTATGTCTGAAAATACTCTGTACACGTATTATATTTCTTCAAGACTGTAATATTTATGTTGTAAACTGGAAAAACCTCAATAAAAAAAAAAAAAAAAAAAAATGAAATGGGAGGCCAAGGCCGAGCAATCCCTTTCTTTTTCGATGTTATTAAGATGTTCCCTAATTCTCAACCTAACCTCCCTTGTGGTGAGCCCCACATACTGCTTTTTGCATTGTGTGCAGGTCACCAGATACACAACATAGTTCATAGAACAGTTGACACACTGTGATGTCTCATACTCCTTTCCTGTCACACAAGACGCAAATTTATCAGTAATGATAATATGCTCACAGGCCTTACATTTTCTGCTCTCACATCTGTAGGTGCCCTTGTGTAACAACCATGAGCTACCTTCCCCTGTACTTACAGGCTGTAACTGCGTTGGTGACAAGATATTGCCAATTGTGACACCTCGTCTATAAGAAAACCTACACCCCTGCTCAATAAACGGTTTTAACTTGTTGTCAGCAAGTAGAATGGGTGTTTCCTTACTATTTTGCATACACTTTTATATTGATTGCTGTAATTCGTCACAAAGGTAGTCTTGATATATATAGTGATGACCTAACATTGACTATTGATAAACATGAAGGTGATAATGTTAACAAATTAAAGTTTGATGATCTATGCAGTTTACATGATCAATATGAACTAGAACAACAAAGTGTACCTAATTTAAGTCAGAGCGAGGATCTTGATTTGAGCACTGATAATAAAAGAATTACATGCACTTTTTCGGCAAAGTCGTCCTTTTATCCACTACATAGTAGGGGTAAGGTACTTGAGCTCTTTCACAGGACCATAGAAAGACAACTGAATGATTTAAACATCAAAACTATTTCAGAAAATAGGAAGAACACCAGGTATTTGAATAAAAATAAAAACATTCGAGCAGCCACCACTAGTCTCAAAAATCGGATGGAATTGGTTTATAGAAAATCTGACAAAGGGGGCAGTACAGTTGTACTGTATAGGGATGTATATGTGACCGAAGACTTAAGACAACTTGAGGATGAAGACACATATCTTAGACTAAACAGAGATCCTACAAGGCTGTTTGCTCAAGAGATTGGGTCGATGGTGGAGGAGGGGGTAGAGAAGGGTTATATTGATCAAAAAAACAGCACAATTTTTGCTAGTACAATACCCAAAGACTCCCTTTTCCACCATCTACCTAAAATTCATAAATCTCTGGATGAAATAAGAGGTAGACCGATTGTTTCAGGAATCGGGTCAATTTTAGAACCGCTATCAGAGTGGGTGGACTCCATAATACAACCTCTGGTTAAGGGTTTGTGGAGCCACCTACGGGATACAAAACATTTACTTAACATTCTTGAAGAGGTGGAATGGAAATCCATTTACAGCTGGCTTACAGTCGATGGGGTTTTGTTATATTCCACGATACCACACGACCATGGCATTACTGCAATTGATACTTTTTTGAGTAAAACTGAATTTACATCTGAGCAAAGAGAGTACATACTTATGGTTGTACGCTTCCTTTTGGAACACAATTTCTTTTCCTTTGAGGGGGTTTTCTACCTCCAGAGGTGTGGTACGGCGATGGGGGCAAAGTTTGCCCCTTCCTATGCCAACCTATTTTTAGGTTGGTGGGAGGCCGACCACATCTTTGGAGGTAGGAACCCCTTCAGGGAAAAAATAAAAGTCTATAGGCGCTTTATAGACGACCTGATATTTGTTTGGTAAGGTAGTAAAGAAGAATCGTTGCTCTTTGTTGAATATCTGAATATTAATGATGTGAACTTGAAGTTCACCATGGAATTTAATGAGAACAAAATCAACTATCTAGATGTTACCCTGGTGGGTGTAGATGACAGTATGATTGAAAGCCAGCTGTATAAAAAGCCAATATCTAAAAACACACTCTTGCATGCGGCCAGTAATCATCCTTCTCATGTCCCCTTTCCAATTGCGAAGGGACAATTCCTCTCCATTAAGAGGAATTGTAGTAATCCTGAGATATATCAAAGAGAAAGTGACATACTGACAAAACAGCTAAAAGAGAGAGGTTACTCGAACAGACTAATAAAAAGAGCCAGGAGTCAAGCAGATCATTACACCAGAAAAAGTCTTTTGGTAGACAAAAGTAAAGACGGACAAGGTAAGGAAGAGAACAAGACTACCTTTGTGACGAATTACAGCAATCAATATAAAAGTGTATGCAAAATAGTAAGGAAACACCCATTCTACTTGCTGACAACAAGTTAAAACCATTTATTGAGCAGGGGTGTAGGTTTTCTTATAGACGAGGTGTCACAATTGGCAATATCTTGTCACCAACGCAGTTACAGCCTGTAAGTACAGGGGAAGGTAGCTCATGGTTGTTACACAAGGGCACCTACAGATGTGAGAGCAGAAAATGTAAGGCCTGTGAGCATATTATCATTACTGATAAATTTGCGTCTTGTGTGACAGGAAAGGAGTATGAGACATCACAGTGTGTCAACTGTTCTATGAACTATGTTGTGTATCTGGTGACCTGCACACAATGCAAAAAGCAGTATGTGGGGTTCACCACAAGGGAGGTTAGGTCGAGAATTAGGGAACATCTTAATAACATCGAAAAAGAAAGGGATTGCTCGGCCTTGGCCTCCCATTTCATTTTTGATCACAATAAAAACGTGGGTACCTTCAAATGGCAAGCAATTGGGAGAGTGCTACCTCCCAAACGAGGGGGAGATAGAGAAAAAATCCTTTATCGCCGTGAGGCATTTTGGATTTACACGTTAAAGACACGTATTCCCACAGGATATAATTCGGTCTTTGACCTTATTAATCGCTGGGAATAAGATATACTACACATATAAGAGTTTACAGTTTGTAGATCTAGCCAATTTAGCAGATAGAGTAAAAGTCGCCTTACTATTGGGTTACCCATCAGGGACTATAGACTTCTATCTATTTGGCATTTAGAATCTAAATATATTCATGAACTGAATGAACACATGTGGAGGTAAACACATAATAACATATATTAGGTTTCTATCAATATGAGTAAATCAGTTAGGAAGTTAATAGTTATCATACTTCAAGGTACCTCAGAATATATAAAATATATGGTAAAACAGTAAAGTATTTATTGGACTAAATGTCATGTCGTGCAGTGTGAATAAGATACACTACACATATAAGTGTTTACTGTATCTAGATCTAGTTGATTTAGTTAGGAAGTGAATTATTTTCAAATGTACAAGTAATATGTATGACAAATGAGTATAGTAGATTAGACCAATAGTCATGTTTATGCATAGGAATGTATGAGAGTTTCTAGCTAAATATCGATTCTTATAAATATTATGCGCTATGACATGGTGCTAATTTTCAACACTACTAAAAGTTATATTAGGATTTGAAGGCTTTTAGTGAGTTATCAAGATGCTTATTGAATTATAAATTTGAATAATCAAAACGGGCAGAAATACAGAAAGGTGGCGGGAGTTCAAAAATCACATCTGAGTTTGAAAAGTTTTTGGTCCCATATGAAGATGTATCATAAGAAAATCTTTGTTTTTAAAATTTGTAACTTATTATACTACATATGGGTCTATATAAAAAATGCTGCTCCTGCGCCTTTAAACTATTTCATGTTAATGGAGAAATATAAGGCACAAATATTTTGGCAAATGTATGATTATGAAGAAAAGTGATCGAATTGGATACTATATTGCTGTCTTATATTAATGCTATACTTAATGCTGCAAAAACATATTACCATAAGATACCGAACATACAAATTATTAAGTTAGTCATTTATTTATTTATAATTTTGAATGGAGAGTTTAAGGGGATTTCTGTTATACATTACTCGATTGACAGGCTCAGAACATAAAGTGTTAATATTGGATAGATGTTAACGGCTTACACCTGTACAAGGTACCTATTTAAAGATACCAAGACCCCATGACGGTAACTATGACTACGGGTTAATACCTGAAACGCGCCAGTGACGTTATCGGGCCCAGGTTGTAGCCGTTACACTTTTTAAACTGAGCAGTCAGCTGTTTGGTAAGATTGCCTTTTACCTTTGGTGTGCTAACCATCTTTTAAACTTATTTTGATTAATAAAGAAGCTCTTTTTAATACTCAAGATGTGGTGCCGGTCTGGGTTTTTCCTGCACGATACCATTCATATTATCAACAAAGGAGTGGTGCAGAATATTCTGTAACACTGCTAAGTCTGCTTATTCCCCATCTCTCCTAGAAACCAGTTATAAATGTTTTATGAGATGGTATCTTACCCCCCAAATGTTTAAGCATCTTTTTAAAGGAGCCTCTGATCGTTGCTGGCGAGGATGTAATATGCAAGGATCCCCCTTTCATATTTGGTGAGAATGCCCTAGACTATTGTCTTTCTGGTCAGATGTCTGCTCTTACATTAACAACTTGCTTAACTGTAACTTGACCCTAGATCCTCTCCTTTTTCTATTTAACATGATACCCCAAATAGGTTCCAAGACCCACACCACATTGCTACAAATTGCCCTAAACAGTGCTCAGCAATTGATCCTCAAGATGTGGAAAACACCTAACCACATACACACTTGAAATGTGGATCTCACAATTCCAGACTAATCTTCAACTCGAACGATACTTCTACTATACCACAGACAACTTGAACTTTTACTACGACATTATAATATGTATACCTTTGGGAAACAAGACTGGTGAACAGAAACCAATAAAATCACCATTAACCCCGACACACTCTTCCTTCCACTCAACATGATTCGACAAGCCCTTTAGAACTCCATCCTTTCCCTATATATTTATTCTTATTATTATTTTCACATACCACGGTAATATCTGTCATCTTGATATAATAGTTCCTTTAGCAAGAAACCACCTAGAAACTAAATGCCTTTTGTATTGCCTTTATTGTATTGTTCCTGAGTAACTTTAAAAATGTTTTAGGTCTTCAGTTCCAGCGTCGCCGATCTTCAGTTCCAGCATCGCCGGTCTTCAGTTCCAGATGGACGGTCTTCAGCTCCGCGGTCATTGGTCTTCAACTCCTCCGCTCCGTGCCGGCTGGATCCTGGAAGAAGAAGATGTCGCCGCCTGGAAGAAGACTTCTCCGCCTGGAACAGGACCTTCTCCGCCGGTCTTCAGGACAGGTAAGGAGCACTTGGGGCTTAGACTTAAGGGGGGATTGGGTGGGTTAGAGTAGGGGTATGTGGGTGGTGGGTTGTAATGGGGGGGGTTGTTGTTTTTTTTACATGCAAAAGAGCTGATTACTTTGGGGCAATGCCCCACAAAAGGCCCTTTTAAGGGCTGGTAATAGAGCTGTTTACTTTTGTAATTTAGATTAGGGTAGGGAATTTTTTTTATTTTGGGGGGCTTTGTTATTTTATTAGGGGGCTTAGAATAGGTGTAATTAGCTTAAAATGCTTGTAATCTTTTTTTATTTTTTGTAATTTAGTGGGGGGGTTTTTTAAATTTAGTTTAGTGTATTTAATTGTATTTTAGTTTAGATATTTGTAGTTTATTTAATTTATTGATAGTGTAGGTGTATTTGTAACTTAGGTTAGGATTTATTTTACAGGTAAATTGGTAATTATTTTAACTAGGTAGCTATTAAATAGTTATTAACTATTTAATAGCTATTGTACCTAGTTAAAATAAATATCAAGTTACCTGTAAAATAAATATAAACCCTAAAATAGCTACAATGTAATTATTAATTATATTGTAGCTATCTTAGGGTTTATTTTATAGGTAAGTATTTAGTTTTAAATAGGAATAATTTAGTTAATATTATTAATATTTAGATTTATTTTAATAATAATTAAGTTAATGGTGTTAGAGTTAGATAGGGTTAATATAGTTAATATATATAATATAATAACTATATTAACTATATTAACCCTAATATAATTAGGGTTAATATATTTAATATAGGTGGCGGCGGTGTAGGGGAATTAGATTAGGGGTTAATATATTTAAAATAGGTTGCGGCAGTGTAGGGGGGCAGATTAGGGGAAAAAAGCCCTTTTAAGGGCTGGCAATAGAGCTGGTTACTTTGGGGCAATGCCACGTAAAAAGCCTCTTTTCAGGGCTATTTGTAGGGTTAGACTTAGGTTTAGTGGAAGGGAAATTTTAGTATTTTAGGGGTTAATTTAATATAGGTTGCGGCGGTATAGGGGGATTAGATTAGGGGTTAATTAATTTAATATAGGTGGCGGCGGTGTAGGGGGATTAGATTAGGGGTTAATAATTTTACTATAGGTGGCGGCGGTGTAGGGGGATTAGATTAGGGGTTAATATATTTAATATAGGTGGCGGCGGTGTAGGGGGATTAGATTAGGGGGTAATACATTTATTATAGGTGGCGGCGGTGTAGGGGGATTAGATTACATTAGAGGCAAAAGAGCTGATTAATTTGTGACAATGCCCCGCAAAAAGCCCTTTTAAGGGCTGGCAAAAGAGCTGGTTACTTTGGGGCAATGCCCCGCAAAAGGCCCTTTTAAGGGCTGGCAAAAGAGCTGGTTACTTTGGGGCAATGCCACGCAAAAAGCCCTTTTCAGGGCTATTTTTAATTTAGTTTAGGGTAGGGTCAGTTTAGTATTTTAGCGGTTAATAAATTTAATATAGGTGGCGGTGGTGTAGGGGGATTAGATTAGGGGTTAATTAATTTAATATAGGTGGCGGCAGTATAGGGGGATTAGATTAGGGGTTAATATATTTAATATAGGTTGCAGCAGTGTAGGGGGGGCAGATTAGGGGTTAATATATTTAATACAGGTGGAAGCGGTGTAGGGGGATTAGATTAGGGGGTAATACATTTATTAAAGGTGGCGGCAGTATAGGGGGATTTAGATTACAGACAAAAGAGCTGATTACTTTGTGACAATGCCCCGCAAAAAGCCCTTTTAAGGGCTGGTAAAAGAGCTGATTACTTTGGGGCAATGCCCCGCAAAAAGCCCTTTTAAGGGCTGGCAATAGAGCTGGTTACTTTGGGGCAATGCCACGTAAAAAGCCTCTTTTCAGGGCTATTTGTAGGGTTAGACAGGTTTAGTGGAAGGGAAATTTTAGTATTTTAGGGGTTAATTTAATATAGGTGGCGGCGGTATAGGGGGATTAGATTAGGGGTTAATTAATTTAATATAGGTGGCGGCGGTGTAGGGGGATTAGATTAGGGGTTAATAATTTTACTATAGGTTGCGGCGGTGTAGGGGGATTAGATTAGGTGTTAATATATTTAATATAGGTGGCGGCTGTGTAGGGGGATTAGATTAGGGGGTAATACATTTATTATAGGTGGCGGCGGTGTAGGGGGATTAGATTACATTAGAGGCAAAAGAGCTGATTATTTTGTGACAATGCCCCGCAAAAAGCCCTTTTAAGGGCTGGCAAAAGAGCTGGTTACTTTGGGGCAATGCCCCGCAAAAGGCCCTTTTAAGGGCTGGCAATAGAGCTGGTTACTTTGGGGCAATGCCACGCAAAAAGCCCTTTTCAAGGATATTTTTAATTTAGTTTAGGGTAGGGACAGTTTAGTATTTTAGCGGTTAATAAATTTAATATAGGTGGCGGCGGTGTAGGGGGATTAGATTAGGGGTTAATTAATTTAATATAGGTGGCGGCAGTATAGGGGGATTAGATTAGGGGTTAATTAATTTAATATAGGTGGCAGCGGTGTAGGGGGATCATATTAGGGGTTAATATAGTTTAAATAGGTGGCGGCTGTGTAGGGGGATCATATTAGGGGGTAATATAGTTTAAATAGGTGGCGGAGGTGTAGGGGGATCATATTAGGGGGTAATATAGTTTAAATAGGTGGCGGCAGTGTAGGGGGATCATATTAGGGGGTAATATAGTTTAAATAGGTGACGGCGGTGTAGGGGGATAATATTAGGGGGTAACTTAGTTAATGTAGGTGGCGGCGGGGTAGGGGGCTCACATTAGGGGGTAATATAGTTAAAATAGGTAGCGGCGGTGTAGGGGGCTCACATTAGGGGGTAATATAGATAATGTAGCTGGCAGCGGGGTCCGGGAGCGGCGGTTTAGGGGTTAATATATTTATTGTTAGGAGTGAGAGGGGGGTTGCGGATAGAGGGGTATACATGTCGGGCTATGTTTGGGAGGCGTGTTAGACAGTACGGGTGATTTAATAACTTAGGTTTTTTATGCGGCGACAGTGTCTAAAGTGCCGTAAGTCACTGGCAACTCCAGAAATTTGTACTTACGCAGATTTCTGGACATCACTGGTTTGTCAGACTTATGGCACTTTAGCATCTGACGGCACCGTATATGGGATAGCTCGAGTTGCGAGCTGAAACTACGGGCGGCGCAGGTTTCCACGCCGTATATCGGATCGTGCCCCAGATTTCTACTCTTACATTAACAACTTGCTTAACTGTAACTTGACCCTAGATCCTCTCCTTTTTCTATTTAACATGATACCCCAAATAGGTTCCAAGAACCACACCACATTGCTACAAATTGCCCTAAACAGTGCTCAGCAATTGATCCTCAAGATGTGGAAAACACCTAACCACACATACACTTGAAATGTGGATCTCACAATTCCAGACTAATCTTCAACTAGAACGATACTTCTACTATACCACAGACAACTTGAACTTTTACTACAACATTATAATATGTATACCTTTGGGAAACAAGACTGGTGAACAGAAACCACTAAACTCACCTTTAACCCCAACACACTCCTCCTTCCACTCAACATGATTCGACAAGCCCTTTAGAACTCCATCCTTTCCCTATATATGTATTCTTATTATTATTTTTACATACCACTGTAATATTTGTCATCTTGATATAATAGTCCCTTTAGCAAGAAACCACCTAGAAACTAAATGCCTTTTGTATTGCCTTTATTGTATTGTTCCTGAGTAACTTTAAAAATGTTTTAGTCTTATTATTTTTTTACTTCATGACATTCCTTTTAAATACATTGGCCTCTAGTTATCAAGCCGTCAACCTCAAATACGCTGGAATTCCGCAGCGTATTTGTGGCGAGGCTGATTCGCCTAAGTTATCAAGCCCTACAGACCGGCAAAAGTAGAATATAGTGACGTAAGCTTCAATCAGACGGACTCAGTCCGACACAGATCGATTCTTACGTCACTCCAGATGTTCCAAATGCAAGTTCGGCACAATCTGACTACTTTTGGAAGTTATCAAATGACTACCAGGTAGGATTCTATCAGCCAATCGGAATTAAGGTAGGAAAAATCTGTTCCGATCAGCCAATAGAATGCAAGCTCAATCTGATTGGCTGATTGGATCAGCCAATTGATTGAACTTCGATCTGATTGGCTGATTGAATCAGCCAATCAGATTTTTCATACCTTAATTCCGATTGGCTGATCAGCCAATCGGAATTTGAGGGATGCCATCTTGGATGACGTCACTTAAAGGAATATTCATTCGGTGAGTAGGCGTCGGTGAAGAAGGATGGCTCCGCGTCGGCTGCTTTGAAGATGGCTCCGCTCCGCTCCGGATGGATGAAGATTGAAGACGCCGCCTGGATGAAGACTTCTATTGGATGGAAGACATCTTCAGCGCCCCTTGGATGAAGACTTCTATCGGATGGAAGACATCTTCAGCGCCCCTTGGATGATGACTTCGGCCGGCTGGGTGAACACGACTCAAGGTAGGGAGAACTTCAGGTGGGTAGTGTTAGGTTTATTTAAGGGGGGTTTGGGTTAGAGTAAGGGTATGTGGGTGGTGGGTTTTAATGTTGGGGGGGTTGTATTTTTTTTTACATGCAAAAGAGCTGATTACTTTGGGGCATGCCCCGCAAAAAGCCCTTTAAGGGCTGGTAAAAGAGCTGGTTACTTTGTAATGTAGTATAGGGTAGGGACTTTTATTATTTTTTTTATTTATTTTTTTTATTAGGGGGCTTAGATTAGTGTAATTAGTTTAAAATTCTAGTAATCTTTTTTTATTTTCTGTAATTTAGTGTTAGTTTTTTTTTGTACTTTATTTTAGTTTATTTAATTGTATTTAATTGTAGCTACTTGTAGGTAAATTATTTAATTAATTTAATGATAGTGTAGTGTTAGGTTTAATTGTAACTTAGGTTAGGATTTATTTTACAGGTAATTTTGGATTTATTTTAGCTAGGTGGTTATTAAATAGTTAATAACTATTTAATAACTATTGTACCTAGTTATAATAAATACAAAGTTGCCTGTAAAATAAATATAAATCCTAAGATAGCTACAATGTAATTATTAATTACATTGTAGCTATCTTAGGGTTTATTTTATAGGTAAGTATTTAGTTTTAAATAGGATTAATTTAGTTAATAAGATTAATTTTTATTTAGATTTATTAAAATAATATTTGTTAGGGGGGTGTTAGGGTTAGTGTTAGACATAGGTTTAGGGGTTAATTAGTTTAAT
This sequence comes from Bombina bombina, assembly GCF_027579735.1. NCBI lineage: Eukaryota > Metazoa > Chordata > Amphibia > Anura > Bombinatoridae > Bombina > Bombina bombina. The sequence goes on along the minus strand of NC_069505.1, from coordinate 43,683,602 downwards.
ATAGATGGCGGCGGTATAGGGGAGCAGGATAGGGGTTAATAAATTTATTATAGGTGGCAACGGTGTAGGGGGGGCAGATTAGGGGTTAATAAGTTTAATATAGGTGGCGGCGGGGTCCGGGAGCGGCGGTTTAGGGGTTAAACAATTGATCTAGTTGCGGCGGGGTACGGGATCCGGAGGATAGGGGTTAATAAATTTATTATAGGTGGCGGCGGTATAGGGGGGCAGGATAGGGGTTAATAAATTTATTATAGGTGGCGGTGGTATAGGGGGGCAGGATAGGGGTTAATAGGTATTATGTAGGTGGCGGCGGGGTCCGGGAGCGGCGGTTTAGGGGTTAATAAGTTTATTAGAGTGGCGGTGGGCTCCGGGAGTGGCGGTTTAGGGGTTAATACATTTATTATAGTTGGGGCGGGGTCTAGGAGCGGCGGTTTAGGGGTTAATAACTTTATTTAGTTGCGGGGGGCTCCGGGGGCGGTGGTATAGGGGGTAGAACAGTATAGTATAGTGTGAGTGCTTAGTGACAGCTTATCAATAAAGCTGTGAAAAAGCCGAAGAGCAGCGAGATCGGATGAGTGATAACTATCACAGTCCGCTGCTCATCGCCCCGTACTTGGTGCGCGGCTTTTTGACAGCTTTTTTGATAACTTTGGCGAGCGTATTCAGGTCCGCGGCGGCAATGTGAGGCGAGCTTAGGCGGGTGTATTGGGGCCGGCGATGGCAGGTACGTACGGAGCTTGATAACTAGAGGCCATTGTGTAAACCTTACTCAAGAAACCAGGACTCTCACATTACAACTACGGCCTTAAATCCTAGACGCACTTCATTGTGCTGAAGCCTAGATTTGCGGGACAGTAAAGTGGTGTTTAAACCTAATGCACAGTTTGGAATGTCATCAATTTCTGTATTTTCTTTTGAATTTGTATCACAATGTATTCTTTTATTTATAAAATAAAGAACATTTGGAGAGAAAAAAATGATACTTACCAAGAGACACTCATCTACTAATAAAGTAGAAAGCCCCACCAGTACTGAATAGGTTAACGAATATGAGTATATTGTAGATCCATAAAAGGAGGCAAAAGTCAAGTTCCTGCAACCACTATGGATGGTTTGTGACTTCCCATGAGGTGAAAAGAAGAGTCACTAATCATACCCCAAATACATCCATCTGATAAACACTGTACTATGTGGTAGAAATGGGCCTTAACATAGACTGAAAGCCCCTCTCATCATATGGATGTCTTTATTCTTCACATTCCACCAGCAGAGGCAAAGACAAGACTGAGGTTCCTATGAGATGGGAGGGGTTTACAGAGCTCTTGGGGTTTGGAAATCTTTGCCTCCTCCTAGTGGTAGGGAAGAGTAATGGATTATAAACTTTCACCACCTGTCTGAAAAAAATCTGTCTGCAAGCCTCATTAGGCCCAAAGTTTGCCTACAATGGTGAGCAGAAAATATTTATAGGGGGGCACTTCCTTTGTTGTGGAACTGCTGGGAGGGGGTGGGGCCAGGGAGGGAGAAGGCAAAGTCAGGGGGATTCATTGGTGACCAAGAGTGTGTTGTGGGTGGAGTAAGAATGGAACTGAGGGAGACTGGGTATAGTTGGGTGCAAGGTTTGTTATATAACAAGCCAGTGATACGTAAGTAATTACCTTTTTATCTGTTTGGATACAGTTTTAAATGAGAGATGTTTTAAGCTAAAAAAAGTAAAGAAGCTACAATTTTTTATTTTTACAAAACAAGGGTGTGTATCTGACAATTTATTAGAACAGGAAAGTACATATCCCTACAGACGTATACACAAGGGATATAAAGATCTGGGGTTGCTCCATGAAACAGCTTTGATGGAGGTAATCCTACTCTTTGCCCAGTATCTGTGAACTTCTAGCAGCCCAATGATAGGTTAGGTAAAGGAATTCAAGAGAATATATTGAAAAAATATTCTTAGGAACTTATTAAGAGATAAATAAGAAATCTGGGTAGGAGGGACTATAACCACTGGAGCAGGTAGAAGTAAGCAGTTAAATAGACCATCATATGGTACAAATAGAAACAATTCCCTGGGACTTGCACTAAACAACATGACTTCTTATTTGCTGTTTAATTCTCAGGTTGTTTGGAAACTCTAGGGTCCAAGGTGGACAATGTGGCAGAGTGCAGCTCTAGGAAGAGCAGACAATCCCATAAATTAGAGAAGTATAATCACATACTACTTAGGTGGTTGGAGTTTGGCCCATACCCATACCAAATAGCATTATGGGTAATTGTCACAAGATGAATGAGGAATGACTTTCACACAACTACTATTAGTTTGATTTGCTGAAGCATTGTTAGCAATTAACAAATAGGAAGGAAGATTATAAATTTAAACATGATAACTTGTCTCTAAAATACTGGATAATACAATTATGGCGGTTTAATTAACTTACGCCTAGATTTAGAGTTCTGCGTTAGCCGTCAAAACCAGCGTTAAGGGCTCCTAACGCTGCTTTTTACCGCCCGCTGGTATTTAGAGTCAGTCAGGAAAGGGTCTAACGCTCACTTTCCAGCCGCGACTTTTCCATACCGCAGATCCCCTTATGCCAATTGCGTATCCTATCTTTTCAATGGGATCTTCCTAACGCCGGTATTTAGAGTCTTGGCTGAAGTGAGCGGTAGACCCTCTACCGACAAGACTCCAGCCGCAGAAAAAAGTCAGGAGTTAGGAGCTTTATGGGCTAACGCCGGTTTATAAAGCTCTTAACTACTGTGCTCTAAAGTACACTAACACCCATAAACTACCTATGTACCCCTAAACCGAGGTCCCCCCACATCGCCGCCACTCTAATAAATTTTTTTATCCCCTAATCTGCCGACCGGACCTCGCCGCCACTATAATAAATGTATTAACCCCTAAACCGCCTCACTCCCGCCTTGCAAACCCTATAATAAATAGTATTAACCCCTAATCTACCCTCCCTAACATCTGTGACACCTAACTTCAAGTATTAACCCCTAATCTGCCAACTGGACCTCGCCGATGCTCTAATAAATGTATTAACCCCTAAAGCTAAGTCTAACCCTAACCCTAACACCCCCCTAAGTTAAATATAATTTTATTCTAACAAAATAAATTATTTCTTATTAAAAAAATTAATCCTATTTAAAGCTAAATTCTTACCTGTAAAATAAACCCTAATATAGCTACAATATAAATAATAATTACATTGTAGCTATTTTAGGATTTATATTTATTTTACAGGCAACTTTGTATTTATTTTAACTAGGTACAATAGCTATTAAATAGTTATTTACTATTTAATAGCTACCTAGTTAAAATAATTACAAAATTACCTGTAAAATAAATCCTAACCTAAGTTACAATTAAACCTAACACTACACTATCAATAAATTAATTAACTAAACTACCTACAATTACCTACAATTAAATCAACTAAACTAAATTACAAAAACAAACAAACACTAAATTAAAAAAAAAAAAGATTACAAGAATTTTAAACTAATTACACCTACTCTAAGCCCCCTAAAAAAATAACAAAGCCCCCCAAAATAAAAAAATGCCCTACCCTATTCTAAAATAAAAAGTTAACAGCTCTATTACCTTACCAGCCCTTAAAAGGGCTTTTTGCGGGGCATGCCCCAAAGAAATCAGCTCTTTTGCCTGTAAAAAAACATACAATACCCCCCAACATTACAACCCACCACCCACATACCCCTAATCTAACCCACCCAAACCCCCCTTAAAAAACCTAACACTAAGCCCCTGAAGATCTTCCTACCTTGTCTTCACCCAGCCAGGTATCATCTGATCCGTCCAGAAGAGGGTCCGAAGTCTTCATTCTATCTGGCCAGAAGAGGTCCTCCAGAGGGTCCGAAGTTTTCATCCAGACGGCATCTTCTATCTTCTTCCATCCGGAGCGGAGCGGGTCCATCTTGAAGCAGCCGGCGCGGATCCATCCTCTTCTTCCGCCGTCCTAACACCGAATGAAGGTTCCTTTAAATGACGTCATCCAAGATGGCGTCCCTCGAATTCCGATTGGCTGATAGGATTCTATCAGCCAATCGGAATTAAGGTAGAAAAATCTGATTGGCTGATTGAATCAGCCAATCAGATTCAAGTTCAATCTGATTGGCTGATCCAATCAGCCAATCAGATTGAGCTTGCATTCTATTGGCTGTTCCGATCAGTACTTTAGTTAGTTTATTTAATTTAATTTAATTGTAGTTATTTGTAGCTAATTTATTTAATTAATGTAATGATAGTGTAGTGTTAGGTTTAATTGTAACTTAGGTTAGGATTTATTTTACAGGTAATTTTGTATTTCTTTTAGCTAGGTAGATATTAAATAGTTAATAACTATTTAATAACTATTCTAACTAGCTAAAATAAATACAAAGTTACCTGTAAAATAAATATAAATCCTAAAATAGCTACAATGTAATTATTAATTACATTGTAGCTATCTTAGGGTTAATTTTACAGGTAAGTATTTAGTTTTAAATAGGAATAATTTATTAAAGTATAGTGTAGTGTTAGGTGTAATTGTAACTTAGGTTAGGATTTATTTTACAGGTACATGTCTCTTTATTTTAACTAGGTAGCTATTAAATAGTTAATAACTATTTAATAGCTATTGTACCTAGTTAAAATAAATTGAAATTTGCCTGTAAAATAAAAATAAATCCTAAAATAGCTACAGTATAATTATTATTTATATTGTAGCTATATTAGGGTTTATTTTAAAGGTAAGTATTTAGTTTTAAATAGGATTAATTTATTTAATAAGATAAATATTATTTAGATTTATTTAATTAATATTTAAGTTAGGGGGGTTCATATAATCCACCAGAACTTTTTGGGTATAAAACTTTCATCTTTTATTGAAGGACCAAGTTAAAATAAGCAATGTTTCGTGACCTTCTGTCACTTAATCATGCTCTCTGTTACATATTAACAAAATTCCTTTTTAAACATTTACGGCTAGATTTAGAGTTTTGTCGGTAACGACCCGCGTATCTAACGCTGGCTTTTTTCTGGCCGCACCTTTAAAATAACTCTGGTATTGAGAGTCCACAGAATGGCTGCGTTAGGCTCCAAAAAAGGAGCGTAGAGCATATTTAACGCAACTTCAACTCTCGATACCAGAGTTACTTACGGACGCGGCCAGCCTCAAAAACGTGCTTCTGCATGATTCCCCCATAGGAAACAATGGGGCTGTTTGAGCTGAAAAAAACCCTAACACCTGCAAAAAAGCCGCATTCAGCTCCTAACGCAGCCCCATTGTTTCCTATGGGGAAACACTTCCTACGTCTGCACCTAACACTCTAACATGTACCCCGAGTCTAAACACCCCTAACCTTACACTTATTAACCCCTATTCTGCCGCCCCCGCTATCGCTGACCCCTGTATATTATTTTTAACCCCTAATCTGCCGCTCCGTAAACCGCCGCTACTTACATTATCCCTATGTACCCCTAATCTGCTGCCCCTAACACTGCCGACCCCTATATTATATTTATTAACCCCTAATCTGCCCCCCACAACGTCGCCTACACCTGCCTACACTTATTAACCCCTAATCTGCCGAGCGGACCGCGCCGCTATTATAATAAAGTTATTAACCCCTAATCCGCCTCACTAACCCTATAATAAATAGTATTAACCCCTAATCTGCCCTCCCTAACATCGCCGACACCTAACTTCAATTATTAACCCCTAATCTGCCGACTGGAGCTCACCGCTATTCTAATAAATGTATTAACCCCTAAAGCTAAGTCTAACCCTAACACTAACACCCCCTAAATTAAATCTAATTTTAATCTAACAAAATTAATTAACTCTTATTAAATAAATTATTCCTATTTAAAGCTAAATACTTACCTGTAAAATAAATCCTAATATAGCTACAATATAAATTATAATGATATTATAGCTATTTTAGGATTAATATTTATTTTACAGGTAACTTTGTATTTATTTTAACTAGGTACAATAGCTATTAAATAGTTAAGAACTATTTAATAGCTAAAATAGTTAAAATAATTACAAATTTACCTGTAAAATAAATCCTAACCTAAGTTACAATTAAACCTAACACTACACTATCAATAAATAAATTAAATAAAATACCTATAATTATCTACAATTAAACCTAACACTACATTATCAATAAATAAATTAAATACAATTCCTACAAATAAATACAATGAAATAAACTAACTAAAGTACAAAAAATAAAAAAGAACTAAGTTACAAAAAATAAAAAAATATTTACAAACATTAGAAAAATATTACAACAATTTTAAACTAATTACACCTACTCTAAGCCCCCTAATAAAATAACAAAGCCCCCCAAAATAAAAAAATGCCCTACCCTATTCTAAATTACTAAAGTTCAAAGCTCTTTTACCTTACCAGCCCTGAACAGGGCCCTTTGCGGGGCATGCCCCAAGAAGTTCAGCTCTTTTGCCTGTAAAAAAAAACATACAATACCCCCCCCAACATTACAACCCACCACCCACATACCCCAAATCTAACCCAAACCCCCCTTAAATAAACCTAACACTAAGCCCCTGAAGATCTCCCTACCTTGAGTCGTCTTCACCCAGCCGAGCCAAATTCTTCATCCAAGCGGAGCAAGAAGAGGTCCTCCATCCGGTAGAAGTCTTCATCCAAGCGGGGCAGAAGAGGTCTTCCATCCGATTGAAGTCTTCATCCAAGCGGAATCTTCTATCGTCAGCCAATCGGATTGAACTTGATTCTGATTGGCTGATTCCATCAGCCAATCAGAATATTCCTACCTTAATTCCGATTGGCTGATAGAATCCTATCAGCCAATCGGAATTCGAGGGACGCCATCTTGGATGACGTCATTTAAAGGAACCGTCATTCGTCGTTCAGTCGTCGGCCAGGATGGATGTTCCGTGTCGGAGGTCTTCAGGATGCTGCCGCTCCGCTCCGGATGGATGACGATAGAAGATTCCGCTTGGATGAAGACTTCAATCGGATGGAAGACCTCTTCTGCCCCGCTTGGATGAAGACTTCTACCGGATGGAGGACCTCTTCTTGCTCCGCTTGGATGAAGAATTTGGCTCGGCTGGGTGAAGACGACTCAAGGTAGGGAGATCTTCAGGGGCTTAGTGTTAGGTTTATTTAAGGGGGGTTTGGGTTAGATTAGGGGTATGTGGGTGGTGGGTTGTAATGTTGGGGGGGGTATTGTATGTTTTTTTTTACAGGCAAAAGAGCTGAACTTCTTGGGGCATGCCCCGCAAAGGGCCCTGTTCAGGGCTGGTAAGGTAAAAGAGCTTTGAACTTTAGTAATTTAGAATAGGGTAGGGCATTTTTTTATTTTGGGGGGCTTTGTTATTTTATTAGGGGGCTTAGAGTAGGTGTAATTAGTTTAAAATTGTTGTAATATTTTTCTAATGTTTGTAAATATTTTTTTATTTTTTGTAACTTAGTCCTTTTTTATTTTTTGTACTTTAGTTAGTTTATTTCATTGTATTTATTTGTAGGAATTGTATTTAATTTATTTATTGATAGTGTAGTGTTAGGTTTAATTGTAGATAATTATAGGTATTTTATTTAATTTATTTATGGATAGTGTAGTGTTAGGTTTAATTGTAACTTAGGTTAGGATTTATTTTACAGGTAAATTTGTAATTATTTTAACTATTTTAGCTATTAAATAGTTCTTAACTATTTAATAGCTATTGTACCTGGTTAAAATAAATACAAAGTTACCTGTAAAATAAATATTAATCCTAAAATAGCTATAATATCATTATAATTTATATTGTAGCTATATTAGGATTTATTTTACAGGTACGTATTTAGCTTTAAATAGGAATAATTTATTTAAGAAGAGTTAATTAATTTCGTTAGTTTAAAATTATATTTAATTTAGGGGGGTGTTAGTGTTAGGGTTAGACTTAGCTTTAGGGGTTAATACATTTATTAGAATAGCGGTGAGCTCGAGTCGGCAGATTAGGGGTTAATAATTGAAGTTAGGTGTTGGCGATGTTAGGGAGGGCAGATTAGGGGTTAATACTATTTATTATAGGGTTAGTGAGGCGGATTAGGGGTTAATAACTTTATTATAGTAGCGGTGCGGTCCGCTCGGCAGATTAGGGGTTAATAAGTGTAGGCAGGTGGAGGCGACGTTGAGGGGGGGAAGATTAGGGGTTAATAAATATAATATAGGGGTCGGCTGTGTTAGGGGCAGCAGATTAGGGGTACATAGCTATAATGTAGGTGGCGGCTCTTTGCGGTCGGCAGATTAGGGGTTAATTATTGTAGGTAGCTGGCTGCGACGTTGTGGGGTGCAGGTTAGGGGTTAATAAATATAATATAGGGGTCGGCGGTGTTAGGGGCAACAGATTAGGGGTACATAAGTATAACGTAGGTGGCGGTCGGCAGATTAGGGGTTAAAAAAATGTAATTGAGTGTTGGCGATGTGGGGGGGCCTCGGTTTAGGGGTACATAGGTAGTTTATGGGTGTTAGTGTACTTTAGAGCACAGTAGTTAAGAGCTTTATAAACCGGCGTTAGCCCAGAAAGCTCTTAACTACTGACTTTTTTCTGCGGCTGGAGTTTTGTCTTTAGATTTCTAACGCTCACTTCAGACACGACTCTAAATACCGGAGTTAGAAAGATCCCATTGCAAAGATAGGATACGCAATTGACGTAAGGGGATCTGCGGTATGGAAAAGTCGCGGCTGAAAAGTGAGCGTTAGACCCTTTTTTGAATGACTCCAAATACCGGCGGTAGCCTAAAACCAGCGTTAGGAGCCTCTAACGCTGGTTTTCACGGCTACCGCCAAACTCCAAATCTAGGCCTAAGTTTCTTGCGCCAAATTGCTACAAACAATGTTCTAGCGCCATCTGCTGTTGTGTTTTCATATTACATCTCTACACATTTTTTCTTTTCAACAGGATGTATATGTAACAATTATTAAAAACAAGTGTCACTATAGGAGCATTCATTTGCAGCTACATATATTTTGTTATGGATCCATGGTACTAGTCAAAGTATAATCACATTTTATAAATTTAGAATAAATGCTACTGTAATTGTAATAACCCATTAAAGAATTGCTGTCAAGGATTTACAGAAAACATGACAGATCAAAATCTCTATTTAACCCATTGGTACCAAAGATTCCATTTTATGGATCCACCACATTTCTCTTTGTTTGAGCAACTGCTCACAGTCTGATCCATTCCTAGGTGTCTGTACCTGTTCTATCACTTGCCAACGTAATTGGCTAATCCCATGTCCCTTCTCTATAAAGTGTTTAGCTAGGGGGGCCTCAACATTTTTTCTCCTGATGTTGCTACGATGTTGTGTAAGGCGGTCCCTGATCTTTTGGGTAGTTTCCCCCAAATAGATAAGGGAACACAGACATTTAATGAGGTAAATAACATGTGTACTATCACACGTATAAAAACCTTCAATTGTAAATTTCTTGCCACTTTGTGGGTGAAAAAAATAAGGTCCCTTAATGATAGAACTACAAGACATGCACCCCAAACAAGGGTAGCTCCCCTTCTTTTTACTGCCTATATATGTTTGTCTACATTCTCTACTAGGGCCCACATCCGATCTTACCAAATGGTCCCCTATATTTTTTACCCGCCTATAGGCCATAAGCGGAGGATCTTGTAATTGTTGTATATCTGGGTTGCAATTTTTTAGAATGTGCCAATTCTTTCTGATAATTTTGCTCACCTTATTACTGTACGGGTTATGTTGGGACACGAATACTATCCTATCCTTGGTGTCTTTTTTATCTTTCTTAGGTCTAGGATGTCTTACTTCTTCTAGTTTGTTGTCAATGAGTTTGGAAGGATACCCTCTAGTTAGAAACTTGTTCTTTATCTGTTCTAGTCTAGTTGTTCTCTCCTTCTCATCACTGACTATTCTCTGTACCCTGAGTAGCTGGCTCTTAGGCAAGGAATCCACCAATCTCCTGGGATGAAAGCTATCATATTTTAGCAGAGTATTCTTATCAGTCTCTTTAACATAGAGATCAAATTTCAATCCATCAGCTGTTTTGCTTATCTTTGTATCCAGGAAGGTGACGGATTCCTCGCTGTGTGTAATAGTGAAATATAATCCTCTTACCTCTACATTGAGCTCTCTGACAAACCTCTCTAGGGTTCCAACGTCGCCCCACCACACGCCGAATATATTGTCTATGTATCTCCACCAAACTGCTCCATATTTCTTATAGAGGTGATTTTCATAGACTCTCCTCTCTTCGAATTCGTTCATAAACAAATTCACGTATGATGGGGCGACGTTGGAGCCCATTGCCGTGCCCTTCACCTGGATAAACCAATCATCCTGAAAAAGGAAATAGTTCCAATATAAGACTAGGGTTAAATAGAGATTTTGATCTGTCATGTTTTCTGTAAATCCTTGACAGCAATTCTTTAATGGGTTATTATAATTACAGTAGCATTTATTCTAAATTTATAAAATGTGATTATACTTTGACTAGTACCATGGATCCATAACAAAATATATGTAGCTGCAAATGAATGCTCCTATAGTGACACTTGTTTTTAATAATTGTTACATATACATCCTGTTGAAAAGAAAAAATGTGTAGAGATGTAATATGAAAACACAACAGCAGATGGCGCTAGAACATTGTTTGTAGCAATTTGGCGCGAGAAACTAAATGTTTAAAAAGGAATTTTGTTAATATGTAACAGAGAGCATGATTAAATGACAGAAGGTCACGAAACGTTGCTTATTTTAACTTGGTCCTTCAATAAAAGATGAAAGTTTTATACCCATAAAGTGCTGGTGGATTATATGAATCATTGATTGTTTTAGAGGAGTTGCAGTTTTTCCTCTACACCGTGCACATTCAGTGGTGCTGTATTCACACATGGTGTGGACTTAAGTTAGGGGGGTGTTAGGATTAGTGTTAGACTTAGGTTTAGGGGTTAATAATTTTATTACAGTGGCAGTGGTGTAGTGGGGGCAGGATAGGGGTTAATAAATTTATTATAGGTGGCGACAGTGTAGGGGGGGGCAGGATAAGGGTTAATAAACTTATTATAGGTGGCGACGGTGTAGGGGGGGAGCAGATTAGGGGTTAATAAGTTGAATATAGGTTGCGGCGGGGTCCGGGAGCGGCGGTTTAGGGGTTAATATATTTATAAGAGTTGCGGCGGGGTCTAGGAGCGGCGGTTTAGGGGTTAATAACTTTATTGAGTTGCGGGGGGCTCCGGGGGCGCCGGTATACGTGGTAGAACAGTGTAGTTAGTGTGGGTGCTTAGTGACAGGCTAGCAATAAAGCTGTCAAAAAGCCGAAGAGCAGCGAGATCGGATAAGTGATAACTCTCACAGTCCGCTGCTCATCGCCCCATACTTGGTGCGCAGCTTTTTGACAGCTTTATTGATAACTTAGGCGAAATTTTGAAGGTCCACGGCTGCAATGGTAGGCGAGCTTAGGCGGGCGTATTCAACCGGCGAAGGCAGATAAAGTAGACGGCTTGATAACTACCCCCCTATATCTTCTATTTTTTGTATTAAAATACATATTCTTAGAGACATATCTCTATCACAGTAAGATAAGAAGAAATATATCCATCTAATCTGACAAGTAAACCAAATATTACTCCCATGACTGTTAGTCATCTATTTGACATCAGACACATGCCTGATATAAAATAGAATAATTTTGGTTAATTTATTGAATGTAAAATATCAACACAGCTTATTCAGATAATGTTAAAGTCAAGTATCTTTCAACAAATTAATTTGGACTTAAAATACATCTATGCTTTTATTGTGTGATTTATAGATGTTAAAATCATAAAATGTTTATGACGAGGATATGTAGTCTAAATTATACAAAACAACTTTGTTCATTTCACTTTTAAGAAAGGAAAGTGTTTAACTTACATTAAAGTGACAGCGTAGCTGAATGTTAGATTTACATAATAATATCTGGGATTTTCCTTAGGTATCCAAAAACATTATTACAATAAATATAGGTTATTCATCTTTAATTCTTTTTTAGGTAATATGTTAGAAATTATCTGTAAATGAAAAACAGAATTTATGTTTACCTGATAAATTACTTTCTCCAACGGTGTGTCCGGTCCACGGCGTCATCCTTACTTGTGGGATATTCTCTTCCCCAACAGGAAATGGCAAAGAGCCCAGCAAAGCTGGTCACATGATCCCTCCTAGGCTCCGCCTTCCCCAGTCATTCGACCGACGTAAAGGAGGAATATTTGCATAGGAGAAATCATATGATACCGTGGTGACTGTAGTTAAAGAAAATAAATTATCAGACCTGATTAAAAAACCAGGGCGGGCCGTGGACCGGACACACCGTTGGAGAAAGTAATTTATCAGGTAAACATAAATTCTGTTTTCTCCAACATAGGTGTGTCCGGTCCACGGCGTCATCCTTACTTGTGGGAACCAATACCAAAGCTTTAGGACACGGATGAAGGGAGGGAGCAAATCAGGTCACCTAGATGGAAGGCACCACGGCTTGCAAAACCTTTCTCCCAAAAATAGCCTCAGAAGAAGCAAAAGTATCAAATTTGTAAAATTTAGTGAAAGTGTGCAGTGAAGCCCAAGTCGCTGCCTTACATATCTGATCAACAGAAGCCTCGTTCTTGAAGGCCCATGTGGAAGCCACGGCCCTAGTGGAATGAGCTGTGATTCTTTCAGGAGGCTGCCGTCCGGCAGTCTCGTAAGCCAATCTGATGATGCTTTTAAGCCAAAAAGAGAGAGAGGTAGAAGTTGCTTTTTGACCTCTCCTTTTACCAGAATAAACAACAAACAAGGAAGATGTTTGTCTAAAATCCTTTGTAGCATCTAAATAGAATTTTAGAGCACGAACTACATCCAAATTGTGCAACAAACGTTCCTTCTTTGAAACTGGATTCGGACACAAAGAAGGCACGACTATCTCCTGGTTAATGTTTTTGTTAGAAACAACTTTCGGAAGAAAACCAGGTTTAGTACGCAAAACCACCTTATCTGCATGGAACACCAGATAAGGAGGAGAACACTGCAGAGCAGATAACTCTGAAACTCTTCTAGCAGAAGAAATTGCAACCAAAAACAAAACTTTCCAAGATAATAACTTAATATCAACGGAATGTAAGGGTTCAAACGGAACCCCCTGAAGAACTGAAAGAACTAAATTGAGACTCCAAGGAGGAGTCAAAGGTTTGTAAACAGGCTTGATTCTAACCAGAGCCTGAACAAAAGCTTGAACATCTGGCACAGCTGCCAGCTTTTTGTGAAGTAACACAGACAAAGCAGAAATCTGTCCCTTCAAAGAACTTGCAGATAATCCTTTCTCCAAACCTTCTTGAAGAAAGGATAGAATCTTAGGAATTTTTATCTTGTCCCAAGGGAATCCTTTAGATTCACACCAACAGATATATCTTTTCCATATTTTATGGTAGATTTTTCTAGTTACAGGCTTTCTGGCCTGAACAAGAGTATCAATGACAGAATCTGAGAACCCTCGCTTTGATAAAATCAAGCGTTCAATCTCCAAGCAGTCAGTTGGAGTGAGACCAGATTCGGATGTTCGAACGGACCTTGAACAAGAAGGTCCCGTCTCAAAGGTAGCTTCCATGGTGGAGCCGATGACATATTCACCAGGTCTGCATACCAAGTCCTGCGTGGCCACGCAGGAGCTATCAAGATCACCGATGCCCTCTCCTGATAGATCCTGGCTACCAGCCTGGGGATAAGAGGAAACGGTGGGAATACATACGCTAGTTTGAAGGTCCAAGGTGCTACTAGTGCATCTACTAGAGTCGCCTTGGGATCCCTGGATCTGGACCCGTAGCAAGGAACCTTGAAGTTCTGATGAGAGGCCATCAGATCCATGTCTGGAATGCCCCACAACTGAGTAATTTGGGCAAAGATTTCCGGATGGAGTTCCCACTCCCCCGGATGAAATGACTGACGACTCAGAAAATCCGCTTCCCAATTTTCCACTCCTGGAATGTGGATTGCAGACAAGTGGCAGGAGTGAGACTCCGCCCATTGAATGATTTTGGTCACTTCTTCCATCGCCAGGGAACTCCTTGTTCCCCCCTGATGGTTGATGTACGCAACAGTCGTCATGTTGTCCGATTGAAACCGTATGAATTTGGCCTTTGCTAGCTGAGGCCAAGCCTTGAGAGCATTGAATATCGCTCTTAGTTCCAGAATATTTATCGGGAGAAGAGATTCTTCCCGAGACCAAAGACCCTGAGCTTTCAGGAGTCCCCAGACCGCGCCCCAGCCCACCAGACTGGCGTCGGTCGTGACAATGACCCACTCTGGTCTGCGGAAGCTCATCCCCTGTGACAGGTTGTCCAGGGACAGCCACCAACGGAGTGAATCTCTGGTCCTCTGATCTACTTGTATCGTCAGAGACAAGTCTGTATAATCCCCATTCCACTGACTGAGCATGCACAGTTGTAATGGTCTCAGATGAATTCGCGCAAAAGGAACTATGTCCATTGCCGCGACCATCAAACCTATTACTTCCATGCACTGCGCTATGGAAGGAAGAGGAACAGAATGAAGTACTTGACAAGAGTTTAGAAGTTTTGATTTTCTGGCCTCTGTCAGAAAAATCCTCATTTCTAAGGAGTCTATTACTGTTCCCAAGAAGGGAACTTTTGTTGACGGAGATAGAGAACTTTTTTCTACGTTCACTTTCCACCCGTGAGATCTGAGAAAGGCCAGGACGATGTCCGTGTGAGCCTTTGCTTGTGGAAGGGACGACGCTTGAATCAGAATGTCGTCCAAGTAAGGTACTACTGCAATGCCCCTTGGTCTTAGCACCGCTAGAAGGGACCCCAGTACCTTTGTGAAAATTCTTGGAGCAGTGGCTAATCCGAACGGAAGTGCCACAAACTGGTAATGCTTGTCCAGAAAGGCGAACCTTAGGAACCGATGATGTTCCTTGTGGATAGGAATATGCAGATATGCATCCTTTAAATCCACCGTGGTCATGAATTGACCTTCCTGGATGGAAGGAAGAATTGTTCGAATGGTTTCCATTTTGAACGATGGAACCTTGAGAAACTTGTTTAGGATCTTGAGATCTAAGATTGGTCTGAATGTTCCCTCTTTTTTGGGAACTATGAACAGATTGGAGTAGAACCCCATCCCTTGTTCTCCTAATGGAACAGGATGAATCACTCCCATTTTTAACAGGTCTTCTACACAATGTAAGAATGCCTGTTTTTTTATGTGGTCTGAAGACAATTGAGACCTGTGGAACCTCCCCCTTGGGGGAAGCCCCTTGAATTCCAGAAGATAACCTTGGGAGACTATTTCCAGCGCCCAAGGATCCAGAACATCTCTTGCCCAAGCCTGAGCGAAGAGAGAGAGTCTGCCCCCCACCAGATCCGGTCCCGGATCGGGGGCCAACATCTCATGCTGTCTTGGTAGCAGTGGCAGGTTTCTTGGCCTGCTTACCTTTGTTCCAGCCTTGCATTGGCCTCCAGGCTGGCTTGGCTTGAGAAGTATTACCCTCTTGCTTAGAGGATGTAGCACTTGTGGCTGGTCCGTTTCTGCGAAAGGGACGAAAATTTGGTTTATTTTTAGCCTTGAAAGACCTATCCTGAGGAAGGACGTGGCCCTTACCCCCAGTGATATCAGAAATAATCTCTTTCAAGTCAGGGCCAAACAGCGTTTTCCCCTTGAAAGGAATGTTAAGCAATTTATTCTTGGAAGACGCATCCGCTGACCAAGATTTTAGCCAAAGCGCTCTGCGCGCCACAATAGCAAACCCAGAATTTTTCGCCGCTAATCTAGCCAATTGCAAAGTGGCGTCTAAGGTGAAAGAGTTAGCCAATTTGAGAGCATGAATTCTGTCCAAAATCTCCTCATAAGAAGAATCTTTATTGAGCGCCTTTTCTAGTTCATCGAACCAGAAACACGCTGCTGTAGTGACAGGAACAATGCATGAAATTGGTTGTAGAAGGTAACCTTGCTGAACAAACATCTTTTTAAGCAAACCCTCTAACTTTTTATCCATAGGATCTTTGAAAGCACAACTATCTTCTATGGGTATAGTGGTGCGTTTGTTTAGAGTAGAAACCGCCCCCTCGACCTTGGGGACTGTCTGCCATAAGTCCTTTCTGGGGTCGACCATAGGAAACAATTTCTTGAATATAGGGGGAGGGACGAAAGGTATGCCGGGCCTTTCCCATTCTTTGTTTACAATATCCGCCACCCGCTTGGGTATAGGAAAAGCTTCGGGGGGCCCCGGGACCTCTAGGAACTTGTCCATCTTACATAATTTCTCTGGAATGACCAAATTCTCACAATCATCCAGAGTAGATAACACCTCCTTAAGCAGAGCGCGGAGATGTTCCAATTTAAATTTGAATGTAATCACATCAGGTTCAGCTTGTTGAGAAATTTTCCCTGAATCTGAAATTTCTCCCTCAGACAAAACCTCCCTGGCCCCCTCAGACTGGGGTAGGGGCACTTCAGAACCAATATCATCAGCGTCCTCATGCTCTTCCGTATTTTCTAAAACAGAGCAGCCGCGCTTTCGCTGATAAGTGGGCATTTTGGCTAAAATGTTTTTGATAGAATTATCCATTACAGCCGTTAATTGTCGCATAGTAAGGAGTATTGGCGCACTAGATGTACTAGGGGCCTCCTGTGTGGGCAAGACTGGCGTAGACGAAGGAGGGGATGATGCAGTACCATGCTTACTCCCCTCACTTGAGGAATCATCTTGGGCATCATTTTCTCTAAATTTTGTGTCACATAAATCACATCTATTTAAATGAGAAGGAACCTTGGCTTCCCCACATACAGAACACAGTCTATCTGGTAGTTCAGACATGTTAAACAGGCATAAACTTGATAACAAAGTACAAAAAACGTTTTAAAATAAAACCGTTACTGTCACTTTAAATTTTAAACTGAACACACTTTATTACTGCAAATGTGAAAAAGTATGAAGGAATTGTTCAAAATTCACCAAAATTTCACCACAGTGTCTTAAAGCCTTAAAAGTATTGCACACCAAATTTGAAAGCTTTAACTCTTAAAATAACGGAACCGGAGCCGTTTTTATATTTAACCCCTATACAGTCCCTGGTATCTGCTTTGCTGAGACCCAACCAAGCCCAAAGGGGAATACGATACCAAATGACGCCTTCAGAAAGCCTTTTCTATGTATCAGAGCTCCTCACACATGCATCTGCATGTCATGCTTCCCAAAAACAAGTCTGCAATAGAGGCGCGAAAATGAGGCTCTGCCTATGATTAGGGAAAGCCCCTAGAGAATAAGGTGTCCAATACAGTGCCTGCCGGTTATTTTACATAATTCCCAAGAATAAAATAATTCCTCAAAGCTATGAAGTATTAAAAATGCTTATATATCAATCGTTTTAGCCCAGAAAATGTCTACCAGTCTTAAAAGCCCTTGTGAAGCCCTTTATTCTTATGTAATAAAAATGGCTTACCGGATCCCATAGGGAAAATGACAGCTTCCAGCATTACATCGTCTTGTTAGAAATGTGTCATACCTCAAGCAGCAAAAGTCTGCTCACTGTTTCCCCCAACTGAAGTTAATTCCTCTCAACAGTCCTGTGTGGAAACAGCCATCGATTTTAGTAACGGTTGCTAAAATCATTTTCCTCTTACAAACAGAAATCTTCATCACTTTTCTGTTTCAGAGTAAATAGTACATACCAGCACTATTTTAAAATAACAAACTCTTGATTGAAGAATAAAAACTACAGTTAAACACCAAAAAACTCTAAGCCATCTCCGTGGAGATGTTGCCTGTACAACGGCAAAGAGAATGACTGGGGAAGGCGGAGCCTAGGAGGGATCATGTGACCAGCTTTGCTGGGCTCTTTGCCATTTCCTGTTGGGGAAGAGAATATCCCACAAGTAAGGATGACGCCGTGGACCGGACACACCTATGTTGGAGAAAGTAAGTTAATTTCATATTTAGACCAAGCTAATTATTGTATGCCATATTGATTACTTTTCAGTTCTAGTGGAGTCATTTGAAGGGTCATTTAACTATAGATAGATCAAAAGATAACTTATAGCAATTATTCTCCTTACCTCTTGGATAGATATCACATAACTAGATGTATTTTTACTCCCCTTTAGTTTCTTTATACAATGTTAACTCCACATATTCCTAATGGTTTGGTCCTTAAAGGGACATTCCAAAAATATTTCATTTAGTGAATTATAGACAACACAAATTTTATTTAAACACCATTTAAATGTACTATTATTATCTAATTATATTCAGTCTTTAGATATCCTTTGTTAAAGAAATAGCAATGCACGTGGGTTAGACAATGACATAAGGCATCTATGTGCAACCAAGAATCAGCAGCAAAAGAGCCTATCTAGATATGGTTTTCAGTCAAGAATATCAATGGAAAAAAAGCTAATGAGAGAATAAAACTAAATATGACGTTGTTTTAACATCAGTATAGAACATATAGCTTAATGTCACTTCAAGGTAAAGCTGTATAAATACAGCCATTAGAAGATATTTCATTCACAGTGGGGTAAACAATACAGAAGGTAATACAAATATGCTTGATTCTCATGTTATACTAATTTTTAGAAAGGGAGGTGCATAGGTTTATGTTCAGCAAAGCATTACTGGGAAATATCTACTTAATTGTGGCTGGCCAACAATGCATATTTACAATGTTTAGACAGATGTATTTAGATCACGTTCAAGATTGCATATTAGCTCATGAAAGGGACGGTAATTAAAAAGCGTTTCTTTCTGGAATCATAAATAAAATTTAATTTTAAACATTAACATTTAATTCTATCACAGATTTTAAATCATTATTTTTGGATTATTTCCTTTACAAACATATCTAGATATGCTCAGTAGCTGAAGATTGGTGGATGCACAGAGATGCCTTGTGTGATTGGCTCAACCATGTGCATTGCAATTTCTTCTGTTAAGGATATCTAAAGATTAATCTAAATTGATAGTTTCATTTTAAAGTACAGGTAGCCCTCAGTTTACGCCGGGGTTAGGTTCCAGAAGGAATGGTTGTAAATCAAAACCGTTGTAAATTGAAACCCAGTTTATAATGTAAGTCAATGGAAAGTGAGGGAGTTAGGTTCCTGGCCCCTCTCAAAATTGTCATAAGTAACACCTAATACATTATTTTTAAAGCTTTGAAATGAAGACTTTAAATGCTAAACAGCATTATAAACCTAATAAAATAATCACACAACGCAGAATATATAATTAACTAAGTTAAATGAACAAAAACATTTGCTAAGCAGCATTATAAACATAATAAAATAATCACACAACACAGACTTCACTTGCATTTTTCTGCAAACAGTTCTTTCTATGCATTCCAATCTGGACTGATTTATAGACAGGAAGATCTTGTTCCTTTAAAATCTGTTCGATAGCTCAGGTCTGGTTAAACTGATTAATATCAGCTTGCTTGGCTTTGCTGCAACACAAGCGGGCAGCTTCACCTACTAGCTATTTTAATAAATGCACTGCTTTTCAATGCTTTTCAATAGCAGCCATATGACTGGAAAAAAAGGTTGTTATTCTGAAACGGTGTAAATTGAACCGTTGTAAACTGAGGGCCACCTGTATAAAAATGTATTCTCTCTCAAGATCATTTTAAGAAAATATTTGTTGTAATGTCCCTTTAAAAATAACAGATGTGAGCAGTTCAGACAAATACAAGCTTGAGGTTTATTTACTAATAATAAACAAACGTGTAGTTTAACATTTATAAACAGATTAGACAAGTTCCGGCCATTATAACCAGAAATTACGCATTTCAGAAATCTCGCGTGGGAAACGTATATTGCAACACGAGATTCGCATCTTTAAAAATTAAATTTGAATGTCACGCAATAGCACACAATCAATGTGCATTATAAATACATTTAATAGAGCAATGTCAATACTTCACAATAAGTCACAAAATGTATTTAATAAACAATAAATACATACAATGTTAAATTTGTATTATTACAACTTATTTGTATTAAAGAACATGATCAATATTAAACATTGAAATGTGTAAAACATTTAATAATGTGACAGGATTATATATATTTTTAATAAATTGTAAAATGTAATATTTAATGGATCACGGATATTACATCTGCGTCACACATATCCGCATAACAGTCCCATGAGTTACAAATAAGTCTACATGAAAAATGTAGTAACAGCATCCCCAGGAGGTATGTGTATGGAAGTTACTAAGATATGAAACATTAAGGAACAACCAATCAGAGTTCATCACACAAACATAACTTGAGTCATTATGGTCTCACAGACATGATAACAAAATTTCAATATTTTATCCAATCAGATGTACAGATACCATGTCCCATGGTGCATCTCATGTTTACTTCACCATATAAAAGTCCATTACACGTTGCCATCTTTAAAAATTCAAATGAAGAGCACCAGACTGTTTTGTGCTTAGAATAAAACGTAACTTTTATTAGGCTCCATAGCCTGTTAAAATGACATCAATAATGGACATGTACACAGTTAGTTCAGCATTCCTTTCGCTTACGCGTTTCGGCGATAGCCGTAGTAATAGCATAAGGAATTCACAGACACAGTACTCATTTAAAATCCCCACCATATTCTGATTGGATCTCCAAACTGTCATGCTGACTCACTGATTGGATACTAGTCTGTGTTCACTCCACCCCTCTGTCTACCTACTCAGGTGTGTTGTTCGGCTTACTTCTCTGATTAAATGTATATTATATAAAGTAAAGATATTTCCTTTGTCTTATTACTTGCATTCTGTGTTCATTTTTTAGATGTGTCTTAATGGTTGTAGTAATTCATTTCATTCTTAGATGTGATCCGTAATATTTGATTAATTTGTTTATTTTATGAATAAGACAAAGACAAAACACACTAAAATGCATTGTTTATAATGTATATGCTCAAAATAAGCTTTACTTAATTATTGGATTCAATTTAATGATCTTAAGTAATATATGTATTTTATATTATTTTATTTTTTGCTCCTTTATCTTTAATAACATGAACTGTTTCAGTTTTACACTTGATTTACATTTCTTTGTTTGATATTTTTAATTTTTCTGCTTAAACTCACTGTCTAAAGTGACTTCTTTCTTCATGAGGTATGATAATCTTTATCTTCCTAAAAGAATCGCTTTGAAGCAGATATACGTAAATAAATAAAATAAATAAACAAATGAACAAATGAATGCCCTATCCATATGTCAAATATATATATATATATATATGGCTCTATTCAATTAACCAACATATGTCTTTGAAACTCGATGTGAGCAACCTTTTTTTTATTATTATATATATATATATATATATATATATATGCTTCTAACTTTGTTCATCTGGATAGTGGCCCCAGTTTTTAATGATGCTCTTAATTTATTTAATTAAATTTAACTTTTTATTCTGAATCATTTTCATAAATCGAAAAGGTTGTTTTCCTTGGAAATGGCTACTATTGCTTTGCTTCAATGTATTGTGCTTAGTTTGATTTTAGTTTGATTTTATGTTGAAACTACTATAAATACTTTCTACTCTCCCTTCAATTTTGCCAGAAATTTATTAAGTCATATTCAGTGTTAAGACCCAACGGTATTCTGGTTTTCAATTTGAGTATCCAGAATACTTCCCTGCAAGCTAGATCTTTTTCTCTGTTGTTTTTACTTTTCCTGGGTTTTTCTATAATTCTCCATCTGAGAGAACTGGGATCACTGAGATGTTTTTCTTTAAAATGTTGTACCAGGGGAGTCGTTAGTCTGCCTTTCTTTATGCTTGAGACATGTTCCCTGATTCTTTCGCGTGCCTCCCTGGATGTGAGTCCAACATATTGCAGGTCACATAAATTGCAAGTTATTAAATATACCACATTGCTCTCTCTACAGTTTAAACACATTCTATGGTTAAAAACCTGTCCTGTGACTGAGCATCTGAACTGATTTCCTTGAGTGAGATATTCACATGCCTTGCAAGTATGGTTGCTACAATGAAATGTACCTGTGGCTGTAAGCCACAAGCTTTTTCTCTGTTCTCTATCTTTTAAACAGGTAGTTGCTATTTTATTTCCTATGGACCTGCCTCTCTTGAAGGAAAATCTGCACCCCTTTTTGACCGTATTAATTAGTTTATCATCTGCTTGTAACATAAGCAAATGTTTTTGTATAATTTTGCAGATTTGGTCATACTGGTTACTGTATTGTGTTACAAATGTAACCCTTTCATCTCTGAAATTTTCTTTGGCCACCTTTTTGTCTTTCAACAAATCTTTCCTTTCTATGTTCGCCACTACAGTTTTAGTGTTTTCAATTAAGCGATTTGAGTATCCTCTGTCTTTCAACTTGTCAGATAGAATTTGTGCATGTTTCTCATAAAGTGAATCAGTACTACAGTTTCTTTTCATTCTGGTAAACTGTCCCTTAGCCACTGAGTGAAAAACTCTTTTGGGATGATTACTGTTTGCGTGCAATAAAGTATTGCCTGCAATGGGTTTAACAAAAAATTCAGTTTCTATATCACCCTCTGCTTTGCCTTTCAAGGTTACGTCCAAGAAATTGATTTTGTCTCTAGCCCATTCACTAGTGAATTGGATACCTACATCATTGGTATTGAGTAAGGAGACAAATTTCTTGGCACTTTCCATATCACCATCCCAAATGCATATGAGATCATCAATGTACCGTCTGTAATATATTATTTTATTCCTGAGGGGGTCCTGACATCCATAGATGTGGGACAGCTCCCACCAACCCATGAATAGGTTGGCATAGGAGGGGGCAAATTTGGCCCCCATGGCTATCCCACATATCTGGAGGTAAAAGACCCCCTCAAATGAAAAATAGTTATGTGTTAATAGATACTTAGTGACTTCAGAAACAAATTTGCAAAAATCCTGGTCATGTCCTGCAATTCTAGACATAAAGAATTCTATAGCTTTCAGACCCATGTTGTGTGGAATTGACGAGTAAAGGGCTTGTACATCTATAGTCAGCCAGCTAAAGTTTTGATCCCACTCTTGGTCAGCCAGTTCTTTTAGTAATTGCTTAGTGTCACGCAAATGGCTACTTAATTTGGTTACTATGGGCTGCAAAATCCCATCTAGCCACTGCGATAAATGCTCATTTAATGAACCTATTCCACTTATTATAGGTCTGCCTGTCATGTTCTCTATACCTTTGTGGATTTTAGGTAACAAATTGAAACTTGGTACTGTTGGATATTCTACTAACAGGTACTCTTTGGTGTTTATATCAAAGTAATTATGTTCTAAGCCATCATCTATAAGATGAGACAGTTCTAATTTAAATTTACTTGTTGGATCCCCAGTTAGTTTGGCATATTGATTAGTGTCATTCAGTTGTCTGAGGGCTTCTTGTATAAATTGAGCTCTATCCAGAACTACAATTGACCCTCCCTTGTCTGCATTTCTCAGAACTATCTCTGTGTTTTCACTAAGTTTTTGTAATGCATTCTGTCTTTCTTTATTTAGGTTGGTAACATTATTTATTTTCACTGTGTATGCTAACTCATTTAGATCATGTTCCACTCTTTGTTGGAATTTTTCTAGCAAGTTACCCCTGCTCTGTATCGGGTAGAACTCTGAGGGGTTACGGAATTTGGGCAATAAAGGTGTTAAATTAGTTTCTTCCAAACCCCTTCCACTTTCAGTATGTAAATCTTCTAGTGCAGCCAAATCACATGCCTCTTCAAAATTTAAGGCTTCCTGTACTGTATATGTGTGAATATTATGAATATTATTAATAGTATCTTGTTCACCCAATTGGTCTGTGTGTTGGACTGCACCAGGGACTTCTTGACTGAAATGTTTTCTCAAAGTGAAGTTCCTGATTAACTTATTAACATCTAAAAGAGTTCAAAACAGATTAAAATCATCAGAGGGAACAAAATTTAAACCCAATTCTAACACTTTAATTTCACTTTCTGTCAGTTGATATGTGGATAGGTTTACAATAGTTTTTAACTGTATTTCGTTAGGCCCCTGCCTCTCCTGGTCGGGTATCTGTCTTGCCTTGTATTTCCTCTGCCTCGCCCCCCCCCCCCCCACTTCTGGTCTTATGGGGGGGTTTGGAAAAACCTGCTGTATTTCCCTTTCAGAATCTTTCAAAATCCCCGATACAGATGCACTTGTGCCTGGTGCTACTTTTACAGTTGTGTATAACTCACTATGTTCTACATAGTTGGATGTGCCTTTTGTACCTTTATATGTTTCTCTTGTTTCTTCCCTTATATGTGTTGGTGTTGCTAGGGCCTGTTCTTCTTCTCCTGAGGAGGGACCTCCACCTGAGAAATCTGAGTCAATCTCACTTTCACTAAATGTCACTGTTTTCTTAGATGTATTTATGGAATCTGAATCTCTGTTCATACCTCTATTGCTATTGCCTCTGCCCCTATTTCTGCCTCTGCTACTGCCTCTTCTATAGTTGATTCTCTGTCTCTTTTGCCATATATATACCCTATTCAAATCATAGTCTGACTGATCTCTTAAATACTTTTCGTGTTTGACATCTTTTAGCAGTTTTTTAGCTTCTGCAATGGTATTTTTCAAAATCAAATCAAATTTTTCAAATTGTGTTTCATTACTACGATACCCTAATGCTTCTTGAATGGCATCTATCTGTCTGGAGACCTCTTTTAACAGTTTGGTTATATAATCAATTAGCAAAAGCATTAATTTTAAGGAGCATTCAGATAATGTTTTGTTCCATACTTTAACAAACTCAGCATCTTCAGTAACAAATGTAGGAAACTTTCTTAGTCTTAGTCCCCTTGGTATCATACCCAGTTTATAGTATTTATCAAGAGTCCAAATGTCCCACTTTAATTTGTTCTCTTTTGTGAGGGCATATTCCAATTCTTGAAATAATCTGGACAATGAAAATTTTGTGTAATCAGTTGTAAAAACATAGTCCAGTTCATCCAAACAACCCACTCTCTGTTCAGTAGACTGGAGAGAGTAAAACACCTTTCCTTGCAATGATGCAGTTATGTTTAAATCTCTCGATTCCATGTTGCAATAATTCTGAGATGTATTAATAAATATATAGCATCAAAAAGTCAGTTAATAGCAAATTTATAGTTGTGTGCTCAAGGACTGTTAGCGTGGGAACCCGCTCAAATTTATAACCACAAACAGACAAGACAAAGTCCGAGCACTATCCACTCTTTGCTTAATTAGAGTGTTATACACCTGTGTTTGGTGTGTTTACCGGGACATAAGAAAAACACCTTGATTTTGGATCATGGTAATAGAATAATGTCTATATTGTATTCTTGCAAAACAACTGTTCACATGGAGGAATGGAAAGAATACATCTTACCACTTTGCTTGTTCTCTAGGCTGAATATGTATCCTTCCCGTCTGTAGAAATAGGGGTCAGTCCACAGGAGCTGTAATGGCTCTAATGCCTTGCTCCCTCCTCGCTCCCTCTATTGACTACCGGGAAAACAGCCTGTCTTAGTACTGTGTGAGCGCCTTGTCTCCGTACTTTTTCCGGTCCACAGGAGCTGTTACCTATTCGGTCTTGCTCCCTCCTCGGTCTGTTACCAGACGGCCTCCGCTGCTCACACTTGACTCTCAACTGCAACCTCGATCAGTCGTTGCAAATTGTCCTCCGGTGTTTGCCGGCTGCACACCTTTTGATTATTCACAGGGTCTGACTTCTGTCTGTGCTCACTCGAATACTCCCCTTGCTCGGTACACAATCAAAAGTTCAAATGAGGAGCACCAGACTGTTTTGTTCTTAGAATAAAACGTAACTTTTATTAGGCTCCATAGCCTGTTAAAATGACATCAATAATGGACATGTACACAGTTAGTTCAGCATTCCTTTCGCTTACGCGTTTCGGCGATAGCCGTAGTCATAGCATAAGGAATTCACAGACACAGTACTCATTTAAAATCCCCACCAGCTGTTTGGGAACAAGAAGAAGTAAAAAAAGCAGAGTATTAAGAAGGCCCTCTGGGCGTCTATCACCAATGATGTTAATTTGGTGTTGGGCGTCCAGAGGAGCCAGGATCAAATCATGCGGAGGTTCGGAGATATGAGGTTGCGTCTGCACAAAAAAGTCAACCTCATAAGGGACTGGGTAAAAGCCCGTAAGAGGGATGGGAAAAAAACAAAGCCCCAACGGAAACTCTACCTACTCCCTTATGAGGTGACTTTATGCAACCTCCTCAATCTCCGGGGCCCCCGCAGATTTAGATCCTCTCGCTCCTCGGCCTCTTCTTCTTCCCCCCCAGCTGCTGGATCAGAAAGTCCTGACCCGGAGGCCAGTGCAGCTGCTTCTCCGTCCGGTGGCCTGGGAGAAGAAAATAGAGAATCTGAACCAGGTAAATATCACACTTCATATAATATATTAATAATTGAGTAGACTTTTTAAGAAATGTGTATATAGTCATATATTCAACCTATATAGATCTCACAACATACGCTACATATGATGTTCAGATATCTGATTTTAGATTCGCCGCACATGAAATAGGAGTGATGTTTCTTGCGCTCTACAGAATATGCGTCACAGAGCGAAAAAGGAATTGCGCATCTGTGAAATCCCTATCATCCGCCATTTGATACATTGACTATCGAATCATAACACATTTCAAAATATTATTTGTTATTGTTCAATATTAACAAATATACAATTTGAATCTCATAATACACCCAATTGCCAATATATTTGAAGTCTTTATAAATGATACTCATCACACTACTATATCCAAAACAATTCTGAATCACTGATGCGCAATTCCGCTTGGAATCATTGCGCAATGATCACGAAAGATAGAATTGTGCACAGACGTGAACATGTGTTTGCTGTAACTGGCATCACTTTAGACATGTTGGTCAAATCACGGATGCGCAATTCCGCTTGGAATCATTGCGCAATAATCACGAAAGATAGAATTGCGCACACACGTGAACATGTGTTTGCTGTAACTGGCATCGCTTTAGACATGTTGGTCAAATCACGGATGCGCAATTCCGCTTGGAATCATTGCGCAATGATCACGAAAGATAGAATTGCACACACACGTGAACATGTGTTTGCTGTAACTGGCATCGCTTTAGACATGTTGGTCAAATGAATACATTAATTAGTATATATGGGAAGAATACAGTATCCTTATTTACAATCTTCTACATTATGAAAGCTATACTAGCAAGATCAAAATAAACAATGAACTATCTCTATCAATTGTTGAGAATGCAAGAAGACACAAAATGAATTAAAGCTACAGTCAACAACATAAAAGATTGAAAATAAGAATACAGGATCTCTTTATTTAGACATTAATGGAGGAAACAATGAACTCATGTAAATACAAACAGATTTGTACTTTGTCAATTAGAATTGAAAAATCAGATTGTTTGTCTCCATGACCTGATTTGTATTAATGATATTCAATCCTCATTGAATATTTTACAGATTGTGATAATGGTGCTGTAACCTCAAGCCAGGGTTCGTCACAGCATGGTATGTCTCATATTAATTAACCTTTGTCCTACAAACCTGGACATAACATTACATAATACATTTACATTGTTCGATATTTATATGGATACTCTTATTATCTTTTCTGATTATTTTAAAATAAGAATCCCGAATCAAAGTTGGGATTACATTGTAATACGAATCTAAAATTATGAGTATTTGAAGATATCCCTTCTATTCTTGATATCTTCATTTTAATGTAAGCTTAGGTTCCTGCCCATTTTATACTCTGCCCCTGTGTAGTTCTTGCGATTTTTTGAATACATTTAGACAACACTAACACATTTTTGAAAAAGTGCCGAATCTAAAAATATAAATTTCATACTTTTTTGTTTATTCTTATCATTAAAGGGACATGAAAACAAACATTTCACTTTTAGGATTTAGACACATGTGATTTCACAATAATTTCAAATTGGATTTGATTATCTAAATTGCTTCACTCTATTTTAATCCTTATTAGAAAATTATATCACATGATGTCATGATAACATATTTTTCATAATAACTTCAGTTTTGCATTGTGATCAATATGTGTTGTGTCCAAAAAAAGATTAATGTACATTGCACAAATGGATCTATATGCCACATTGCTTTGGTTTGATTTTTCACCAGTTGTTATTCAAAGTGTTGTTTGTGTGTATTATTTCAAAAACAACTATCAATAGGTATATTTAGATATGCAATAGAATCATATGAGATGAATAGTCTGTCTAATTTATTAAGAAATTAAACATATGTTAAAGACATAATTTTCTTTATAATCACCTTGATTAACTCATGCATTTATTGTTCATATTAGTGGTCTATTCTTCACATTTCTAAGTATATTATTTTGAAAATTTGATACTGATGGGATTTAGTGATGTCCAAACTGTGTTCACTAATATATATCTATGTCATTAATAGATATAGTTGCTGTGGGGAGCCCAGAGGGATCCGGCACCAATGATGAGATGCCTTTGCAGGCTTTGGGTAAGTCCATTGACTCATGCATATGTCATTGAAAGTGTATTTGTAATAAATATTATGATCATGATTCTGATGAAGCATTACATATGAATAAAACAGATAATTTACTCCTCTGATTATATATCTATTTATTTTTAATCTGGAAAGATTAAGATCTCAAAGCTTCTTAGTCTACACCTTTGTTCTTCAGAACATGGATAGCATATGTTTCTTTTTATTATAAATTTAGACATCAATCATGAAGTGATACACACATGAGAACTCTTAAATGTTCCATGTACTCTGCTTTTGAGATAATTGTAAAAATACAGACACTAAAATGTAATTATTACTCATCGAGAATAACAAATCTAATGTCATTTGTATGCTCCATCAAAATGATGTAAATCATAACTTTGGCTCAGTATATCTTTAATGCAACATTGATGTGTGTCCTTGAGCAACAGTAACATATGTTATAATATATTGTCAGGATGCCAGGAATCAGACTGAGGTGAGAAGTGCAAAAATAATCACACCTTTATTCATAGCAAACAATAATAAAAAGTCCACAAGTCAAATAACAAGCCAGGAGTCAAAACCAGAGCTGGTAGTCAGACGAGCCGAGTCAGGAGCCAAAGCGAATAGCCAGACAAGCTGGAATCAGGATCAAGGAAAACAGCAGAGTCAGTAACAAGCCAGGGATCAGGAACCATGAGGGATGTCAGGCGGCCAGGTAATACACAAGAACTCTCACAAACAGGTCTGAGACAATGCAAAGGCAAAGCATACTGAACAGAGGCCCTTTAAATAATAATTGATGACATCACAATTCTGAGACTGCATCCTGTCTCACATGGATGATGCACACCAGTCTGGCCATAAAAGGAAGTGTAGGATATGAGCAGCATCCCCCACAATGCACCATAGTCAGGAAGAGAGGTGAGTAAAATGGATGCCAGCAGCACATGGCAAACAACAGGGAAAAAACCCTGACAGTACCCTCCCCTCAATGACCCCTCCCCCGCGGGAGGACAAAAGGCTTATTGGGGAAACATGCATGGAAGGCATGGAGTAGGGTGGGAGCATGAACATCAGAGGAGAGAACCCAAGAATGCTCCTCCGGACCGTAGCCCCTCCAGTGAACCAAATACTGTACACGGCCCCTGGACATACGACAGTCAATTATGCTGCTGACCTCATACTCCTCATGGTTGTCAACAAAGATAGGAAAGGGAAGAGGCAACACAGTGGTAAACCGATTGCAAACCAATGGTTTCAAGAGGGAGACATGAAAAACATTGAGATGCGCATAGCAGTATGAAGGTCAAGAGCGTAGGCCATATGATTAACCCGTCGGAGTATTCGAAAATGACCAACGGAACAGGGAGCCAATTTATTGGAAGGCACATGAAGGTTCAAGTTGCGGAAGTACAGCCAAACTCTCTCACCAACCTGGTAGGAAGGTGCGGGCAGACGCCTACGATCAGCCTGGAACTTTTGGCGCTGCATAGAACGATGAAGGCAATCCTGAATCTGCACCCACATGGAACGGAGTTGCCAGAGATGCTCCTCCAAAGCCGGAATACCCTGAGACATGAATGAATGAATCGGGCAACAAGGATGGTTGAAACCCATAATTCGCCATGAACGGGGATAACTTGGAGGAAGCATTAATAGCACTTTTAGAGCAAACTCTGCCCAAGGTAACAGTTCAGACCAATTATTGTGGTGATCTGAGACAGCAATGGAGGAACTGTTCCAGAGCTTGATTAGACCGTTCCGCAGCCCCATTGGATTAAGGGTGATATGCCGAGGAGAAGGAAAGCTGGATCCCCATTTGAGCACAAAAGGAATGCCAAAATCTGGAGACAAACTGGCTACCCTGGTCCGACACTATCTCCTTGGGTAACCCATGTAAACGGAAGACCTCCCGGGCAAAAATCAAAGCAAGCTCCTGAGCGGTAGGCAGCTTCATCAAGGGAATGCAATGTGACATTTTAAAAAAACGGTCAACCACCATAAGGATAACAGTATTGCCATTGGAAACAGAGAGCTCGACAATGAAGTCCATGGAAAGATGTGTCCAAGGACGCTCACCATTAGCAATATGTTGAAGAAGACCCACAGGAAGTCGTCGAGGAGTCTTATTCTGTGCACAAACTGAGAAGGAGGCAAAATACGCAGCAGTATCAGAACAAAGACCTGGCCACCAGAATTGTCGAGTGACAGACCAAATCATTTGGTTCTTGCCTGGGTGACCTGCGGCTTTAGGATAGTGGTAAGTGTGCAAAAGTTTAGTTTGAAGATTCTCAGGAACAAAACACTTACCACTAGGTTTCTCAGGAGGTGCATTGGTTTGTGCAGCCAGGATCTCCTTCCCCAAGGGAGAAGTCAAATTAGTACGTATGGTAGCCAAAATACCATACCTTGGACAGAGGCGAAAATTGTCGAGAGAGGGCATCAGCCCTAACATTCTTACTACCAGGTAGGTAGGAGACCACATAATTAAACCAAGACAAAAATAGCGCCCATTTGGCCTGTCGGGGCGACAAACGTTTTGCTTCAGATAGATAAGTTAAATTCTTGTGGTCAGTAAGAATAAGCACTGGCACGCTAGTACCCTCGAGAAGATGTCTCCAATCCTTGAGTGCCAAAATTATGGCCAGTAATTCTCTGTTGCCAATTTCATAATTGCACTCCGCTGGAGACAATTTCTTAGTGAAGAAACCACACGGATGCAAGGAACCATCAGGCGTAGGACGTTGAGACAAGAGGGCACCTACTCCAGTCTCAGATGCATCGATCTCAAGAACGAAAGGCAGGACAGTGTTAGGATGAGCCAGAACTGGAGCAGCAGCAAAGGAAGTCTTAAGACTACCAAAGGCCTTAATGGCAGTAGGTGACCAATGGAGTGGATCATTCTCTTTACGGGTCATGTCTGTGATAGGTTTGACCAAGGAAGAAAAGTTTTTTAGAAACTTTCTATAGTAATTGGCGAACCCCAAAAAATGTTGAATAGACCGAAGACCAGCTGGGCGAGGCCACTGCAGAACTGCAGATAACTTGTCAGGATCCATGGAGAACACTGCAACGGAGATAACATAACATAGGAAGGTTACTTGAGTCTGAGGAAAATCACATTTCTCGAGTTTACAAAACAGGCCGTTCTCACATAGTCTCTGAAGAACCTGTGTAACATCAGAACGATGAGTCTCAAGTGTGGGTGAGTGTATGAGGATGTCATCTAAGTACACCACAAAACACTGTTGCAACATATCTCATAGGACATCATTAATAAATTCCTGAAAAACAGCAGGAGCATTACATAGGCCAAAGGGCATTACAAGATACTCATTATGCCCGCTCCTGGTGTTAAATGCTGTTTTCCATTCATGACCCTCCTTAATCCTAACGACATTGTACGCTCCTCTCAAATCAAGTTTAGTAAAGACCATAGCTCCCTTGAGGCGGTCATAGAGTTCCGTAAAGAGCGGAATAGGGTAAGCAATCTTAATGGTAAGACGATTAAGACCCCTATAATCGATACATGGTCTCAACTCGCCACCCTTTTTCTTCACAAAGAAGAAGCCAGCCCCTGCAGGAGAGCAGGATTTGCGGATGATTCCCCGCGACAGAGCATCAGCAACATACTCCTCCATAGCACAATTCTCTGCAACAGACAGAGGGTACACCCGGCCCCGAGGAGGAATGGCTCCAGGTTGCAGGTCTATGGCACAATCGTAAGACCGGTGAGGAGGCAATGTACCGGCACGCACCTTGTCAAACACATCTAGGAACTCTCGGTACTCCTCTGGCAATTGAGATACCGAAGAAGTGCACAAGACTTTAACTGGTTTCCGAAGACAAGTGGAAATACATTGCGGGGACCACGACAAAATTTCGGACCTGTGCCAGTTGAGACTGGGATTGTGCTTTTGGAGCCAGGGATAACCCAGAACAACCGGAAAATGCAGAGAGTTTATCACCTGGAACTGGAGGGATTCAAAATGGAGAGCCCCAACAGCCATGGACAACGGAGCAGTTTCGTGAGTAACGAGTGCAGGCTGAAGGGGCCTGCCATCAATGGCCTCAATAGCAAGCAGAATGGACTTGATACAAAAGCACTGTCAATGAAATCGCCCGCAGCACCGGAGTCAACAAGAGCCTGAGTGACTATGGAGGAGTCCACCCAGGAAAGGACAACCGTGACAAAAGCTTTCTCCTTAAGCGGTACCGGGGACGAGAATAAACCCCCCAAGGTCTGCCCCCGACAGGACCTTAGGTGTGAGCGTTTCCCGGCCGTGTAGGACAAGACTTCAAAAGGTGGCCCTGTAACCCACAATAGAGGCAGAGCCCCTCCCTCCTCCTAAAGGCCCTCTCCGCCGCGGAGAGACGCGTGAATCCCAGCTGCATTGGCTCAGCAGTACCTGGTGACTCGGGACCAGGAGGCATGGGAGGAGAGGGAGGCATGGGTGGGAATGAACACGTAGGAGACAACGGAACAGGAGGCTTCCGCAAGCGCTCCGTGAAAGAGGGTCTCTCTCTGAGTCTGATGTCAATTAGGATCAAAAAAGACACCAATGCCTTGAGATCCTCTGGTAAATCTCTGGCAGCAACTTCGTCTTTAATCGCATCAGAGAGCCCATGAAAGAAGGTGGCAACAAGGGCTTAATTGTTCCAACCTACCTCTGCGGCAAGCGTATGCAACTCAATAGCATACTGAGCAACAGATCTTGTACCTTGCTGAATGGACATGAGTCGTTTAGCAGCAGAGGAGGAGCGAGCCGGAACATCAAATACCCTTCGAAAGGAGGCCACAAATTCAGGGTAATTTGAAATCACAGGTTTATTAGTCTCCCACAAGGGATTAGCCCAGACAAGAGCTGTGTCAGAGAGTAACAAGATGAGAAATCCCACCTTAGCTCTGTCAGAGGGAAACACCTGTGGTAACATCTCAAAGTAAATGCCCACCTGGTTCAAAAACCCTCTGCACTGAATAGGATCACCTCCATATCGCTGAGGTAGAGGTGCAGAACCGGACATGCTCCTGGTAGGCATAGGTGCAGCAGCGGAAACAGGAGCAGCCATAACTTGTGGGACACTTTGGTCCAAATGTGCAGTGCGAGTCAGCAGGGTTTGCAGGGCTAGTGCAAATTGATCCAAGCGGTGATCCTGTTCATCCATCCTGGAAATGATGGCAGGTAAAGGTGGATTATTAGCACCATCAGGATTCATGGCCTTTGCATAATGTCAGGGTGCCAGGAATCAGAATAGCAAAAAATAATAAAAAGTCCACAAGTCAAATAACAAGCCAGGAGTCAAAAGCAGTGCTGGTAGTCAGACGAGCCGGAATCACAAAAACAGCAGAGTCAGGAACAAGCCAGGGATCAGGAACCAGGAAGGACGTCAGGCAGCCAGGTAATACACAGGAACTCTCACAAACAGGTCTGAGACAACGCAAAGGCAAAGCATACTGAACAGAGGCCCTTTAAATAATAAATGATGACATCACAATTCTGAGACTGCATCCTGTCTTACATGGATGATGCACACCAGTCTGGCCATAAAAGGAAGTGTAGGAAATGAGCAGCTTCGCCCACAATGCACCATAGTCAGGAAGAGAGGTGAGTAAAATGGCTGCCAGCAGCACATGGCAAACAACAGGGAAAAAAACCTGACACCAGGTTGGACAAACAAAGGAGGCCCCTTGAACTATACGATGGTGGTCTAACCACCAAGTCAGAGAGAGAGTAGATAATTCAGAAACTCTTCTAGCAGAAGAGATAGCCAAAAGGAACAACACTTTCCAAGAAAGTAGTTTAATATCCTGTAAAGCTCTCAGGACCAAATTAAGACTCCAAGGAGGAGAGATTGATTTAATGACAGGCTTGATACAGACCAAAACCTGAACAAAACAGTGGATATCAGGAAGTTTATCAATGTTTCTGTGAAAAAAAACAAAGAGCAGAGATTTGTCCCTTCAATGAAATTGCAGACAAACCTTTATCCAAACCATCCTCAAGAAACTGTAAAATTCTAGGAATTCTAAATGAATGCCAGGAGAATTTATGAAAAGGACATGAAATCTAAGTCTTCCAAACCCGATAATAAATCTTCCTAGAAACAGATTTATGAGCCTGTAACGTAGTATCAATCACTGAGTCAGAGAAACCTCTATAACTAAGCACTAAGCGTTCAATTTCCATACCTTCAAATTTAATGATTTGAGATCCTGATGGAAAAACGGTCCTTGAGACAGAAGATCTGGTCGAACATTGAGATTTAAGGATATTAATTGTGATATCTTTGTATAATCCCTGCATGATTGATTCAGCATACAAAGCTGGAGAGGTCTCATATGAAAACGAGCAAAGGTGATTGCGTCCGATGCTGCAGTCATGAGACCTAAAACTTCCATGCACAAAGCCACTGAAGGGAATGACTGAGACTGAAGGTTTCGACAAGCTGAAACCAATTGTATTCTTCTCATGTCTGTTAGAGACCCCTGAAACGGAACTGGTATAATAACCCCTGAAAGCTCTAGATCTGAAACACACTTCAGAAAAGCCTGAGCCTTCACTGGATTTGCTGGAACGTGTGAGAGAAAAAGTATATTTATGCTTACCTGATAAATTAATTTCTTTTACGATATGACAAGTCCATGGATTTCATCCTTACTTGTGGGATATTAACCTCCTGCTAACAGGAAGTGGCAAAGAGCACCACAGCAGAGCTGTATATATAGCCCCTCCCTTCCCCTCCTCCCTCAATCATTCAGCCAAAGGTATAGGAAGAGAAAAGGAAAGGCTAAAAGGTGCAGAGGTGACTGAAGTTTACAAAAAATATAAAGAAAAACTGTCTTAAAAAGAACAGGGTGAGCCCTGGACTTGTCATATCGTAAAATAAATTAATTTATCAGGTAAGCATAAATGTACTTTTCTTTTACAAAGATATGAAGAGTGCACGGATTTCATCCTTACTTGTGGGAAACCAATACCAAAGCAATAGGACACGGATGAAAGGGAGGGACAAGACAGTAACCTAAACAGAAGGCGCCACTGCTTGAAGAACCTTTCTCCCAAAAATAGCCTCAGAAGAAGAAAAAGTATCAAATTTGTAAAATTTGTAAAAAAGTATGAAGGGACGACCAAGTCGCAGCCTTACAAATCTGTTCAACAGATGCATCGTTTTTAATGGCCCATGTGGAAGCCACAGCCCTAGTAGAATGAGCCGTAATTCTTTCAGGAGGCTGCTGTCCAACAGTCTCATATGCCAGGCGGATGATACTTCTCAGCCAAAAAGAAAGAGAGGTAGCCGTAGCATTCTGACCCCTACGCTTTCCAGTATAAACAATGAATAATGAAGATGATTGACGGAAATCCTTAGTTGCCTGTAAGTAAAACTTTAAGGCACGGACCACATCCAAATTATGCAACATACGCTCCTTCTTAGAAGAAGGGTTAGGACACAAGGAAGGAACAGCAATTTCCTGATTAATATTCTTATTTGAAACAACCTTAGGAAGGAATCCAGGTTGGTACGTAACACTACCTTATTAGAATGAAAAATTAGATAAGGAGAATCACATTGTAGCGCTGAAAGCTCAGAAACTCTTCGAGCAGAAGAAATAGCAACTAAAAACAGAACTTTCCAAGATAACAATTTGATATCCATGGAATGCATGGGTTCAAACGGAACCCCTTGAAGAACTCGAAGAACTAAATTCAAACTCCAGGGAGGAGTAATGGGTCTAAATACAGGCTTAATTCTAGATAGAACCTGACAAAAAGACTGAACATCTGGCACATTTGCCAAACGTTTGTGAAACAGAATTGACAAAGCTGAAATTTGTCCAAATAAGGAACTTGCTGATAACCCTTTCTCCAATCCTTCTTGGAGAAAAGAAAGAATCCTAGGAATCCTAACTTTACTCCATGAGTAACCCTTGGATTCACACCAATAAAGATATTTACTCCATATCTTATGATAGATTTTTCTAGTGACAGGCTTTCTAGCCTGTATCAAAGTATTGATGACCGAATCAGAGAATCCTCACTTCGATAAAATCAAGCGTTCAATCTCCACGCAGTCAGCTGCAGAGAAAATAGATTTGGATGTTGGAAAGGACCTTGAATGATCCGCATACCAAGTCCTGCGTGGCCACGCAGGCGCTATCAGGATCACTGAAGCTCTCTCCTGTTTGATTTGAGCAATCACGAGTGAGAGGAGAGGAAACGGTGGAAACACATAAGCTAGGCTGAACAACCAAGGCACTGCCAAGGCATCTATCAGTTCGGTCTGAGGATCCCTTGACCGGGATCCGTATCTTGGAAGCTTGGCATTCTGTCGAGAAGCCATCAGATCCAATTCCGTTCTGCCCCATCTGAGAATCAATGAGGCAAATACCTCCGGTGAAGTTCCCACTCCCCCAGATGAAATGTCTGTCGACTTAGAAAATCCGCTTCCCAGTTCTCTACTCTTGGGATGTAGATCGCTGACAGATGACAAGAGTGGGCCTCTGCCCAACGGATTATCTTGGATACTTCTATCATACCTAAGGAACTCCTTGTTCCCCCCTGATAATTGATATATGCCACAGTCGTGATGTTGTCCGACTGGAATCTGATGAATTTGGCCGAAGCCAACTGAGGCCACGTCTGAAGCGCATTGAATATTGCTCTCAGTTCCAGAATATTGATTGGAAGTAGAGACTGCACTTGAGTTCAAACACCCTGAGCCTTCAGGGAGTTCCAAACCCATTGTCACTATCACCCACGAGGGTCTGCGGAAACAAGTCCCTTGGGACAGATGATCCAGCGACCTCCACCAAAGAAGAGAGTTTCTGGTCTCTTGATCCAGATTTATCTGAGGAGATAAATCCACATAATCCCCATTCCACTGTCCGAGCATGCACAGTTGCAGTGGTCTGAGATGAAAGCGAGCAAACGGAACAATGTCCATTGCCGCTACCATTAATCCAATTACCTCCATACACTGAGCCACTGATGGCCGAGGAATGGACTGAAGTGCTCGGCAAGTATTTAGAATCTTTGATTTTCTGACCTCTGTCAGAAATATTTTCATGTCTACCGAGTCTATCAGAGTTCCCAAGAAAGGAACCCTTGTCTGTGGAACAAGTGAACTCTTCTCTA
Source organism: Bombina bombina (assembly GCF_027579735.1). NCBI lineage: Eukaryota > Metazoa > Chordata > Amphibia > Anura > Bombinatoridae > Bombina > Bombina bombina. Next base: position 43,645,929 of record NC_069505.1, on the reverse strand, counting down.
TGTTCACCTTCCAACCGTGAGTTCTCAGAAAAGACAATACTATGTCCGTGTAAGATTTTGTCAGCTGAAATGTTGACGCCTGAATTAGAATATTGTCCAGATAAGGCGCCACTGCTATGCCTCGCGGTCTGAGAACCGCCAAAAGAGACCCTAGAACCTTTGTGAAGATTCTGGGTGCTGTGGCCAACCCGAAGGGAAGAGCCACAAACTGATAATGTTTGTCCAGAAAGGCAAACCTTAGAAACTGATGATGAGCCTTGTGGATAGGAATATGAAGGTAAGCATCCTTCAAGTCCACGGTAGTCATATATTGACCCTCCTGGATCATTGGTAAAATTGTTCGTATAGTCTCCATCTTGAACGATGGGACTTTGAGAAATTTGTTTAGACACTTGAGGTGTAAGATGGGTCTGAAAGTTCCCTCTTTTTTGGGAACCACAAATAGATTTGAGTAAAACCCCTGTCCTTGTTCTGATTTTGGACCTTGTTACCATGGAAAACTCCCATGGTAACAAGGTCTTTTACACAGCGTAAGAACGTCTCTCTTTTTATCTGGTCTGCAGATAATCTTGAAAGATGAAACCTCCCTCTTGGGAGAAAATCCTTGAAAGCCAACTGATATCCGTGGGTCACTATTTCTAGTGCCCAGGGGTCCTGAACATCTCTTACCCAAGCCTGGGCAAAGAAAGAAAGTCTGCCCCCTACTAGATCCGGTCCCGGATCGGGGGCCACCCCTTCAAGCTGTCTTAGTAGCAGCAGCGGGCTTCTTAGATTGTTTACCTTTATTCCAATTTTGGTTGGGTCTCCAGACTGACTTAGATCGGGTAGAATTCCCTTCCTGCTTTGAAGAGGAAGAGGAAGTAGAAGGTCCTCCCTTAAAATTCCAAAAGGAACGAAAATTATTCTGTTTACCCCTCATCTTAACAGACTTATCCTGAGGTAGAGCATGGCCTTTACCTCCTGTAATGTCAGAAATTATTTCCTTCAATTCAGGCCTGAAAAGGGTCTTACCTTTAAAGGGAATAGCTAAAAGCTTATGTTTAGATGACACATCAGCAGACCAAGGTTTGAGCCACAACGCTCTACGTGCTAAAATAGCAAAACCTGCATTTTTCGCCGCTAATTTAGCAATTTGAAAAGCGGCATCAGTAATAAAAGAATTAGCTAACTTGAGAGCCTTAATTCTATCCAAAATGTCATCTAACGGAGTCTCAACCTTCAGGGACTCTTCCAGAGCTTCAAACCAAAAAGCTGCTGCAGTAGTTACTGGAACAATGCAATCAGTAGGTTGTAAAAGAAAACCTTGATTAATAAACAATTTCTTTAGGAGACCCTCTAATTTTTTATCCATAGGGTCTTTGAAAGCACAACTGTCCTCAATGGGTATATTTGTACGCTTAGCCAGAGTAGATATAGCTCCCTCCACCTCAGGGACCGTTTGCCAAGAGTCCCGAATGGTGTCTGATATGGGAAACATTTTCTTAAACGTAGGAGGGGGAGAAAACGGTATACCTGGTCTATCCCATTCCTTCTTAATAAGAGGATTCAGTATTTACATTAATACCTGACCTACCCTGCAACACTGGTAATTTAGATAATACCTCTGTAAGGGTAGTTGACATAACTGCAGTCATCTCCTGCAGAGTAAAAGAATTAGACGCACTAGAGGTACTGGGCGTCGCTTGTGTGGGCGTTAAAGGTTGTGACACTTGGGGAGAATTGGATGGCATAACCTGATTCTCTTCAGATTGAGAATCATCCTTAGGCACACTATCTTGACCTAAAATATGGTCTTTACAATGTAAGGCCCTTTCAGTACAAGAGGTACACAATGTAAGAGGGGGTTCCACAATAGCTTCTAAACACATAGAACAATGAGAATCCTCAATGTCAGACATGTTTAACAGACTAATAATAGCCACAAAAGTCAATTAAACACTTTATTTATTGTTTTAAATAAAACTTTGAAAAACGTGTTAAATAACGTTAATTTGCTACCAAAATTCACTAAAACTAATTAGTATATCAAAAAATTATTGCACCCTATGAGAAAGGTGAAAATATAAGGCTCTAATGAAAAATATAACAGTTTACAAAAAAGCACCCCCTGCACCTCGCCACAGCACTGCTGTGGCGCCTACCTGCCCCCAGGGTACTTCGAAATCAATAGCCAACACTCCAAGCTAGAGACTACTGTCCACAAGCAACCAGAGTTACTGCTTGCTGCTCCTCTGTTAGAAGGAAGTGCGCATCTGAGCATGCAAAGACAAGCCCCGCCCCTTATGGCCGAAGTTGGAGTAGGCCCAAACACAACCACATGGGAAGAGGTTTAACATGCTAAGTGGAACACAAAACATAACCCAAACACATCCCAGCAAGTCATGCTGGACATAAAATAAAAAATGAAAAACGTTTTTAACAGTTTATCTATTAAAAGTTCCTATGCCTCTCCCAGAGTGTCATATCATGTCCTTATGTCAATAAAAAATAGTAATAACAGGGGACTCTAGTAATACCCTTCTGAGAAACAGGTCTACTGCTTACCCCATTTCCATATAGGGAAATAAAATGCCAGCCAGTTCTGATATATCAAGTCTCTTCAGAAAATAAAAGGCTGCACATACCTTAATGCTGCTTGTAGCATGAAACCGGTCTCCACACTGAAGATGTCTCATGGTTACCTTCAGAAGTCTTGTGGTAACCAGCATGGATCTTAGTTACAACTGCTAAGATCATCAACCTCAGAGCAGAAATCTTCTTCCATAACCCCCTGAGGAAAATAGTACACACCGGTACCATTTAAAATAAAAAACTTCTTGATTGAAGAAAATAAAACTAGCACCTCACTTTACTTCTTCCTAGTATAACACAGGCAAAGAGAATGACTGAGGGTGGAGGGGAAGGGAGGGGCTATATATACAGCTCTGCTGTGGTGTTCTTTGACACTTCCTGTTAGCAGGAGGTTAATATCCCACAAGTAAGGATGAAATCCGTGGACTCATCATATCTTTGTAAAAGAAAAATCTTCTCACAGGAGGTCTCATTCTGAATCCTATTCCATATAATTGAGAGACAATGCTCTGAATCCAATGATATTGAACAGAATCTGCCCAAATGTTCTGGAAAACTTTTAATCTGCCCCCCACCAACTGAACTGAAATGAGGGTCGTACTATCATGCAGACTTGGGGACTGGCTTTGGTTTCTTAAAAGGCTTGGATTTATTCCAACATGAAGAAGGTTTCTAATTGGAACCAGATTCCTTGGGGGAAGGATTTGGTTTCGGTTCCTTATTCTGTCGAAAGGAACGAAAAAAAAAAATGATTAGAAGCTTTAGAAAGAACCTTGGAAAGAAAGAGATAGTAATCTAGACTTAGATATCATGTCAGCATTCCAATATTTGAGCCACAAAGATCTTCTAGCTAAAATAGCTAAAGACATAGATTTAACATCAATGTTGATGATAGCAAAAATAGCATCACAGATAAAATGATTAGCATGTTGAAGCAAGCGAACAATGCTAGAAAAATCAGAATCTGTTTCCTGCTGCTGCAGGCCTGAGAAGATAGCCAGAAAATAAATAAGCGTTCCTTAGATAAGATTAAAGTTTCATATCTAAAGGATCCTTAAAAGAAGTACTATCTTCCATAGGGATAGTAGTACGTTTGGCAAGAGTAGAAATAGCCCCATCAACTTTGGGGATTTTTTCCCAAAACTCCAATCTGGCTGCTGGCAAAGGATACAACTTTTTAAACCTAGAAGAAGGAATAAAAGAAGTACCAGGCCTATTCCATTTCTTTGAAATCATATCAGAAATAGCATCAGGAACTGGAAAAACCTCTGGAGTATCCACAGGAGGTTTATAAACAGAATTTAAACGTTTACAAGTTTTAATATCAAGAGGACTAGTTTCCTCAATATCCAAAGTAATTAACATTTCTTTCAACAAGGAACAAATACACTCCATCTTAAAGAGATAAGTAGATTTTTCAGTGTCAATATCTGAGGTAGGATCTTCTAAATCAGATAGATCCTCGTCAGAGGAGGATAATTCAGTATGTTTTGGTCATTTGAAAATTCATCATCTTTATGAGAAGTTTTAAAAGACCTTTTACTTTTATTAGAAGGCGGAATGGCAGACAAAGCCTTCTGAATCACATCAGCAATAAAATATTTTATATTCACAGGGATTTCATGTACATTAGATGTTGAAGGAACAACAGGCATTGTACTACTACTGATGGATACATTCTCTGCATGTCTTATCATGACAACTGTTACATACTACAGCTGGAGATATAATCTCCGCTAATTTACAACAGATACACTTATCTTTGGTAGAACTGTTATCATGCAGCAGTAATCCAACAGTGGTTTCTGAGACAGGATCAGATTGAGACATCTTGCAAATGTAGGAGAAAAAAACAACATATAAAGCAAAATTATCAATTTCCTTATATGGCAGTTTCAGGAATGGGGGAAAAATGCAAACAGCACAGCCCTCTGAGCATAGGAAAAGGCAAGAGGCATATAGGAAGTGGGGTTTAAATTACAAAATTATTTGGCGCCAAGTATGACGCGCAACGCAAAATGATTTTTTTTTTTGGTGCTAACAACATCCGGAAATGACGCAACTCGCGTCATAGCAGACGCAACCTTGTGCAAGGAAACCTGGCGTCAACTAAGACGCCGGAAATGACGAATTTGCATCACCAAACGTACCTTCGCGCCAAAAAAAATTCTCGTGCCAAGAATGACGCAATAAATATCAGCATTTTGCGGCTTCGTGAGCCTAAATGAAAGAAAACAGTCAATTTTGAAGAAATGACTATACCCCAGGTAAGAAAAATAACTTCCTAAATATGTTTTTCCCAATTTTGAAACTGATAGTCTGCAAAAGGAAATGTACATAAACCTGACTCATGGCAAATATAAGTACAATGCATATATTTAGAACTTTTCATTAATATATAACGTGCCAAACCATAGCTGAGAGTGTCTTTAAGAAATGAAAACATAGTTACCGAAAGACACCCATCCACATATAGCAGATAGCCAAACCAGTACTGAAACAGTTATCAGTATCATGGCAAATATAAGTACAATGCATATATTTAGAACTTTTCATTAATATATAACGTGCCAAACCATAGCTGAGAGTGTCTTTAAGAAATGAAAACATACTTACCGAAAGACACCCATCCACATATAGCAGATAGCCAAACCAATACTGAAACAGTTATCAGTAGAGGTAATGGAATATGAGAGTATATCGTCGATCTGAAAAGGGAGATGAATCTCTACGACCGATAACAGAGAACCTATGAAAAGATTTCCCATGAGGAAAACCATAGAATTCAATAGGTGATACTCCCTTCACATCCCTCTGACATTCACTGTACTCTGAGAGGAATCAGGCTTTAAAATGCTGAGAAGCGCATATTACAGAAGAAGATCAAGCACAAACTTACTTCACCACCTCTGTGGCAAACCTAGCCACTTCTGGACTATAACGTAAGAAAGGTTGTCTGTGACAGACCCTTCGGTCAGGACTGAAAGTGTTAACTTTATTTTCTAACCACAAGTGGCTGGCTCCAGCTACAATCTAATTAATGCTTAGCATTCTATTGTTTGATCACCCCCAGAGAGAAACGCCTAAGTGATAAGGAGAGTCAAGAGTGTCCTGTGGTTGAAGTGTTTAAGTAATATAATCCTATTGTATCATGTCAAGGGCGCTTCTCCCTTTTATCTAATGTACAACATTCTTTCCACCCCCATCTGGGGGGGGGGGGGGGTCAAAAACCTGTATAAATCTGTATGCTGCCTTCAAATAAAGTGTTATTCTGTTTAAAACCTGAAAACTGGCTGGGTTGTGAACTGCTGATTCCCTATGCAGGACATTGTTCCCTGGTGTTAACCCTTGGTATCCGGTTGGTACCGTTACAATTGGTGGCAAGCGACGGAATGAACCTTATCGCCCAGAAGAGCAACTACACAAGCCAGTAACCTCAGGAAGAGGGGGATTACTACAATACTGACTAAGATGGAAGGAGTACCAGGGACCGAAGTGAATGGAGATGGATTATTCTAAGCTAAAGAGACAAACGTAAAAGGAACTGCTAGAAGCCAGGGGAAAGATAGGCAGCAGCAAACCCAAGGCTATATTAATTGCTGAGCTGATGGAGGGAGACAGAGCTCGCAGCGCTACGCCTCCAGCAGCCATGGAGGAGACCCTATACCAGAGGGAAATGAGGACCAGGCTGGAATTTTTACCCCAACCTGTACCACGGGATATGCTATCCGTGGTAATGGCAGATGTGCAGGAGTACGTGATGGCACACAGTCCGCGGAATGCATCCTCCCGAGCAGAATCCATTTTGGACGCACTCAGCAACCCAGTAAGACCCAAAATCCCATACCATGCATTTAAAATGTTTTGTGAGGAGAAGGATGAGATTGATGGGTATTTACAGGATTTTGAGAGACTGTGCGAGTTACATGATTTGGAGCAGTCCGTATGGGTGCCGGTGCTAGCAGGCAAGCTAGCCGGTAGGGCAGCGGAAGCGTATCGCGCTGTACCCAGGGAGGACAGCAAGGATTACGCTAAAGTGAAGAGAGCGATCTTGGAAAGATATGCCATTACCTCAGAGGCATACCGGCGCAAGTTTAGAGGCCTGCGCAAGCCAGAAAGAGATTCCCATGCAGAGTGGGCCCACAAGCTGGATCAAGCATCTCAGGGGTGGATACAGGCCAGCCAAGCTACCACCATGGAAGAATTGCGACAACTGATGCTGTTGGAGCAATTCTTTAACGGCTTGTCCCCAGAAGCCCAAGAATGGGTGAGAGATCGAAAACCCCTCACCTTAACCGAAGCAGCCAGATTAGCAGACCAGCATTTTGATGCCAGGAGGCACCATGGACTACAGCCTAACAACGGACGGGCTAATATACAATGCCACACCTGCAAGCAGTGGGGACATATGGCACGTGAGTGCACCCAAAATCGGAGCAGACAAGCTTGGAACCAGGTCAGACAGAACCTGGCCCCAAGGGCGGCTGCTCACCATTACCAAACGGAGCCAGCCGCTCATGAGGTGTTGAGCACCCAAGCCGAGGAACCCCTGGGAATTCTGCATGAGGTGATGTCGGTCCAGGGACTTCGGGATTCGGGAGCTACTTTAACCCTGATAGCTCCCCATTTGGTGCCGGATACAGCACCCACTGGCGGATCCGTGGCAGTACGAGGGGCAGGGGGAGCAGTATACCGATTGCCCACTGCTAGAGTGGAGTACAGACCCCCAGTCACCCCAGCAGCTGCCAGTTACCAACCCCCGGCGCACCGCTATACCACACGGCCTCCGGCCACGAACTACCCTCAGAGAGCCCGGTTCAATTCGCGGGGCTACTCACAACCTATTCGGTGCTTTGGATGTAAGCAACTAGGGCACAAAAGACCAGAGTGTCCCCTAAATGCAGCGAATCAAGCACAGTCCTGGAGAAGACCCGCTGGCGGAATCCCACATAATCCTCAGCCTGTGGCCCGCTACGTAGAGGCGCCAGAATGCTGGGGCAGCCTACATGAAGCAGACCCCGTGCAAGCTGCCCACCGGAATAACCGGCAACGGGTTAAAGTGAATGGGAAGGAGGTCAGTTGTCTACGGGATACTGGTGCTACCATGACCTTGCTTCAAGAGAACTTGGTGCCTGAGAAACAGCACACTGGAGACACTGTGGCTGTGAGGGTAGCAGGGGGCACTGTGTTCCGCCTACCTGTTGCCAGGGTACATTTGGATTGGGGAGTGGGCGCTAGACTTGTGAATGTGGGGGTCAAGAAGGACTTACCTGCTGATGTTCTCCTTGGAAATGACTTGGCCCCCCTTGTTTCTGCCTATGCTCCCATGGATCCCGCTAATGTTAACCCTGTGACTACCCAAGCCCAGTCCCTCCGGGAAGAGACGCTTCCATGTTTGGGGTGGGGGCAGTACTGAGCCAAGTTGGAGCAGATGGCGGAGAACACCCCGTAGCTTACTTGAGCCGAAAGTTGTTGCCCCGGACATCCCCAAGCCGATCCGTTGGGATCAGACTGTGTATGCCGGCTTGGTTCTGGGGGAGCATTGTGGCAAACCTAGCCACTTCTGGACTATAACGTAAGAAAGGTTGTCTGTGACAGACCCTTCGGTCAGGACTGAAAGTGTTAACTTTATTTTCTAACCACAAGTGGCTGGCTCCAGCTACAATCTAATTAATGCTTAGCATTCTATTGTTTGATCACCCCCAGAGAGAAACGCCTAAGTGATAAGGAGAGTCAAGAGTGTCCTGTGGTTGAAGTGTTTAAGTAATATAATCCTATTGTATCATGTCAAGGGCGCTTCTCCCTTTTATCTAATGTACAACATTCTTTCCACCCCCATCTGGGGGGGGGGGGGTCAAAAACCTGTATAAATCTGTATGCTGCCTTCAAATAAAGTGTTATTCTGTTTAAAACCTGAAAACTGGCTGGGTTGTGAACTGCTGATTCCCTATGCAGGACATTGTTCCCTGGTGTTAACCCTTGGTATCCGGTTGGTACCGTTACAACCTCCATAGGAGGCAAAGTTTGTAAAACTGAATTGTGGGTGTGGGGAGGGGTGTATTTATAGGCATTTTGAGGTTTGGGAAACTTTGCCCCTCCTGGTAGGATTGTATATACCATACGTCACTAGCTCATGGACTCTTGCCAATTACAAGAAAACACAATGATCGCATATGCTGCAATCAGGCACTCTTGGCAAGATGTTCGTAGATCTGTGACAATGGAAATGTTCTTAATTTATGAACCAGATCAGTTGACCAGCTGTAGATTCAAAGTTCAAAAACCACGGATGCTCCAGAGCCCTGTATGACCCGGCTCTGGGCAAACTCGCGGACGCCGTGGGTGTGGCCTAACTCGTTTCGTGAGACGCTTCTCACTTCGTCAGAGGCTGCCCAACCAACAAGACCTCAGAAGATTTATACCATATTTGCTCCAATCAAAAGCCAACATCGGTCCCAGAAGTGGAGGAGAGTCCACAATGTCTTCTTATGGCTTATCAATGTCACTGTCCATATTGCAAACCACGGTGAGGACAAACCTTATTAATCACTACTGGACTCAAAAGCAATTAATATCTACAAGAAACACTATGGGGCATACCTATCAAGCTCCGTATGGAGCTTGACGCCCCGTGTTTCTGGCGTGCCTTCAGACTCGCCAGAAACACAAGTTATGGAGCAGCGGTCTAAAGACCGCTGCTCCATAACCTGTCCGCCTGCTCTGAGGAGGCGGATAGAGATCACCACTATTCAACCCGATCGAGTATGATCGGGTTGATTGACACCTCACTGCTGGCGCGAATCTGCAGGGGGTGACCTTGCACCAGCAGCTCCCAAAAGCTGCTGGTGCAATGCTGAATACGGAGAGTGTATGGATCAGGTCCGACAGACCTTTAATAAATAGGCCTCTATAGCTGTACATATTAAAATATATATAATATTACCTAATAAAAACATATGAACATACAATAATAAAACCATCACAAAATGTATACAAATATCTTTAAATAATAAACAGATAGAAAAAACCCAACTATATATACAGAGGCTAGCACAGGACTTATTCGCATATATAGCTAGACCAATCTCAAATAAATACAGTAACAATCACTCCTAATAGCTAAAAACAATTTACATACTAAATTCATTATATCGTTAAATCTATTTAAAATTTCACACATTAACAAGTACAAAAGTGACACAGATAGGAACTATACAGAGTAATGGGCAAAGAAAATAGTTATTGATCTAAAATGAATGCTACCAGATCTATATCCCTATTCATCCCCTTTGGCTCTCCACCAGCTTACCTGTTAGACTCTGTCCAATGGAAACCCCACTGTCACCCCTGACTGAGTTGACAGGGTAGCTTAAAGTCTGACCAAGTAAGGCCCTGTCCCTAATAGGCGAAGATAAGAGATCATACTCAAGAACATGATCCACTGGCTGTGACAGAACCCACAGGGCATGTCTAGCAAAATGTGCAACACCCGAGATCCTCATGGTGATAAGAACAATGTGCCGGATAGCTTCCCTGACGTAATCATTACCTAATCTCAAAAGGTGACCTGGTCCTGGAACTCCTCCAGGGAAATCACCTTAACCCTCTTCGCTATCAAATCAGACCAGGATTTAGCAGCTTCTGAGACTGCAGTAATACCCACTGTCAGCTTTAACAAAGCTCCAGACTGAAGGGGCAGCGACCTGAGATATTCCTCTAAATTCTCCATCGGACAAGAGGACATAGAAACCGTGAGAGTTTATCTATTTAAGGAACACTGCTCCACACCTCCGTGTGTTCCTCTGGGATAGGAAACAAACTGTTGAAAACATCCAAAGAAACAAATGGACAGTCTATCCCTCCTTTTCCCTAGAAATGATTTAATCAATAATAGGTAAAACAGGGAAAACATCCGGTTTCTCTGACTAGGACTAGGCAACAAGCCCATACAAGGAAAAAGCCTTCTCCAGACAACATAGCCGCACAGATCTCCAGGGTAGACAAGATCCTGTCTAGAAGAATCCAGAACTGTCTCACATCAAACCTAGTCATCCCCTCAGACTCTCTCGCTGGAGGGTCAATGGAAGCAAAGTCCTTCTCAAAATCAACTGAAGCATCTCCTTCAGAAGTCCTCTCAGGAATGACAGCTCTGGCGGCTATCCAAACTACCAACCGGAGAAAAGTATACCATCTCTCCCAAGTGAAAGCCTGATACTTGGCCACACACACAAACCTGTCCCCTTAAAAAGTCCCATTCAGGGCATCTTACCATCTTCAGACCATTCAAGTCACATAGGGTGTCTTCTGGACCGTATGATGGTTGGCCACCAACCACGAGTGCAGCTCCTGTACAAGCACCTAGCTGCAACTATCTAATGGTCCTAAAAGGACCATATACGTACCAACGCTTGTCTGAAGCCTGCATACCATTGTGCCAAAGCACTGCTCCGCCATTACCAGTACTCTGGGTAACAGTGGCAAGCTGCCGTCTGTCAAGGGGGCTAACACGCAACAAAGGGACAATACGTAAACCTTTTCTTTATTAGACAAAATGCCATGATAGAGGGGACAACGTGCTGATAATGAGTCTGTATTGTAGTGTAAAACACACACTTATACCTCCTCATTATTAGAAAAAAATTCATGAAAGAGGGGATAACTTACCCATAATGAGTCTGTAATTTAAAGTGAAACACATCGCGTTATCAGAAAGGGGATAAAGTAGACTGGAAAGAGGCATGAGAAACCCAGCGTCAACCAGTATTATATATACCAATAATCCTTTGAGATTTATATGGATATAGGATTCCCAGCTCTCCTAAGCCAAACCATGATAAACTTCTTTTCTTTATTACAGAGCATCTCTCTCTGCCTACCTCCATGAGACGAGGCAAATAACTACTGGAGAGTAGGGGAAGTGGGAGGGATCTTTATAGTCTTGTTTGGGGTGTCTTTGCCTCCTCCTGGTGGCCAGCAATAGTATTCCCATAGGTCGTGAATGTCATCATGGATTTTCACTAGCAATAGAAGGATATATATATATATATATATATATATATATAAATATAGATAGATATAGATATACATATATATATATATATATATATATATATATATATATATATATAAATGAAATAAACAAGTCCTGCACTCTCCTCTGTGAAAACAAAAACTTCTTTAATTGAACAGTTCAATTAAAGAAGTTTGTGTTTTCACAGCGGAGAGTGTGGGACCTGTTTATTTAATTTGTTTACTTTTCCTACCCAGAGCCCCCCGAAGATGGAAGTTTATTGTGTGTGCAGATCCCCTGCTTGATGTTTTACTATATATATATATATATATATATATATATATATATATATATTTCTCGCCTCCTGACTAGCACCGTTTAGTTCAGAAGTCCAGTTGACAATCACCATTTAAAGAAAAAAAATATCAGTACTAAAAAAAAAGTACTGGCAATTCTGGCTGTGTTAACTTTCAAAATGCATGTGCAAAAAGGTGTGTGAGCGCAGGTGTAGGGGTCGTGCAATGAGCTTTGAAATCTGCTCTAATAGTGTTATTATTTTTATTATTATTATTATTTGTAGAGCACCAACAGATTCCGCAGTGCTTTAAACATAGGCAATATACAAAGTAACATTTATAGGGATAAAATGGGTAGAAGGCCCTGCCGAGAGTTGCACTATTGTAGTCAACTCTTATAAAAGTGACCTGAAAACAGTAGAGCTCTTAGGCTTACATGCTAAGGGAGTTCAAGGGGATAGCAATGGAAAAGAGGAACTGGGATTAGGAAAGGTTAGTGTAGGTTGTATGCATCCCTGAACAGTAGAGTCTTTAGGGAGCGCTTGAAGCTTTCAAAACTAGGGGAGAGTCTTGTGGAGCGAGGCAGAGAGCTCCACAAGATGGGAGCCAGTCTGGAGAAAGTAGGAGGTCGTGAGCAGAGTTAAGGGGATGGGAGGGAGATTATCTGGAGACAAGGTCTGAGATGTAGTGGGGGGAGCAGTGCAGTTGAGGGCCTTGTATGTCAGAGTGAAAATGTTGTGTTTTATTCTGGAGGCAAGAGGAAGCCAGTGAAGGGATTGGCAGAGAGGTGCAGCAGATGAAGAGCGATAAGTAAGGAAGATGAGACTGGCAGAGGCATTCATTATGGATTGTAAAGAAGCTAGGCAACAGCTAGGGAGACCAGAGAGGACGGAGTTGTAGTAGTCAAGGCGGGAAAGGATGAGAGAGTGGATTAAAATCTTAGTTGTGTCTTGTGTAAGGAAATGTCTAATTTTAGAGATGTTTTTAAGGTGAAAGCGGCAAGATTTAGCCCAGGATTCAATGTGAGGAGTGAAAGAAAGATGAGTCAAATGTGACCCCAAGACATCAGGCATGCAGAGTAGGAGTAATGATGGAGTTGTTGACAGTTATAGAGCGATGTGGGGTGGAGAATTTGGTAGTGAGAGGACATCCAGGATGAGATGTGAGAAAGACAGTTAGTGACACGGGTTAGCAAGGAAGGAGATAGGTCTGGTGCCGAGAGGTAGATTTGTGTGTTATTGGCATACAAATGATATTAAAACCCGTGGGACTTTATTAAGGAACCTAATGATGTTGTGTAGATTGAGAAGAGAAGAGGACAGAGCCTTGTGGTACCACAACAGAAAGTGGTAACGAGGCAAAGGAAGCCCCAGAGAAGGCTACACTAAAGGTACGGTTAGAGAGGTAAGAAGAGAGCCACGAGAGGGCTGTGTCACAAATGTTGAAGGATTGGAGGGTTTGAAGCAAAAGAGGGAGGTCAACAGTATCAAAGGCTGCAGACAGATCAAGGAGGATAAGCAGAGAGAAGTGGCCTTTGGATTTTGCTTTAAGTAGGTCATTGGTAACCCTAACAATTGCTGTCTCTGTGGAGTGATGGGGGCGAAATCCACATTGCAGTGGGTCAAGGAGGGAGTTTAATGTAAGGAAATGGGGTAAGTGTGCATATACTAGCTTTTCAAGAAGCTTTGAGGCAAGAGGGAGTAGGGAAATAGGGCGGTAGTTGGATGGGGAGGTTGGATTGAGAGAAGGTTTTTTGAGGATAGGTGTGACCAGTGCATGTTTTAAAGATGAGGTAAATATACCGGTGCTGAGGGAAAGGTTGAAAATGTGTGCGAGTATAGGGGTAAGGGTAGAAGAGAGGGAGGGGAGTAGATGTGAGGGGATGGGGTCGAGGGGACAGGTAGTGAGGTGAGAGCACATTATAAGTGCAGAAACGTCTTCCTCAGTAACAGGAAGATTGCAAGCTTTTGAGGGGGTGGGAGACTTGTAGTATGTTGAGAGCTGATTTCATTTCTGATGGAGTCGATTTTGGCAAAATCTTGAGCTGAGATAGAAGTTGTATTAGGAGGTGGGGGTGGGCAGAGAAGAATGTTAAAAGTGGAGAACAGACGTTTTGGGTTTGAAGAAAGATTAGAGATAAGAGTAGAGAAGTAATGTTGCTTAGAGAGATTAAGAGCAGAATAGTAGGAGTTCAAGATGAACTTGTAGTGAAGAAATTCAGCTTAACTTTTCTGTGCTGCTCAGCAGTATGGGAACATCTACGTAGGTACCGTGTCAGAAAAGTGTGCAAGGGCTGAGGATTAGTGTGTGATTTCTGAGCTATAATAAAATACATACAATCAATATTATATTAGGACTGGCAAGTCATCTATATTGAAACTATCTTTAGGATATAGAGTATTTATTTATTTTTGATATAGAAGTTATATATATATATATATATATATATATATATATATATATATACTAGATTTAGATGATATATGTTTTATATGTATAACTATTAATTTTACTATTAATTTTATATAATTTTAATTTAATAAATATTAATTATATGTTCTCTCTGTCTATGATTTTAGTAGTTTTAGTTAATATTTGTATAATACACTTTTAGACTTTCTTGATGGCCTTTTTTGGAGAGCATTTATAGGCGCAACCACGCTTACTTCATTCCCTATGGTAGGAGGGGCCAGATGGTCATGGACCAATGTAAGGGTGGAATTATAGTGGTGGATAGATTGGTCAGGGCAGGAAAAGGAGGAGATGGAATAGAGGAGAGGTTTGAGAGAACTAGCGAGCTGTTGCTGATCTAATGACATAATGCTTCTGTGAAGTTTGGTGAGAGGGGTAGAAGGAGGGAGAGTTGTAGGGAGGGATGTGATGTTGCAAGTGAGGAGATGATGGTCAGAAAGAGGAAAAGGGGAGGTTTTGAAGTTTGAAATAGTGCATCAATAGCTAAAGATCAGATGAAGGGTGTGACCATCTTTGTGAGTGGGAGAGTCAGTCCATTGTGACAGACCGAAACAGGAAGTAAGTTCCAGAAGTTGTTTTGCACAGGAGGCAGTGGGATTGTCAATAGGGATGTTAAAGTCGCCAATAATGAGGGCAGGGGTGCCTGAGGAAAAGAAATAAGGTAGACAGACAGCAAAGTGATCTAGAAATTGAGTTGAGGAGTTAGGAGGGCAGTATATTACTGCAACACGTATAGAATGGGGAGAGAATAAGCAAATCATGTGGGTTTGAAATGAAGAAAAAGTGAGGGAAGAAAAGGGCTGTATTTGTTGAAAGGTGCAACGAGAGGAAACTAAAAATATCTACACCACCTCCTCCAGGCCTAGGAGTGAGGTTGAAGTGGAGACCCCATGTGACAGTGCAGCAGCGGATGCTGTGTCTAAAGGAGAAAGCGAGGTTTCTGTGAGAGCCAGAAGGTTGAGAGAGTGGAAGATAAAGAAGTCATGGATAGAACTGAGCTTGTTGCAACAGAGCGGGAGTTCCATAGTGCAGAAGTAAAGGGGGTAGTGGCTTTAGATGCAAGAAGAATGTGAGTAAGGTTTCCAGAGTTTTGTTCTGTGAGTCTATGGAAAGGCACATATGGATGTGCACTGCTAGAAAGTTGCTGGCGACCAGGATTAGGGAAGATGTCACCAGCAGCTAGTATGAGCAAGAGGAAGAGTGACATGAGATGAGATGCAGATTTGCAGTAATGAGGCTGTTTTTGGGATGAGGTGCAGGGGGGGAGAGAGAGTGTTTAGGACTGTGTAAAGTTCATGAGTACAAAAGTAAGGTGAGCTTAAGAGAGATGAGCTAATGAACAGTGCAGGGGGTCGATCCGATA
Source organism: Bombina bombina (assembly GCF_027579735.1). Classification (NCBI taxonomy): domain Eukaryota; kingdom Metazoa; phylum Chordata; class Amphibia; order Anura; family Bombinatoridae; genus Bombina; species Bombina bombina. Next base: position 43,630,217 of record NC_069505.1, on the reverse strand, counting down.
AAAATCGTCGCCCGCAAAAGTCGGCGACGCCAATATTTGCGCGGGTTTGGTATCCTATATATGGCGTAACCTAGAAGTTACGCGCGTATATTTCTGCCGTCGCCCGTAGTTTTTTGGGCCATAGGCAGGTATACCAAACCAGCGCAGTTTGGTATCCAATATACAGCGTAAGGACTTACGTGGCGAAAATGGAGAAATCTTACTCCATTTTCACCTCGCCACAAAAAGCAGCCGTAAGAAGCCTTACGCTGACTATTGGAGCCCCGTAACTCCCTAAACTAGCTGCTAAATAAACCTAACACCTAACGCATGCGCAATGTCTATCTAGCTGTCAACCGCGATCTGCTAAATAAAACCTAACACCTAACGCATGCGCAATGTCTATCTACCTGTCAACCGCGATCCCCCGCCGCAATCCCTAATAAAGTATTTAACCCCTAAACCGCCGCCATCTACAGAAACTAACCCCCTACTGTGAGCCCCTAAAACCGCCACCATCTTACTGATCTATCCCCTACTGTGAGCCCCTAAAACCCGCCACCATCTACCTGATCTATCCCCTAATCTGACCCCTTACACCGCCGCCAGCTATATTAATATTATTAACCCCTAATCTAATATCCATAAAGTAATAAGCTCTATTACCAGCCCTTAAAAGGGCCTTTTGCGGGGCTTTGCCCCAAAGTTAACAGCTCTTTTGCCCTATAACCTGCCCTCCCTACACCGCCGCCACCTATATTAATGGTATTAACCCCTAATGTAAGCCCCTTACACCGCCGCCATCTATATTAAAATTATTAACCCCTAATTAAATCTACCTACCCCGCCGCCAGCTATATTATCTATATTAACCCTAAGTATATTATAGTTAATATAGTTATTACATTATATATATTAACTATATTAACCCTAATTATATTAGGGTTAATATAGTTAATATAGTTACTATAGTATTTATATTAACTATATTAACTCTATCTAACCCTAACACCCCTAACTAAATTCTTATTAAATAAATCTAATTTATATTATAAACTAAAATATTCCTATTTAAATCTAAATACTTACCTATAAAATAAACCCTAAGATAGCTACAATATAATTAATAATTACATTGTAGCTATGTTAGAGTTTATATTTATTTTACAGGTAAATTGTTAATTATTTTAATTGAAAAGATTTTTATTGAATTTTTCTTCTTAATTACATAACAAAGTAAATGCAAATGTTACATCAACATAACTTGAAACATATTGAGGTATATCTCGGCAGGTCAGCATGTCATATAAACATCAATAAATTTTACCATACATTTCAGGTCACATTATAAACCAATACTCATTAAGCAAAAAATACTCTCGGAAACTTAGGTTGTTAACTAACAACTCTGGCTTCAGAAAACATAATCCATGGTTCCCAGACAGAAACAAATTGTTCTTCAGTGTCAAGCATGCATTATTACTCATTTGGTAGTAGTAACCAATTTTATTTAGAATAATCTGAAAGTTAGGGATCTCAACTTTCCAATACTGGGCTATTGTTAATCTTACTATAGTAAAGATGGTAAAAATAAACTTGTTTCGTGCCCTGTTAAACCCTGGAATAGGCTCATGCAGAAGGGCTTGAGAGGCCGACACTCTTAAAGTGCGCCCAAAAATGTTGCCCAACAGACTGAAGGTTTGTGACCAGATATTTGCTACCCGTGGGCAGTCCCACCACATGTGCGAATAAGTACCTAACTCATCACACCCTCTTAGACATTTTCTATTACCTATCTCCAATTTATGTAATCTCGATGGGTGAAAATACCAATGAAAAGCAGTCTTCATGTAATTTTCTTTTAAATGAGCACATATGGAAAAGGAGGGTCCCCTAAACAAAATTGTTAATTATTTTAACTAGGTATAATAGCTATTAAATAGTTATTAACTATTTAATATCTACCTAGTTAAAATAATTACCCAATTACCTGTAAAATAAATCCTAACCTAAGTTACAAATACACCTACACTATCAATAAATTAAATAAACTACAAATATCTATCTAAAAATACAATTAAATAAACTAAACTAAATTACAAAAAAAAACCCACTAAATTACAAAAAATAAAAAAAAATTACAAGATTTTTAAGCTAATTACACCTATTCTAAGCCCCCTAATAAAATAATAAAGCCCCCCAAAATAAAAAAAATTCCCTACCCTATTCTAAATTAAAAAAAGTTCAAAGCTCTTTTACCTTACAAGCCCTTAAAAGGGCCTTTTGTGGGGGCATGCCCCAAAGAAAACTGCTCTTTTGCCTGAAAAAACCCCCACAATACCACCCCCCAACATTACAACCCTGAAAAAAAAAACCACAATACCACCCCCCAACATTACAATCGGATTGAATCAGATTCAAGTTCAATCCGATTGGCTGAACCACCTTAATTCCGATTGGCTGATAGAATCCTATCAGCCAATCGGAATTCGACGGACGCCATCTTGGATGACGTCATTTAACGGTACCTCATTCGTCGTTCAATCGTCGGCCGGGATGGATGCTCCGCGTCGGAGGAGCGACGAATGAAGATTGAAGATGCCGTTTGATGGAAGATGCTGCCGGATGGAAGAAGACTTTGCTGCCGCTTGGATAAAGACATCGCCCGGATCGGATGAGGAGTTCGGCCCGGTGTGGTGAAGACAAGGTAGGGAGATCTTCAGGGGGGTAGTGTTAGGTTTATTTAAGGGGGGGTTTGGGTTAGATTAGGGGTATGTGGGTGGTGGGTTGTAATGTTGGGGGGTGGTATTGTGGGGGTTTTTTCAGGCAAAAGAGCAGTTTTCTTTGGGGCATGCCCCCACAAAAGGCCCTTTTAAGGGCTGGTAAGGTAAAAGAGCTTTGAACTTTTTTTAATTTAGAATAGGGTAGGGAATTTTTTTTATTTTGGGGGGCTTTATTATTTTATTAGGGGGCTTAGAATAGGTGAAAAATAAATATAAACCCTAACATAGCTACAATGTAATTATTAATTATATTGTAGCTATCTTAGGGTTTATTTTATAGGTTTATTTTATAGGTAAGTATTTAGATTTAAATAGGAATATTTTAATTAATAATATTAATATTAGATTTATTTTAATAAGAGTTTAGTTAGGATGTTAGAGTTAGATAGGGTTATTATACTTAATATATATATAATATAATAACGATATTAACTATATTAACCCTAATATAATTAGGGTTAATATAGTTAATATATATAATATAATAACTATATTAACTATATTAACCCTAATATAATTAGGGTTAATATAGTTAATATAGCTGGCGGCGGTGTAGGGGGATTAGATTAGGGGTTAATACATTTATTATAGGTGGCCGCGGTGTAGGGGGATGTAGATTGTAGGCAAAAGAGCAGTTTACTTTGTGACAAAGCCCCGCCAAAAGCCCTTTTAAGGGCTGGCAAAAGAGCTGAATTCTTTGGGGCATGCCCCGCAAAAAGCCCTTTTAAGGGCTGGCAAAAGAGCTGTTACTTTGGGGCAATGCCACGCAAAAAGCCCTTTTCAGGGCTATTTGTAGGGTTAGACTTAGGTTTAGTGGTAGGGATAGTTTAGTATTTTAGGGGTTAAATAATTTAATATAGATGGCGGCGGGGTAGGGGGATTAGATTAGGGGTTAATAATTTTAAAATAGATAGCGGCGGGGTAGGGTCTCACTTTAGGGGGTAGGTAAGGTAGATGGCGGCGGTGTTAGGGGCTCACTTTAGGGGGTTATAGATTTAATATAGCTGGCGGCGGTTTAGGGGTTAATAACTTTATTAGGTTGCGGCGGGGTTTGGGAGCGGCGGTTTAGGGGTTAATACATATTTTATTGTTAGGCTAGTGAGGGGGGATAGCGGATAGAGGGTCAGACGTGTCGGGCTATGTTAGGGAGGCGTGTTAGACGTGTCGGGCTATGTTAGGGAGGCGTGTTAGACAGTGCTGGTGATTTCATACTTTAGTCAGGTTTTGTAGGAGCCGGCAGTTTCTAACGTGGCGCAAGTCACTGGCGACGCCAGAAATTTGTACTTGCGCAGATTTCTGGACATCGCTGGTTTATCCGACTTACGGCACGTTAGCATCTGACGGCGCCGTATATTGGATAGCTCGAGAAGCGAGCTGAAACTGCGGGCGCCGCGGGTTCCCTCGCTTGCGCCGCAAACTACGCCGTATATCGGATCGCGCCCCAGGTCGTTTGTTATAGAGACAAGAGGTAGCAAAAAGGAATATGAATATATTGAGCATTTTTACAAAAGAGGGAACCAATAAAACACATAAAACGCAGTATTACAGCAGCACCTGCCTAGTGTCCCTTGTTCACTCTTCAATTCTTGTATAATTATTTTTCCCAATTCTTAATGCCTCACTTATAAATGTCACTTATAAATGTTCACAGATCTGAACAGATGATGTAACAATAATGCTAACTAAACCAGCAATGTGTTCCAGACATTTGTATATTCCTGAGCCTACCTACCTGCTTTTAACAAAGGATAACAGGAAACGAAGATAATTTGATAATAGAAGCAAATTGGAAACTTTTTTTTCTGTCTGGACCTAAAAGACAAATTTTTCAACTCATTTATAAATGTCTCTAACTAGCCTCAATGGGACAGATCAGATAGGAAGAAAAGGCTTTTTTAACCTAGGATGAGTGAATGGATGAGTGAATGAATGAATGAAGCATGCAAGCTTACACTTTAGAAGGAAATGTAAGTAGACATGACGGATATTCTGTTGTTTTTATCTGTTGTGAAAATTCTTTCCATAGAAGTAGGAAACAAATAGGGTAAGGTTGATAGCAAATGGATTAATGAATTATGAGAGAATAGTGTATAGAAAGCCTAGCAAGGGGAAGAGACAGTGTGAGAACGATAGTGGTGCAAAGAATACAAAAAATGAGACTGGCACAGAGTGGCACAGAGGGCAGATTCACTGACATAAAAAGAGGCAGAGATGAGATACAGACAGAGAGGTAATTGATAGTGAAATTATTCAGTAAATTTGGATGTGAGTAAGGAAGGAAGACAATGGGAAATAAATGGGGGCAGGGTGATTGTAGGCCATAAAAACTGACAGTGCTAACAAAGGTTTCCAGAAAGATACGTCAAAGCCGTAGCATAGCACTGGTGCCACCATCATTGTTTTCTGCTGATTATCCCATGTTTTCTTATTTTAAATTTCCCTTTGCCCCTATTTAACTCTTTCCTCATGGGTAGAGTATTGGACATTTAAAAAAAAAAAAGGTATATAAAGCAGACACACTCTCATAAACTCAGTATGCAGGAATATGAACACAATCCCATAGCTGTAAGTATAGACTAGTTTGTAACAATGCTTCCATAATACATTTCTATGGTAGTAAAGAGGTAAACAGCTATTGTTTCTGGTAGGCTCTGCAAGGGAGGGGTTAAAGAGTGTTTTGCAGAACTCTGAAGTTAAATTAGGTTGGATAAATCTTTGACTGCCTCCAGACAAAAATAGTTAAGTAACAATTTTCAGGGCTTAAAGGGACAGTCAACTCCAAAAAAAACATGATTCAAATAGGGCATGTCATTTTAAACAACTTTCCTATTTACTTTAATCACCAATTTTGCTTTGTTCTCTTGGTATTCTTAGTTGAAAGCTAAACCTAGGAGGTTCTTATGCTAATTTCTTAGACCTTGAAGGCCGCCTCTGCATTTGATAGTTTTTTACCTCTAGAGGGCGTTAGTTCATGTGTTTCATATAGATAACATTGAGCTCATCCACGTGAATTTTCAGAAGAGTGAGCACTGATTGGCTAAAATACAAGTCTGTCAAAAGAACTGAAATGAGGGGGCAGTCTGCAGAGGCTTAGATACAAGGTAATCACGTGTATTATTATAACTGTTGGTTATGCAAAACTAAGGATTGGGTAGTTAAGGGATTATCTTTTAAAACAACAAAAATTCTGGTGTTGACTGTCCCTTTAACCGATGTTCATTAAGGCCCTGCTATTAAAGAGACATGAAACCCCAAACCTTTCATTCATGATTGAGATACATCATACAATTTTAAACAACTTTCTAATTTAGTTCTATTATATAATTTGCTTCATTCTCTTTTTTGTTGTTGAAAATAATACATAGGTAGGTCCAGAAACTGGGAGATAGCTGCTGATTGGTCACTGAACATGTATGGCTCTTGTCATTGGTTTACCAATGTGTTCAGCAAGCTCATAGTAGTGCATTGCTGCACCTTCAATAAAGGATACAAAGAGAATATAGCAAACATGACAATAGAAGTAAATTGGAAAGTTGTTTAAAATGATATGCTCTATCTGAAACGTGAAAGAAAAATTTTGGGTTTTATGTCCCTTTAAATGGTTTTGGTCTGATACGTATTAAGAAGTGCTTTACAGCAGATGCTCTGCAAATTAAAGGGACAGTCTAGTCAAAATTAAACTTTCATGATTCAGATAGGGCAGGACATTTTAAACAGCTTTCCAATTAACTTTTTTATTTTTTTTATTTCAAACAAGCTTTATTGGTAAAGAAAGTTAAATCAGTACATGTATTACAAGGTATTCTCAGTAAAAACCTTATCCTTCACTTATACATGTAATTATATACGACTCATTGTTTGCAACTTAAGTCCTTAGTGTACAATCTTTTGAGTCCATATAGCATCCAAGTGTGAGCGGCTGAGTTTAGACCATTAAGTTTGACCTTGTATCAATTTTATAATATTAAACTTTGAGAGAACACATCAGGCATTTACTTTAACAAGGTTAGAAAGGTCTACAGCTTACATACAACATACAGCTGAGAGTAGTTGAGTACATGATGTAACACCCCAGTGGGTGCAGAGCGAGAGGATAGAGGGGAAAAGAGGAAAAAAGAACAGAGAGAGCGAATAGGGGTGGGAGGAGAAGAAGAAAAAAAAGGGGGGGGGCAGGTGTAAGTTACGGAATAGAGCCAAGCTCCGCAAGAGTCTCAAAACCCCATTCCCTCCCAGCTCAAGAGCATCATTTCATGTGTACTCAGCTTGCCAATTTTTAGGTAATGATATCTCTCTAGTCTCAGTAGTTCTCCCACCCTGGCCCTCCATTCCGGAAAACTTGGAGTGTGCTGTTTTTTCCAATATAACGGTATCAAACCCTTTAACCCAATTCAGCATTAGCAGGAAGAGCAGATACCCATCCTCCCCAATAATCTTGGGTAATTGGTGATAGATTAAATAACTTGGGTTTGGGGGGATAATAACCTTGAGAATCCTACTAATTTCTCCCAAGATCTCCTCCCAGTAAGAACGTATGTGTGGACATGTCCACCAGATGTGTAGGAGAGTACCCTCCTCCCCACAGCCTCTCCAGCACCCCCCGCTTGTGTGTAAGTAGATTTGTTTCAGTCTATGGGGGGTCAAATACCACCTACTCAATAATTTATAATGCATCTCCTGTACTCTCGCCGAAACTGATGCCTCTTTCGCTTTTTCAAAGATTTTTAACCAATCCTTCGGGTCTATGTCCTGTCCCAGGTCAGTCTGCCAGGCTTGTGCATATGTTGGAAGGGGGAATTCTCCCTCCGTCACTAAGAGCTTGTACAATTGAGAGATTAGATGGATTGGGGTCTGAGACATTGTACAAAAGACGTCAAAGACTGTTCTGCGTCTCGTCAACGCAGACTTCTCCCTATGGGAGTTAAAGTAATGTGTAATTTGCGCCGTTCTAAACCATGACGAGAAGATGTTTTGATCCCACTCTGCCATTTCCGAGTTTTTAATTTGTCTTGTTGGAGTATATTAAATATCGAAGAATCTGCAAGGGGGTAGAATCCGCCTGGAATGTATGGCCCAACTCCCAGACCTAACTCAGGGTTTTCCTTTATGGGAGTGACCGGTGAACTAAAGGTAGAGATATAAGGCTCCCTGGTAATTAACCTGTCCCACCCTGTGAATACCTCCTCAAATAGCGGGTATCTTTTAATCGATGACGGCCTGTGTTTAGCGGAAATCCATGCCAAAGCTCCCATGTTTCCCCTCCGCAGGATTACGTTATCTATTTGTACCCATGCCTTGTGGGATGAGTTCTGACACCACTCCACCAGTCTCTGGAGGGATATAGCTCTCTGGTATTTCTTTAAATATGGGACTTCTATCCCCCCCTATCTCTGGTCATGTAGGTTTTCTTTCTAATTCTAGGTTTTTGACCGTTCCAGATGTAAGCTTCTATGGCTGATTGTATTTGATGTATATAATGCGGGGTCGACGACAAACGAACTGCCTGCAGAATGTAAAGTACTCTCGGCAGCACATTCATCTTGACAACCCCAACTTATTTTTCCAATTGGCAAGGTCTCTGAGGATTTCGTCCTGTATGCGCTTATAATTTAGCTCTGCTAGTTCATACATTGTGAGTTTGTGCTCGGTGTTACCTATAGAGATCCCCTTTATCTGTGGATTAACCCTAATTTTACTCGCTAGTACCTCAATAGTAAGGGCGAATAAGAGTGGCGAGAGGGGGCAACCCTGCCTGGTCCCGTTTTTAATTTGAAAGGTTTTGGATAGTGTGCCATTAACTTTCACCCTCGCATTTTGCGCTGAATACAGTGACATTGTTCTACTTATAAATCTGGGCCCGAAACCGAACTTGCACAATGCGTGTCGCATGAAGAACCAGTTAATCCGGTTGAATGCTTTTTCAGCATCAGTTGAGACTAGCGCAAGTGGTATCTCGCTATTTTGGGCGTGAGTTATTAATTGCAGTACTTTGAGGGTATTATCCCTAGCCTTTCACGCTGGAATAAATCCCACTTGATCTGTAGAGACCAACTGGGGGAGAAATTTATTGAGGCGATTGACTATTATTTTAGCTAGTATTTTAACGTCCGAGTTTAACAAGGATATAGGTCAGTAATTTTCTGGTCTGTCCGGTGGCTTTCCTGGCTTTGGAATCACTGTTATGTGAGCCTATAGCATAGTACTCGGTAGGAAAGGGGATGTCGACAGTGAATTAAATATACTGAGCATTTCTGGGGCTAAAATATCCACAAATAATTCATAATACTTGGCTCCAAAGCCATCTGGCCCTGGGCTCTTACCCGCTGGGAGATCTTTAATAGCTTTTTTAATTTCCTATCTGTAGCAAAGGAAAGAAGGCGCCAAATAGGGTGATATCGCTACAAACAAATATAGTGGCAAAGTGATAAAGAATATTACTCACAAGCCAAGCGGCACTGAATTGTGCCTTCACAAGCGGACCGGGACCTCAGCGTCGCCCGGAAGACCAACCAAGGCAAAATCCAATCGATGGTCAGGAACACGCTACCGACAGCCAATCAGGGCACGAAGCAGCAACACACCTTCCTTTCAAAACCTACGGGTCTCTACACTCCCAGCTGGGAATAGATGATACACCACAGGTGCCGGGAAATAACTCCAGTTCCTTTTTCACAAAATTTGGGTTACCATAGTTCTGAAATTCCTGGAAGTGAAGGGGTTAGTTAGCTGGCAAGGGTTGGAGTATTCTAGTGTAAGGATTACCCTCCAAAGAATTTGGAGGGTAATCCACCCTATTTGGCGCCTTCTTTCCTTCGCTACAGATACTACTTACCTTGTCTATATCGGAAGAGCAGCCTGGTTTCTATGATTTTGGAAGCCGTCGATTACCACCTTTGTTTGTTCCCTGAGCGCACCTACATAGGAGGACGACACCCTGAACTGTTTTTAATTTCCTCCAAAGTAAATGGAGATTCTAACGAGTCTGCATCTTGTGCAGAAAGTTTTGGTAGTTCAACACTAGATAGATATTCCTGAATTTCCTGCTCCTCCCGCGACGGAGAGGGGGCCGCTCCGGTGTCCTCACGAGCGCTCTGTATATTATATAAAGATTTGTAGTATGAGCTGAATATATCAGCTACTGATTTCCCATCCGCCTTAATGGTACCCTCCTGGTTCGTCATCCGGTGAACATAATATTTCAACTTTTTACGAGCTATAGCCCTGGCCAGCAGCCTTCCAGTCTTATCTCCCTGCTCAAAGAATTGCTGCTTTAGGATGAGGGCTTTTTTTGTAATCCTCCTTCAGAAACTGCAGCAAATTTGCTCTGGCCAGAGCTAAGGCTGCCTGAAGTGCCTCATCTGTCGGATGCATTTTATGACTTTGCTCAGCATTTGTGACCCAGGACAGAAGGGCCTGATAGCACTCTTTTTTTGTCTAACCAATCTAGCTTTCCATTTAATTAGTAGAGCCCTGATGGTGTACTTGTGGACCCCCCAGATGGTAGAACTTTGAATGTTTTCATTAGCATTTAGTTGGAAAAATTATTCCAGGGCCTCCCGAATGTCTGACTTAAACACCTGGTCATCTAGTAATGTGTCGTCCAGCTTCCACACATAGGGTGTGACAGGTACGTTGGGCCAGAGGACAGAACAACTAACTGGAGCATGGTCGGACCAAGTGATAATGTGAATGTTACTGCTTGTTGTGATAGTGAGCCCTGCCGAGTCTGTGAACAGATATCCTCAAATATTTTCTATGGGGTGGGAGTAAAAGGTAAAGTCCCTTGTAGTGAGGTGCTGCGTGCTCAGATATTGTGTAAAGTCAGTTCTTTTAAGGAGGAAGCTATGGCCTTAAGGGTTTTGTGGGGAGTGCTGGAGATACCGTTTGATGTATCTAGGGCAGAATCTAAAGATGCATTAAAATCTCCCCCCAAAAACAGAATTCCTGTCTGTATCTCAAGAATTTTGTGCTTGACATTTTGGAGGAAATAATGCTGGGACTGGTTAGGGCAGTAAATATTTGCTAATGTGATAGGTCTTCCATAAAGGGAGCCTGTGAGAATTAGGTATCTGCTCTGCGGGTCGCGATGAGCTTGCAGGAGCTGAAATGGTGTGTTCGCGCTAAGGAGAGTGCCCACCCCATTTTTTTTGTGGGTCCTGATGCAATGTAAGCATTGGGGTACCAATGGCTGAACCACTTGGTCTTAATAAGAACATGTGTCCTATCAGTGCGCCCTGGGAGCTGGCATTATGTCAAGATCTCAATTGACCCTCAGCCCTTTAGGGCCTCCTCTATAGTGTGTATATGCCTACTCGAGAGGGTCCTAGATGTGCTTAGTGCAAAGTCAGCATTATTATTACTACAGTGGCCTTTTGATGTATATAATCTAAAGACATCATCTTATAACCGCTAGTTTGGGTATACTCTAACTTGAACCCCCAGTCAAACTTGCCCTGACGTCCTGGGTCAGGAGCAACCGAGTGTGCCGAACCCCCCCTTCCCAGCTCAAGTTAACTAGTGTGGTAGTCTGTGTGCTTTAAGTGTCTGCGAAGAGGCTATCTCATACCCACCCCATAAACTCTTAAGAGCCTCCTCCACAGTTCTGTACCATCTGAACCAAAAAAAAACGAGAGATAAAAAGCACAGAACCATGCAAATAACATTAAACAAATATCAACTTTAACTTATCTGGACTTGTCCTCAGTTTCCAATGAAAACCTTTCAAACACGACCCTTACAAGTTGATTATTTACTCCCCCAGGTCTTATCAGTAAAGGAGCCCATACACCACAACCTCTGGAACTGCCATTTCTCAGCCTGGAAGTTGCTGAATCTAATTTGGATCATCTCTGGGTGATCCCACTGTTGCCGCTTATGCATTCAAAGGCGATCTTATGTTGAGGCCCAGAGCTTGGTTAAGAGAAGGCAAATCCTCCATAGTTCTGAAGACATATGTTGCATTATTCTTGGTGATGATGAGGCTCGTGGGGAAACCTCATCTGTATGGTATCTTCTTTTCCTTTAAGACAGATGTAATGAACCTCAAATCCCTTCTCTTTTGCAGGGTGGTCGGGCAAAGATCGGAGTACACCTGCACTTCAGAGCCACGAAACTCCAACGGGTGCTTTGTTCTGGCTGGCTTCAAGATGTCCTCCTTATCTTTAAAGGATAATAATTTAATTTTTATGTCTCTGGGGGGAGCTCTATTTGGTGGTTTGGGCGCAAGGCCCTATGAGCTCTTTCTATTTGAATCTCGGATGCAGACTCATTATTTTTCAGGTACCTGACAAACTCCTGGATATAATTTTGTATAGCAGGGGGATCTACCGTCTCTGGGACACCTCTCAGCCTGAGCTTATTCCTCCTGCTTCTATTTTCCAAGTCTTCAATGAGCTCCATAAGGGTATGGACTGTGCTTTCCTGGGCTTGCAAAAAGCTGGCCTGGAGTTGGAGGTCCGAGCTGAGCGTTCCATGTTTTTCCTCCATTTGAGCTACCCTCTGATCCACAGCTGCTATGTCTTTCTTCAGCTCACCAAACATTGATTTAACGTCCTGCATAGCTTCTTTTATGTCCTCCTTAGAGGATAAGTGCTTGATGTCCTCCTTAGTAACATAATTTTGAAGCTGTGTTTGAGACTCAGGACAGTGAACTTGTGCTGTGGCGACGTGCATGCTTGGCTCTTGCACAGTTCTCCCGGCAGATAATACTGGGTCTGCTGCTAGTAAGTAATTTTCCATGACTGAGGAGTGAGTACCTTTTACTGGCCTAGTGTTTCTTTTACTTGACATTCCGAGGATCTGGGTCTTTGGAGGGAAACACACGTCCTCCCGCTTTCTATGAGCTATACCACTAGTTAAGGGACACAGTAAAGTGTACTTTAGATTCTTTGTGTGTATACTGCTTTATAATACATAGACAAGTAAATATAGGAGTTCTACAAGTTGTTTTCTTCTATGCCTTTCCCCTGTTTATTGTATTAAAGTCTTTCCTATACTGCCAATTAGGTGTGTGATGTTGCCCCTATAGCAATTATGGAGTCTTCAGCCGCGTCGGGTCACCCCTCTTTACTGACAGGCCTGAACCGGCTGTAATGCCGTGACCGCAACCACGGCTTAGAGATGCTTTTTTAACAATGAAGTCTGCCTTGTACCTGCAATGCTGGAGCGATCTCAGCCGTCCCACTACTGCAAGAGTGCGGCCTAGCACGATTAACTGCGACCTATCACGTGGGATCAGACCTTAGCTCAATCAGCCCTCGCCACCTCCACCAGGGCTCAGTGGTATACCAGATGCCTAAGGTTAATGGCCGAGGCGTTAGCCCGATCCGCTGGGTCACTCTATGCCTGCGATATGTTGTGGCCTGCCTTCTCTCTGCTGCGTGCATGCGTCCTATCACGACTGGATGTTACGCACTTTACCGGGCTATACGGTGACCATCGCGGCCGTTCCCCCAGGGTTCAGGTGTGAAGAGAATACCTGCGGGTGGTGGATTGTACGGCAGTTAGTCAGCTTATTCCCTCCAACCCGTCTTATAGCTCAGGGCGTTCTGCGGCACCGGTTCCTTTGTGTTTTCGGCCTATTACGGCTAACGGCACCCAAAGCGTGTCCTCACAGACAAAATCAAAGTGCTCCGCTGGTAGGTGGTTTCTTTAAACATATGAGCTGCAGCTTTTGTAGGGGATTTTGTGAATTAGAATGCACTTATTTTAGTGTAAAAACATCAGGGACTACGGAGCTCAATTAACAAGCAGCCATCTCCATTTGTGGCTAGGCTCCGCCCCTTTTCAATTTACTTTTTTCATAAAATTTGCTTTGTCCCATTGGTTTTTTGAAAAGGTAAACCTAGGTAGGCTGTAACTGATTTCTAAACCGTTGAGCATTTTGAAAGTCTTTCACAGTTAGTCAGTACTAGTTCATGTGTGCCATATAGATAGCATTGTGCTTACTCCCGTGGAGTTATTTAGGAGTCTGCACTGATTGGCTAAACTGCATGTCTGTCAAAAGCACTGAGATAAGGACAAATGTATATACATAGATGAATTCTTGCCCATGGCTCAGTGGGAGCTGGGGACCAAAAAGTGTAAATAAAAAAAGACTGTGCATATTTTGTTAATGGAAGTAAATTGGAAAGTTGTTTAAAATTGCTGTTCTATCTGAATCATGAAAGTTTAATTTTGACCCTGAGTGTCCCTTTAAGGGATGTGGTGTCCAGGTATAAATCTCTAAGTGTTTCTTGTACAATTTTTCTGGATACAGCAGCAAATGGGTTAAAGGGATAGTAAAGTCCAAATTAAACTTTCATAATTCAGATAGGGCATGTAATTTTAAACAACTTTCTAATTTACTTTTATCATCAAATTTGCTTTGTTCTCTTGGTATTCTTAGCTGAAAGCTAAACCTAGGTAGGTGGCTCATATGCTAATTTCTAAACCCTTGAAGGCCACGTCTCATCTGAATGCATTTGACAGTTTTTCACAGCTAGAGGACATTAGTTCATGTGTTTCATATAAATAACATTGTGCTCACGCACATGAAGTTATTTAAGAGTCAGCACTAATTGCCTGGTATGTAAGTCTGTCAAAAGATTTGAGATAAGGAGGCAGTCAGCAGAAGCTTAGATACAAGGTAATCACAGAGGTAAAAAGTATATTTCTATAACAGTGTTAGTTATGCAAAACTAGGAAATGGTAAAAAAGAAGGGATTATCTATCTTTTTAAACAATAACATTTTTGGTGCTTACTATCCCTTTAATATGATATAAATCTAACAGGGCACTTATTTTACACTGTTCTGAAAGACATGGCCAGAAGTAATCTTGTACTTGATGATCTGCTGAATAAGAGTTAACCACTTGGCTGCCAGAGGCAGCTGAAATGTGATTTTACACATGGCATCCCAGATATTTTACAGTGATTTTTTATAGTATGAAAGTAGTTTAAAATGATGTTTAGGGATGTAAAAATAAAAGAGTAGAGCTTTTCTGCAGGGCTCTTTCCAGAGAGGGGCAAGAAATGCTCTGCAAGGTCTGGAAAAGGAAATGATAAGGGTGGCCAGTGAGGGGTTAAATGATGGTGATGCCTGGCTGTGAAAGAAGAGGGGTTAGGTTACACTTTGCAGGGTTCTGCTAATGAATGGGGTTATATAAGATCTGGCATTAGAGGGGGTTCTGTGGTTATATCCTTTTCATCTGCCATATACAGTATATATAATTATATATACCATTGGGATAAAGATATATATATCGCCCTCTTTCTCCCTCCCACTCTTGTTCATTCTTCTTCTTTACGAACACCACAGAGTCCCCGGAGATATTGGGAGGGGGGAGAGAGGAGGTGTGGGAGGGAGCGGGTGTGACAGGGATGCAGACAGAACATTGAAAATATTCTCTGCAAAAGAGCAGCTTTCTGGAAGGGGGGGGGGGTTGAGAAATGGAGAAGGGGTCAGAAAGAATAAGTGACAGTCTAATGAAGAGGAGGGAGCAATGGGTGAGGGGCAATTAGTAGAGAAGGGCCACAAAGGATGAAGGGGTGAAAGAAGACATGGGCTGAGTAAAGGGGTTTTGGGTGGATGCATGATTTGGGAAAATAAGGAACAGAGAAAAAACAGAAGATGAGGGGGAGATATGTACAAGGAGAACATGGCAAGAAAAAGGGATTTAGCGTGGGGTGAATAATAATTTGTGCGAGGAAAGATGAGGGGGAGAGGAAGGAGGGAGAGATAAGAGTTTAACAGGAGGTGTGAGGCATAAGGGGAGGGGCACATGGGTTAGGTGGGGAGAGGATAGTAAAAACAACAGATAGGATAAGGGGGAAGAGGAGGATGGCATGTGTGGTTTGAGAGGAGGGGCTGATGGGCTTAGTTAGAAAGGAGGGAGAGAGGGGGCAGGTAGGATGTAAGTGGTAAAAAAATGGGTAGACGGTATGATGGGGGGTGAAAAGAGGGGCAGATTGCATGATGGGGGAAGCAGGGAAAAAGGAGAGACTAAGGGATTAACTAGGTTAACAAAAAATATAAGATTGCATGGACTAATGAGAACATGAGTAAAGGGCAAAATATACTATCACCAGTAAGTAGCAGAACTAATTCTATAAAAGGACCTTCTAATAAAACTAACTGCTCTAATGTCTGCATAAGGTATGTAGAACAAATATCGCTCAAGCACAAACTATACCCTTTGTCTTTTCAAACTCTGATTACAAGAAGTTGGTTACATTTTTTGTGCACCACGATAATGTTGTGAGCGGTATTGAAAACTATTAACTTCCAGACGTCCATCGCAAACCCCACACACACAACTTAAACCAGCTATCCACTATTAACCCCTAAACTGCCGCAACCATATCACAAACACTGCAGAAACCTTCTTCTCCTATTAACCCGCAACAAAAAACAATTCCACAATAAATTGCTAAATTAACTAAACTCCAATGCAAACCCTAATTCCACTAACCCCCATGATATGAACCCCCTAAAAATCCCTAACCCATTAGTAACCTCCCAACGTGAACCCTCAAATGCCCCCTCTACGTAAAATAACCCCTTACTTAACCAACCACAGACCCACCACACCTTATCTCCTATCCTAAAATACTGTGAAAAACTATTGCAAATATTTACTATATATATTTAGTTAGAAATTAATTACCCCTCAAAATATAACCCTTAAAAAAGAAAAAAACATTCTAAGTACCACCCAAAGTCTCCTTTCCAGTGTCCAGAATCTGCAACCGTCATCTTGATAAATCACGATATTGATCTATTGTCGTCCCTAATGGTTATCCAGTGCTGCATGGGGTCCTGTTCCCGCTGTCGCTCTCCCTGTTCTGCCTCTTCTCTGCTACTCTACAGCTTTCATACAGGTGTTCTGACTGTTTTTGTAAAGTCATCCAAAATAAATGGTCATTCATCTTATTGGTTGATTTGTAAATTTAGAAATCCACAAATAAGATCAATAAACATTCCTATTAAAAAAAATGTATGCTTACCTGATAAATTTCTTTCTTTCCGGATATGGTGAGTCCACAATGTCAACAATTACTAGTGGGGAATATCACTCCTGGCCAGCAGGAAGAGGCTTTCAAATGGAATTGAGCCATACGCTGAGCCACTAATGGCCGAACATTAAACTCAGAGAAAGGCAAGAGGAATAATCTTGACTTTCTGACTGCTGTAAGAAAAATTATCATAGATAGAAACCTATAATGGTCCCTAAGAAACTACCCCTGTAAGTGAAACAGGGGAACTCATTCCAGATTCACTTCCATCCGTGAAACATGGCAAAACCAACAAGATCTATGAATAAAAGATACTTGTTAAAAAGATGGCACCTGAACCAATATTCAGGACGGATGCCACTGAAATTCCCTGAAACCTGATTACTGTGCTAATTCTAGGGAATAGTGGCAAGGCCAAGGGAAAAAACTGAAAATGTCTTTCAGAAAAGCAAATCTCAGGAACTGAAGATACATGTCCTTCAGGCCTATGGTGGTTATGAACTGACCTTCCAGGACCAAAGTAAGAATGAAAAGAATGGTTTCCATTTGAAGGACAGAACCCTGAAAAAACTTGTCGTGACACATAAGGTCTATAATAGGACCCAAATATAATTCAAAATTGCCTCACTTTTATCTGGAATGCAGATAACCAGGGGAGGTGGAACCTGCCTCAGGAAATAAGGTTTTAGTAACTCTGGAATACTATGTCCACCGTTCAACTGAGACATCTCATATCCATGCAGGAGGAAATATTCACCCCCATTTGATCCAATCCCGGATCGGGGTCAAGCCCTTCATGCTGACTTAGACTCAGCAGCAGGGTTCTACTCTGAGATCCTTTAGGTCTATTCTTCAGAAACATTTCTGCTAGACCAGGACTGAACAAGGTCTTACTCTTGTAAGGAAGCGCCAGAAGCTTAGACTTAGAGGAAAAATCCAACCAAGAAGTAGCCACAACGCTGACGTATCCTCATCACACGTATGAGAAAGAGCAATCTGAGTAGCAGAAGGCGAAACCTCACTATCTGTATAACTTATATTCCTCTTGCGTAGTCCCAATAATATAGGAAAGGTAGAAAATGCTGCAGATACCGCAGAGGATACCTGGGCAGAAATTTCTGTAGGCAAATAAATCCTCCAGGAGGCTGAGAG
This sequence comes from Bombina bombina, assembly GCF_027579735.1. Lineage (NCBI taxonomy): Eukaryota > Metazoa > Chordata > Amphibia > Anura > Bombinatoridae > Bombina > Bombina bombina. The sequence continues at coordinate 43,612,310 of NC_069505.1, read as the reverse complement.
GAACTGCAGGACACTGTATGTGATGCCATAAAGGCTTGGGATGTTTGAGGAGAAAGCTGTGGCATATCCTGGACAGCATCTACCTAGGAGACATGAGGCTCAGAGGGCAACACTCTGTCTGTACGTTCAAACATGCAGCACCTAAGACAGGAGGCTCAAATAAAAGAATATCTTTATTTTTAAAAGATTTATTCTGAATATGAAGGACAAAAAGTTTTAAAAAAACAATATGGTTCTTTAGGAGCCTAAAACAAGTATTCCTAGGAACAACCCCTGTTCCAATCATGAACATATGTTGCTAGACTGGAATAATCCAGTACGCATACCATTTACTACAGAGGTACATAAATAGGTAATACAACCTCAACTTGGGGGTTTATTAAGTCATATAAACAAATAAAATGATAAAATAAAATACTGTAAACGTTTCCACCCGGAAAACGTTATAACTTGCACCATGCGAGTGAAGTTCTCCTATTTAAATATTAAATTGAGTCTCCGCTACGCTGAGCACTTAAAGACTCGCAGAACAAGGATGCCGCTCCATTCTCAGTCAAAGAACGAGGCGGGGTCTATCTGGACTAAAGACAAAAACTAAGATGGTGCCGCTCCGCTTTCAAGAAGAAGGAGGCGGGACCTAACATCGGCATGAGAATTAAGCGTGTATATCACAACGCGCTTCATTCTCCCGAACAAAGAAATGGTAACCCTCAAGAGTCCTGCTAAACAAACTTGCAGGGCAAAGAGAGAAAAAACATGGCTCCGCTTACAAGCATAGAGAATGTGAATTCCTGCCCCATAAGAGAGGCGCCGTTAACAAAAAAAGGTGCGCTCTCTAACATACTCTGTCATTAATAAACTAAGCAGACCTAGAGGGGCTGAGGAAAGTGTTTAACATTACACCCTACATGAGTACAGGATTTAATATACACAAGTGAGCTACTTGTTATAGACTTTTGGGGTTAGCATTGCTCTCTAAACAGCTGTAACCACTGTCCCTTTAAGGAGGGGAGGCTCCTTTCCTTCCAGCCCCATTTAAAGCCACACCTGGCTCTATACCATGCTTGATTAATTTACTGAATCTGCTCTCATGCAGCGTCGCACTGAACTCTCACTGTTGAGTTCTATTTTCAAGCTTAGGATTCCCTCAGCAAGTATTTGCTTACAGTTTGATCTAAACCGGACAACTATAAGCTCAGCTGCAATCCTGTGGTAGTAAATCCGGATCTGCCATTCAGAAGCTTAACCTATTCTCTTACCCATTTTCTCCTAACAGCTGTTCTGGAGCACTGTCAGCGCGGCACCTAGCCGTTACGTCACTTCTGGTTTTCGGCACTGCAACCGCAACTCTCCATTCTGTCTCACCGGCTCCTGCAGGCATCAGGCAGTCTCCCCCAGAGAAGCTGTACTTACTCCTTAAGATTCAGGTAAGTCTGTAAAGCTACACAGACTATTGCAACCTGATTCCCAGCTTTGTTGCAGGCAGTCTCCGGTAAGTCCTGCCTGATACACTGCTGTATATCTATTGTTGCACAGAAAAGCTTTGGTGGGTTATTGTATTTCACCTTGACTCTGATGCGAATTCCCAGCACTTAGTTAAAGACCAAGGGGCTGTCTTTGAGAACCTCATTCAGGGCTGTTACAGTTTCCCATTTACAAAATTATTATATGAAAAACACTTACTGTTTGTTCTGCAGCTGTGATTCACACATTCAAACAACCCTTTTTGTTCTATGAATCTTTTATAGATCACCTGAATCAGGTGTGGCAACAGCCCAAAGGCAAATTAAAGGGACATTAAACACTTTGAGATGGTAATATAAAATGATAAATTGTATATAATAAAACGACTCTGCAATATACTTTCATTATTTATTTTGTCCTCTTTGCCTGTAATTCCGATCTGAAATTGTGAGCTTTTCAGTTCCTGTTAGAAATGGAAGTGCAGAACACAGTTAAATCCAGCACAACCATTGGCTGCACACTCTAGTGACCTATTTATAACTGACCCTAATTGGCCACAGCAGAGAAGGTAACACAAGTTACAACATGGCAGCTCCCACTGTTTTATAGACACTAAAACTTTACACTTATTTTGTCACTTTTTAAACAACTAATGAAACTTTAAAAAATACATCTACATGTTAGTCATGGACTAATCTTTTCTTTTAATGCATCATTCTATCTAGCATGAATTTAGTGTTTAATGTCCCTTTAAGGAATTAGGATAAAATTAACCCCTAATAAACTTCCAAAAATTCAGGGATACCATATTATCCTTTACCTCTAGTAAATATATATTTAAGAGAATAAAACTAGAATCTGAGCCCACAATAGAGGGTTAGCTCCTTCCTTGCCGTGAAGGAGGTTAACCCCTAGTCTCCAAAAACACATTATTAGTGCCTGACCACTGCCATAAACATCCTTCCCTGAAGAATTTCTTGTCCCATATTAAGTGCATAGAGGTTTAACCCCTTTAGTGCCAGCATCCTAGCCCTAGAATAAAAAAGGCACTTACCTGCACATCTAGCTGTCCTGCAGGAGGACAGCTCACCCAGTATGAAAGGATGCCACTCCTTACAGAGACCTGAGGAAAAAAGAAAGAACGGAGTAAACCTACTCTGGCTTTCTATACTAGGGCAGCAACATGTTAGGAAAACGCAGTGAGGCCCACCTCACAAGTTTCTAACTTCTTTAAAGCCAACACTGCCCTACTGAAGAGACTAACGTGGAGTACGGCTAAACCCAATCCTTGAAAAAGGAAAGAGCAGAGTAAACCTACTCTGGCTTTCTAAAATAGTTAAAATCTTGCTTGAAGCAAAAGAGATCCAATTTCTTCAAACACCAAAATTTAACCTCCTCCATGCACCAAGGCAAAGAGAATGACTGGGGATTATGGGTAGGGGAGTGACACTCAACAGCTTTGCTGTGGTGCTTTTTGCCTCCTCCTGCTGGCCAGGAGTGATATTCCCCACTAGTAATTGAGGACATTGTGGATTCACCATATCTTAGGAAAGAAAACAATTTAAAAAAAATCAGCCAACAGGAAAAAATAACACTTGGAATAGCTGTAGAAAAGCAGAGAAGAGCCAGAATGCAGTGGGGAACAGCAGGAGGAGGACTGGATAACCATAATTGACCATGATGAATCAAGATGCTAGCAGATCAACATTCTGGATTCCGGACAGAAGATTTTGAACAGTGAAAAGGTCAGTCCAGCTCCAAAATACTAGGCAATTCTCCTCGGAACAAGGGAAATGGCAATCCCAGATGATCGTTTTGGCTTTCTTTGTCCCTTGTCAGTGATGTGCAGTCATATCCCTCTAAGCCCATTAGGCATTGAGTCCACGTCTGGTTTCCACCATCACTCTTAAGGAGACTTTCCCCAGGATTATAATACAAATACAAACAGAAAAAGAAGCAGTTTGCTAGGAACAAACAACAGCTCAGTGACTTGTTACCACCTGGGAGCCATTCTGGAGCCTTTTCCAATCAATACTATAAAAAAAAATCAATCAATAAAGTCAATGGGGAGAAGAAGATAATGCAGTTGCAATATCAAAAGTCCTGAAGTTAGCGTGCACCGGGTTTTTCTCACACACAAACCATTTACTTTTAACTTGTAATTAATACGCTGAGCTGTGCAAATTAAAAGTTTATCATGGTGAAAAGTCTCATTTATGCTAATGAGCATGGCGAGTATTTCTTGCCAGAAAAGATAGCAACCCTAGTTAGGTTAGAGGTGAGGGGTTTTTTTTAGTGGAGGAGCTGTGGATTGTGGGGTTTATAGTAACTGTATTTTTTTTGCATTGGGGGTTCTGACATTTTATGGGTTAAGAGCAAAAACATAATTTATGTAAGAACTTACCTGATAAATTCATTTCTTTCATATTAGCAAGAGTCCATGAGCTAGTGACGTATGGGATATACATTCCTACCAGGAGGGGCAAAGTTTCCCAAACCTCAAAATGCCTACAAATACACCCCTCACCACACCCACAATTCAGTTTAACGAATAGCCAAGAAGTGGGGTGATAAAAAAGTGCGAAAGCATATAAAATAAGGAATTGGAATAATTGTGCTTTATACAAAAATCATAACCACCACAATAAAAGGGCGGGCCTCATGGACTCTTGCTAATATGAAAGAAATGAATTTATCAGGTAAGTTCTTACATAAATTATGTTTTCTTTCATGTAATTAGCAAGAGTCCATGAGCTAGTGACGTATGGGATAATGACTACCCAAGATGTGGATCTTTCCACACAAGAGTCACTAGAGAGGGAGGGATAAAATAAAGACAGCCAATTCCTGCTGAAAATAATCCACACCCAAAATAAAGTTTAATGAAAAACATAAGCAGAAGATTCAAACTGAAACCGCTGCCTGAAGTACTTTTCTACCAAAAACTGCTTCAGAAGAAGAAAATACATCAAAATGGTAGAATTTAGTAAAAGTATGCAAAGAGGACCAAGTTGCTGCTTTGCAAATCTGATCAATCGAAGCTTCATTCCTAAACGCCCAGGAAGTAGAAACTGACCTAGTAGAATGAGCTGTGATCCTCTGAGGCGGAGTTTTACCCGACTCAACATAGGCAAGATGAATTAAAGATTTCAACCAAGATGCCAAAGAAATGGCAGAAGCTTTCTGGCCTTTTCTAGAACCGGAAAAGATAACAAATAAACTAGAAGTCTTTCGGAAAGACTTAGTAGCTTCAACATAATATTTCAAAGCTCTAACAACATCCAAAGAATGCAACGATTTCTCCTTAGAATTCTTAGGATTAGGACATAATGAAGGAACCACAATTTCTCTACTAATGTTGTTGGAATTCACAACTTTAGGTAAAAATTCAAAAGAAGTTCGCAACACCGCCTTATCCTGATGAAAAATCAGAAAAGGAGACTCACAAGAAAGAGCAGATAATTCAGAAACTCTTCTGGCAGAAGAGATGGCCAAAAGGAACAAAACTTTCCAAGAAAGTAATTTAATGTCCAATGAATGCATAGGTTCAAACGGAGGAGCTTGAAGAGCCCCCAGAACCAAATTCAAACTCCAAGGAGGAGAAATTGACTTAATGACAGGTTTTATACGAACCAAAGCTTGTACAAAACAATGAATATCAGGAAGAATAGCAATCTTTCTGTGAAAAAGAACAGAAAGAGCAGAGATTTGACCTTTCAAGGAACTTGCGGACAAACCCTTATCTAAACCATCCTGAAGAAACTGTAAAATTCTCGGTATTCTAAAAGAATGCCAAGAAAAATGATGAGAAAGACACCAAGAAATATAGGTCTTCCAGACTCTATAATATATCTCTCTAGATACAGATTTACGCGCCTGTAACATAGTATTAATCACAGAGTCAGAGAAACCTCTTTGACCAAGAATCAAGCGTTCAATCTCCATACCTTTAAATTTAAGGATTTGAGATCCTGATGGAAAAAAGGACCTTGCGACAGAAGGTCTGGTCTTAACGGAAGAGTCCACGGTTGGCAAGAGGCCATCCGGACAAGATCCGCATACCAAAACCTGTGAGGCCATGCCGGAGCTACCAGCAGAACAAACGAGCATTCCTTCAGAATCTTGGAGATTACTCTTGGAAGAAGAACTAGAGGCGGAAAGATATAGGCAGGATGATACTTCCAAGGAAGTGATAATGCATCCAACTGCCTCCGCCTGAGGATCCCGGGATCTGGACAGATACCTGGGAAGTTTCTTGTTTAGATGAGACGCCATCAGATCTATTTCTGGAAGTTCCCACATTTGAACAATCTGAAGAAATACCTCTGGGTGAAGAGACCATTCGCCCGGATGCAACGTTTGGCGACTGAGATAATCCGCTTCCCAATTGTCTATACCTGGGATATGAACCGCAGAGATTAGACAGGAGCTGGATTCCGCCCAAACCAGAATTCGAGATACTTCTTTCATAGCCAGAGGACTGTGAGTCCCTCCTTGATGATTGATGTATGCCACAGTTGTGACATTGTCTGTCTGAAAACAAATGAACGATTCTCTCTTCAGGCCAAAACTGAAGAGCTCTGAAAATTGCACGGAGTTCCAAAATATTGATCGGTAATCTCACCTCCTGAGATTCCCAAACTCCTTGTGCTATCAGAGATCCCCACACTGCTCCCCAACCTGTGAGACTTGCATCTGTTGAAATTACAGTCCAGGTCGGAAGCACAAAAGAAGCCCCCTGAATTAAACGATGGTGATCTGTCCACCACGTTAGAGAGTGTCGTACAATCGGTTTTAAAGATATTAATTGAGATATCTTTGTGTAATCCTTGCACCATTGATTCAGCATACAGAGCTGAAGAGGTCGCATGTGAAAACGAGCAAAGGGGATCGCGTCCGATGCAGCAGTCATAAGACCTAGAATTTCCATGCATAAGGCTACCGAAGGGAATGATTGTGACTGAAGATTTCGACAAGCTGAAATCAATTTTAGACGTCTCTTGTCTGTCAAAGACAGAGTCATGGACACTGAATCTATCTGGAAACCCAGAAAGGTTACCCTTGTCTGAGGAATCAATGAACTTTTTGGTAAATTGATCCTCCAACCATGATTTTGAAGAAACAACACAAGTCGATTCGTATGAGATTCTGCTAAATGTAAAGACTAAGCAAGTACCAAGATATCGTCCAAATAAGGAAATACCACAATACCCTGTTCTCTGATTACAGACAGAAGGGCACCGAGAACCTTTGTAAAAATTCTTGGAGCTGTAGCTAGGCCAAACGGCAGAGCCACAAACTGGTAATGCTTGTCCAGAAAAGAGAATCTCAGGAACTGATAATGATCTGGATGAATCGGAATATGCAGAGATGCATCCTGTAAATCTATTGTGGACATATAATGCCCTTGCTGAACAAAAGGCAAGATAGTCCTTACAGTTACCATTTTGAACGTTGGTATCCTTACATAACGATTCAATATTTTTAGATCCAGAACTGGTCTGAAGAAATTCTCCTTCTTTGGTACAATGAAGAGATTTGAATAAAACCCCATCCCCTGTTCCGAAACTGGAACTGGCATAATTACTCCAGCCAACTCTAGATCTGAAACACAATTCAGAAATGCTTGAGCTTTCACTGGATTTACTGGGACACGGGAAAGAAAAAATCTCTTTGCAGGAGGTCTCATCTTGAAACCAATTCTGTACCCTTCTGAAACAATGTTCTGAATCCAAAGATTGTGAACAGAATTGATCCAAATTTATTTGAAAAAACGTAACCTGCCCCCTACCAGCTGAGCTGGAATGAGGGCCGCACCTTCATGTGGACTTAGAAGCAGGCTTTGCCTTTCTAGAAGGCTTGGATTTATTCCAGACTGGAGATGGTTTCCAAACTGAAACTGCTCCTGAGGATGAAGGATCAGGCTTTTGTTCTTTGTTGAAACGAAAGGAACGAAAACGATTATTAGCCCTGTTTTTACCCTTAGATTTTTTATCCTGTGGTAAAAAAGTTCCTTTCCCACCAGTAACAGTTGAGATAATGGAATCCAACTGAGAACCAAATAATTTGTTACCCTGGAAAGAAATGGAAAGTAGAGTTGATTTAGAAGCCATATCAGCATTCCAAGTCTTAAGCCATAAAGCTCTTCTAGCTAAAATAGCTAGAGACATAAACCTGACATCAACTCTGATAATATAAAAAATGGCATCACAGATAAAATTATTAGCATGCTGAAGAAGAATAATAATATTATGAGAATCATGATCCGTTACTTGTTGCGCTAAAGTTTCCAACCAAAAAGTTGAAGCTGCAGCAACATCAGCCAATGATATAGCAGGTCTAAGAAGATTACCTGAACACAGATAAGCTTTTCTTAGAAAGGATTCAATTTTCCTATCTAAAGGATCCTTAAACGAAGTACCATCTGACGTAGGAATAGTAGTACGTTTAGCAAGGGTAGAAATAGCCCCATCAACTCTAGGGATTTTGTCCCAAAATTCTAATCTGTCAGACGGCACAGGATATAATTGCTTAAAACGTTTAGAAGGAGTAAATGAATTACCCAATTTATCCCATTCTTTAGAAATTACTTCAGAAATAGCATTAGGAACAGGAAAAACTTCTGGAATAACCACAGGAGATTTAAATACCTTATCTAAACGTTTAGAATTAGTATCAAGAGGACCAGAATCCTCTATTTCTAAAGCAATTAGTACTTCTTTAAGTAAAGAACGAATAAATTCCATTTTAAATAAATATGAAGATTTATCAGCATCAATCTCTGAGACAGAATCCTCTGAACCAGAAGAGTCATCAGAATCAGAATGATGATGTTCATTTAAAAATTCATCTGTAGGGAGAGAAGTTTTAAAAGATTTTTTATGTTTTCTAGAAGGAGAAATAACAGACATAGCCTTCTTGATGGATTCAGAAACAAAATCTCTTATGGTATCAGGAACATTCTGCACCTTAGATGTTGAAGGAACTGCAACAGGCAATGGTACATTACTAAAGGAAATATTATCTGCATTAACAAGTTTGTCATGACAATTAATACAAACAACAGCCGGAGGAATAGCTACCAAAAGTTTACAGCAGATACACTTAGCTTTGGTAGTTCTAGCACTAGACAGCGATTTTCCTGAAGTATCTTCTGACTCAGATGCAACGTGAGACATCTTGCAATATGTAAGAGAAAAAACAACATATAAAGCAAAATTGATCAAATTCCTTAAATGACAGTTTCAGGAATGGGAAAAAATGCCATAGAACAAGCTTCTAGCAACCAGAAGCAATGAAAAAATGAGACTTAAATAATGTGGAGACAAAAGCGACGCCCATATTTTTTAGCGCCAAATAAGACGCCCACATTATTTGGCGCCTAAATGCTTTTGGCGCCAAAAATGACGCCACATCCGGAACGCCGACATTTTTGGCGCAAAAGAACGTCAAAAAATGACGCAACTTCCGGCGACACGTATGACGCCGGAAACGGAAAAGATTATTTTATTTTTTTTTTGCGCCAAAAAAGTCAGCGCCAAGAATGACGCAATAAAATGAAGCATTTTCAGCCCCCGCGAGCCTAACAGCCCACAGGGAAAAAAGAGTCAAATTTTTAAGGTAAGAAAAAATGTTTGATTCAAATGCATTATCCCAAATATGAAACTGACTGTCTGAAAATAAGGAATGTTGAACATTCTGAGTCAAGGCAAATAAATGTTTGAATACATATATTTAGAACTTTATAAACAAAGTGCCCAACCATAGCTTAGAGTGTCACAGAAAATAAGATTTACTTACCCCAGGACACTCATCTACATGTTTGTTGAAAGCCAAACCAGTACTGAAACGAAAATCAGCAGAGGTAATGGTATATAAATAAGAGTATATCGTCGATCTGAAAAGGGAGGTAAGAGATGAATCTCTACGACCGATAACAGAGAACCTATGAAATAGACCCCGTAGAAGGAGATCACTGCATTCAAATAGGCAATACTCTCCTCACATCCCTCTGACATTCACTGCACGCTGAGAGGAAAACCGGGCTCCAACTTGCTGCGGAGCGCATATCAACGTAGAATCTAGCACAAACTTACTTCACCACCTCCATAGGAGGCAAAGTTTGAAAAACTGAATTGTGGGTGTGGTGAGGGGTGTATTTGTAGGCATTTTGAGGTTTGGGAAACTTTGCCCCTCCTGGTAGGAATGTATATCCCATACGTCACTAGCTCATGGACTCTTGCTAATTACATGAAAGAAAGTGGGGTTTAACATAGGGGCAATTAGCACTGAGGGTTGTGGTTTTTTAGGGGTTAATAGAGCTCAGTGATTTTTGTGTTGTGGTTATGATGGTTTAAGGGTTAATAGCGGGTTAAGGGTATAGCATAGAGGGGATGTGACGGTTTAGAGGTTTAATTCATTAGAGGGGAGGTTGTGCATTTTAGTGTTTATTACAGTGAGGTTAAGTAGGTCTGTTATTAGTTGCGGTTACAGTTTACCCCAGCTTTCTAGCTTTTAAAAGCAATCTTAAGACAACTTGTAATACCAAGGTAAGTGTGGATAGTTCTTCACAATATTATTATAGTATTTAATGCATTTAAAAAGAAATGGGGATTTGTGTGCAATTTATCCAATAATACATATACACAGTCAGTATAGACCAACAGTTCCTCATCCAGCCAAATACCCCATTCGGCAATACAAATATCAGAGCAAATTGACAGTATATATATAATATCCCCTTTTAGTAGACTCATGCTTATTGATGTGGTAGCAGGACCTCAGCTACTCCTGCTGCACCTGCTCTGACACTGCTCTTTAAGGTGCTTCCCAGCATCATTTTTAAACGTTACGAATAAAAGTTTGGATGTTTTAAACTGGACTAAATATCAGGAAGCAAAATCAGAGAGAGAAGCCTTTTTAAATCAACAGATGTTTCAAAACGACATTAACAATAATGCTAGATTTTATAGGTTTTCCCCGAAAACAGCTAAATTATTAGCAAATTCAGTAAAAAGTAAGAGGAAAAATAATTTTATTGGGGCTATTAAGGTTGATGGGAAAAGATATACCTCTCCAAAAGATATTCTAGCGCAGTTTCATACTTTTTATAACTCATTATACTCTGGGGACAACATTGATTTGGAGGCAAAAGCTAATTTCTGGAATAATTACTCCCAAAATCAAATTATTAATTACTCCAAAGAAAAATTATTACTCCCAAGATCAGTAGGAATTATCTGGATTTATTAAATAAGGGAATAATGAAAGAGGAAATTATACAAGCTATAAAGACTTCACCAAATGGTAAAGCTCCGGGACCTGATTTAATTCCAATTGAGTTTTATAAGATTCTACAAGAGGAGGCGAGTCACGTTTTGGTTAGTTTGTATAATAACTATTTTGTTATCAATACTCAACCCTCAAGAGTCCACGGAAGAGTCCACGGTTGGCAAGAGGCCATCCGGACAAGATCCGCATACCAAAACCTGTGAGGCCATGCCGGAGCTACCAGCAGAACAAACGAGCATTCCTTCAGAATCTTGGAGATTACTCTTGGAAGAAGAACTAGAGGCGGAAAGATATAGGCAGGATGATACTTCCAAGGAAGTGATAATGCATCCACTGCCTCCGCCTGAGGATCCCGGGATCTGGACAGATACCTGGGAAGTTTCTTGTTTAGATGAGACGCCATCAGATCTATTTCTGGAAGTTCCCACATTTGAACAATCTGAAGAAATACCTCTGGGTGAAGAGACCATTCGCCCGGATGCAACGTTTGGCGACTGAGATAATCCGCTTCCCAATTGTCTATACCTGGGATATGAACCGCAGAGATTAGACAGGAGCTGGATTCCGCCCAAACCAGAATTCGAGATACTTCTTTCATAGCCAGAGGACTGTGAGTCCCTCCTTGATGATTGATGTATGCCACAGTTGTGACATTGTCTGTCTGAAAACAAATGAACGATTCTCTCTTCAGAAGAGGCCAAAACTGAAGAGCTCTGAAAATTGCACGGAGTTCCAAAATATTGATCGGTAATCTCACCTCCTGAGATTCCCAAACTCCTTGTGCTATCAGAGATCCCCACACTGCTCCCCAACCTGTGAGACTTGCATCTGTTGAAATTACAGTCCAGGTCGGAAGCACAAAAGAAGCCCCCTGAATTAAACGATGGTGATCTGTCCACCACGTTAGAGAGTGTCGTACAATCGGTTTTAAAGATATTAATTGAGATATCTTTGTGTAATCCTTGCACCATTGATTCAGCATACAGAGCTGAAGAGGTTGCATGTGAAAACGAGCAAAGGGGATCGCGTCCGATGCAGCAGTCATAAGACCTAGAATTTCCATGCATAAGGCTACCGAAGGGAATGATTGTGACTGAAGATTTCGACAAGCTGAAATCAATTTTAGACGTCTCTTGTCTGTCAAAGACAGAGTCATGGACACTGAATCTATCTGGAAACCCAGAAAGGTTACCCTTGTCTGAGGAATCAATGAACTTTTTGGTAAATTGATCCTCCAACCATGATTTTGAAGAAACAACACAAGTCGATTCGTATGAGATTCTGCTAAATGTAAAGACTGAGCAAGTACCAAGATATCGTCCAAATAAGGAAATACCACAATACCCTGTTCTCTGATTACAGACAGAAGGGCACCGAGAACCTTTGTAAAAATTCTTGGAGCTGTAGCTAGGCCAAACGGCAGAGCCACAAACTGGTAATGCTTGTCCAGAAAAGAGAATCTCAGGAACTGATAATGATCTGGATGAATCGGAATATGCAGATATGCATCCTGTAAATCTATTGTGGACATATAATGCCCTTGCTGAACAAAAGGCAAGATAGTCCTTACAGTTACCATTTTGAACGTTGGTATCCTTACATAACGATTCAATATTTTTAGATCCAGAACTGGTCTGAAGGAATTCTTTGGTACAATGAAGAGATTTGAATAAAACCCCATCCCCTGTTCCGAAACTGGAACTGGCATAATTACTCTCTAGATCTGAAACACAATTCAGAAATGCTTGAGCTTTCACTGGATTTACTGGGACACGGGAAAGAAAAAATCTCTTTGCAGGAGGTCTCATCTTGAAACCAATTCTGTACCCTTCTGAAACAATGTTCTGAATCCAAAGATTGTGAACAGAATTGATCCAAATTTATTTGAAAAAATGTAACCTGCCCCCTACCAGCTGAGCTGGAATGAGGGCCGCACCTTCATGTGGACTTAGAAGCAGGCTTTGCCTTTCTAGAAGGCTTGGATTTATTCCAGACTGGAGATGGTTTCCAAACTGAAACTGCTCCTGAGGATGAAGGATCAGGCTTTTGTTCTTTGTTGAAACGAAAGGAACGAAAACGATTATTAGCCCTGTTTTTACCCTTAGATTTTTTATCCTGTGGTAAAAAAGTTCCTTTCCCACCAGTAACAGTTGAGATAATAGAATCCAACTGAGAACCAAATAATTTGTTACCCTGGAAAGAAATGGAAAGTAGAGTTGATTTAGAAGCCATATCAGCATTCCAAGTCTTAAGCCATAAAGCTCTTCTAGCTAAAATAGCTAGAGACATAAACCTGACATCAACTCTGATAATATCAAAAATGGCATCACAGATAAAATTATTAGCATGCTGAAGAAGAATAATAATATTATGAGAATCATGATCCGTTACTTGTTGCGCTAAAGTTTCCAACCAAAAAGTTGAAGCTGCAGCAACATCAGCCAATGATATAGCAGGTCTAAGATTACCTGAACACAGATAAGCTTTTCTTAGAAAGGATTCAATTTTCCTATCTAAAGGATCCTTAAACGAAGTACCATCTGACGTAGGAATAGTAGTACGTTTAGCAAGGGTAGAAATAGCCCCATCAACTCTAGGGATTTTGTCCCAAAATTCTAATCTGTCAGACGGCACAGGATATAATTGCTTAAAACGTTTAGAAGGAGTAAATGAATTACCCAATTTATCCCATTCTTTAGAAATTACTTCAGAAATAGCATTAGGAACAGGAAAAACTTCTGGAATAACCACAGGAGATTTAAATACCTTATCTAAACGTTTAGAATTAGTATCAAGAGGACCAGAATCCTCTATTTCTAAAGCAATTAGTACTTCTTTAAGTAAAGAACGAATAAATTCCATTTTAAATAAATATGAAGATTTATCAGCATCAATCTCTGAGACAGAATCCTCTGAACCAGAAGAGTCATCAGAATCAGAATGATGATGTTCATTTAAAAATTCATCTGTAGGGAGAGAAGTTTTAAAAGATTTTTTATGTTTTCTAGAAGGAGAAATAACAGACATAGCCTTCTTGATGGATTCAGAAACAAAATCTCTTATGTTATCAGGAACATTCTGCACCTTAGATGTTGAAGGAACTGCAACAGGCAATGGTACATTACTAAAGGAAATATTATCTGCATTAACAAGTTTGTCATGACAATTAATACAAACAACAGCCGGAGGAATAGCTACCAAAAGTTTACAGCAGATACACTTAGCTTTGGTAGTTCCAGCACTAGACAGCGATTTTCCTGAAGTATCTTCTGACTCAGATGCAACGTGAGACATCTTGCAATATGTAAGAGAAAAAACAACATATAAAGCAAAATTGATCAAATTCCTTAAATGACAGTTTCAGGAATGGGAAAAAATGCCATAGAACAAGCTTCTAGCAACCAGAAGCAATGAAAAAAACATAATTTATGCTTACCTGATAAATTCCTTTCTTCTGTAGTGTGATCAGTCCACGGGTCATCATTACTTCTGGGATATTACTCCTCCCCAACAGGAAGTGCAAGAGGATTCACCCAGCAGAGCTGCATATAGCTCCTCCCCTCTACGTCACTCCCAGTCATTCGACCAAGGACCAACGAGAAAGGAAAAGCCAAGGGTGAAGTGTTGACTGGAGTATAAATTAAAAAATATTTACCTGCCTTAAAAACAGGGCGGGCCGTGGACTGATCACACTACAGAAGAAAGGAATTTATCAGGTAAGCATAAATTATGTTTTCTTCTGTTAAGTGTGATCAGTCCACGGGTCATCATTACTTCTGGGATACCAATACCAAAGCAAAAGTACACGGATGATGGGAGGGATAGGCAGGCTCTTTATACAGAAGGAACCACTGCCTGAAGAACCTTTCTCCCAAAAATAGCCTCCGATGAAGCAAAAGTGTCAAATTTGTAAAATTTGGAAAAAGTATGAAGCGAAGACCAAGTTGCAGCCTTGCAAATCTGTTCAACAGAGGCCTCATTCTTGAAGGCCCAAGTGGAAGCCACAGCTCTAGTAGAATGAGCTGTAATTCTTTCAGGAGGCTGCTGTCCAGCAGTCTCATAAGCTAAACGAATTATGCTACGAAGCCAAAAAGAAAGAGAGGTAGCGGAAGCTTTTTGACCTCTCCTCTGCCCAGAGTAAATGACAAACAGAGAAGACGTTTGTCGAAATTCCTTAGTTGCCTGTAAGTAAAATTTTAGAGCACGGACTACATCCAGGTTGTGCAGTAGACGTTCCTTCTTTGAAGAAGGATTTGGGCATAAAGAAGGAACAACAATCTCTTGATTGATATTCCTGTTAGTAACTACCTTAGGTAAGAACCCAGGTTTAGTACGCAGGACTACCTTATCCGAATGAAAAATCAAATAAGGAGAATCACAATGTAAGGCTGATAATTCAGAGACTCTTCGAGCCGAGGAAATAGCCATTAAAAATAGAACTTTCCAAGATAACAACTTTATATCAATGGAATGAAGGGGTTCAAACGGAACGCCCTGTAAAACATTAAGAACAAGGTTTAAACTCCATGGTGGAGCAACAGTTTTAAACACAGGCTTAATTCTGGCCAAAGCCTGACAAAAAGCCTGGACGTCAGGAACTTCTGACAGACGTTTGTGTAACAGAATGGACACAGCTGAGATCTGTCCCTTTAATGAAATAGCAGATAAACCCTTTTCTAAACCTTCTTGTAGAAAAGACAATATCCTAGGAATCCTAACCTTACTCCAAGAGTAACCTTTGGATTCACACCAATATAGGTATTTACGCCATATCTTATGGTAAATCTTTCTGGTAACAGGTTTCCTAGCCTGTATTAAGGTATCAATAACTGACTCAGAAAATCCACGTCTTGATAAAATCAAGCGTTCAATTTCCAAGCAGTCAGCTTCAGAGAAGTTAGATTTTGATGTTTGAAGGGACCCTGTATCAGAAGGTCCTGTTTCAGAGGTAGAGACCAAGGTGGACAGGATGACATGTCCACCAGGTCTGCATACCAAGTCCTGCGTGGCCACGCAGGTGCTATTAGAATCACTGATGCTCTCTCTTGTTTGATTCTGGCAATCAATCGAGGAAGCAACGGGAAGGGTGGAAACACGTAAGCCATCCTGAAGTCCCAAGGTGCTGTCAGAGCATCTATCAGGACTGCTCCTGGATCCCTGGATCTGGACCCGTAACGAGGAAGCTTGGCGTTCTGTCGAGACGCCATGAGATCTATCTCTGGTTTGCCCCAACGTCGAAGTATTTGGGCAAAGACCTCCGGATGAAGTTCCCACTCCCCCGGATGAAAAGTCTGACGACTTAAGAAATCCGCCTCCCAGTTCTCCACTCCCGGGATGTGGATTGCTGACAGGTGGCAAGAGTGAGACTCTGCCCAGCAAATTATCTTTGATACTTCCATCATAGCTAGGGAGCTTCTTGTCCCTCCCTGATGGTTGATGTAAGCTACAGTCGTGATGTTGTCCGACTGAAACCTGATGAACCCCCGAGTTGTCAACTGGGGCCAAGCCAGGAGGGCATTGAGAACTGCTCTCAATTCCAGAATGTTTATTGGCAGGAGACTCTCCTCCTGACTCCATTGTCCCTGAGCCTTCAGAGAATTCCAGACGGCACCCCAACCTAGAAGGCTGGCGTCTGTTGTTACAATTGTCCAGTCTGGTCTGCTGAATGGCATCCCCCTGGACAGATGTGGCCGAGAAAGCCACCATAGAAGAGAATTTCTGGTCTCTTGATCCAGATTCAGAGAAGGGGATAAGTCTGAGTAATCCCCATTCCACTGACTTAGCATGCACAGTTGCAGTGGTCTGAGGTGTAAGCGTGCAAAGGGTACTATGTCCATTGCCGCTACCATTAAGCCGATTACCTCCATGCAATGAGCCACTGACGGGTGTTGAATGGAATGAAGGGTGCGGCAAGCACTTTGAAGTCTTGTTAGCCTGTCCTCTGTCAGGTAAATCTTCATTTCTACAGAATCTATAAGAGTCCCCAGGAAGGGAACTCTTGTGAGTGGAACGAGTGAACTTTTCTTTTCGTTCACCTTCCATCCATGTGACCTTAGAAATGCCAGCACTAACTCTGTATGAGACTTGGCAGTTTGAAAGCTTGAAGCTTGTATCAGAATGTCGTCTAGGTATGGAGCTACCGAGATTCCCCGCGGTCTTAGTACCGCCAGAAGAGCACCCAGAACCTTTGTGAAGATTCTTGGAGCTGTAGCCAATCCGAATGGAAGAGCCACAAACTGGTAATGCCTGTCTAGGAAGGCAAACCTTAGGTACCGATAATGATCTTTGTGAATCGGTATGTGAAGGTAAGCATCTTTTAAATCTACAGTGGTCATGTATTGACCCTCTTGGATCATAGGTAAAATTGTCCGAATAGTCTCCATCTTGAACGATGGAACTCTTAGGAATTTTTTTAGGATCTTTAAGTCCAGGATTGGTCTGAAAGTTCCCTCTTTTTTGGGAACCACAAACAGATTTGAGTAAAACCCCTGTCCCTGTTCCGATCGTGGAACTGGATGGATTACTCCCATTAACAAGAGCTCTTGTACGCAGCGTAGAAACGCCTCTTTCTTTGTCTGGATTGTTGACAATCTTGACAGATGAAATCTCTCTCTTGGAGGAGAGTATTTGAAGTCCAGAAGGTATCCCTGAGATATTATCTCTAGCGCCCAGGGATCCTGAACATCTCTTGCCCAAGCCTGGGCGAAGAGAGAAAGTCTGCCCCCCACTAGATCCGATCCCGGATCGGGGGCCCTCAATTCATGCTGTTTTAGGGGCAGCAGCAGGTTTCCTAGTCTGCTTGCCCTTGTTCCAGGACTGGTTAGGTTTCCAGCCTTGTCTGTAGCGAGCAACAGCTCCTTCCTGTTTTGGTGCAGAGGAAGTTGATGCTGCTCCTGCTTTGAAATTACGAAAGGAACGAAAATTAGACTGTCTAGTCTTGGCTTTGGCTTTGTCCTGAGGCAGGGCATGGCCTTTACCTCCTGTAATGTCAGCGATAATCTCTTTCAACCCGGGCCCGAATAAGGTCTGCCCTTTGAAAGGTATATTAAGCAATTTAGACTTAGAAGTAACATCAGCTGACCAGGATTTTAGCCACAGCGCCCTGCGTGCCTGAATGGCGAATCCTGAATTCTTCGCCGTAAGTTTAGTAAGATGTACTACGGCCTCCGAAATGAATGAATTAGCTAGTTTAAGGACTCTAAGCCTGTCCGTAATGTCGTCCAGAGTAGCTGAACCAATGTTCTCTTCCAGAGACTCAATCCAGAATGCCGCTGCAGCCGTGATCGGCGCAATGCATGCAAGGGGTTGCAATATAAAACCTTGTTGAACAAACATTTTCTTAAGGTAACCCTCTAACTTTTTATCCATTGGATCTGAAAAAGCACAGCTATCCTCCACCGGGATAGTGGTACGCTTAGCTAAGGTAGAAACTGCTCCCTCCACCTTAGGGACCGTTTGCCATAAGTCCCTTGTGGTGGCGTCTATTGGAAACATTTTTCTAAATATCGGAGGGGGTGAGAACGGCACACCGGGTCTATCCCACTCCTTAGTAACAATTTCAGTAAGTCTCTTAGGTATAGGAAAAACCTCAGTACTCGTCGGTACCGCAAAATATTTATCCAACCTACACATTTTCTCTGGTATTGCAACTGTGTTACAATCATTCAGAGCCGCTAACACCTCCCCTAGTAATACACGGAGGTTTTCCAGTTTAAATTTAAAATTTGAAATATCTGAATCCAGTCTGTTTGGATCAGAACCGTCACCCACAGAATGAAGTTCTCCGTCCTCATGTTCTGCCACCTGTGACGCAGTGTCTGACATGGCCCTAATATTATCAGCGCACTCTGTTCTCACCCCAGAGTGATCACGCTTACCTCTTAGTTCTGGTAATTTAGCCAAAACCTCAGTCATAACAGTAGCCATATCCTGTAATGTGATTTGTAATGGCCGCCCAGATGTACTCGGCGCTACAATATCACGCACCTCCCTCTGAGCGGGAGATGTAGGTACTGACACGTGAGGCGAGTTAGTCGGCATAACTCTCCCCTCGTTGTTTGGTGAAATTTGTTCAATTTGTACAGATTGACTTTTATTTAAAGTAGCATCAATACAGTTAGTACATAAATTTCTATTGGGCTCCACTTTGGCATTGCAACAAATGACACAGGTATCATCCTCTGAATCAGACATGTTTAACACACTAGCAAATAAACTTGCAACTTGGAAATACAATTCAATTAGAATAATATTAAAATGTACTGTGCCTTTAAGAAGCACAGAAGATCTATGACAGTTGAAAATTAATAAATTGAAACAGTTATAGCCTCAATCCTTGTAAACAACACAACTTTAGCAAAGGTTTAATCCCATTAGCAAAGATAACAAATTCTGAAAGCAGGAAACAAATTACAGAATAAACGTTTTTTATCTCAGTCAAACTATAATTCTCACAGCTCTGCTGAGAGAAATTACCTCCCTCAAAATAAGTTTTGAAGACCCCTGAGCTCTGTAGAGATGAACCGGATCATGCAGGGAATACAATGAGTTGCTGACTGAAATATTTGATGCATAGAAAAAGCGCCAAAAAACGGCCCCTCCCCCTCACACACAGCAGTGAGGGAGAACAGAAACTGTCAGAAAAACAGATTAAGCAACTGCCAAGTGGAAAAATAGTGCCCAAACATTTATTCACACAGTACCTCAGCAAATGAAAACGATTTTACATTCCAGCAAAAACGTTAAACATAATCTCTAGTTATTAAACAGCTTTATGTATTTCTTACAGTGTAATTCTAGTGAAGTACCATTCCCCAGAATACTGAAGTGTAAAGTATACATACATGACATTATATCGGTATGGCAGGATTTTCTCATCAATTCCATTGTCAGAAAATAAAAACTGCTACATACCTCTATGCAGATTCATCTGCCCGCTGTCCCCTGATCTGAAATTTACCTCACTCCTCAGATGGCCGAGAACAGCAATATGATCTTAACTACTCCGGCTAAAATCATAGCAAAACTCTGGTAGATTCTTCTTCAAACTCTGCCAGAGAGGTAATAACACACTCCGGTGCTATTTTAAAATAACAAACTTTTGATTGAAGATATAAAACTAAGTATAATCACCATAGTCCTCTCACACATCCTATCTAGTCGTTGGGTGCAAGAGAATGACTGGGAGTGACGTAGAGGGGAGGAGCTATATGCAGCTCTGCTGGGTGAATCCTCTTGCACTTCCTGTTGGGGAGGAGTAATATCCCAGAAGTAATGATGACCCGTGGACTGATCACACTTAACAGAAGAAATGAGACTTAAATAATGTGGAGACAAAAGCGACGCCCATATTTTTTAGCGCCAAATAAGACGCCCACATTATTTGGCGCCTAAATGCTTTTGGCGCCAAAAATGACACCACATCCGGAACGCCAACATTTTTGGCGCAAAAGAACGTCAAAAAATGACGCAACTTCCGGCGACACGTATGACGCCGGAAACGGAAAAGATTATTATTTTTTATTTTTTTGCGCCAAAAAAGTCCGCGCCAAGAATAACGCAATAAAATGAAGCATTTTCAGCCCCCGCGAGCCTAACAGCCCACAGGGAAAAAAGAGTCAAATTTTTAAGGTAAGAAAAAATGTTTGATTCAAATGCATTATCCCAAATATGAAACTGACTGTCTGAAAATAAGGAATGTTGAACATTCTGAGTCAAGGCAAATAAATGTTTGAATACATATATTTAGAACTTTATAAACAAAGTGCCCAACCATAGCTTAGAGTGTCACAGAAAATAAGATTTACTTACCCCAGGACACTCATCTACATGTTTGTAGAAAGCCAAACCAGTACTGAAACGAGAATCAGCAGAGGTAATGGTATATAAATAAGAGTATATCGTCGATCTGAAAAGGGAGGTAAGAGATGAATCTCTACGACCGATAACAGAGAACCTATGAAATAGACCCCGTAGAAGGAGATCACTGCATTCAAATAGGCAATACTCTCCTCACATCCCTCTGACATTCACTGCACGCTGAGAGGAAAACCGGGCTCCAACTTGCTGCGGAGCGCATATCAACGTAGAATCTAGCACAAACTTACTTCACCACCTCCATAGGAGGCAAAGTTTGTAAAACTGAATTGTGGGTGTGGTGAGGGGTGTATTTGTAGGCATTTTGAGGTTTGGGAAACTTTGCCCCTCCTGGTAGGAATGTATATCCCATACGTCACTAGCTCATGGACTCTTGCTAATTACATGAAAGAAAGTGGGGTTTAAACATAGGGGCAATTAGCACTGAGGGTTGTGGTTTTTTAGTGGTTAATAGAGCTCAGTGATTTTTGTGTTGTGGTTATGATGGTTTAAGGGTTAATAGCGGGTTAAGGGTATAGGATAGAGGGGATGTGACGGTTTAGAGGTTTAATTCATTAGAGGGGAGGTTGTGCATTTTAGTGTTTATTACGGTGAGGTTAAGTAGGTCTGTTATTAGTTGCGGTTACAGTTTACCCCAGCTTTCTAGCTTTTAAAAGCAATCTTAAGACAACTTGTAATACCAAGGTAAGTGTGGATAGTTCTTCACAATATTATTATAGTATTTAATGCATTTAAAAAGAAATGGGGATTTGTGTGCAATTTATCCAATAATACATATACACAGTCAGTATAGACCAACAGTTCCTCATCCAGCCAAATACCCCATTCGGCAATACAAATATCAGAGCAAATTGACAGTATATATATAATATCCCCTTTTAGTAGACTCATGCTTATTGATGTGGTAGCAGGACCTCAGCTACTCCTGCTGCACCTGCTCTGACACTGCTCTTTAAGGTGCTTCCCAGCATCATTTTTAAACGTTACGAATAAAAGTTTGGATGTTTTAAACTGGACTAAATATCAGGAAGCAAAATCAGAGAGAGAAGCCTTTTTAAATCAACAGATGTTTCAAAACGACATTAACAATAATGCTAGATTTAATAGGTTTTCCCCGAAAACAGCTAAATTATTAGCAAATTCAGTAAAAAGTAAGAGGAAAAATAATTTTATTGGGGCTATTAAGGTTGATGGGAAAAGATATACCTCTCCAAAAGATATTCTAGCGCAGTTTCATACTTTTTATAACTCATTATACTCTGGGGACAACATTGATTTGGAGGCAAAAGCTAATTTCTGGAATAATTACTCCCAAAATCAAATTATTAATTACTCCAAAGAAAAATTATTACTCCCAAGATCAGTAGGAATTATCTGGATTTATTAAATAAGGGAATAATGAAAGAGGAAATTATACAAGCTATAAAGACTTCACCAAATGGTAAAGCTCCGGGACCTGATTTAATTCCAATTGAGTTTTATAAGATTCTACAAGAGGAGGCGAGTCACGTTTTGGTTAGTTTGTATAATAACTATTTTGTTATCAATACTCAACCCTCAAGATATTTTGCAGAAGATAACATCACATTAATCTATAAAAAAAGATAAAGATGTAGAATCTATGGATGCCTATCGTCCAATCTCCCTACTTAATGTAGATTACAAAATAATAGCTAGTATCTTGGCTGATAGACTCAAGGGAATTTTAGGGGAAATAATACACACAGATCATACTGGATTCATGCCAGGTAGAACTTTACAGAAAAACATCAGAACAGCCACGTTCCTAATTGAACAGATGTTTTCAGATCATAGAGATAAGAGGTATAAACATATAGATTTTGCCTTATTGACGGTTGATGCCGAAAAAGTATTTGACTGTATTTCTTGGAACCATCTTTTTAGGGCATTGAACAGTTTTGGGATATCAGGAAATTTTGCCAATTATATTAAACTAATATATCAAAACCCATTTTCATATATAAATATGAACGGTATAACTTCACCTAGTCTTAGACTTCAGAAAGGAACTAGACAGGGCTGTCCGCTGTCACCACTCCTGTTTAATATTTCTTTGGAACCACTGGCAATTCTTTGTAGAGATAGACTAGAAGGGATTATGTTGGGAAATAAGACAATTACTTTGTCTATGTATGCGGATGATATCCTTTTCGGGTTATAAAATAAATCTGAACAAGTCAGAAATCTTATGGATCATTAAAAAAAAAAGAATAGTCTACTTTAAAATCCCTTTAAACAAGTTTCTGTTAAAATTCGATACCTTGGAATAGTCCTCTCCAAAAACCCGACTGATTGGTATAATTTAAACTACCCCCAATATGGCAGAAATGTATAGGCTCTCTAAAAAATTGGGCTAAATTACCCCTATCTCTATTGGCAAAAGTAACTCTTACTAAAATGATGCTTTTTCCTAAAATTCTTTTTCTCATACAGAATATTCCGGCATTTATTCCGGTCAAAGACATACATAATTTTAATACTTACTGTTTACAATTTTTATAGGGAAAAGGGAAACCTCGGATAGCACTTAAAAACCTGACACACTTGAGAGCAGATGGAGGGTTCGCCCTTCCCAACTTGAAAGAACCAGCTTTCAATATACAGTTCATAATGTTACACAAGCATGGAAGAAAATTTGTCAAATCCTACATTTAGAGTTTCGAATTTCCAAATATTTACCAATTAGGGGAAATCCACAATTTATAAGTGGTATAGAAACATCTGCCTTCCATGACTGGAATAAAAAAGGATTAATCAAAATTGTTCAATTAATAGACCAACAAACCAAAACGGTTAAGACTTTTGACTCCTTAGTTAAAGAATACAATTTAAAAAGAACACATTTTTTTGCATATTTACAAGTGCGCCATTTTATAGATACTAACAAATTGACAGACTTTAACGCAAGTTATCCGGGGCCTTTAGATTCAAGTATTAATATTTATCAAGCTGGGCATTATTCAATTTCTTGTTTATATAAAAGCATAATATCCTCAGAAGCCCAGGGAAAAATATCAGACTTATATACTAAGTGATGTAATCCAGATGGAAGAGACAGGAAATAGCGAAGTGCTCAAGATGTAGTATTCCCGAAGCTGATTTGATTCCTGCGTTTTATTCCTGCCCAAAGATTCAACAGTTTTGGTGCAAAGTTGAGTTTTGGCTCAATAAGTTTCTACCTTTCAAAGTTAAACTTAGTATAGAACAAATTATTTTTTTGGTTATAGAGAAAGAGACCATAAATAAACAGCTAATTAATACAGCTATATTGGTGGCAAGACAGATGATTCTATGTAATTGTTAGGATGTAAACTCACCTAGTATTGCAGCTTTCATTAGGAATATGTTACTGTAACTAATAATAGACAGTAAAGATCCAATGATTTGTAGCGATAATCATCTTAATTTATTTTTGGCAAAATGGGAAATGGTTATAATGTCATTATCAGATAACTTACAAAGTCAGATTCTGTCACACTTACAGGATTCTATTTTATTCCAGCAATTAGTATTGTCAGATAGATATAGACATCTGGGAAGGATGGTCAATTTTAGAAGTACGAGCTAGTCATCGACTACTTAATGATGATGAGGGTGGGTGGGTTAAGGTGGGGAGAGGAGGTTGTTTTTGTTTTTTTTTCTCCCCTCTTTTTCTCTCTTTGTTTTTGTTTTAGTTTTTGTATCGTCTTTGTTATATGTTAATTGTGTTTATTTTGTTTTAATCAGCTATGCCTAGTTGAGAATTTTATCTGACTATATCGCTTTTTCTGGCAACAGCATAGATTTATGTTTTGAATTCTTTTTAATGCTCTACAACAAGACTCAGAAATCAGGATTTTCCTTTAAATGTCTCCATGACATATTGATATACAATCAGTCAATTGATGACCGTCCATTTTTCCCTTTTGTTGGATATGTATAGTACAATGTTTATAGTGGAGTGTCACTTTGTACTTATAGCCCTGCGAGGCGCTGTATTTCATGTTTATTTCTGACCATTATTGGGTTGTTTTTGTTATTTTGATGGAGATATATACGTATATAAATAAAAAATAAATACATTAAAAAAAACAAAACAAAAAACCAAACTTACATTTTGGAGTGGATCGACTTCTTTTTGCTGCACTTAATGCATTCATGTTACCAAATGCACAAAAAGTCTATTTGGTTAAATTTTTTAACAAAGGTCAATATCAAATGGAGCAATATTTATTTGCACAAAATAACGTGCTGCATGCCGGCTTGTAATCTAGCCCTAAAGAAATTCTGGATTTAATGATGTATTCAATTTAAAGATTAACCCAAAAATAATACACAGACATAGTTTTAAAGTAAATTTAGTTATTTAAATATTGCAGAAATAAGTGTAAAGTTTAAAAGTCCATAAAGCGATGAAAGGCCATTGTGATGTAATTTAGGCTTTCCTAGATTTAAAAGCCTGTGCTCCTTAATTTATCTCTTAAGGCAGTTAGGGGTAGATATAGATGGGCTGCTAAAGAAACAATCTCTTAGGTTTTAGTGCCCTTTAACCCCCTGGATACACATGATAACTCAACATTCACATCCATTCGCAAGTGATGATGACAACCACATGTCATCATGGGGTCACCCTTTTCTTCTGGCTCCTGGGGACCCCTCACAATAATTACACCAAACAGAGGTCCTCCATCTAGGCACAAAAAACCTCAATGGCAATATACAACACAGTGTAGCAAGGAAAGTATTAATAGGATACAACGTCAACATCATCAATTTATTGTAACATCAATCAGTTGTCCACAAAATTGCTATAAATGTAAAATTGTTCAAAACACCATTTTCTTTTCAAGAGCAGTTAAAAAAAATTCAATCAAGGCCACTTCTCACACCAATACATTCCTATTATGAATGTTCCAGGAATGTTCATGTCTACTTGGGGAAGCCAATCTGATATGTGCAGAATGGGAAGAGAAAGGAGTGGTCAGCAGCTCTAGTATGAGTAAATGTTTCTTTGAATCTTGCAGGTAAAAGATTAATTTATAGGTAACTAAAATCTTCAACGCACGCACTAAACATCCTGACGTTTTAGCTGTCACATGCATTTTTATGCCATGGTCGTGTCCTATTGTGTTATTCTTTCCCTCCAGTGGTGCATTCTGTGTGATTTATGAAGCCATTTGTTTTTCTCAGCTCCAATCAGCAAATACACTAGGCACACATTGCTACATTTTCTACTTTTGTACCTACCTTTTGAGTAGTTCTCAAGATTTTGTTACAGGAAAGTTTGATGGCACTCTTTCAGATCTCATAGGGTTTCTTAATAACTGGTGCTTATTTTTTCATAGCAATCCTCAGATGTTCTCCTCCCGACAAGCAAAGATAACTTTTTTAATATCCCTAATGAAAGACAAAGCACTTAATTGTGTAACACCCTTGACAAGAATTCTATCTTGCAGGAGTCTGAGGCTATTGGTACTGTGTTTTTATATTGCCAGGAAGATTTGCCACAGCAGAAGCTTTCCTTCTGGATCTCAGACAAGGGAACCAATCAGCTGCGCCTTGGCTGCTGAGGCAGACTGGAATCAGGACGCGCTGAGAACTGCCTTTTGTAAGTATCTGTTTCACTGAATCAGAGATAAACTCACATACAGAGACCCTAGAACCCCTCAAGAAAGGCAGCATGACAAAGAGCAATTTAGACCTACAGTTCACATAGCACCTAAGTTTGTTCACCCTAGTG
Source organism: Bombina bombina (assembly GCF_027579735.1). Classification (NCBI taxonomy): domain Eukaryota; kingdom Metazoa; phylum Chordata; class Amphibia; order Anura; family Bombinatoridae; genus Bombina; species Bombina bombina. Next base: position 43,585,939 of record NC_069505.1, on the reverse strand, counting down.
ATACTGTAAGCACTGGTGCTACTACTGAAGACTGCATAGAGCTTGGTGACATATCTCTGCACAAGGCAGAACGCCAGAGATGGCCTGTGTCTATAATTTAGACAGCAGGGCCATCTATTAGCCATGACAGGGCATTAGAGCCTTGATAAACATTGGTAACATTTCAACACCTCCTACTACTAAATCATTCCTGATCTGTTGTCTACAATTGGAAGAAGTCTGTATGAACAGTCAAACAATGGTTGATTCAGGGACTGAAGGCTTGTTTATGGACTATTCCTTTGCCTTAAAACAGAAGATACAAAAAAAAACTTCCACTTTGGAATTGCACTTTCAGCGGTCACAGAGCTTATGGCCTGGAGTGACACTGTTCTGAAACTTTGCTCACCCATTCAACTATGTCTAAAATAATTTTCAGCACCTCTGTGATACCTTTAGGGCTAAGGACCTTCAGGAACTTCACTGATGTATTGTCTAAAAAAAATTAAATTATGCTTACCTGATCATTTTCTTTTCTTCAGATGGAAAGAGTCCACAGCTGCATTAATTACTTTTGGGAATTTAGAACCTGGCCATCAGGAGGAGGCAAAGACACCCCAGCCAAAGGCTTAAACAGTCCTCCCACTTCCCTCATCCCCCAGTCATTCTGCCAGGCAATGTTTCAAGATATATTTAAGAAGTTGTCAGGGTTTGCATTACTACAAAATATGCAGCCAAGAATTAGGTTTCTTTGGACTATAAGTCATACACCAAGTTATTTTCAGTGACAAAATTTTGTATATCCTTCTGTTACTAGTCATGAAGATAGAATCCTTCAGATTGCTAAGTATCCACTAACCAGCGGATAACGTTGCAGGCTATCTAAGAGCCGCCAGTCCTTCCCACAGGAGAAAGGAGAAACCTCAAAAAGGCTTACTGTACCTCAAATGCTCCGAGGATGAAATAGCAGAGCAACAGATCTCAGATCCTGCTCCAACACCAGACCAGCCCAAGCAACAGACATGTCTGATAGACAGCGGGACAGAAGACCCCAACCACAAGACCCCAGGGAATGGAAGAAAAAAGGGGGGGCTCACCCACCCCAACAGAGCTCGGGTGCCAACCCAATCCGCTCCTCCAAAATAGGGCACTCCCAAGGAGAACCCCCTAGGACCTGGAACAGAGAAAAGAGCAATAGATCCGTAGGAAGACCTGTCATAACTCTCTTAGACAGTCTCTACATAGAGAGACCAATTTCCAAAAGGTAGAACAGAGCCCACAGAGCAGCAGATGCTGCCCCTTACATAAATAAGCCACCTGAACCAACCTCCTACACACATGGCATGACAAGGACCCTGCAGAGAGAGGAAACCCCAATGTATAAGGAAGATAAACTATCCCCTCCAAAGGGAAGGGCACAGATAAGAACAGTGTGCATGTCCACAAGACATGAAGCCATAGTATGATCAAAACACGGACCAAATGAAAAATCATCCAGACACCACTGTTGACCCAACAGAGAAAAAAACTCCCCATAGAGGAGCACACTCCATCTGAAGAACAAGTCAGGCCTTAAAGTTTATAACCAGTACCCAAAGGTGGATGAGAACTCTGGCCTACCTGCTTGCAAGCCCAATGAGCTAGCCCCTATGTCGCAACATAGGGTCCCTGAAACAAAATGGGTCGTCCCAAACCAGTCCATTGGATCATACGTCTCCAGACATCCAAGAAGGATCCAAGACAAGAACTCCAGACCCGGGACCCAGAATCATCCTAGAACAAACGACACCCTCAGAGATCACAAGATACCCCGTCTGAAGCAATCAGACCTCACATTGGATGAGAACCGGGAAATCCAGAGAACGGGTACAGGACTCACTCGTAATTCCCAGCCCAAAGAGAACAAAGGTACTAAGTCACGACAAAGTCACGCAATTTCTCTAGAGTCCAAAGGCCCCAAGGGCAGCACTAAGGGAAATGAAACGAGAACAGAGTCACCCGAAAGAGAGTAGAAGAAAGGCTAGTCGCCATAATCCTTTCAGATTAACATTCCAGAGGACCACACCCAAGGGAGAAGAATGCAAAACACCCAGGCAGAAAAACACCCCCTAACCAAAAAGCTTGGAAAAAGAGACAACACCTCCTATCGCCCCTGATATGGAGATGACTAACTCCAGAAGGAAGACAGAGCCTCACGGCTTTCACTTCCTAATTAAGTGGCCAAAGCCGCCACAAAAAGTCTCGACCCAAAGGAAGAGAACCTCTTAAAGGAATAAGTCCTAAAAGGACACTTCCAAAGAGACCATGAAAGGCAAATCCGTAAGAATGGCAGTATGAAGGAGCTAAATCCTCCAAGCCTCCAACCCACAACGGGAAGGAACACTCTAGTTCCTGAAAAAATTGGAAATGACTGAGCATATCGCCGCGGATCTCAATGGAGTCCCGACCCACAAGATTGAAAGGCGATTGAGGACTGAACCAATCCCCCATGCCCCTAAGCAACCACGGACCCTCAAGTCCTCTCAGGATGCTAGTTGAAGCTTGTAAAACAAGACAATCAAACAATCATATTGTGATCACTGGGCGCCCTCACCGGACCAACCAGAAATAAAAAGGTGCCATGTGTATGAACTAGGCCTCAAAGACAGAAGGATTTGTACCCAGCCAGGACCAGTCTGAAACCAAGGGCTCCAGCACTGTCAAGACCACATAGAGTTTCCCCCGATGATGGAGGGATAAAGAACAGTCAGACAGACTTTTGTAAACAGAGAGAACAAAATCGCGAGTATCAATTCCAGAGAGGAAAGTTCGCGAAGGAAACATCACACCACAACATGAGCTTTAAACCAAATAAAAATCATCCTCACCGGATGAAAATAAAAGATAAAGCAACCCGTAGGTTATCGCCCAGGAAGAACGGACGGACTCGCAGGACCAGCCCAACAGGGATCCGAGACTTCCAAGCTCAGAACTGGAAAGAGAAATAACAAAGACTATAAGAAGATTACTTCATCCCCTTATGTCTATGTATGCAAGCCAGTCAAAAAGGAAGACTGAGAATCCCCAGACCCATTAAGAGTTGGATCCTCCAGCAACGCCAAAAATGTGCCTTAGTAGGACACGAAGGCACGCCAGTCTATAACGAAAGGCATAACACACCTCCGCCGGAAGGCTGATCTGGACCAGGCGATCCCACGCCTGACGAGCCCTGGTTAACGAACATGGACAATATCGTAAGCACACTCTCGGGAGGTGCAGATGCGCCAGCGCCAAAGATATGGCCATGCGGAACCGTGTCGTAACCTCCGGTGGGAACAGGCTACACTCCCTAGAAAAGATAAGTAGCGTTTGGGTTACCTGCATGCGTAGTAAGAGTTGATGGTAGGGAACTCGTCTCATGAGAAATAGAATCCCCAGAGACGGATGGCTCAGTGGGCACCCGATTCCCCAATCCCGAGGAACAGAGCACTCTAAAACGGCATTCGGAACATAACTGATGAGCATGTATCACCCGGGCCAATTCATATTCTTCGCAAGAAGTAGAGTCTGAATCAGAGACATCCGTCTCCAAGAAATCTTCATAACTGAAACACTGCCGCTTTAAGAGAACCAGACACCAGCGGACCAGGATTTCACACCGCAAGGTCAGGAAAACGGAAATGGGGTCACAAGGTAAACCATGCAGTCCACGCAAAAGAGCGTCCGACCAAAAAGGCTGCGTCACTAGACATAGGCCGTTATGTTCCAAAATAGCCATGAGCCAAAGCAACACTACACGGTAGCAGACAGAATCACATAACAAACATGATTATAAACCCCCCTGTTTAATAATCCCCCTCAGGAGATATTAATCCTTAAATCCTAGATACAAAAAGGAGTCTCAATGAGACCATATGTTAAACTTATTCCCGAAAGGTTATAGCCCCTCTCGGATAAACAGATGAAATTACAATACATCCATGATAAAAGTAAAATGAAACGATCTTACAGGAATCTACGCCGTGGAACAGGAACACGGCCCTTCAAGTGTGACAGAAAGCAGCGTTGCCTCTGCCATGGACTTGAGAGAAAAAAGAAGGCAGTGAAATTTGTCAACGCTGATTGCTTGTGGAGCTGTTAATATGAGTTGGGATGGTTTCGCAGAAAGACTCTTCCTGCATCTCCGGACTCTAACTTTCACCCATGCTCTTACTGAGAGGCTGACAGGACTACTTAAAACTCCAGTCCCATGCCGAAGAGTACTACCCTCCATAAGAGACTATTGAAAACTTCTGACACTTCTCTGCCAACCTCCTCGGTCGAAAGGCAAAGAATGACTGGGGAATGAGGGAAGTGGGAGGAGTGTTTAAGCCTTTGGCTGGGGTGTCTTTGCCTCCTCCTGGTGGACAGGTTCTAAATTCCCAAAAGTAATGACTGCAGCTGTGGACTCTTTCTATTTATGAGGAAAAAAGAACAGAAGTTCTTCCTTCACTTCGGTCCTACGACTGACTACTTTGTCTCAAATGGAGTCTACTGCTTTAGATGAGTACACTGGTGACAATGTAGCCAGAGTTTACAAATGGCGCTCATCTTCTCCTAGTAAGACACATTGGGGGGTAGTTATCAACGCGTCTACTTTACCTGCCTTCGCCGGTTCAATATGCCCGCCTAAGCTCGCCTACCATCGCCGCCGCGGACCTGCAAAATTTCGCCTAAGTTATCAATAAAGCTGTCAAAAAGCCACGCACCAAGTACGGGGCGATGAGCAGCGGACTGTGAGAGTTATCACTCATCCGATCTCGCTGCTCTTCGGCTTTTTCCCAGCTTTATTGCTAGCCTGTCATTAAGCACCCACACTAACTACACTGTTCTACCCCCTATACCGACGCCCCCGGAACCCCCCGCAACTAAATAAAGTTATTAACCCCTAAACCGCCGCTCCTAGACCCCGCCGCAACTCTTATAAATGTATTAACCCCTAAACCGCCACTCCCGGACCCCGCCGCCACCTACATTATACCTATTAACCCCTATCCTGCCCCCCTATACCGTCTCCACCTATAATAAAGTTATTAACCCCTATCCTGACGATCCCGGACCTCACCGCAACTAAATAAATAGTTTAACCCCTAAACCGCCGCTCCTGGAGCCCGCCGCAACCTATATTAAACTTATTAACCCCTAATCTGCCCCCCCTACACCGTCGCCACCTATAATACATTTATTAACCCTTATCCTGCCCCCCACTACACCGCCGCCACTGTAATAAAATTATTAACCCCTAAACCTAAGTCTAACACTAACCCTAACACCCCCCTAACTTAAATATTAATTAAATAAATCTAAATAGTATTTCTCTTATTAAATAAATTAATCCTACAAAATTACCTGTAAAATAAATCCTAACCTAAGTTACAATTAAACCTAACACTACACTATCATTAAATTAATTAAATAAATTACCTACAAATAACTACAATTAAATACAATTAAATAAACTAACTAAAGTACAAAAAATAAAAAAAGCTAAGTTACAAAAAAAAAAGTTACAAACATTTAAAAAATATTACAACAATTTTAAGCTACTTACACCTAATCTAAGCCCCCTAATAAAATAACAAAGCCCCCCAAAATAAAAAAAATCCCTACCCTATTCTAAATTAAAAAGTTCAAAGCTCTGCATGCCCCAAAGAATTCAGCTCTTTTGCCTGTAAAAGAAAAATACAATCCCCCCAACATTAAAACCCACCACCCACATACCCCTAATCTAACCCAAACCCCCCTTAAAAAACCTAACACTACCCCCCTGAAGACTATCCTACCTTGAGTCGTCTTTAGCCAGCCGACCAACGATGGAATCGAAGAGGAGATCCGGAGCGGCAGAAGTCATCATCCAAGGGGCGCTGAAGAAATCTTCCATCCGATGAAGTCATCATCCAGGCGACGCTGAAGAAGTCTTCCATCCAGGCGATGTCATCTTCCAAGCGGCGTCTTCAATCTTCATCCATCTGGAGCGGAGCGGAGCCATCTTCAGACGAGCCGATGCGGAGCCATCCTCTTCTTCCCGACGACTACCAACGAATGGATATTCCTTTAAGGGACATCATCCAATCCAATGATCGGAACAGCCAATAGAATGCAAGTTCAATCTGATTGGCTGATTGGATCAGCCAATCGGATTGAACTTCAATCTGATTGGCTGATTCAATCAGCCAATCAGATTTTTCCTACCTTAATTCCGATTGGCTGATAGAATCCTATCAGCCAATCGGAATTGAAGGGACGCCATCTTGGATGACGTCCCTTAAAGGAATATCCATTCGTCGGTAGTCGTCGGGAAGAAGAGGATGGCTCCGCGTCGGCTCGTCTGAAGATGGCTCAGCTCCGCTCCGGATGGATGAAGATTGAAGACGCCACTCGGAAGATGACATCGCCCGGATGGAAGACTTCTTCAGCACCGCCTGGATGATGACTTCATCGGATGGAAGATTTCTTCAGCGCCCCTTGGATGATGACTTCTGCCGCTCCGGATCTCCTCTTCGGTTCCATTGATGGTCGGCTGGCTGAAGACGACTCAAGGTAGGATGATCTTCAGGGGGGTAGTGTTAGGTTTTTTAAGGGGGGTTTGGGTTAGATTAGGGGTATGTGGGTGGTGGGTTTTAATGTTGGGGGGGTTGTATTTTTCTTTTACAGGCAAAAGAGCTGAATTCTTTGGGGCATGCCCCGCAAAAGGCCCTTTTAAGGGCTGGTAAGGTAAAAGAGCTTTGAACTTTTTAATTTAGAATAGGGTAGGGAATTTTTTTATTTTGGGGGGCTTTGTTATTTTATTAGGGGGCTTAGATTAGGTGTAAGTAGCTTAAAATTGTTGTAATATTTTTTAAATGTTTTTATTTTTTGTACTTTAGTTAGTTTATTTAATTGTATTTAATTGTAGTTATTTGTAGGTAATTTATTTAATTAATTTAATGATAGTGTAGTGTTAGGTTTAATTGTAACTTAGGTTAGGATTTATTTTACAGGTAATTTTGTATTTCTTTTAGCTAGGTAGTTATTAAATAGTTAATAACTATTTAATAACTATTCTAACTAGCTAAAATAAATACAAAGTTACCTGTAAAATAAATATAAATCCTAAAATAGCTACAATGTAATTATTAATTATATTGTAGCTATCTTAGGGTTTATTTTACAGGTAAGTATTTAGTTTTAAATAGAAATAATTTATTAAAGTATAGTGTAGTGTTAGGTGTAATTGTAACTTAGGTTAGTTTTTATTTTACAGGTAAATTTCTCTTTATTTTAGCTAGGTAGCTATTAAATAGTTAATAACTATTTAATAGCTATAGTACCTAGTTAAAATAAATTGAAAGTTACCTGTAAAATAAATATAAATCCAAAAATAGCTACAATATAATTATTATTTATATTGTAGCTATATTAGGGTTTATTTTAAAGGTAAGTATTTAGTTTTAAATAGGATTAATTTATTTAATAAGAGAAATATTATTTAGATTTATTTAATTAATATTTAAGTTAGGGGGGTGTTAGGGTTAGGGTTTAATCATTTTATTACAGTGGCGGCGGTGTAGTGGGGGCAGGATAGGGGTTAATAAATTTATTATAGGTGGCGACGGTATAGGGGGGGCAGGATACGGGTTAATAGGTATCATGTAGGTGGCGGCGGGGTCTGGGAGCGGCGGTTTAGTGGTTAATACATATATTATAGTTGCGGCGGGGACCAGGAGCGGCGGTTTAGGGGTTAACATATTTATTATACTTGTGGTGGGCTCCGGGAGCGGCGGTTTAAGGGTTAATCAGTTTATTAGAGTGGCGGTGGGCTCCGGGAGCGGCGGTTTAGGGGTTAACATATTTAGTATAGCTTGCGGTGGGCTCCGGGAGCGGCGGTTTAGGGGTTAATCAGTTTATTAGAGTGGCGGTGGGCTCCGGGAGCGGCGGTTTAGGGGTTAACATATTTAGTATAGCTTGCGGTGGGCTCCGGGAGCGGCGGTTTAGGGGTTAATCAGTTTATTATAGTGGCGGTGGGCTACACATAGTGCAGAATTATATAACATTATATTAGCCAAACTTTATTAAAACATAATTTCCCCTATTCATTTTTAAAAAAAAAGCTCTGTTTCACAGACCCGCTCTCTGCTCTCTGCTGAGCGGGTCTGTTATATTTACTCAGCGCATCGGGCCAGCTGTATAGTAACAGCCCGGCCCGACCGCGCCATAAGACTAAGTGCAGCTCGCTCCTGTCACAGGAGCAGAGAGCAGAGAGCTGGTCTGTGAAACAGCGCTTTTTTAAAAAAAATTAAGAGGGGAAATTATGTTTTAATAATGTTTGGCTAATATAATGTTATATAATTCTGCACTATGTGCAGAATTATATAACATTATTTTTATAGTTGACACTTTAAGACCCACTATCCTTCTCTACTCATACTCTAACTGCTTGATCAACTCAAAGGAGGTACATTATTTACCAAACTGAGTTACAACTGAACTAAATACTCAAGGCAGATGAGTGGAATACAGCTTGTAACAACTATTACAAGTTTATCGCAATGCATTTTGGCCTACATTACGCTCCGGCCGTATTAGTAGCATCTTTCTTGACTATCAAAGTTTTTGTGATGATCTACTTGCACAATATCCTGATGTACTTTAAATTTCCATATTAACCCCTTAACAACCACAGCATACTCTGTACATCGCTGGTCGTTAACGGTATACTAAACCCAAATTTTTTCTTTCATGATTCAGAGAGCATGCAATTTTAAGTCACTTTCTAATTTACTCATAGCGGCTGATTTATAATTTGTCTGGCGGACATAATCCGCTGTAGTGATCATGTCCACCAAATATCAATAAATGTGGACAGCATACGCTGTCGGCATTTATCATTGCACAAGCAGTTCTGGTAGCTTCAGTAGCTTCTAAGACAGGATCAGACTGAGGCATCTTGCAAAATGTAAAAGAAAAAATAACATTTAAACAGAATATCAAATTTCCTCATATAGCAGTTCCAGGAAGAGGAAAAAATGTATATGCTAAATAAGCAAAAAAAGCAAACAGCATAGCCCTCTAGAATATAAAGAGAGCAGGGAGCATAAAGATAGTGGGGTAAAATAACCAAAAAAATATTTGGCGCCAAGTATGACGCACAATGCAAAGTGAATTTTTTTTGGCGCCAACAACATCTGGAAATAACGCAACTCGCGTCATAACAAGTGCGACTTTGCGCCAAACAAACTAATGTCAATAAAGACGCATGGAATGACTAAACTTGTGACACTATAGACGCAAATTTGCACCAAAATGTTTTTGCGCCAAAAATGACGCAATAAATAACAGCATTTTGCGCCCTTGCAAGCCTAGATTTGCCCGCAAAATTTAAGGAAAAACAAGTCAAATTGGAAAAAAAAGACTAAACCCCAGGTAAGAAAATTTAAAAAAAATAACTTCCTAAAACATGATTCTCATACTGAATCTGTTAGACTGCAAAGGGAAATACACATAGACCTGACTCATGGCAAATATAAGTAAATACATATATTTAAAACTTTAAATTAATAGATAAAGCGCCAAACATAGTCTTAAATAATGATACATACTTACAGAAGACACCCATCCACATATAGCAGACAGCCAAACCAGTACTGAAAACTATCAGCAGAGGTAATGGTAAAAGAGTATATCGTCGATCTGTAAAGGGAGGTAGGAGATGAATCCCTACGACTGATAACAGAGAACCCTTGAAAAGATTTCCAATGAGTGAAACCATAAAAATCAACAGGCAATATTCTCTTCACGTCCCTCTGACAGACACTGTACTCTGAGAGGAATTGGGCTTCAGAATGCTTAGAAGCGCTTATCATACAAGAAAACATAAAAATCAAGCCAATCGGATTGAACTTGAATCTGATTGGCTGATTCAATCAGCCAATCAGATTTTTCTACCTTAATTCCGATTGGCTGATAGAATCCTATCAGCCAATCGGAATTCGACGGACGCCATCTTGGATGACGTCATTTAAAGGTACCTCATTCGTCGTTCAGTCGTCGGCCGGGATGGATGCTCCGCGTCGGAGGAGCAACGAATGAAGATTGAAGATGCCGCTTGATGGAAGATGCTGCCGGATGGAAGAAGACTTTGCTGCCGCTTGGATAAAGACATCGCCCAGATCGGATGAGGAGTTCGGCCCGGTGTGGTGAAGACAAGGTAGGGAGATCTTCAGGGGGGTAGTGTTAGGTTTATTTAAGGGGGGTTTGGGTTAGATTAGGGGTATGTGGGTGGTGGGTTGTAATGTTGGGGGGTGGTATTGTGTTTTTTTTTCAGCCAAAAGAGCAGTTTTCTTTGGGGCATGCCCCCACAAAAGGCCCTTTTAAGGGCTGGTAAGGTAAAAGAGCTTTGAACTTTTTTTTAATTTAGAATAGGGTAGGGAATTTTTTTTATTTTGGGGGGCTTTATTATTTTATTAGGGGGCTTAGAATAGGTGTAATTAGCTTAAAAATGTTGTAATCTTTTTTTATTTTTTGTAATTTAGTGTTTTTGTTTTTTTTGTAATTTAGTTTAGTTTATTTAATTGTATTTTTAGATAGATATTTGTAGTTTATTTAATTTATTGATAGTGTAGGTGTATTTGTAACTTAGGTTAGGATTTATTTTACAGGTAATTGGGTAATTATTTTAACTAGGTAGCTATTAAATAGTTAATAACTATTTAATAGCTATTATACCTAGTTAAAATAATTAACAATTTACCTGTAAAATAAATATAAACCCTAACATAGCTAAAATGTAATTATTAATTATATTGTAGCTATCTTAGGGTTTATTTTATAGGTAAGTATTTAGATTTAAATAGGAATATTTTAGTTTATAATATAAATTAGATTTATTTAATAAGAATTTAGTTAGGGGTGTTAGGGTTAGATAGAGTAAATATAGTTAATATAAATACTATAGTAACTATATTAACTATATTAACCCTAATATAATTAGGGTTAATATAGTTAATATATATAATGTAATAACTATATTAACTATAATATACTTAGGGTTAATATAGATAATATAGCTGGCGGCGGGGTAGGTAGATTAAATTAGGGGTTAATAATTTTAATATAGATGGCGGCGGTCTAAGGGGCTTACATTAGGGGTTAATACCATTAATATAGGTGGCGGCGGTGTAGGGAGGGCAGGTTATAGGGCAAAAGAGCTGTTAACTTTGGGGAAAAGCCCCGCAAAAGGCCCTTTTAAGGGCTGGTAATAGAGCTTATTACTTTATGGATATTAGATTAGGGGTTAATAATATTAATATAGCTGGCGGCGGTGTAAGGGGTCAGATTAGGGGATAGATCAGGTAGATGGTGGCGGTTTTAGGGGCTCACATTAGGGGATAGATCAGTTAGATGGTGGCGGTTTTAGGGGCTCACATTAGGGGATAGATCAGTTAGATGGTGGCGGTTTTAGGGGCTCACAGTAGGGGGTTAGTTTATGTAGATAGCGGCGGTTTAGGGGTTAAATACTTTATTAGGGATTGCGGCAGGGGATCGCGGTTGACAGGTAGATAGACATTGCGCATGCGTTAGGTGTTAGGTTTATTTAGCAGCTAGTTTAGGGAGTTACGGGGCTCCAATAGTCAGCGTAAGGCTTCTTACGGCTGCTTTTTGTGGCGAGATGAAAATGGAGTAAGATTTCTCCATTTTCGCCACGTAAGTCCTTACGCTGTATATTGGATACCAAACTGCGCTGGTTTGGTATACCTGCCTATGGCTCAAAAAACTACGGGCGACGGCAGAAATATACGCGCGTAACTTCTAGGTTACGCCGTATATGTGATACCAAACCAGCGCAAATACTGGCGTCGCCAGCTTTTGCGGGCGACGATTTTTATCGGATCGAGCCCTAGGTTTTTTTGACAGGTAAGTTTGTATTTATTTTAACTAGGTAATTAGTAAATAGTTAATAACTATTTACTAACTAGTCTACCTAGTTAAAATAAATACAAACTTACCTGTGAAATAAAAATAAAACCTAAGCTAGCTACAATATAACTATTAGTTTTTTGTAGCTAGCTAAGGTTTTATTTCACAGGTAAGTAATTAGTTTTAAATAGGAATTATTTAGTTAATAATTGTAAGTTTAATTTAGCTATAATTTAATTATGTTAAAGTTAGGGGGTGTTAGGGTTAGGTTTAGGGTTACATTAGGGTTAGGTTTATGGGTTACTAGTTTAATTTAGTTTATTGCGATGTGGGGGGCTTTTGGTTTAGGGGTTAATAGTTTACTTTAGTATATTTCGTTGTGGTGGGCTTGCGGTTTAGGGGTTAATAGGTTAATAGGTTTATAGGTTTATTATAGTGGCGACGGTGTAGGGCTTAATAACTTTAGTACAGTGGGGGTGATGTGGGCGAACCGCAGATTAGCGGTTAATAATATTTTAATAGTGTTTGCAATGCGGTAGGGCGGCTGTTTAGGGGTTATTAACTTTATTATAGTGGTGACGATGTCGGGGAGCGGCAGATTAGGGGTTAATAACTTTAATATAGTGTTTGCAATGTGGGAGGGCCTCAGTTTAGGGGTTAATAGGTAGTTTATGGGTGTTTAGTGTACTTTGTGACAGTTTAGTTATGAAACTCATAATGGCAGCGCTATGGAAGTCCCATGAAACAAACGTCATTTTTACGTGTGCGGGACATTGTGTTACGGGCTAAATGGCTTGCGGTACAGCCGACAAGACTTGTAATGGCTGCGCTGCTGTTTTAAGACTGAAATGGCCATTTTTTCAGCATTAAAACACAAACGCAAAACTTGTAATCTAGGTGAATGTCTTTTTTGTTTTCAATTAGATATTTTTATATATATCTGTAAATATTCATATAGATATATAGGTATAGATATATATTTTACAAAAAATAATTTATATATAGAAATATATATTTTAAAATAAAAAGAACATTTTTTATGTAAAGAACCTAGGAATTTGAAGTATTCCTAACTCACTTCGAGCTTAGCGCAATTGGTCTAACGATGTATCGGGTTAGCATGCGATTATTTTACACCACACCCCCATAGAAGTCTATAGGGAGAAGTAAGCAAGGTCATGGTACCCGAAGACCTGAAGTTAGCGTGCATTGGTCTTTGGCTCGCACGCTAACTTTTTATCTTCAACTTGTAATACATGTGCTAACCCGGCCGCAATACATTTTTACTTTGAGCGCAGATAGCGCAAGAGTGAAAAAGTAATTTAGTGCACCACAAGGTAATTCACCATAAAATGTGTAATTATGCATAGTACAGCAAATTTGCAATTCACTTTCATTATTTATTCTGCCTGCTTTTCCTGTAATTTGAATCTTTTAAATTTCTCCACTGACCCCACCCCAAAAACATAATTTATGTAAGAACTTACCTGATAAATTAATTTCTTTCATAATGGCAAGAGTCCATGAGCTAGTGACGTATGGGATATACATTCCAACCAGGTGGGGCAAAGTTTTCCAAACCTCAAATGCCTACAAATACACCTCCCACCACACATATACTTCAGTTTAACGTATAGCCAAGTAGTGAGGTGTAAAAAGGAGTAAAAAAGCATACAAAAAAGGGGAACTGGAAAATAATATTGTGCTTTTATAAAATATAACCACCAAAAACAGGGTGGGCCTCATGGGCTCTTGCCATTATGAAATAAATGAATTTATCAGGTAAGTTCTTACATAAATTGTGTTTTCTTTCATGTAAATGGCAAGAGTCCATGAGCTAGTGAAGTATGGGATAAATACCCAAGATGTGGAAGTCCACAGAAGAGTCACTAGAGAGGGAGGGATAAAATGAAAACAGCTATTTCCGCTGAGAAATTAAATCCACTTAATAAGTTCTTATAAACAGAAGAATCAAACTGAGACAGCTGCCTGAAGAACTTTTCTACCAAAGACTGCTTCAGAAGAAGCAAATACATTGAAATGGTAAAATTTTGAAAATGTATGCAAAGAAGACCAAGTTACTGCTATGCAAATCTGCAGTGGCAACTGATCTAGTAGAATGAGCCGTAATTCTCTGAGGCGAAGACTGTACTGCCTCCAAATAAGCCTTGTGAATCAAAAGCTTTAACCAAGATGCCAAAGAAATGGCAGAGGCTTTCTGACCTTTCCTAGAACCGGAGAATACAACAAATAGACTAGAAGTCTTCCTAAAATCCTTAGTAGCCTCCACATAGTATTTCAAAGCTCTTACCACATCCAAAGAATGTAACGATTTCTCAAGAGAATTCTTAGCATTCGGACACAAAGAAGAAACAACAATTTCCCTACTAATGTTGTTAGAATTCACAACCTTAGGGAAAAATTAAAATGAAGTCCGCAAAACAGCTTTATCCTGATGGAAAATCAGAAAATGAGACTTACAAGCGAGAGCAGACAATTCAGAAACTCATCTAGCAGAAGATATAGCCAAAAGGAACAACACTTTTCAAGAAAGTAGTTTAATTTCCAAAGAATGCATAGAGCCCTATCTATCAAGCTCCGAATGGAGCTTGAAGGGCTGTGTTTCTGGCGAGTCTTCAGACTCACCAGAAACAGCAGTTATGAAGCAGCGGTCTAAAGACTGCTGCTCCATAACCCTGTCCAACTGCTCTGAGCAGGCGGACAGGAATCGCCACAATTCAACCCGATCGAGTACGATCGGGTTGATTGACACCTCCCTGCTGGCGGCCCATTGGCCACGAGTCTGCAGGGGGGTGGCGTTGCACCAGCAGCTTTTGTGAGCTGCTGGTGCAATGCTGAATACAGAGAGCATATTGCTCTCTGCATTTAGCAAATTCTTGCGGACCTGATCCGCACTGTCGGATCAGGTCCGCAACACCTTTAATAAATGTGCCTCATAGGCTCAAAAGGAGGAGCCTGCAAAGCCTTCAAAACCAAATTAAGACTCCATGGAGGAGAAATAGACTTAATAACAGGCTTGATACGGACCAAAGCCTGAACAAAACAGTGAATATCAGGAAGTTTAGCAACCTTTCTATGAAATACAACAGAAAGAGCAGAGATTTGCCCCTTCAAATTACTTACGGACAAACCTTATTCCAAACCGAAGAAACTGTAAAATTCTAGGAATTCTAAAAGAATGCCAAGATAATTTATAAGAAGAACACCATGAAATATAGGTTTTCCACACCCGATAATAAATCTTCCTTGAAACAGACTTACGAGCCTGCAACATAGTATTGATCACTGAGTCAGAGAAACCACTATGACTAAGCACTAAACGTTCAATTTCCATACCTTCAAATTTAGTGATTTGAGATCCTGATGGAAAAATGGCCCTTGAGACAGAAGGTCTAGCCTTAAAGGAAGTGACCAAGGTTGGCAACTGGACATCCAGACAAGATCTGCATACCAAAACCTGTGGGGCCATGCTGGTGCTATCAGAAACACATGCAACTGTTCCATTATGATCTTGGAGATCACGCTTGGAAGAAGAACTAGAGGCAGAAAAATATAAGCAAGTTGGTAAGACCAAGATGCCAAAGAAATGGCAGAGGCTTTCTGACCTTTCCTAGAACCGGAGAATACAACAAATAGACTAGAAGTCTTCCTAAAATCCTTAGTAGCCTCCACATAGTATTTCAAAGCTCTTACCACATCCAAAGAATGTAACGATTTCTCAAGAGAATTCTTAGCATTCGGACACAAAGAAGAAACAACAATTTCCCTACTAATGTTGTTAGAATTCACAACCTTAGGGAAAAATTAAAATGAAGTCCGCAAAACAGCTTTATCCTGATGGAAAATCAGAAAATGAGACTTACAAGCGAGAGCAGACAATTCAGAAACTCATCTAGCAGAAGATATAGCCAAAAGGAACAACACTTTTCAAGAAAGTAGTTTAATTTCCAAAGAATGCATAGAGCCCTATCTATCAAGCTCCGAATGGAGCTTGAAGGGCTGTGTTTCTGGCGAGTCTTCAGACTCACCAGAAACAGCAGTTATGAAGCAGCGGTCTAAAGACTGCTGCTCCATAACCCTGTCCAACTGCTCTGAGCAGGCGGACAGGAATCGCCACAATTCAACCCGATCGAGTACGATCGGGTTGATTGACACCTCCCTGCTGGCGGCCCATTGGCCACGAGTCTGCAGGGGGGTGGCGTTGCACCAGCAGCTTTTGTGAGCTGCTGGTGCAATGCTGAATACAGAGAGCATATTGCTCTCTGCATTTAGCAAATTCTTGCGGACCTGATCCGCACTGTCGGATCAGGTCCGCAACACCTTTAATAAATGTGCCTCATAGGCTCAAAAGGAGGAGCCTGCAAAGCCTTCAAAACCAAATTAAGACTCCATGGAGGAGAAATAGACTTAATAACAGGCTTGATACGGACCAAAGCCTGAACAAAACAGTGAATATCAGGAAGTTTAGCAACCTTTCTATGAAATACAACAGAAAGAGCAGAGATTTGCCCCTTCAAATTACTTACGGACAAACCTTATTCCAAACCGAAGAAACTGTAAAATTCTAGGAATTCTAAAAGAATGCCAAGATAATTTATAAGAAGAACACCATGAAATATAGGTTTTCCACACCCGATAATAAATCTTCCTTGAAACAGACTTACGAGCCTGCAACATAGTATTGATCACTGAGTCAGAGAAACCACTATGACTAAGCACTAAACGTTCAATTTCCATACCTTCAAATTTAGTGATTTGAGATCCTGATGGAAAAATGGCCCTTGAGACAGAAGGTCTAGCCTTAAAGGAAGTGACCAAGGTTGGCAACTGGACATCCAGACAAGATCTGCATACCAAAACCTGTGGGGCCATGCTGGTGCTATCAGAAACACATGCAACTGTTCCATTATGATCTTGGAGATCACGCTTGGAAGAAGAACTAGAGGCAGAAAAATATAAGCAAGTTGGTAAGACCAAGATGCCAAAGAAATGGCAGAGGCTTTCTGACCTTTCCTAGAACCGGAGAATACAACAAATAGACTAGAAGTCTTCCTAAAATCCTTAGTAGCCTCCACATAGTATTTCAAAGCTCTTACCACATCCAAAGAATGTAACGATTTCTCAAGAGAATTCTTAGCATTCGGACACAAAGAAGAAACGACAATTTCCCTACTAATGTTGTTAGAATTCACAACCTTAGGGAAAAATTAAAATGAAGTCCGCAAAACAGCTTTATCCTGATGGAAAATCAGAAAATGAGACTTACAAGCGAGAGCAGACAATTCAGAAACTCATCTAGCAGAAGATATAGCCAAAAGGAACAACACTTTCCAAGAAAGTAGTTTAATTTCCAAAGAATGCATAGAGCCCTATCTATCAAGCTCCGAATGGAGCTTGAAGGGCCGTGTTTCTGGCGAGTCTTCAGACTCACCAGAAACAGCAGTTATGAAGCAGCGGTCTAAAGACTGCTGCTCCATAACCCTGTCCAACTGCTCTGAGCAGGCGGACAGGAATCGCCACAATTCAACCCGATCGAGTACGATCGGGTTGATTGACACCTCCCTGCTGGTGGCCCATTGGCCACGAGTCTGCAGGGGGGTGGCGTTGCACCAGCAGCTTTTGTGAGCTGCTGGTGCAATGCTGAATACAGAGAGCGTATTGCTCTCTGCATTTAGCAAATTCTTGCGGACCTGATCCGCACTGTCGGATCAGGTCCGCAACACCTTTAATAAATTTGCCTCATAGGCTCAAAAGGAGGAGCCTGCAAAGCCTTCAAAACCAAATTAAGACTCCATGGAGGAGAAATAGACTTAATAACAGGCTTGATACGGACCAAAGCCTGAACAAAACAGTGAATATCAGGAAGTTTAGCAACCTTTCTATGAAATACAACAGAAAGAGCAGAGATTTGCCCCTTCAAATTACTTACGGACAAACCTTATTCCAAACCGAAGAAACTGTAAAATTCTAGGAATTCTAAAAGAATGCCAAGATAATTTATAAGAAGAACACCATGAAATATAGGTTTTCCACACCCGATAATAAATCTTCCTTGAAACAGACTTACGAGCCTGCAACATAGTATTGATCACTGAGTCAGAGAAACCACTATGACTAAGCACTAAACGTTCAATTTCCATACCTTCAAATTTAGTGATTTGAGATCCTGATGGAAAAATGGCCCTTGAGACAGAAGGTCTAGCCTTAAAGGAAGTGACCAAGGTTGGCAACTGGACATCCAGACAAGATCTGCATACCAAAACCTGTGGGGCCATGCTGGTGCTATCAGAAACACATGCAACTGTTCCATTATGATCTTGGAGATCACGCTTGGAAGAAGAACTAGAGGCAGAAAAATATAAGCAAGTTGGTAAGACCAAGGAACTGCTAACGCATCCACCATCTCCGCCTGAGGATCCCTGGACCTGGAAAGGTATCTTGGAAGTTTACTGTTTAGATGGGAAGCCATCTGATCTATTTTTGGAAGACCCCACATCTGTACAATCTGAAAAAACACATCTGGATGGAGAGACCACTCCCCCGGATGGAAAGTCTGATGGCTGAGATAATCTGCTTCCCAATTGTCTACACCTGGGATATGAATTGCAGAAATTAGACAAGAGTTGGATTCCGCCCAAGAAAGTATCCGTGATACTTCTTTCATTGCTAAAGGACTGCGAGTCCCTCCCTGATGATTGACATATGCCACAGTTGTGATATTGTCTGTCTGAAAGCGAATGAAAAGTTCTCTCTTTAATAGAGGCCAAGCCTGAAGAGCCCTGAAAATAGCACAGAGTTCTAAGATATTGATTGGAAACCTGGTCTCTAGAGGATTCCAAACCCCTTGTGCTGTCAGAGACCCTCAGACAGCTCCCCAACCTGAAGGACTTGTATCTGTTGAGACTACAGTCCAGTAAGGACGAACAAAAAGAGGCCCCTTGAATAATATGATGGTGGTCTAACCACCAAGTCAGAGAGAGTAGAATGCTGGGATTTAAGAATATCAATTGTGATATCCGAGTATAATCCCTGCACCATTGATTCCGCATGCAAAGCTGCAGAGTTCTCATATGAAAAAGAGCAAAGGGCATCGCGAGCAAAGGGCATCACGTCCAATGCTGCAGCTTCCATGCACATAGCCACTTAAGGGAATGATCGAGACTGAATGGCCGTGGACTCGTCGTATCGTAGAATAAATCAATTTATCAGGTAAGCATAAATTTCCTTTTCTTCTACCAGATACAACGAGACCACGGATTTCATCCTTACTTGTGGGATACAATACCAAAGCTACAGGACACGGATGAAAGGGAGGGACAAGACAGAGACCTAAACGGAAGGCACCACTGCTTGAAAAACCTTTCTCCCAAAAACAGCCTCAGAAGAAGCAAAAGTATCAAATTTGGAAAATTTGGAAAAAGTATGAAGGGACGACCAAGTCGCAGCCTCACAAATCTGTTCAACAGAAGCATCGTTTTAAAGGCCCATGTGGAAACCACAGCCCTAGTAGAATGAGCCGTAATTCTTTCTGGAGGCTGCTGTCCAGCAGTCTCATATGCCAGGCAGATGATACTCCTCAGCCAAAAAGAAAGAGAGGTAGCCGTAGCTTTCTGATTCCTACGCTTTCCAGAATAAACAATGAAAAATGAAGATGATTGACGGAAATCCTTGGTTGCCTGTAAGTAAAACTTCAAGGCACCGACCACGTCCAGATTATGTAACAGACGCTCCTTCTTAGAAGAAGGATTAGGACACAAGGAAGGAACAACAATTTCCTAATTAATATTCTTATTTGAAACAACCTTAGGAAGAAATCCAGGTTTGGTACGCAAAACCACCTTATCAGAATGAAAAATAAGATAAGGCGAATCACATTGTAACGCTGAAAGCTCCGAAACTCTTCGAGCAGAAGAAATAGCAACCAAAAACAAAACTTTCCAAAATAACAATTTAATATCTAAGGAATGCATGGGTTCAAACGGAACCCCTTGAAGAACTCGAAGAACTAAATTCAAACTCCAGGGAGGAGTAATTGGTCTAAATACAGGCTTAATTCTGGATAGAGCCTGACAAAAAGACTGAACATCTGGCACATCTGCCAAACGTTTGTGAAGCAAAATTGACAAAGCAGAAATCTGTCCCTTTAAGGAACTTGCGGACAACCCTTTCTCCAATCCTTCTTGGAGAAAAGACAGAATCCTGGGAATCCTCTTTACTCCATGAGTAACCCTTGGATTCACACCAATAAAGATATTTACGCCATATCTTATGATAGATTTTTCTAGAGACAGGCTTACGAGCCTGTATAAAAGTATTGATGAGCGAATCAGTGAAACCCTGCTTAGATAAAATCAAGCGTTCAATCTCCAAGCAGTCAGCTGCAGAGAATTTAGATTTGGATGTTGGAAAGGACCTTGAATGAGAAGGTCCTGTCTCAAAGGAAGTTTCCACGGTGGCAGAGAGGACATGTCCACTAGATCTGCATACCAAGTCCTGCGTAGCCACGCAGGCGCTATCAGGATTACTGAAGATCTCTCCTGTTTGATCCGAGCAATCACGCGTGGAAGGAGAGGAAACGTTGGAAACACATAAGCTAGGCTGAACGACCAAGGTACTGCCAAGGCATCTATCAGTTCGGCCTGAGGATCCCTCGACCTGGATCCGTAACGTGGAAGCTTGGCATTCTGACGAGATGCCATCAAATCTAATGCCGGTCTGCCCCATTGGCGAATCAATGAGGCAAACACCTCCGGGAGGAGTTCCCACTCCCCCGGATGAAAAGTCTGACGACTTAGAAAATCCGTTTCCCAGTTCTCTACTCCTGGGATGTAGATTGCCGATAGATAGCAAGAGTGGGCCTCCTCCCATCGGATTATCTTTGATACTTCTTTCATCGCTAAGGAACTCCTTGTTCCCCCCTGATGATTGATATATGCCACAGTCGTGATATTGTCCGACTGGAATCTGATGAATTTGGCCGAAGCCAACTGAGGCCACGCCTGAAGCGCATTGAATATTGCTCTCAGTTCCAGAATATTCATTGGAAGTAGAGACTCCACCTGAGTCCAAACACCCTGAACCTTCAGGGAATTCCAGACTGCACCCCAGCCCAGTAGACTGGCGTCCGTTGTCACTATCACCCACGAGTGTCTGCGGAAACATGTCCCCTGGGACAGATGATCCGGCGACAACCACCAAAGAAGAGAGTCTCTGGTCTCTTGATCCAGATTTATCTGAGGAAATAAATTTGCATAGTCCCCATTCCACTGTCCGAGCATGCACAGCTGCAGTGGTCTGAGATGAAAGCGAGCAAACGGAATGATGTCCATTGGCGCTTTCATTAATCCAATGACCTCCATACACTGAGCCACTGATGGCCGAGGAATGGACTGAAGTACTCGGCAAGTATTTAGAATCTTTGATTTTCTGACCTCCGTCAGAAATATTTTCATGTCTACCGAGTCTATCAGAGTTCCCAAGAAGGGAACCCATGTCTGTGGAACTAGTGAACTCTTTTCTATGTTCACCTTCCAACCGTGAGTTATCAGGAAAGACAACACTGTGTCCGTGTGAGATTTTGTCAGATGATAAGTTGACGCCTGGATCAAAATATCGTCCCGATAAGGCACCACTGCTATGCCCTGCAGTCTGAGAACCACCAGAAGGGACCCTAGAACCTTTGTGAAGATCCTGGGTGCTGTGGCCAACCCGAAGGGAAGAGCCACAAACTGATAATGTTTGTCCAGGAAGGCAAACCTTAGGAACTGATGATGATCCTTGTGAATAGGGATATGAAGGTATGCATCCTTCAAGTCCACGGTAGTCATATATAGACCCTCCTGGATCATTGGTAAGATTGTTCGTATAGTCTCCATCTTGAATGGTGGAACTCTGAGAAACTTGTTTAGACACTTGAGATCTAAAATGGGTCTGAAAGTTCCCTCTTTTTTCCAGTTCCAGTTTTGGAACAGGACAAATTACTCCCATGGTAGAGAGGTCTTTTACACAGCGTAAGAACGCCTCTCTTTTTATCTGGTCTACAGATAATCGTGAAAGATGATCCTTGAATTCCAGTTAATACCCGTGGGTCCCGATTTCCAGTGCCCAGGGGTCCTGAACATCTCTTGCCCAAGCCTGAGCAAAGAAAGAAAGTCTGCCCCCTACTAGATCCTGTCCCGGATCGTGGGCCGCCCCTTCATGCTGTCTTTGTAGCAGCAGCGGGCTTCTTGGATTGTTTACCTTTATTCCAAGCCTGGTTGGGTCTCCAGACTGACTTGGATTGAGCAAAATTCCCTTCCTGCTTTGTGAGGAAGAGGAAGCAGAGGGTCCTCCTTTAAAGTTTCGAAAGGAACGAAAATTATTTTGTTTACCCCTCATCTTAACAGACTTATCCTGAGTTAGGGCATGGCCTTTACCTCCAGTAATGTCAGAAATTATTTCCTTCAATTCTTAATAACTTTAGTACAGTGGGGGCGATGTGGGCGAACCGCAGATTAGCGGTTAATAATATTTTAATAGTTTTTGCGATGCGGGAGGGCGGCTGTTTAGGGGTTATTAACTTTATTATAGTGGTGACGATGTCGGGGAGCGGCAGATTAGGGGTTAATAACTTTAATATAGTGTTTGCAATGCGGGAGTTAATAGGTAGTTTATGGGTGTTTAGTGTACTTTGTGACAGTTTAGTTATGAAACTCATAATGGCAGCGCTATGGAAGTCCCATGAAACAAACGTCATTTTTACGTGTGCGGGACATTGTGTTACAGGCTAAATGGCTTGCGGTACAGCCGACAAGACAGCTGCTGTGCTGTTTTAACGCTGAAATGGCCATGTTAGGGGGTGTTAGGGTTAGGTTTAGAGTTATGTTAGGGTTAGGTTTAGGGGTTACTAGTTTAGTTTAGTTTATTGCGATGTGGGGGCTTTCGGTTTAGGGGTTAATAGTTTACTTTAGTATATTTCGTTGTGGGGGGCTTGCGGTTTAGGGGTTAATAGGTTTATTATAGTGGTGGCGTTGTAGGGCTTAATAACTTTAGTACAGTGGGGGCGATGTGGGCGGACTGCATATTAGGGGTTAATAATATTTTAATAGTGTTTGCGATGCGGGAGGGTGGCGGTTTAGGGGTTAATAACTTTATTATAGTGGTGACAATGTCAGGGAACGGCAAATTAGGAGTTAATAGGTTTAATATAGTATTTGTGATGCGGGAAGGCCTCGGTTCAGGAGTTAATAGGTAGTTTATGGGTGTTTAGTGTACTTTGTGACAGTTTAGTTATGAAACTCATAATGGCAGCGCTATGGAAGTCCCATGAAAAAAACGTCATTTTTACGTGTGCGGGACATTGTGTTACAGGCTAAATGGCTTGCGGTACAGTCGACAAGACTTGTAATGGCTGCGCTGCTGTTTTAAGACTGAAATGGCCATTTTTTCAGCATTAAAACACGAACGCAAAACTTGTAATCTAGGTGAATGTCTTTTTTTGTTTTCAATTAGATATTTTTATATATATCTGTAAATATTCATGTAGATATATAGGTATAGATATATATTTTACAAAACATAATTTATATATAGAAATATATATTTTAAAATAAAAAGAAATTTTTTTATGTAAAGAACCTAGGAATTTGAAGTATTCCTAACTCACTTCGAGCTTAGAGCAATTGGTCTAACGATGTATCGGGTTAGCATGCGATTATTTTACACCACACCCCCATAGAAGTCTATAGGGAGAAGTAAGCAAGGTCATGGTACCCGAAGACTTGAAGTTAGCGTGCATTGGTCTTTTGCTCGCACGCTAACTTTTTATCTTCAACTTGTAATACATATGCTAACCCGGCCGCAATACATTTTTACTTTGAGCACAGATAGCGCAAGAGTGAAAAAGTAATTTAGTGCACCAAAAGGTAATTCACCATAAAATGTGTAATTATGCATAGTACAGCAAATTTGCAATTCACTTTCATTATTTATTCTGCCTGCTTTTCCTGTAATTTGAATCTTTTAAATTTCTCCACTGACCCCACCCCAAAAACATAATTTATGTAAGAACTTACCTGATAAATTAATTTCTTTCATAATGGCAAGAGTCCATGAGCTAGTGACGTATGGGATATACATTCCAACCAGGTGGGGCAAAGTTTTCCAAACCTCAAATGCCTACAAATACACCTCCCACCACACATATACTTCAGTTTAACATATAGCCAAGTAGTGAGGTGTAAAAAGGAGTAAAAAAGCATACAAAAAAGGGGAACTGGAAAATAATATTGTGCTTTTATAAAATATAACCACCAAAAACAGGGTGGGCCTCATGGGCTCTTGCCATTATGAAATAAATGAATTTATCAGGTAAGTTCTTACATAAATTGTGTTTTCTTTCATGTAAATGGCAAGAGTCCATGAGCTAGTGACGTATGGGATAAATACCCAAGATGTGGAAGTCCACAGAAGAGTCACTAGAGAGGGAGGGATAAAATAAAAACAGCTATTTCCGCTGAGAAATTAAATCCACTTAATAAGTTCTTATAAACAGAAGAATCAAACTGCGACAGCTGCCTGAAGAACTTTTCTACCAAAGACTGCTTCAGAAGAAGCAAATACATTGAAATTGTAAAATTTTGAAATTCACAATCTTAGGAATTCACAACCTTAGGGAAAAATTAAAATGAAGTCCGCAAAATAGCTTTATCCTGATGGAAAATCAGAAAATGAGACTTACAAGCGAGAGCAGACAATTCAGAAACTCATCTAGCAGAAGATATAGCCAAAAGGAACAACACTTTCCAAGAAAGTAGTTTAATTTCCAAAGAATGCATAGAGCCCTATCTATCAAGCTCCGAATGGAGCTTGAAGGGCCGTGTTTCTGGCGAGTCTTCAGACTCACCAGAAACAGCAGTTATGAAGCAGCGGTCTAAAGACTGCTGCTCCATAACCCTGTCCAACTGCTCTGAGCAGGCGGACAGGAATCGCCACAATTCAACCCGATCGAGTACGATCGGGTTGATTGACACCTCCCTGCTGGCGGCCCATTGGCCACGAGTCTGCAGGGGGGTGGCGTTGCACCAGCAGCTTTTGTGAGCTGCTGGTGCAATGCTGAATACAGAGAGCGTATTGCTCTCTGCATTTAGCAAATTCTTGCGGACCTGATCCGCACTGTCGGATCAGGTCCGCAACACCTTTAATAAATTTGCCTCATAGGCTCAAAAGGAGGAGCCTGCAAAGCCTTCAAAACCAAATTAAGACTCCATGGAGGAGAAATAGACTTAATAACAGGCTTGATACGGACCAAAGCCTGAACAAAACAGTGAATATCAGGAAGTTTAGCAACCTTTCTATGAAATACAACAGAAAGAGCAGAGATTTGCCCCTTCAAATTACTTATAGACAAACCTTATTCCAAACCGAAGAAACTGTAAAATTCTAGGAATTCTAAAAGAATGCCAAGATAATTTATAAGAAGAACACCATGAAATATAGGTTTTCCACACCCGATAATAAATCTTCCTTGAAACAGACTTACGAGCCTGCAACATAGTATTGATCACTGAGTCAGAGAAACCACTATGACTAAGCACTAAACGTTCAATTTCCATACCTTCAAATTTAGTGATTTGAGATCCTGATGGAAAAATGGCCCTTGAGACAGAAGGTCTAGCCTTAAAGGCAGTGACCAAGGTTGGCAAGTGGACATCCAGACAAGATCTGCATACCAAAACCTGTGGGGCCATGCTGGTGCTATCAGAAACACATGCAACTGTTCCATTATGATCTTGGAGATCACGCTTGGAAGAAGAACTAGAGGCAGAAAAATATAAGCAAGTTAGTAAGACCAAGGAACTGCTAACGCATGCACCATCTCCGCCTGAGGATCCCTGGACCTGGAAAGGTATCTTGGAAGTTTACTGTTTAGATGGGAAGCCATGTGATCTATTTTTGGAAGACCCCACATCTGTACAATCTGAAAAAACACATCTGGATGAGAGACCACTCCCCCGGATGGAAAGTCTGATGGCTGAGATAATCTGCTTCCCAATTGTCTACACCTGGGATATGAATTGCAGAAATTAGACAAGAGTTGGATTCCGCCCAAGAAAGTATCCGTGATACTTCTTTCATTGCTAAAGGACTGTGAGTCCCTCCCTGATGATTGATATATGCCACAGTTGTGATATTGTCTGTCTGAAAGCAAATGAAAAGTTCTCTCTTTAATAGAGGCCAAGCCTGAAGAGCCCTGAAAATAGCACAGAGTTCTAAGATATTGATTGGAAACCTGGTCTCTAGAGGATTCCAAACCCCTTGTGCTGTCAGAGACCCTCAGACAGCTCCCCAACCTGAAGGACTTGTATCTGTTGAGACTACAGTCCAGTAAGGACGAACAAAAAGAGGCCCCTTGAATAATATGATGGTGGTCTAACCACCAAGTTAGAGAGAGTAGAATGCTGGGATTTAAGAATATCAATTGTGATATCCGAGTATAATCCCTGCACCATTGATTCAGCATGCAAAGCTGCAGAGTTCTCATATGAAAACGAGCAAAGGGCATCGCGAGCAAAGGGCATCACGTCCAATGCTGCAGCTTCCATGCACATAGCCACTTAAGGGAATGATCGAGACTGAAGGTTATGACAGGCTGAAACCAATTTCATTCATATCTTGTCTGTTAAAGACAGAGTCATGATTAAAAAAGGATATATTTAGATCAGCGCCAAGTATTTTATCTTAAAGCTCCCTCACAAGTAATCTTCCCTATGATTAACCAAATGAATATATGTGAACAACAACAAGAAATATAGTTTGGGAGCACTAAAAAGCTAAATAAGATAGTCTGGAGACTGATATACAATTTAACAGAAATGCAATTTATTAAAAAATTAAAACAGATCGTGGGACGTCTCCCTTGGAAGATATATAAAATAGACAATTTGTTAAAATATATATACTCTAATATAATCTATTATAAATTCCACCTTAAAATAAATTCTACCTTATCGACAATCTTATAGCAAGAAAGTGAAAGTTAAACACTTATCAATATTTCAGCTTTATTTCTTAATAATAGACTTGGTTTTATCTGTATTTCTACGTTTTACCAAAATGAAAGAATGTCTGTTTTGGTTATATAATCCGACACAATGTTGTCTTTGACTGAAAGGGAGACGTCCCACGATCTGTTTTAATTTTTTTTTTTTTTTTTTAAATATGTTTTTTATTGATTTTCCAAAAGAGATAATTCAATCGTACAGGCAATCAAAAATAAAAACAACTGTTACAAATTTACCTTAAAGATTACCTTACAAAAATATACATATATCTGAATGTCTGACATTAATATTTCACAATAATGACAGTCAACTAAAGCGTAAACATTACATCCTTATATATACCATTAATGCTGGTGTATCTTATGTATCTTTGATACCTAAACAGAAAAAAGGAAAAACAATATATGATAACTTTTTAACAATTTAACAAACTATCCACACCTACAGGAGTACCCTTCCCTTCTTTCTCTCTCTTCTCTTCTTTTAATACTTCCTAAGCCCAATAGCAGCTGTACTAGGATTCATATAGTATTTTAGCCCATGGGTCATTGCAATTGTTCAGAGAACAAGATGATGGGTAGCTGAAAGTGAATACGCTGACACTAAACATATCACCCATCTCTCATACCATGAGCATATCACCAGACGCACACACAAAACAAACTAAAGAACAAGAAAAAAAAAAAAGAAAAAAAAAAAAAGAGAGGCCCAATCCCAACTCCTCTCCCCTCTCCAACCCTCACCCCCCCCCTCTAGCCAGAGTTATCTACAGAGTCGTTTGACCAACATCTAGGGAAACAGCCTGTAAAAATGTTTTGAAGGACAAAAATAGAAGTGCTAATTGGTTTGACCACTTGAATTTGGATATTAATCGGGAGGGATTTAATAACTTCCTCCCATTTTGAGAAAAAGATCTGTACCTGTTCCACATTTAAATTCTGTATATTATATTGTTCAATTGTAAGTTGCATAGTAACTGCTTTCTTAAATTCTGAGAATTTTGGAGCACATGCCGCTTTCCATGTTTTAAGTATGAGATTACGAGCGAGTATTATTAAGGTGTTGACAAGTTTATAGTCCTTACCTCCTGTTGCATATCTTAACAGGAACACAATATCTTGGGGTCCTATATTTATTCTTATATTAAGTATCCAATTAATCCAATGTATTATTTTACCCCAGAATTGAAGAATCTTAGGACATAGCCATAGGCAATGCAGTATGTCTGCCTTCTCTTTGTTACATCGTGAACAGCAGTGGCTATTCCCTGACCAAATCGACCTTTTACTGGGAGTAATATAGACGTTATATAATATTTTTATATGCGATTCACGCCATGCTGTGGGGACCCACAATTCATTGATTGCTCTGACACTTCCCTGTATATCTGCTATAGTTATACTTGGAAAGTATTTTAGCCATGTCAACTGTATATATGTAATTTGCTTTAAATTACTATGCGTATTTAGGATATTATAGAAAGTTGCTATTGAAAATCTTCCTGTCTGATATATTTTAATTCCAACCATTAAGGGACCAAGAGACCAATTTGGTTTAAATTCTTTTTGAATATCTGATAGATAATGTCGAATCTGTAGCTATGCAAAGAAGTCTTTACGGTGTATTCCATATTTGGAACAGATAGAGTTAAATGTATCAATCACACTATCTGATAACAACAGTTGCTTCACATATTTTAGGCCCTTCTCCTCCCATCCCTGAAATACTCGAGAATCATAGCCTGGTTGAAATTCAGGATTTCCCTGGATTGTTAAAAATTCTGTTGCATGAGGATTAACCTGGATTTCGACACAAAATTTCTGCCATGCGTAGATAATATTCTTAAATGTCATTAAATTGTTAACATTACAGGATAATTTCCGAATTGGACAGTGTAACAGTGCATTTAGGGTAAATGGGCCGATAATATTAGACTCACACTGATATAGAGTAAGGTATTCTTTTTGAGTAATCCAGTCCGCAGCAAATTTAATTAGAGAAACCCAATTATAAAATTTAATATTGGGAAATGATAGTCCTGCTGCTATCTTATCACTCATTAACCTAGTTAAGGTGATCCGTGGTTTCCCCCCTTTCTAGATAAACTTAGTACACATGCTATTGAATTTCAAAATATCCCTATTTTTAAGCATTATAGGGATATTTTGCAAGAAATATAAAATTTTGGGAAATAATATTGTTTTTATTAACATAATACGTGGTATTAACGAGATCGGGAGGTTAATCCAACTATCCAGTTGTTTCTGCATTTCCCCTAAGCATACTGAGATGTTCATACCATACCATTCAAGTGGATTATTAGCCAAGACTATACCTAAATAGGTTATATATTTCGTTTCCTTAAAGGGGTGTTTCATATACCTTTTTGTTGGTTTCGTTATCCATAATAATTCCGATTTATTGAAATTTATCCTATATCCCGATACTGTACCAAAAAGTTGCATAATCGATATGAGCGCAGATTGACTTCAAGATTATTCAAGAAGACCAACAAATCATCTGCATATAATGAAATAGTAAACTTATGCTCCCCAATACTAATACCATCTAATTGATCACGCAATAGTATAGCCAATGGTTCAAGTGAAATATTGAATAACAAGGGGGACAAAGGGCAGCCTTGCCTGGTGCCTCTGTGTAGAGAAATAGAATCTGTAAGTGTATTATTTATTATGAGGGCAGAGACTGGATTTCTATATAATAACTGGATATAAAAACTAAAATGTCCTCTGAACCCAAATTTTTCTATTGTCATAAACAGATGACTCCAACTTATATAGTCAAATGCTTTTTCTGCATCTAGGGATAGGATAGCTGTGTCCACCCCTTTTCTGCTTGTTCCCAGTGAGTTATTCCAGAGATAGTCCAAAATAATCATGATCTTCCTTAAATTCTTAATTGGACTCCTCCCTTGCATAAAACCTACTTGGTTTTCATGTATGATACCTTTAATTACTGGTTGTAATCTGCTAGCCACTATTGATGTTAGTAATTTATAATCTGCGTTTAGCAGTGAGATAGGTCTATAAGACTCTACTAACTCTGGATCTTTATTTTTTTTCAGGATTAACACAACGTTAGATGCAGTGAAATATCTAGAGCATTTTATTTGCGAACTAAAATATTTATTAAACAAACGGCGCAATGTTGGGGTCACTTCATCCTGTAAAATTCTGTAAAACTCTATGGGGAGACAGTCTGGCCCTGGAGCCTTGTTAAGTTTAGCCTGTTTAATGGCCAAATTGATTTCTTGGTCTGTAATTGGTGAATTTAAATGCTGTAGGTCTTCCTGCGAGATTCTAGGTAGAATTAACTTGGACCAGAATGTCTCCCCATTTGTATGACTAAAGGGTTCTGCCTTATAAATTCCCTGGAAATAATTATGAAAGACTTTTTTAATCTCCTCTGTTTGGGTAAATCTATTCCCGTTCTGCCTTATCGCAGCAATCAAATTACTATCTTTTGGTTTAGTGATTCTAGCCAGGTACTTAGCAGCCCTTCCAGTAAACCCTCTATACAGGGCTTTTTGTTTCAGTCCCTCTTGTATACACTTTTGTTTTAAGAAAATATCCCACTGTGTTTTAGCATGAATATACCTATTCCAATTTTCACTTGATCTAGAGGCAATATAGGCATTATACCTATTTCTTAATGCGTTAGAAAATTGTAATTCTTTTTGTTTGGTTTTTCTTTTTAACCTACACATGTACGCCTTGATTTGTCCCCGGAGTACAGCCTTTGCGGCTTCCCAATATGTTTCTGTTTTCTCTTGATAGTGTCCATTAAGAGTTTGGTATTCTGCCCATTTAATTTTTAAAAATTTTTGAAATTGACTATTCATTGCTAGGTATTTAGGGAAGAATAAGATGTTATTGGGCCCTTTTTTGAATACCTCGGGACCATATTTTAATGAAATGATTGCGTGATCTGACAATACGATGTCTTTAATGTCAGTCTTGCAATCGAGCCCCATCAAGGCCTCTGATACCAGAAATAAGTCTATCCTGGATAGGCTATGATGGCTTGGTGACATGCATGTGTATGCTTTGGCGTCAGGGTGATGGACCCTCCAAATATCTCTCACCCCCAATTGACTACATATTTATTGGAATATCCGAGTCTTCCTATCTCTCTTGTATACCTCCTTCCTCCCAGTCCTATCCATATTGGGGAGAGGTGTAAGGTTGAAGTCTCCTACTATTATTAGATTTTTCCCTGAATACTCGCGTAATTTATCTATAAAACCATTCCAAAACTGCATATCTAATGTATTAGGCCCATATACATTAGAGATGATAAACACAGTAGAATTAATTCTTATTTTGAGTATTTGAAATCTGCCCCCAGCGTCTTCTTCCACACCTAACAGCTCATAAGATAGCTGTTTTTTAACTAGAATTGCTAAACCTTTCTTCCTATTTTCCCCAGGTATTACAATAATGTCTCCCACCCACTTCACTTTTAACTTCATTATTTCTGAATCTTTTAGGTGGATTTCCTGCAGCATTACAAGATCAGGTTTATAGAAGCCAAATTGTTTAATAATAGCTTTCCTCTTTATTGGAGAAGTTATTCCACCTACATTCCATGAGAGAAGATTCAAAGAATCTACATCAGAGCCTTTTCTGGCGATTATGTCGCCATGAAGGGGCACTCGGATATCTCAAACACAGGACGGAGGGGGGTAGTAAGGGGGGGAGGACAGAGGAGCGGGCAAAAAAAAAAAAAAAAAAAAAAGGACAAAAAAATACACTCTACTAACACGTCCACACATCATCCAAACCATCAAATACATACTCTTCCAGACTATAGTGGCACTTTTAGCAACTTCTAGGTAGCTGATACTAAGATCCCTTTATCATTGTATACCCTGCTCTTGACAAAAAGCCTGTGCCTCTTTAGTCGTGTTTAAAACAAATTGTGTCCCATCTATTAATACAATCAGCTTAGCCGGATATACCATTTTAACGTTATAATTTGCATTTAGTAATTTGGAACAAAATGGAGACATTTCCTTCCGACTTGCTGCCGTCTCACTTGAAAAATCTTGGAAGATTAAAATTTTGTGTTGATCTATGGTTAGTGGGTACGCTTTCCTATACTGCCTAAGGAAGTGCATTTTGTCCTGAAAATTCAAGAACTTTAATACTATAGGCCGAGTGGAAATATTATCTTTTCTCATGTGCCGCACTGGGCCTATGACTATTGGGACATCTGTATTAATTTTAAGACTCTGAGGGAGGGTAACCGTTGCAAAATACATCAGGTCAAGATATTTACTGTCTTCTGGTAGGCCGATAATTCTAAGGTTGTTACGCCTAGATCGGTCTTCCAGGTCCTCCTGTCTACTCTGTAATTTAGCAATTCTCTTATTATGTTCAGCATTATTGGCTTCAACTATATTTAACTTGTCCTCAATCTCGGATATTCTAGTCTCTGCTTCTAGCAGCCTTGTAGAGAATTGTCTGACCTCTGCCGTGAGGCAATTTATATCCTGTTTGATCTCTGCTTTCATGCTGTAATTGTGGAGTGAAAATCTTAGTAATCTGTGTAACTAGTTCCTGCATATCAAAATGTACCTCATTGTGTGTTTGCGATGTTTCTGATACCTGATCAGGACGTTTCGCCATTTTTTTGTCTTTTTGCTTAACGGGCATATTAGGAGAAGAATTCCTAGCTGCTGATATAAATTTGTCCATATGCGTGCAGATACTAGTAATCCTACTGTCGTGGCACAAGTGTTAGTATTCACAGAGAAAAATAGTGCGTTTATAAATGTGCATTTAATTGAATCTATACTAGATTTATAAATTCTATGTTCTGATCCCTGAGACCCGGGAATAGGTATATACACACCAAAAAGAAAAAGAAAAAAAAAAAAGAAATGAAAAAGAAATAAAGAAAGGAGCAAAAGGAAAAAAAATAGGAAGTGCTAGTGATTATGTGAGCTGAATTTGAGAAGGGAAGAAAAAGAAAAAAGAAAAAAGAAAAACAGAAAGGTGAAAAAAAATGGCCAAAACAGAGGATACTATGTTCTAATTATTTAGGACTTTGATATGATTATAACCCGGCAAAATCTATATATGCTCCCCTTAATAGAATTCTATTTT
Organism: Bombina bombina; assembly: GCF_027579735.1. NCBI lineage: Eukaryota > Metazoa > Chordata > Amphibia > Anura > Bombinatoridae > Bombina > Bombina bombina. The sequence continues at coordinate 43,552,854 of NC_069505.1, read as the reverse complement.
TGATAACATAGAGACAGGATAGATACGCAACACATTATTAGTATTATACATTTCTTGATATCTTGTAAGTTCTATGTATCATCTATATACTAGGTAATTCTGAATACAACACTATTTAGGACTTCTAGGCCCCCTTGCCTGCTTTTCCAGAGACCAAATAACACCAAGCCAATAATATAATGAGGTATTATCCTGAGCCACTTAAACACCTTATATCTTATATTAGAAAAAGAGAATTTTTAGGTCAGATGAGTTCCTTTATCTGTAGTAACATAGAAAAAGCGTTAATCATGCATTTACCAGGCCAAAAAAGTCTCACTTTATATTATTGTCCCATTGAATATCTGTTGATATGAAGGTAATTCAATAAAAAAGAAGAAAAAAAAAGGACTCTTTTCATGCTGGGTAAATAATCACAGTAAAACAATACAAAAAAGAAAGCTGATACTTTACTTTGTTTGCAGTCTGTCAGGTTCCAGGCTAGTTAGCGAGAAAAGTGCCGGTCCTCAGCAATGTGGGCCGTTTAAGCAGATACTATGCCCAATCTCGCAAGGCCCGGCTAGATTGTAAGTCACTAGGTGAGCAATGTGTAGTGCTCTTTGCGGTATGTTTTCCAGTTACGTCCCTTCTGTCGGCAGGCCGGTGGAGTAATACAGCAACGCGTCCCTATGATGTCAACCAGCGTGCATCTGCACGCTGCCCACGTGTCAGGACTCCTCTCCAATCACCAGCTCCGGGACCGAAGGCAGATTCTCTCTCCGCAGCTATCGCCCAGTGGTGATCCCTCAGTGGCCAGGGACCTCGACTGTGACCCCCCTCAGGACTCCAGGATCGTCCGCAACTGTAGGTATCCTTCCTAGGGTCGCAGAAAGACCGGCTGCACCGATACTGCCCCCAACCAGCGGGCCATCCACAGCTGATATCCGCTCACCAGGGAGCGGTCGAGACGTTTCAAAGGAGTTAAGGTATGTCAATTGGTCGGAGACCTGTATGCTCACCAGGGAGCGCTCCGAAGTCTGGAACAGGTGCCGGTATAGGTGCTGTATATTGCAGGTCTGCTAGCAGGGGAAATATTTCAAGTCAGGAATTCCTCCTGGTTTTTACGGCTAGGTTTACCGTTGTACTCAGGCTTTCTTTCAGCTTGAGTCTCTTTTTTTGCAGATATAGGCTGTGACTTGTATCCCGTCTGGCGTAGTTTGGTTATACTTTGTATCGTTACTAAGATAGTAACACAGCGTGCTACTACCAGAATTGTTGCAAGTTTAGAGAGTCTTTGTAGCACGTTTGCTTCAGCCACGAAGCTAATCGATGCCTGAGAGAGACTTCCACTTCATGGTCCGTATGACCCTGAGTCTGGGCCGGGAAAACACTTCGGCCAAAGAACGCTAGAAGGCGGGAGTAGATGGATAGAGCTACAAGCATAGGAGCCAGGACCTTCAGCACCTTGCTTGCTCCTCCCTCAAACGGAAGTCCAGCGTTTTGTAAGATGTTAGCAAATCTGTGAGACTGCTGCAAATTAGCGGTTTGTAAGATTTTGTGTTTTAATTTTTTAATAAATTGTATTTATGTTAAATTGTATATCAGTCTCCAGACTATCTTATTTAGCTTTTTAGCGCTCCCAAACTATCGGCTAGATTTAGAGTTGGGCGGTAGCCGTCAAAACCAGCCTAACGACAAAATTCCAGGTAGGAAAAATCTGATTGGCTGATTCAATCAGCCAATCAGATTCAAGTTCAATCCAATTGGCTGATCCAATCAGCCAATCAGATTGAGCTCGCAATCTATTGGCTGTTCCGATCAGCCAATAGATTGCGAGCTCAATCTGATTGGCTGATTGGATCAGCCAATCGGATTGAACTTGAATCTGACTGGCTGATTCCATCAGCCAATCAGAATATTCCTACCTTAATTCCGATTGGCTGATAGAATCCTATCAGCCAATCGGAATTCGAGGGACGCCATCTTGGATGACGTCATTTAAAGGAACCGTCATTCGGCGAGTAGGCGTCGCTTGAAGAGGTTGGATCCGCGTCGGCTGGGAAAAAGATGGCTCCGCTCCGCTCCGGAAGAAAGAAGATTGAAGATGCAGCTTGATAGAAGACTTCATCCCAATGATGGACTTCTGACTTCAGCCCGATGATGGAGTTCTTCAGCCGCCGCTTGGATCAAGACTTCGGACCCTGTTCTGGACCGATCACTGAACCCGGTGAGGTGAAGACAAGGTAGGGAGATCTTCAGGGGCTTAGTGTTTATTTAAGGGGGGTTTGGGTTAGATTAGGGGTATGTGGGTGGTGGGTTGTAATGTTGGGGGGGGGTATTGTATGTTTTTTTTTTACAGGCAAAAGAGCTGAATTCTTTGGGGCATGCCCCGCAAAGGGCCCTTTTCAGGGCTGGTAAGGTAAAAGAGCTTTGAACTTTTTTAATTTAGAATAGGGTAGGGCATTTTTTTATTTTGGGGGTCTTTGTTATTTTATTAGGGGGCTTAGAGTAGGTGTAATTAGTTTAAAATTGTTGTAATATTTTTCTAATGTTTGTAAATATTTTTTTATTTTTTGTAACTTAGTTCTTTTTTATTTTTTGTACTTTAGTTAGTTTATTTCATTGTAGTTATTTGTAGGTATTTTATTTAATTAATTTATTGATAGTGTAGTGTTAGGTTTAATTGTAGGTAATTGTAGGTAGTTTATTTAATTAATTTATTGATAGTGTAGTGTTAGGTTTAATTGTAACTTAGGTTAGGATTTATTTTACAGGTAATTTTGTAATTATTTTAACTATTTTAGCTATTAAATAGTTATTAACTATTTAATAGCTATTGTACCTGTTTAAAATAATTACAAAGTTGCCTGTAAAATAAATATTAATCCTAAAATAGCTACAATATAATTATAATTTATATTGTAGCTATATTAGGGTTTATTTTACAGGTAAGTATTTAGCTTTAAATAGGAATAATTTATATAATAAGAGTTCATTTATTTAGTTAGATTTAAATTATATTTAACTTAGGGGGGTGTTAGTGTTAGACTTAGCTTTAGGGGTTAATCCATTTATTAGACTAGCGGCGAGATCCGATCGGCAGATTAGGGGTTAATTATTGTAGGTAGCTGGCGGCGACGTTGTGGGGGGCAGATTAGGGGTTAATAAATATAATATAGGGGTCGGCGGTGTTAGGGGCAGCAGATTAGGGGTACATAGGTATAATGTAGGTTGCGGCGGTATACGGAGCGGCAGATTAGGGGTTAAAAAAAATATGCAGGTGTCAGCGATAGCGGGGGCGGCAGATTAGGGGTTAATAAGTGTAAGGTTAGGGGTGTTTAGACTCGGGGTACATGTTAGGGTGTTAGGTGCAGACGTAGGAAGTGTTTCCCCATTGTAAACAATGGGGCTGCGTTAGGAGCTGAATGCTACTTTTTTGCAGGTGTTAGGGTTTTTTTCAGCTCAAACTGCCCCATTGTTTTCTATGGGGGAATCGTGCATGAGCACGTTTTTGAAGCTGGCCGCGTCCGTAAGCAATGCTGGTATTTAGAGTTGCAGTGGCGGTAAATATGCTCTACGCTCCCTTTTTTGGAGCCTAACGCAGCCATTCTGTGAACTCTAAATACCAGCAGTATTTAAAAGGTGCGGGGGGAAAAAAGCATGCGTAGCTAACGCACCCCTTTGGCCGCAGAACTCTAAATCTAGCCGTATATTTCTTGTTGTTAAAGACAGAGTCATGGACACTGAATCTATCTGGAAACCTAAAAAAGGAAATTTATGCTTACCTGATAAATTGATTTCTTCTATGATACGACGAGTCCACGGCAGAGCTGTATATATAGCTCCTCCCTTCCCTCCAACCCCAGTCATTTGATCGAAGGTTTAGGAAGGGAAAGGAAAAGCTAAAGGTGCAGAGGTGACTGAAGTTGTAAAAATAAAATATAATCTGTCTTAAAATGACAGGGAGGGCCGTGGACTCGGCGTATCGTAGAAGAAATCAATTTATCAGGTAAGCATAAATTTCCTTTTCTTCTATCAGATACGACGAGACCACGGATTTCATCCTTACTTGTGGGATACAATACCAGAGCTACAGGACACGGATGAAAGGGAGGGACAAGACAGAGACCTAAACGGAAGGCACCACTGCTTGAAAAATCTTTCTCCCAAAAACAGCCTCAGAAGAAGCAAAAGTATCAAATTTGGAAAATTTGGAAAAAGTATGAAGGGACGACCAAGTCGCAGCCTCACAAATCTGTTCAACAGAAGCATCGTTTTTAAAGGCCCATGTGGAAGCCACAGCCCTAGTAGAATGAGCCGTAATTCTTTCTGGAGGCTGCTGTCCAGCAGTCTCATATGCCAGGCGGATGATACTCCTCAGCCAAAAAGAAAGAGAGGTAGCCGTAGCTTTCTGATCCCTACGCTTTCCAGAATAAACAATGAATAATGAAGATGATTGACGGAAATCCTTGGTTGCCTGTAAGTAAAACTTCAAGGCACGGACCACGTCCAGATTATGTAACAGACGCTCCTTCTTAGAAGAAGGATTAGGACACAAGGAAGGAACAACAATTTCCTGATTAATATTCTTATTTGAGACAACCTTAGGAAGAAATCCAGGTTTGGTACGCAAAACCACCTTATCAGAATGAAATATAAGATAAGGCGAATCACATTGTAACGCTGAAAGCTCCGAAACTCTTCGAGCAGAAGAAATAGCAACCAAAAACAAAACTTTCCAAAATAACAATTTAATATCTAAGGAATGCATGGGTTCAAACGGAACCCCTTGAAGAACTCGAGGAACTAAATTCAAACTCCAGGGAGGAGTAATTGGTCTAAATACAGGCTTAATTCTGGATAGAGTTGTGTGTGCAGAAGAATGCGCTAGCAATACAAAAGGATTATAAGCCTACAGATAAAGGTGATTATCTCCTAAAATACACCTTAGAAAGACAGTTGGGGGAATTATTTAGGTTGTAGGGAGTCCCTAAAGACACTCAAACAATACTAAAAAGAATCTGTGGCGCTGGATGTACAGCTGAAATAATCACTAATGGCTATGTGAGTAATGGTCCCAATTGTATATATATAGAGATAGGATGGCTAAAAAATGTAAATTTTAATGATCACAATACATATGTATAATAATTATACAAATTAATTAAAATAGACTCTATAAACAATGCGATAGAAATAAATAAAAAATAATAAATAAATAAATAACCCAGCTCACTAGCAAAGATGCATAAAACAAGAAAGCATTAAAAAACAAAGCATAAAAAACAAAGGTAAAATACAGGAGACCATGCAGTGGAATGGCCCTTTAAAATATGCAATCAACTTGCCATGAAAGCAAGTGTACAAAATGACATAGTGTAGTAAACTTGATATATGGAGCCGTTAATGCTTCAGAGTTCAAATAGTTAGTGCTTCAAAGTTCAAATTAGTTGGTTTTTAAAAAGTCAGTTTAAAGTAGTGTTTCCCCAGCAATGCTCATCATTCCTAATGCATGGGGATATTTTAGAGACAAGAGAAAGAACTTGTCAAAAGCAAATCAATCGTTCAGGTTTAGGTATTACGCTTTTTACTTACACCGGAGGGTGTCTAGCAGCTCTCTTGATGCCGGTCTCGGTTGCCGTATTCTTCTCACAGCCCGGTTGTAGTTTAAGTTGATCTGTGTTTGCAGACACTTCTGTCAGTTTCTTATTCTGCCGCCCGGGTGTCTTTGCACAGCAGTGAATCCTATTTGCAAGCAATATTGCCGGGTGGCGTTTTTTTGGCAGCGTCTGGATTAAGCAGCGTGTAGTTTCAAATAACTACGGATCCTCACAAGGGAAAAAAAGGAGCAACGCGTTTCGGCTTACAAGCCTTTGTCAAGCTCTACTCGCATTACTATGTCGGTGCCTTTTAAAGCCGGTTCATAGATTTAATTGGTAGATTTGGTGGCAATTATAATCGGAGCATTAAGCATCATTAAATTAGGTTTTTTTCATAGTTTTCTTACATTAGTCAGGCGCTTTTTTATTATCAGTATTTTAATAGTGCTTTACCAAATTGTTTATTTGTGTCATCTATTGATTACTCTATTTAAGCCTATATTTTGGACTACTTAGATTCCTTATTATATCAATTATACTAAAAAGGCACCTACTATAGTATGCTTACAATCTAAAATAACAGAAAATGCATACAGTATTATCACACAATCTTATTGTTTGAGAAACCAAGAACAAGGAGAAGAGGAATAGCCTATGTAAATTTGTGCCTATGTTACTAGGACTAAAAAACAAAAAAGTATATATATAAAATAAATAAAATGAAATCAATAGATAGAGTTTTTGTGCAGATATTTTGATTTTGTCATATTTGTTGTTATTTTGAGTGAACCAGAGGGGTATATAAGTGAAGAGGATGAGGGGATTATAATGATTATTAGAGGGGGGGGTGTATAAGTTGAGTGATTTAATTGTATGGGTAGTGTTATATTTTATTTTATGATATAGAGTATTTTATGTTATTTTATTTCATTACTTTTTAAGGAACATATAGTTATTATTTTATATATTTAGTTTTTTGACAAATTATCAGATGTCACTATCGTACAAAATGGACACATTTATCCACTAGTTCGAAAAAACAAATTCGACAATGTGTACACTAGTCACTCATAGTGACAGTTGGTATCCAATATATATAGAAATAGAAGTAGATAAACTAAATAAACTAGTTGCTTTTATTGTATTTTTCATAGAGGATATGTGTAATTATACAGAATATTAGGACTTAATCTACAAGAAAACAACCCAAATCGAATTCTTGATTCAGACCTTTTGGAGTTAGGGATTTCATTTCGAAAATCCACTTCCCTTCCAATTTGAGTAGACTGTTGTGTGTGTCCATACCCCTCCAATTTTTTTGTACTCTTGCTATTCCTGTATACTTTAAGCATTTTGGGTTAGCTTTATTGCAGGTGGCAAAATGTTTTGGAATGGGGAGATCTTTATTCCTTTCTTGTTCAAAGTTTTCTATTGAGAGAATATGTTCCCTAATGCGGTCTCTCAGGGGCCTTTCTGATTCTCCTATATATTGGAGGCCGCAAACACACTCAAGGAGATATACTACATTCTTGTCTGAACATCGTATCTGCTGTTTAATTTTATATTTCTTCCCAGTGACATTGGATTTGATTTCTTTTGTTTTCACTGCATGTTTGCAGGCCTTGCATGTTAGGCAAGGAAAGTATCCATTAATTACTTTACCCATTAGGTCTTGATCTCTCTTGCTTTTCCTTTTTATTTCTGTTGGGGCTAAAATGGATTTCAAATTTTGTGATTTTTTGTATATTATTTTTGGGTAATTCGGGAGTGTATCCCCAATAAGCTCATCACTTTTTAGGACCGACCAATGTTTTTTTATGATTTTTTCTATTAGGTGTTTATTTTGGCTGTATTTAGTGATAAATGGAACAAAGAGTTTTAAAGAACAAATTCATAGAGAGAGGCTACAAAGATAAAGACATTACAGAAATAAAAAAAGAGTTAAGAATAAGAAATAGGAAGGAATTACTAACAACAAAAAAGAAAGATAACACTATGTTTGACGATAATAAAGAACTCTTTGTTCCATTTATCACTAAATACAGCCAAAATAAACACCTAATAGAAAAAATCATAAAAAAACATTGGTCGGTCCTAAAAAGTGATGAGCTTATTGGGGATTCACTCCCGAATTACCCAAAAATAATATACAAAAAATCACAAAATTTGAAATCCATTTTAGCCCCAACAGAAATAAAAAGGAAAAGCAAGAGAGATCAAGACCTAATGGGTAAAGTAATTAATGGATACTTTCCTTGCCTAACATGCAAGGCCTGCAAACATGCAGTGAAAACAAAAGAAATCAAATCCAATGTCACTGGGAAGAAATATAAAATTAAACAGCAGATACGATGTTCAGACAAGAATGTAGTATATCTCCTTGAGTGTGTTTGCGGCCTCCAATATATAGGAGAATCAGAAAGGCCCCTGAGAGACCGCATTAGGGAACATATTCTCTCAATAGAAAACTTTGAACAAGAAAGGAATAAAGATCTCCCCATTCCAAAACATTTTGCCACCTGCAATAAAGCTAACCCAAAATGCTTAAAGTATACAGGAATAGCAAGAGTACAAAAAAATTGGAGGGGTATGGACACACACAACAGTCTACTCAAATTGGAAGGGAAGTGGATTTTCGAAATGAAATCCCTAACTCCAAAAGGTCTGAATCAAGAATTCGATTTGGGTTGTTTTCTTGTAGATTAAGTCCTAATATTCTGTATAATTACACATATCCTCTATGAAAAATACAATAAAAGCAACTAGTTTATTTAGTTTATCTTCTTCTATTTCTATATATATTGGATACCAACTGTCACTATGAGTGACTAGTGTACACATTGTCGAATTTGTTTTTTCGAACTAGTGGATAAATGTGTCCATTTTGTACGATAGTGACATCTGATAATTTGTCAAAAAACTAAATATATAAAATAATAACTATATGTTCCTTAAAAAGTAATGAAATAAAATAACATAAAATACTCTATATCATAAAATATAATATAACACTACCCATACAATTAAATCACTCAACTTATACACCCCCCCCCTCTAATAATCATTATAATCCCCTCATCCTCTTCACTTATATACCCCTCTGGTTCACTCAAAATAACAACAAATATGACAAAATCAAAATATCTGCACAAAAACTCTATCTATTGATTTCATTTTATTTATTTTATATATATACTTTTTTGTTTTTTAGTCCTAGTAACATAGGCACAAATTTACATAGGCTATTCCTCTTCTCCTTGTTCTTGGTTTCTCAAACAATAAGATTGTGTGATAATACTGTATGCATTTTCTGTTATTTTAGATTGTAAGCATACTATAGTAGGTGCCTTTTTAGTATAATTGATATAATAAGGAATCTAAGTAGTCCAAAATATAGGCTTAAATAGAGTAATCAATAGATGACACAAATAAACAATTTGGTAAAGCACTATTAAAATACTGATAATAAAAAAGCGCCTGACTAATGTAAGAAAACTATGAAAAAAACCTAATTTAATGATGCTTAATGCTCCGATTATAATTGCCACCAAATCTACCAATTAAATCTATGAACCGGCTTTAAAAGGCACCGACATAGTAATGCGAGTAGAGCTTGACAAAGGCTTGTAAGCCGAAACGCGTTGCTCCTTTTTTTCCCTTGTGAGGATCCGTAGTTATTTGAAACTACACGCTGCTTAATCCAGACGCTGCCAAAAAAACGCCACCCGGCAATATTGCTTGCAAATAGGATTCACTGCTGTGCAAAGACACCCGGGCGGCAGAATAAGAAACTGACAGAAGTGTCTGCAAACACAGATCAACTTAAACTACAACCGGGCTGTGAGAAGAATACGGCAACCGAGACCGGCATCAAGAGAGCTGCTAGACACCCTCCGGTGTAAGTAAAAAGCGTAATACCTAAACCTGAACGATTGATTTGCTTTTGACAAGTTCTTTCTCTTGTCTCTAAAATATCCCCATGCATTAGGAATGATGAGCATTGCTGGGGAAACACTACTTTAAACTGACTTTTTAAAAACCAACTAATTTGAACTTTGAAGCACTAACTATTTGAACTCTGAAGCATTAACGGCTCCATATATCAAGTTTACTACACTATGTCATTTTGTACACTTGCTTTCATGGCAAGTTGATTGCATATTTTAAAGGGCCATTCCACTGCATGGTCTCCTGTATTTTACCTTTGTTTTTTATGCTTTGTTTTTTAATGCTTTCTTGTTTTATGCATCTTTGCTAGTGAGCTGGGTTATTTATTTATTATTTTTTATTTATTTCTATCGCATTGTTTATAGAGTCTATTTTAATTAATTTGTATAATTATTATACATATGTATTGTGATCATTAAAATTTACATTTTTTAGCCATCCTATCTCTATATATATACAATTGGGACCATTACTCACATAGCCATTAGTGATTATTTCAGCTGTACATCCAGCGCCACAGATTCTTTTTAGTATTAATTCTGGATAGAGCCTGACAAAAAGACTGAACATCTGGCACATCTGCCAAACGTTTGTGAAGCAAAATTGACAAAGCAGAAATCTGTCCTTTTAAGGAACTTGCGGACAACCCTTTCTCCAATCCTTCTTGGAGAAAAGACAGAATCCTGGGAATCCTCTTTACTCCATGAGTAACCCTTGGATTCACACCAATAAAGATATTTACGCCATATCTTATGATAGATTTTTCTAGAGACAGGCTTACGAGCCTGTATAAAAGTATTGATGAGCGAATCAGAGAAACCCTGCTTAGATAAAATCAAGCGTTCAATCTCCAAGCAGTCAGTTGCAGAGAATTTAGATTTGGATGTTGGAAAGGACCTTGAATGAGAAGGTCCTGTCTCAAAGGAAGTTTCCACGGTGGCAGAGAGGACATGTCCACTAGATCCGCATACCAAGTCCTGCGTAGCCACGTACGCGCTATCAGGATTACTGAAGATCTCTCCTGTTTGATCCGAGCAATCACGCGTGGAAGGAGAGGAACCGGTGGAAACACATAAGCTAGTCTGAATGACCAAGGTACTGCCAAGGCATCTATCAGTTCGGCCTGAGGATCCCTCGACCTGGATCCGTAACGTGGAAGCTTGGCATTCTGACGAGATGCCATCAGATCTAATTCTGGTCTGCCCCATTGGCGAATCAATGAGGCAAACACCTTCGGGAGGAGTTCCCACTCCGCGGATGAAAAGTCTGATGATTGATATACGCCACAGTCGTGATATTGTCCGACTGAAATCTGATGAATTTGGCCAAAGCCAACTGAGGCCACGCCTGAAGCGCATTGAATATTGCTCTCAGTTCCAGAATATTGATTGGAAGTAGAGACTCCACCTGAGTCCAAACATCCTGAACCTTCAGGGAATTGCAGACTGCACCCCAGCCCAGTAGACTGGCGTCCGTTGTCACTATCACCCACGAGTGTCTGCGGAAACATGTCCCCTGGGACAGATGATCCGGCGACAACCACCAAAGAAGAGAGTCTCTGGTCTCTTGATCCAGATTTATCTGAGGAAATAAATTTGCATAGTCCCCATTCCACTGTCCGAGCATGCACAGCTGCAGTGGTCTGAGATGAAAGCGAGCAAACGGAATGATGTCCATTGGCGCTACCATTAATCCAATGACCTCCATACACTGAGCCACTGATGGCCGAGGAATGGACTGAAGTACTCTGCAAGTATTTAGAATCTTTGATTTTCTGACCTCCGTCAGAAATATTTTCATGTCTACCGAGTCTATCAGAGTTCCCAAGAAGGGAACCCTTGTCTGTGGAACTAGTGAACTCTTTTCTATGTTCACCTTCCAACCGTGAGTTATCAGGAAAGACAACACTGTGTCCGTGTGAGATTTTGTCAGATGATAAGTTGACACCTGGATCAAAATATCGCCCAGATAAGACGCCACTGCTATGCCCTGCGGTCTGAGAACCGCCAGAAGGGACCCTAGAACCTTTGTGAAGATCCTGGGTGCTGTGGCCAACCCGAAGGGAAGAGCCACAAACTGATGTTTGTCCAGGAAGGCAAACCTTAGGAACTGATGATGATCCTTGTGAATAGGGATATGAAGGTATGCATCATTCAAGTCCATGGTAGTCATATATAGACCCTCCTGGATCATTGGTAAGATTGTTCGTATAGTCTCCATCTTGAATGGTGGAACTCTGAGAAACTTGTTTAGACACTTGAGATCTAAAATGGGTCTGAAAGTTCCCTCTTTTTTCCAGTTCCCGTTTTGGAATGGGACAAATTACTCCCATGGTAGAGAGGTCTTTTACACAGCGTAAGAACGTCTCTCTTTTTATCTGGTCTACAGATAATCGTGAAAGATGATCCTTGAATTCCAGTTGATACCCGTGGGTCATGATTTCCAGTGCCCAGGGGACCTGAACATCTCTTGCCCAAGCCTGAGCAAAGAAAGAAAGTCTGCCCCCTACTAGATCCAGTCCCGGATCGGGGGCCGCCCCTTCATGCTGTCTTTGTAGCAGCAGCGGGCTTCTTGGATTGTTTACCTTTATTCCAAGCCTGGTTGGGTCTCCAGACTGACTTGGATTGAGCAAAATTTCCTTCCTGCTTTGTGAGGAAGAGGAAGCAGAGGGTCCTCCTTTAAAGTTTCAAAAGGAACGGAAATTATTTTGTTTACCCCTCATCTTAACAGACTTATCCTGAGTTAGGGCATGGCCTTTACCTCCAGTAATGTCAGAAATTATTTCCTTCAATTCAGGCCCGAATAGGGTCTTACCTTTAAAAGGAATAGCTAAAAGCTTAGATTTTGATGACACATCAGCAAACCAAGATTTGAGCCATAACGCTCTACACGCTAAAATGGCAAATACTGCATTTTTCGCCGCTAATTTAGCAATTTGAAAAGCGGCATCAGTAATAAAAGAATTAGCTAGCTTGAGAGCCTTAATTCTATCCAAAATGTCCTCTAATGGAGTCTCAACCTTCAGAGACTCTTCTAGAGCATCAAACCAAAAAGCTGCTGCAGGAGTAACTGGAACAATGCAAGCCGTAGGTTGTATAAGGAAACCCTGATGAATAAATAATTTCTTTAGAAGACCCTCTAACTTTTTATCCATAGGGTCTTTGAAAACACAACTGTCCTCAATAGGTATAGTTGTACGCTTAGCCAGGGTAGATATAGCTCCCTCCACCTTAGGGACCGTTTGCCAAGAGTCCCGAAATAGTGTCTGATATGGGAAACATTTTCTTAAAATTAGGAGGGGGAGAGAGCGGTATGCCTGGTCTATACCATTCCTTTTGTACAATTTCCGAAATTCTTTTAGGAGCCGGAAAAACATCAGTGTAAGTAGGTACCTCTAGATATTTGTCCATCTTACACAATTTCTCTGGTGGTATCAAAATAGGGTCATAATCATCCAGAGTCGCTAAAACCTCCCGAAGTAACAGGTGGAGGTGTTCAAGCTTAAATTTAAAGGACATCACGTCCGAATCTGTCTGAGGTAACATATTTCCTGAGTCTGAAAGTTCTCCCTCAGACAGCAATTCCCTAACCCCCAACTCAGAACACTGTGAGGGTACATCGGAAATAACCAATAAAGCATCAGAGGATTCAGTATTCACAGCAATACCTGACCTACTGCGTTTACCCTGTAACACTGGTAATTTAGATAATACCTCAGTAAGGTAGTTGGCATAAATGCAGCCATCTCCTGCAGAGTAAAAGAATTAGATGCACTAGAAGTAATTGGCGTCACTTGTGTGGGCGTTAAAGGTTGTGACACCTGGGGAGAATTGGATGGCATATCCTGATTCTCTTCAGATTGAGAATCATCCTTAGGCACACTTTCTTTACCTAAAATATGCTTTTTACAATGTAAGGCCCTTTCAGTACAAGAGGTACACAATGTAAGAGGGGGTTCCACAATGACTTCCAAACACATAGAGCAATGAGTTTCCTCAATGTCAGACATGTCAGCGCATATGAATAGACCGGTCCGGTCGCCAATGGCGAGTAAAAATTCCTGCGGGCAAGTAAAATTTACAATTTACAAGCCCGGCTGGCGATCTCACCATTGGCAGCTTTGCACTATTTTTTGGGGGGCATAATGTGTTCTATCTTTTTTTTTCATACTGCAGCCGCACTATTTCCCGCACTATTTTTTTTACAGCAGCGCCTTAATACTAAATACTAGTGCAGCGCATTAATTCCATCTAGCTTGCACAGCGCATTAATTCCATCTAGCTTGCTTGTCCGTTGTTAGTGATGTCACATCAGGGCGTACTATATTTTTAGGGAGCATATGCACTTTTATTTGGGAGCATTGATACAAGCTGGTGTTCCGGATCACATTGATGTCACAGTAAAGCTCCTCGTTAACGGCAGACGCTTTATGCTTTGTGGGGAACCTTGTTAGCGATGTTGCAGCTGATGCACAATTTTGTATGGACTACAATAGCAGCGGAAACAATGAAAGAAAGTGCTGCTCAGGTTTGCATTACTCTATATTTTTCTGACATACCGACCATGCTTCTGGAAGTTACCTTAGCAATGTCACAGCATACGCACTATTTTTTTGGGAGCAGAATACCGGTTGCAGACACTGCTGCTCAGGTACTGATAAATCCTGTTCCATTTCAAAGTGATGGCTATATGATGTGGCGCTATCTTAATAATTTCAGTGAACCATCAAAGAAGAAGAAGGTAGATGATGCAGAAAAGAGAGAAAGGGCCAGACAATATGAAAAGGAAAAGAGAGAGAGACAATTCAAAGACAGCTGGATGATTAATGATAAGGGGGAAAAGAGAGAGTGGCTTGTCTACAACAGCTCAAAACAGGTTATGCTATATAGTGTATGCCAGGCATTTTCAAACAAACGGAATGCATTTGTGGAAGGTACCAGCACAATGAAACTTGAAGGTATTCGATCACATGAGCTTTCATCAGGGCATCTGTGGAGTGTCCAGTGTGAGTCAAACCGAAAATTAAAGCAGACTGAAACACCTGCTGGACAGGCAATCGCTACCATGACAAAGGCACAGACAGAGAAACTAAAACTACTGTTTCGCAACGCTCATCTCCTTGCCATTAAATCGAGGCCTTTCTCTGACTTTCCAGATTTGTGCAAGTAAGTAAAGTGTTGTATGCTTTTATTTGTTTGGCTTTTCCCTAACTGTGTGCTTGGTTTATATTACTTTTTCTGTCCAAAATGCTAATTTTTATCTCTTGACTATTTTGTTTCTACAGACTTGACAAAATGAAGGATCTGGATGTGGGAGATACCTATCTTAATGCCATATCAGCACGGTCATTTGTACACTTTATTGCACAGGAAGAAAGAAAACATACAAAAAGAAAATATGCAGCTGCCAAGTTTGTTGCAGTCTTGTGTGATGGTTCAGTTGATAGTGCAGTGGTGGAGGAAGAAATTATTTATGCTAGATTTGCAATAGAAGGCAAGGTACACACAAGATTTGTGGCTTTGCAGTCAGTTGAAAAGGCTGATGCTGAAACCATTTCTCAGGCAGTAAATGCAGCAGTTACACAACACCTTGGCCAGTTGTGGAAGGAGAAACTAGTTGCAATAGGCACTGATGGAGCAGCAGTGATGCTGGGAAAAAATGGAGGAGTTGTGCAGAAGCTAAAAGGACAGAGAAGGCATGTTGCACTGCATGAGTCACCGCTTGGAGCTCAGTGTCAGGGACACAGCAGCCAATAATGAGAGTCATCAGAAGTTAAAGGATCTACTTCTAGGGTTATATTTATTTTATCACAAGTCAGCACTCAACCGTGCAAATCTTAAGAACAGTTATGCTTCTTTGAAAATGAGGACACTATTGCCTACACGAGCAGATGGGACACGATGGGTAGGCCACTTCTGGCGTGCACTTGACCATTTCCTCAAAGGTTACAAAGCAATCATACATCATCTTGATCAGGTATGTAGACCTCTGCCCCTTCTCTCTGCTATCTCTATCTCTCCAGCCTTCCCTTGCTTTCTCCCCATGTCTCTCAAGCCCCCTTTCTCTCCCTCCATTTCACCCTCCCCACTCCTGTTCCTCCCTATCTGTCCCTTTCCCCCTACCTCTTATTCCTTTTATCTCTCCTGTGCTGCTGTCATTCACTCTTTCTGCCTCTTTCTCTAGCTCTCCCTCCCTCTCTCTGTCTCTCAAAATTGAGAAACCAAATCCCAGAGAGAGAGAGAGAAAGAGAGAAAGAAAGAATAAAAAATGAGAGATAAGCAGGGTAATTATGTATTGTATACTACTTTATTTCTAGGTCCAATCTCCTGATGCAAAAGGTGTGAGAGGAGAACAACAAGCAAAGGCCAGATGCTTTTACAGAGCTGCTACAAGTCTGTCAGTGGTCCAGTATGCTTGTTTCATGTATGATGTGCTTTTACAGTTATGCAACTTGTCCAACACTCTTCAGAACCGAAATGCAAGTGTTGCAGATGTCCACAACAGTTTGGAAGTGACAAAAAAAATACTGATCGCTCTGAAAGAGAGGTATATACTTTTTTGTTTTGTTGTTTTGTTCTATAAGAGGTTTTGTTCTTATGTTCATATATGTTCCAGGCCTGTACCTGGGTCACTTCTTCATTCTATTCAGTATGATGAAGAAGGCACAGCTAGGTTTGAAGGAGTTGAGTTGAAAGGAAAGAATGATGCCTTCAAGAGTTCAAAAAATAAGTTTCTGGAAGCAATACAGTCCAGCATTGAAGCTCGCTTTGAAGACATTGAAGAAGGAGTTCTTCAGGCAACATCGGTGACATCCTTCAAAACATGGCCTGACAAAGAAAACTCAGAAGGTATTTCTAAATTTAAAATGTAATTAGAGATGTTCTCTAATGTAAAATATTATTAGGACATATTAAACAAAAATATATCAATTATATATATTTTGTTTAATATGAAATATATGAATTACATATATTTTGTTTAATATGTCCTAATTAGTATAGTTTATTTTAGTAGAACAAAAAAATATGCATCAAACATGTTTGCAAGGAATTTCTTGTTTTCTTTCTTCCAGACTTTGGCAATGAAGACATTGTAACTCTGACCAGTCAGTTTCAACCAGTACTAGAGGCACAGGGTGTTAGTTGTAGGGAAATAGTGAATGAATGTACAGTTCTTAAGACTAGTTTGTATAACAAGAATGACTGGGAGAAGAAGCTGAAAACGGTCACCTGGCCTGAACTCAACATAGAATTCAGAGATAAATGTGGCCATCTTCTGAGTTTGATGGACTTGATCCTAACCTTGCCAGTCAGCACATCAGAATGTGAAAACAGAATTTATGCTTACAAGATAAATTACTTTCTCTTGTGGTGTATCCAGTCCACGGGTTCATCCTTTACTTATGGGATATTCTCCTTCCTAACAGGAAGTGGCAAAGAGAGCACACAGCAGAGCTGTCCATATAGCTCCCCCTCTAGCTCCAACCCCCAGTCATTCGACCGAAGGTTAGGAAGAAAAAGGAGAAACCATAGGGTGCAGTGGTGACTGTAGTTTAAACTAAAAATCTACCTGACTAATAGCCAGGGCGGGCAGTGGACTGGATACACCACAAGAGAAAGTAATTTATCAGGTAAGTATAAATTCTGTTTTCTCTTGTAAGGTGCATCCAGTCCACGGGTTCATCCTTTACTTGTGGGATACCAATACCAAAGCTTTAGGACACGGATGAAGGGAGGGAACAAGACAGGTACCTTAGACGGAAGGCACCACTGCTTGTAAAACCTTTCTCCCAAAAATAGCCTCCGAAGAAGCAAAAGTATCGAATTTGTAAAATTTGGAAAAAGTATGCAGCGAAGACCAAGTCGCTGCCTTACAATCTGTTCAACAGAAGCCTCATTTTTAAAAGCCCATGTGGAAGCCACTGCTCTGGTAGAATGAGCAGTAATTGTTTCAGGAGGCTGCTGGCCAGCAGTCTCATAGGCCAGACGGATGATGCTTTTCAGCCAAAAGGAAAGAGAGGTAGCAGTCGACTTCTGACCTCTCCTCTTACCAGAATACAGGGAGTGCAGAATTATTAGGCAAATGAGTATTTTGACCACATCATCCTCTTTATGCATGTTGTCTTACTCCAAGCTGTATAGGCTCGAAAGCCTACTACCAATTAAGCATATTAGGTGATGTGCATCTCTGTAATGAGAAGGGGTGTGGTCTAATGACATCAACACCCTATATCAGGTGTGCATAATTATTAGGCAACTTCCTTTCCTTTGGCAAAATGGGTCAAAAGAAGGACTTGACAGGCTCAGAAAAGTAAAAAATAGTGAGATATCTTGCAGAGGGATGCAGCACTCTTAAAATTGCAAAGCTTCTGAAGCGTGATAATCGAACAATCAAGTGTTTCATTCAAAATAGTCAACAGGGTCGCCAGAAGCGTGTGGAAAAACCAAGGCACAAAATAACTGCCCATGAACTGAGAAAAGTCAAGCGTGCAGCTGCCAAGATGCCACTTGCCACCAGTTTGGCCATATTTCAGAGCTGCAACATCACTGGAGTGCCCAAAAGCACAAGGTGTGCAATACTCAGAGACATGGCCAAGGTAAGAAAGGCTGAAAGACGACCACCACTGAACAAGACACACAAGCTGAAACGTCAAGACTGGGCCAAGAAATATCTCAAGACTGATTTTTCTAAGGTTTTATGGACTGATGAAATGAGAGTGAGTCTTGATGGGCCAGATGGATGGGCCCGTGGCTGGATTGGCAGAGAGCTCCAGTCCGACTCAGACACCAGCAAGGTGGAGGTGGAGTACTGGTTTGGGCTGGTATCATCAAAGATGAGCTTGTGGGGCCTTTTCGGGTTGAGGATGGAGTCAAGCTCAACTCCCAGTCCTACTGCCAGTTTCTGGAAGACACCTTCTTCAAGCAGTGGTACAGGAAGAAGTCTGCATCCTTCAAGAAAAACATGATTTTCATGCAGGACAATGCTCCATCACACGCGTCCAAGTACTCCATAGCGTGGCTGGCAAGAAAGGGTATAAAAGAAGAAAATCTAATGACATGGCCTCCTTGTTCACCTGATCTGAACCCCATTGAGAACCTGTGGTCCATCATCAAATGTGAGATTTACAAGGAGGGAAATCAGTACACCTCTCTGAACAGTGTCTGGGAGGCTGTGGTTGCTGCTGCACGCAATGTTGATGGTGAACAGATCAAAACACTGACAGAATCCATGGATGGCAGGCTTTTGAGTGTCTTTGCAAAGAAAGGTGGCTATATTGGTCACTGATTTGTTTTTGTTTTGTTTTTGAATGTCAGAAATGTATATTTGTGAATGTTGAGATGTTATATTGGTTTCACTGGTAAAAATAAATAATTGAAATGGGTATATATTTGTTTTTTGTTAAGTTGCCTAATAATTATGCACAGTAATAGTCACCTGCACACACAGATATCCCCCTAAAATAGCTATAACTAAAAACAAACTAAAAACTACTTCCAAAACTATTCAGCTTTGATATTAATGAGTTTTTTGGGTTCATTGAGAACATGGTTGTTGTTCAATAATAAAATTAATCCTCAAAAATACAACTTGCCTAATAATTCTGCACTCCCTGTAGATAACAAACAATGAAGTTGTTTGTCTGAAATCCTTAGTTGCTTGTAAATAGAACTTTAAAGCACGAACCACATCAAGATTGTGTAACAGACGTTCCTTCTTCGAAGAAGGATTAGGACACAGAGAAGGAACAACAATTTCCTGGTTAATATTCTTATTAGACACAACCTTAGGAAGAAAACCGGGTTTGGTACGCAAAACTACCTTATCTGAATGGAACACCAAGTAAGGTGAGTCACACTGTAAAGCAGATAACTCTGAAACTCTTCGAGCAGAAGAGATAGCTACCAAAAACAAAACTTTCCAAGATAAAAGCTTAATATCTATGAAATGTAAAGGTTCAAACGGAACCCCTTGCAGAACTGAAAGAACTAAATTCAGACTCCATGGTGGAGCCACAGGTCTATAAACAGGCTTGATTCTGACTAAAGTCTGAGTAAACGCTTGAACGTCTGGTACCTCCGCCAGACGTTTGTGTAAAAGAATAGACAAAGCAGATATCTGTCCTTTTAAGGAACTAGCTGACAATCCTTTCTCCAATCCATCTTGGAGAAAAGACAATATCCTGGGAATCCTAATCTTACTCCATGAGTAACCCTTGGATTCGCACCAACAAAGATATTTTCGCCAAATCTTATGGTAGATTTTCCTGGTGACAGGCTTTCTAGCCTGAATCAGGGTATATATAACCGACTCAGAGAAACCATGCTTAGATAGAATTAGGCATTCAATCCCCAAGCAGTCAGACGCAGAGAAATTAGATTTGGATGTTTTAAAGGACCTTGAAGTAGAAGGTCCTGCCTCATTGGCAGAGTCCATGGTGGAACGGATGACATGTCCACTAGGTCTGCATACCAGGTCCTGCGTGGCCACGCAGGCGCTATTAGAATCACTGACGCCCTCTCCTGCTTGATTCTGGCAACCAGACGAGGAAGGAGAGGAAACGGTGGAAACACATAGGCCAGATTGAAGGACCAAGGCGCTGCTAGAGCATCTATCAACACCGCCTGGGGATCCCGGGACCTGGACCCATAAAGAGGAAGTTTGGCATTCTGACGGGACGCCATCAGATCCAATTCTGGAGTGCCCCATAGCTGAGTCAGCTGGGCAAATACCTCCGGGTGGAGTTCCCACTCCCCCGGATGAAAAGTCTGACGACTTAGAAAATCCACCTCCCAGTTGTCTACTCCTGGGATGTGAATTGCTGAGAGGTGGCAAGAGTGATCCTCTGCCCACCTGATTATTTTGGTTACTTCCATCATTGCTAGGGGACTCCTTGTTCCCCCTTGATGGTTGATGTAAACTACAGTCGTGATGTTGTCCGACTGAAATCTGATGAATTTGGCCGCAGCTAGCTGAGGCCATGCCTGAAGAGCGTTGAATATCGCCCTCAGTTCCAGAATGTTTATCGGGAGAAGAGCTTCTTCCCGAGACCATAAGCCCTGAGCTTTCAGGGAATCCCAGACTGCACCCCAGCCCAACAGACTGGCGTCGGTCGTTACGATGATCCACTCTGGTCTGTGGAAACACATTCCCTGAGACAGGTGATCCTGAGACAACCACCAGGGAAGAGAATTTCTGGTCCCCTGGTCCAACTGTATTTGAGGAGACAAATCTGCATAATCCCCATTCCACTGTTTGAGCATGCATAGTTGCAGTGGTCTGAGGTGTATCCGTGCAAAAGGGACTATGTCCATTGCCGCTACCATTAGTCCGATTGTATCCATGCACTGAGCTACAGACGGCCGAGGAATGGAATGAAGAGCTCGGCAAGTAGTTAAGAGTTTTAACTTTCTGACCTCCGTCAGAAATATTTTCATTTCTATTAGGGTTCCTAGGAATGGAACTCTTGTGAGGGGGAGAGAGAACTCTTTTTTATGTTCACCTTCCACCCGTGAGACCTCAGAAAGGCCAATACAATCTCTGTGTGAGACTTGGCTCTTTGGAAAGTCGACGCCTGAATTAAGATGTCGTCTAGGTAAGGCACCACTGCTATGCCCCGCGGTCTTAGAACCGCCAGGAAGGACCCTAGCACCTTTGTGAAAATTCTGGGAGCAGTGGCCAACCCGAAAGGAAGAGCCACAAACTGATAATGCTTGTCCAGAAAGGCGAACCTGAGAAACTGGTGATGATCTTTGTGGATAGGAATGTGCAGATATGCATCCTTTAGATCCACGGTAGTCATATATTGACCCTCCTGGATCATTGGTAAGATTGTCCGAATGGTCTCCATCTTGAATGATGGGACTCTGAGGAATTTGTTTAGAATTTTGAGATCCAGGATTGGTCTGAAAGTTCCTTCTTTTTTGGGAACCACAAACAGGTTTGAGTAAAAACCCAGCCCTTGTTCCACAATTGGAACTGGGTGGATCACTCCCATTGTATGTAGGTCTTCTACACAGCGTAAGAACGCCTCTTTCTTTGTCTGGTCTGTAGACAGACGAGAAATGTGGAACCTTCCCCTTGGAGGGGAGTCCTTGAATTCTAGAAGATATCCCTGGGATACAATCTCTAATGCCCAGGGATCGTGTACATCTCTTGCCCAGGCCTGAGCGAAGAGAGAGAGTCTGCCCCCTACTAGATCCCGTCCCGGATCTGGGGCTACCCCATCAAGCTGTCTTGGAGGCAGCTGCAGGCTTCTTGGCCTGTTTACCCTTGTTCCAGCCCTGGTAAGGTTTCCAGGCTGCCCTGGGTTGTGAAGTATTACCCTCTTGCTTTGCAGCAGGGGAGGATGAAGCGAGACCGCTCCTGAAATTCCAAAAGGAACGAAAATTATTTTGTTTGTTCTTCGTCTTGAAGGATTTGTCCTGGGGAGAGCATGGTCTTTTCCCCCAGTGATTTCTGAAATAATCTCTTTCAATTCAGGCCCAAAAAGGGTCTTTCCTTTGAAAGGGATGTTCAATAGTTTGGATTTTGACGACACATCGGCCGACCAGGACTTTAGCCATAACGCCCTGCGCGCTAAAATGGCGAAACCTGAATTTTTTGCTGCTAACTTAGCTAGTTGGAAAGCGGCATCTGTGATAAAAGAATTAGCCAGCTTAAGAGCCTTAATTCTGTCCATAATGTCCTCATATGAGGTCTCCGTCTGGAGCGCATCTTCCAGCGCCTCGAACCAGAAAGCAGCTGCAGTAGTTACAGGAACAATGCACGCTATAGGTTGGAGAAGAAAACCTTGATGAACAAAAATTTTCTTAAGTAAACCCTCTAATTCTTTATCCATAGGGTCTTTAAAAGCACAACTGTCCTCAATTGGTATGGTTGTGAGTTTAGCAAGTGAAGAAACAGCCCCCTCCACCTTAGGGACCGTCTGCCACGAGTCCCACGTGGTGTCAGATATGGGGAACATTTTCTTAAAAACAGGAGGGGGAACAAACGGAATACCTGGTCTATCCCACTCCCTAGTTACTATATCCGCAATCCTCTTAGGGACCGGGAACACATCAGTGTAAACAGGAACTTCTAGGTACTTGTCCATTTTAAACAATTTCTCTGGAACCACCAAAGGGTCGCAGTCATCCAGAGTAACTAATACGTCCCTGAGCAATAAGCGGAGGTGTTCTAGTTTATATTTAAAAGCCAACGTATCTGAGTCTGTCTGAGGAGCAACCTTTACCGAATCGGAAATTTCTCCCTCAGACAGCACATCCCTCGCCCCCATTTCGGAGCGTTGTGAGTGTATATCGGATACGGCTACCAAAGCGTCAGAATGCTCAGAATCTGTTCTTAAAACAGAGCTATCACGCTTTGTAGGTAACACGGGCAGTTTAGATAAAAACACTGAGAGGGTATTATCCATAACTGCCGCCAAGTCTTGCAAAGTAAAAGAGTTAGACGCACTAGAGGTGCTAGGCGTCGCTTGAGCGGGCGTAACTGGTTGTGACACTTGGGGAGAGGTTAACGGGCTAACCTCATTACCTTCTGTCTGAGAATCATCTTGGGCCACATTTTTAAGTGCAACAATATGTTCTTTAAAGTGTATAGACATATCAGTACAAGTGGGACGCTTCTAAAGACATTGAACAAGGATTTTCCTTAGTGTCAGACATGTTTAACAGACTAGTAGTAAGACAAACAGGCTTAGAAATCACTTTAATCAAGTAAAAACACACTTTGCAAAAAATCGTTACTGTGCCTTTAAGAGATAAAAAAGGCACACAATTTTCCAAAACAGTGAAAAATGCAGCAAACTTTTCGAAATTTTCACAGTATGTACCTAAAGCATTGGTAAGATTGCACAACTAGCGAGAAAAACGATTAACCCCTTAATGCCCAAACCGGATCAATAGCAAGCTAACAACCGGTTAAAACAACTTCAGCACCTTGCCACAGCTCTGCTGTGGCCCTACCTGCCCTTAGGAACTAGATTTGTGGGGAAAAAAGCTTCTTATGGGCCCTCAAACTGCAGCAGGACCCTCCATGTGAAACAGCCTGAAGATCTAGTCAATCTAACTGCGCATCTGAGGCGCGAAATTAGGCCCCTCCCACCTTACTCCGGTGCTGTGAGGCCTAAAGAAACACTCCTAAGTGTTATAATAATAGCCATGTGGGTAACAACCCCTGAAAGAAACCCAAAGGAACCTTCAAAGTGTCTCAAAAAACGATATTTATCAGTAAAAACCGTTTGCCATAAAATAGTGTCAACCAGCATAAATTAGCCCTGTTATGTAAGCTTGCAATTCCATACTTAGTCTCTGAATAAAGCTTACCCTTCCCTCATGGGGATCTTATCAGCATTATCACAGTCTTGTCTAGAAATAAATGACTGAACATACCTTATTGCAGCCTAACCTGCAAACCGTTCCCCCCAACTGAAGTTTTCTTGTACTCCTCAGTCCTTTGTGGGAACAGCAGTGGATTTTAGTTACAACATGCTAAAATCATCTTCCTCCCTGCAGAAATCTTCATCTCTTTTCTTCTAGAGAGTAAATAGTACACACCGGTACCATTTAAAATAACAAACTTTTGCTTGTAGAACAAAAACTACAAATCTAACACCACATTCACTTTACCCTTCCGAGAGGGACCCTATTGCTTAGAGCCGGCAAAGAGAATGACTGGGGGGTGGAGCTAGAGGGGGAGCTATATGGACAGCTCTGCTGTGTGCTCTCTTTGCCACTTCCTGTTAGGAAGGAGAATATCCCACAAGTAAAGGATGAACCCGTGGACTGGCTACACTTTACAAGAGAAAGAGGCTTTTTCCAAAATGAAGATGATTAAAAGTGACTGGCGCTCCTCCCTCATAACCTCAACATTGTCAGATTTAATGATTTTAAACCTTCATTCTGCACCAGTAGATCAATTTGATCCAAGTGATGCAGTAAGGCATTGGGCAACAGTAGGACCAAGAAAGAAAAATGTCACATACAAAAGGTCTACAAATGATACATCAAATTTAGTAATTGCTGAGGTTGCAGAGGTTCCAATCCCTTTTGATCATCTTGAAAATGATGAGGAGCAAGCAGAAGAGTTTGAGGTGTCAAGACTTATAATGAGGTTTATGATTGTGAGTTGAACTTCCCAGAGCACTCTGACTCAGATTGACATCTGTTAAAAGTTTCAACAATGTTTCATGTGCAGCATAGATCAGTTACTTTCTATATTGACTTCAATACAATGGCTGAGGCTCAGTTACTAATTTTATTTTCAAATTTGCTTAAAATATATCAATACTAGTTCACTAAAAGTCTAATTTTGCACTATTCCATAGTTCAATGATTGTATAATTGGACCAATGTCAGGAATGTATACAAAAATAAAGAATACAGGCTTGTGAGATTATAACAACAAGGTGTCTTTTGTCCTTTTTAATGTATAATGTACACATATGCAGATGCTCACAGGCGAGTAAATTTTCCTGCGGGCTGGTAATTTTTTGCAGTTACTCGACCGGTGGGCGAGTTCAGTTTTTGGGTAATCATAGGCCCTGCATGTTGAGCAGACTAGTAATAACCACAATAGTAGTTAAACACTTTATTTATTGATTTAAACAATTTTTTTAAAAACATGTACTGCGCCTTTAAGAAATAAAAAAGTGCACAATTTTTCCCAAACTGCCTAAAAACTTTACAAAACGCTATCTAATTAACTACATATATACAATAGTGCCAAAAATAATTGCACCCTAAGAGCAAAGGGTGAAATTAACCTCTAAAAGATATTTATAGCAAAAAATGTATTTGATTTGAAAAAATTACCCCTGCCTACCTGCCCCCAGGGTACTGCAAAAAGACTCGACACCGATCCGGTTAACAGAACATCAGTTTAGGCCCAACCGGAGCTAATGCCTGCTGCCTTCTCAGTCAGAGTAAACTGCGCATCTGAGCGAGTGAAAATAGGCCCCGCCCATCATGGACGACGTTCGCATTAGCCTGTACAACCGCATGGGAAGCGGTTTAGCAATAAGTCATGTGGTCCCCTAAACACAACCTCATTAAATGGCCATATACAGGGAGTGCAGAATTATTAGGCAAGTTGTATTTTTGAGGATTAATTTTATTATTGAACAACAACCATGTTCTCAATGAACCCAAAAAACTCATTAATATCAAAGCTGAATAGTTTTGGAAGTAGTTTTTAGTTTGTTTTTAGTTATAGCTATTTTAGGGGGATATCTGTGTGTGCAGGTGACTATTACTGTGCATAATTATTAGGCAACTTAACAAAAAACAAATATATACCCATTTCAATTATTTATTTTTACCAGTGAAACCAATATAACATCTCAACATTCACAAATATACATTTCTGACATTCAAAAACAAAACAAAAACAAATCAGTGACCAATATAGCCACCTTTCTTTGCAAGGACACTCAAAAGCCTGCCATCCATGGATTCTGTCAGTATTTTGATCTGTTCACCATCAACATTGCGTGCAGCAGCAACCACAGCCTCCCAGACACTGTTCAGAGAGGTGTACTGTTTTCCTTCCTTGTAAATCTCACATTTGATGATGGACCACAGGTTCTCAATGGGGTTCAGATCAGGTGAAGAAGGAGGCCATGTCATTAGATTTTCTTCTTTTATACCCTTTCTTGCCAGCCACGCTGTGGAGTACTTGGACGCGTGTGATGGAGCATTGTCCTGCATGAAAATCATGTTTTTCTTGAAGGATGCAGACTTCTTCCTGTACCACTGCTTGAAGAAGGTGTCTTCCAGAAACTGTCAGTAGGACTGGGAGTTGAGCTTGACTCCATCCTCAACCCGAAAAGGCCCCACAAGCTCATCTTTGATGATACCATCCCAAACCAGTACTCCACCTCCACCTTGCTGGCATCTGAGTCGGACTGGAGCTCTCTGCCCTTTACCAATCCAGCCACGGGCCCATCCATCTGGCCCATCAAGACTCACTCTCATTTCATCAGTCCATAAAACTTTAGAAAAATCAGTCTTGAGATATTTCTTGGCCCAGTCTTGACGTTTCAGCTTGTGTGTCTTGTTCAGTGGTGGTCGTCTATCAGCCTTTCTTACCTTGGCCATGTCTCTGAGTATTGCACACCTTGTGCTTTTGGGCACTCCAGTGATGTTGCAGCTCTGAAATATGGCCAAACTGGTGGCAAGTGGCATCTTGGCAGCTGCACGCTTGACTTTTCTCAGTTCATGGGCAGTTATTTTGCGCCTTGATTTTTCCACACGCTTCTTGCGACCCTGTTGACTATTTTGAATGAAACGCTTGATTGTTCGATGATCACTTTCGAGCCTATACAGCTTGGAGTAAGACAACATGCATAAAGAGGATGATGTGGTCAAAATACTCATTTGCCTAATAATTCTGCACTCCCTGCAATTATTTGTTATCTTTCCAAATAAAAAAAAAAACGTTAAGCTGCCTCTCCCAGTGTCTCTGATATATGCTGCAAAACGCACTTTGCTGCATTAAGCCCAGTACTATGAAAAAAAATTATACACACAGGATTTTCAGTAATACCCTTTGTTTACAGGTCTACTGCTTACCCCTTCCCTTGCAGGGAAAAAAATGTCAGCCAGTTCTGATATACCAAGTCTCCTCAGAAATAAAGGACTGAACATACCTCAATGCTGCTTGTAGCATGAAACCATTCTCCACACTGAAAATTTCTCTTGCACTACCTTCAGAAGCTCTGTGGGAACCAACATGGATCTTAGTTACATCCACTAAGATCATCAACCTCAGGGCAGAAATCTTCTTCCATATCTTCCCTGAGGAAAATAGTACTTACCGGTACCATTTAAAATAAAAAACTTCTTGATTGAAGAAACTAAAACTATCACCTCACTTTACCTCTTCCTAGTACTAAACACAGGCAAAGAGAATGACTGGGGGTGGAGGTAAGGGAGGAGCTATATATACAGCTCTGCTGTGGTGCGCTTTGCCACTTCCTGTTAGCAGGAGGATAATATCTCACAAGTAAGGATGAAATCCGTGGACTTGTTGTATCTTGTAGAAGAAAGGTGACCCTTGTCTGAGGAATCAAGAAACTCTCTCTGCCTCTAAATTTCTTTCACTCACATCCTCCTTTGGTCTCTCACAATCCACCCTACTCCTGACTCACCGTGATTGACACTCCATCGACCTGGTATTTTCCTACCTCTGCTCTATATCTGACACCACCTGTCGCCCTTTTCCCATTTCAGACCATCACCTGGTCACCTATAATATTAATGCAAAAGCTAAACCCACTTCTCCATCCCGCCCCGCACCTGCAGAAATACACATGCTGTGGACCCGCTCCAATTTTCAAAAACCATTCAAAATCTCCTCCCTTACACTTCCAATATAACCTGCCCTGATCTCGCTACAGCCCACTATAACAAAACTCTCTCCTCTGCACTAGACACGCTTGCCCCTCCCCAGCTGCGCAAAACACCACACAGTCAGTTACAGCCCTGGCATGCTCAGCATACACGCTATTTGCAAAAATGCTCTCGTACTGCTGAGCGTGTCTGGAGGAAAACTCACTCTGAACCTGATTTCATACACTATAAGTTTATTCTTCGTTCATACACTTCTGCCCTTCAGCCAAGCAAACCTACTTCTCTTCTCTCATATCTACTCTTTCCTCAAACCCTAAATGACTCTTTTCCACCTTTAACTCTCTCCTCTACCCACCTATTCCACCACCCCCGTCTGTCTTTAGTGCTCAAGCCCTGGCAGACTACTTTTTAAACAAAACATGTACTATCCAAAGCAACATCCCAACACCAACCTGCAATATTCCAACAGGCCCAATTACTCCCTCTGCCACCCTCTCTATCTTCCATCCAGCCACTGAGAATTAAGTTTCTTCCTTACTATCTTCCTCATGCCTCTTTACCTGCCCACTCGACCCTATCCCTTCCCATCTAATACCCTCCCTATCTTACACCCTCACTCCTGCTCTTACCCACATCTTCAACCTATCTCTCTCTACCGGCTCATTCCCATCTTCTTTCAAACACTCAAAAGTCACTCCCATACTCAAAAAACCCTCCCTTGACCCTAATCCTCCCGAAAGCTACCGCCCCATATCACTGCTTCCACTAACATCAAAACTCCTTGAAAAACTAGTTTACAATCGCCTAACCCACTTCCTGTCCACCAACTCCTTGCTTGACCCATTGCAATCCGGATTCCACCCAAAACATTCAACTGAGACTGCCCTTACCAAGGTTACAAACGAT
The DNA here is from genome assembly GCF_027579735.1 of Bombina bombina. Classification (NCBI taxonomy): domain Eukaryota; kingdom Metazoa; phylum Chordata; class Amphibia; order Anura; family Bombinatoridae; genus Bombina; species Bombina bombina. The sequence continues at coordinate 43,524,071 of NC_069505.1, read as the reverse complement.
CTTCTCTCTGCAAAAAATATAAAAAATATTTGCCACTACTCTATACTCATCTTACTCGACCTCTCAGCTGCCTTCGACACAGTTGACCACCCCCTCCTCCTACAGACCCTTAGCTCTATTGGCCTCTGTGACACTGCTCTTTCCTGGATTCACTCCTATCTTTCCCACAGGTCTTTTTCTGTGTAATTTGCTGGCTACTCCTCCTCTCCTATGCCTCTGTCTGTTGGAGTACCTCAAGGATCTGTTCTGGGTCCTCTACTCTTCTCCATCTATACTTCTTCGCTGGGTAAACTTATCAACAGTTATGGCTTCAAATATCAACTCTATGCTGATGACACCCAGATCTACCTCTCCACCCCTGCTCTCTCTCCCTCTGTCCTTTCTCATGTCAGCGACTGCTTATCTTGTATTTCTTCATGGATGGCCTCTCACCACCTAAAGATTAACATGTCCAAGACTGAGCTCCTTCTTATCCCCCCCTCAAGCTCTACGCAGACTTTTGACTTTTCTATCCCTGTTGATGGCATCACCATTTCCCCATCGCCCCAAGTCTGCTGCCTCTGAGTCACACTTGACTCAAATCTATCCTTCGTCCCCCATATCCAATCGCTTTCTACATCCTGCCGCAACCATCTACGCAATATTTCCAAAATTCGCCCTTTTCTGAGCGCTGACACCACAAAGCAAATAATCCACTCCCTTGTTATCTCCCGACTTGACTACTGCAATAACCTACTCGCTGGCCTTCCTCTTTCCCGCCTCTCCCCCCTTCAATCCATCCTAAATGCCTCTGCCAGGCTGATCCACCTTTCCTGTTGATCTGCATCTGCTGCACCTCTCTGCGAGTCCCTTCATTGGCTCCCCATTCACAGCAGAATTAAATTCAAAATTCTCACCCTTACATACAAAGCTCTCACCAATGCCGCTCCCCTCTACCTATCCTCTCTAATACATAAGTATACTCCAGCCCGTCCACTAAGATCCAACAATGACCTGCTCCTTGCATCCGCAACTATCACCTCCTCTCATGCTAGACTGCAGGACTTCTGTTGTGCAGCACCTACCCTCTGGAACACTCTCCATTGTGCTGTCAGGCTTTGCCCTAATCTGTCTTTCTTTAAATGTTCCCTGAAGACTTTTCTGTTCAGGGAAGCCTACCACCCAACTTAATAATAATTTAACTTCACTTACCTAACATTTCCCTCATCTAACTCTGTATTAACATCTTTCCAAATCTTGCAGTCATCACCTCCTGTTTCTCAACCTCCTACCCTTCTAGATTGTAAATTCCCACGGGAATAGGGCCCTCAATCCCTCCTGTATGTGTTTGTAAATTTTGTCCTGTCTCTTACAAGTCTTCTATTGTTTTATTTAAATGAATTGTATCCATGGACAGCGCTGCGGAATATGTTGGCGCTTCATAAATAAAGTATAATAATAATAATAATAATAAATTGATCTTCCAACCATGTCTTTGAAGAAACAACACTAGTTGATTCATGTGAGATTCTGCTAAATGAAAAGATTGAGCCAGTACCAAGATATCGCCTAAATAAGGAAACACCGCAATACCCTGCTCTTTGCGAAAAGATTCTTGGACCTGTCGCTAGGCCAAATGGAAGAGCGACAAATTGGTAATGCTTGTCTAGAAAAGAGAATCTCAGAAACCGATAGTGATCTGGATGAATCGGAATGTGAAGATAAAGGTCCTGTAAGTCTATTGTGGACATTTAATGACCTTGCTGAACAAAAGGCAGAATAGTCCTTATAGTCACCATCTTGAAAGTTGGGACCCTTACAAAACGATTAAAAAACTTCAGATCCAGAACTGGTCTGAATTAATTTTCTTTCTTTAGAACTATGAATAGATTTGAATAAAAACCCAGACCCTGTTCCTGAAGTGGAACTAGTATAATCACCCCTGAATGCTCCAGATCTGAAACACACTTCAGAAAAGTCTGAGCTTTCACAGGATTTGTTGGAACGTGAGAGAGAAAGAATCTTCTCACAGAAGGTCTTACTCTGAAACCTATCGATACCCTTGAGAAACAATGCTCTGAATCCACTGATGGAAATGTTTTGAAATAATTTCAATCTGTCCCCCCCCCCAGTTGAACTTGATGGAGGGCCGCACCTTCGCGCAGTCTTGGGGGCTGGCTTTGGTTTCTTATAAGGCTTGGATTTATTCCAACTTGAAGATGGTTTCCAATTGGAGCCAGAGTCCTTAGGGGAATGAGTGGTTTTCTGTTCTCCATTCTGACGAAAGGAACGGAACCGATTAGAAGCTTTCGATTTACCCTTAGACTTTTTATCTTGGGGCAAAAAAACTGCCTTCCCCCCAGTGATAGTGGAAATAATAGAGTCCAACTGGGAACCAAATAAATTATTACCGTGGAAAGATAGAGATAGTAATCTAGATTTAGATACCATGTCAGCATTCCATGTTTTAAGCCATAAAGCTCTTCTAGCCAGAATAGCTAAGACATAGATTTAACATTAATCTGCATGATATCAAAAATAGCATCACAGACAAAACGATTAGCATGTTTAAGCAAACGAACAATGCTAGACAAATCAGGATCTGTTTCCTGATGTGCTAAGCTATCCAACCAAAAAGTTGATGCAGCCGCAACATCAGCCATATAAATGGCAGGCCTGAGAATATAGCCAGAATGTAAATAAGCTTTCCTTAGATAAGATTCAATCTTCCTATCTAAAGGATCCTTAAAAGAAGTACTATCTTCCATAGGAATAGTAGTATGTTTGGCAAGAGTAGATATAGCCCCATCAACCTTAGGGACTTTTTCCCAAAACTCCAAATTAGCCACTGGTAAAGGATATAACTTCGTAAACCTAGAAGAAGGATTCAAAGAAGCACCAGGCTTAGACCATTATTTAGCAATCACATCAGAAACTGCATCTGGAACAGGAAAAACCTCAGGAGTAATCACAGAAGGTTTAAAAACAGAATTTAAACGTTTACTGGTTTTGTTATCAAGAGGATCAGACTCCTCAATACCCAAAGTAACTAATACTTCTTTCAACAAAGACCGAATATATTCAATCTTAAAAAGATAAGAAGATTTATCAATGTCAATGTCTGAAGTAGGATCTTCTGAAGCAGAGCGATCCTCCTCAAATGAGGATATTTCAGTATATGAGGAAAAAAGGAGGTCTGTAAATTAGCACAAAAATGGCTACCCTGAAAAAAAGAGGTTAGTTCCAAAATACCTCTAAACAATAACTATTAAAAACCAAATACAGGGTGCGCTAATAAAAGCTGCTAATATAGAGGATAAAATAAAACTAATAAATGCAGAATAGGTGTTAAAAAACGAATGGATGATGATAATACCATAAAATATATTTTAATATATTTAAATGAACCCTAATACATATAAACTAACATTGGAAATACATAATGTGTAGACTCTAAATAGAAATAAAAATAAAAATAAAAATAAAACCACCGGTGGAAAAAATATCAAGAGGACAAAGTGAAAGTCCGTCCCACGGACTTTCACTTTGTCCTCTTGATATTTTTTCCACCGGTGGTTTTATTTTTATTTTTATTTCTATTTAGAGTCTACACATTATGTATTTCCAATGTTAGTTTATATGTATTACGGTTCATTTAAATCTATTAAAATATATTTTATGGTATTATCATCATCCATTCGTTTTTTAACACCTATTCTGCATTTATTAGTTTTATTTTATCCTCTATATTAGCAGCTTTTATTAGCGCACCCTGTATTTGGTTTTTAATAGGATATTTCAGTATGTTGTCGGTCATCACAAATTTAATCAGTTTTATGAGAAGTTTTAAAAGACCGTTTACGTTTATTAGAAGGTGGAATAGCAGGCATAGCCTTCTGTATTGCATCAGCAATATCATTTTTTATATCAACAGGGATATCATCTACATTAGATGTTAAAGGAACAACAGGTGCTGTACTAGTACTAATAGAAACATTATCGGCATGCAAAAGCGTATCATGACAACTGTTACATAATATAGCCAGAGATATAATCTCAGCTTGCTTACAACAGTTACACTTAGCTTTGGTAGAACTGTGTTCATGCAGCATGGTTCTTACAGTAGCTTCTGAGACAGGATCAGACTGAGACATCTTGCAAAATGTAAAAGAAAAAAATAAAATTTAAACAAAATTTCCTTATATAGCAGTTTCAGGAATAGGAAAAAATGCATATGCTAAATAAGCAGAAAAGCAAACAGCATAGCCCTCTAGAATATAAAGAGAGCAGGGAGCATAAAGGAAGTGGGGTAATATAACCAAAAATATATTTTGGCACCAAGTATGATGCACAATGCAAAGTGAAAATTTCTTGCGCCTCGCGAGCCTAGATTTGCCCGCAAATTTTAAGTAAAAAACAAGTATAATTGGAAAAAAAGACTAAACCCTAGGTAAGAATTGTTTTATTTATTTATTTTTTTAAATAACTTCCTTAAACATGATTCTCATACTGAAACTGCCAGACTGCGAAGGGAAATACACAGAGACCTGACTCATGTCAAATATAAGTAAAATACATATATTTAAAACTTTATATTAATACATAAAGCTCCAAACATAGCTGAGAGTGTCTTAAGTAATTATACATACTTACCAAAGACACCCATCCACATAAAGCAGAGAGCCAAACCAGTACTGAAAACTATCAGCAGAGGTAATGGTATAAGAGTATATCGTCAATCTGAAAAGGGAGGTTGGAGATGAATAACTACGACCAATAACAGAGAACCCTTGAAAAGATTTCCCATGAGTGAAACCATAAAAATCAACAGTCAATACTCTCTTCACGTCCCTCTGACAAACACTGTACTCTGAGAGGAATTGGGCTTTAGAATGTTTAGAAGTGCTTATCATAGAAGAAATCATAAAAATCAAGCAAAAACTTACTTCACCACCTCCATAGGAGGCAAAGTTTGTAAAACTGAAGCATATGTGTGGTGGGAGGTGTATTTATAGGCATTTGAGGTTTGGGAAGCTTTGCTCCCTCCTGGTAGGAATGTATATCCCATATACGTCATTAGCTCATGGACTCCCATTTACATGAAAGAAAAGATGAAGTGCATTCCTTAGTACTTAGAATAATTTCCCCACAATGTGCTTCATAGTGATTGGTTTCTCAGTGCAGGAGCTTATTTATATCTGTCCCTAATTGGCTACAGCAAAGGCAGCAACATAAATAATAAAATTAAGTGCTGGGTCCCTGTACTACAAATTTTAATAACAAAATGACAGTTTCAAACAATTTTTTTTTTTTTTTAAATATCTCTTTATTCATTTTCACATCACAATCATTAGAGAACTCAATTTATACAGCGGCATAGAAAGAAAAAAAAACCACAAAAAAAAAACACAATAAACAGACATCTGTCTAATTAACTTATACACCTGGAAATTATATTTTATCCCTTATAGCATAAAGTTCGGGCTAACATAATACTTCTATCCAAAGTGGATTAACCTGAATTCTCCTGATTACTGACCCTCTAGACCGGTCTACTACCTGAAAAAATATATTAACCACATAACCGGGTGGTTTCCCTTCATTCTAGTTATCTAAGATCTCTATGTATCTCTTGAGTGAGTAGATAGTAAATACATAGTTAATTAATTAATGGGGGGGGGGGAACACACAGACAGCGGAAAAAAAAAAAAATTATAATTGCCCCGCGCTCTCTCTCCACCACCCATCCCCCTTCATCCCCTACCCCTTGCTCTTACCCCTAAAAGCTTTAAGATACCCAATATGTGGGTATAGCCTCTGCTGCAACTAATTCCATAAAGGGTATAGCATTTATTAACAGTGTTATAAATTGTTTTTGGCTTGACATCGGCCATGAACAGATATATTTCTTCCATTTTTTGAAAAATTTTCTGTAAGCTTTTCTGGATCTCAATTTCAAATCTTGCCGTTCTATTATCATTTGTAGTTTAATGATATTTACTAACTCCTTTATACTTGGGGCTGATTTATTTTTCCATTTAATGAATATTAAGTTCCGTGCAGCAAGGATTACTGTGTTCAGAAAAAGCCTATCACCCATGTTCCCCTTTTTACTCAGAAAGAATATTTGTAATGGATCTAATGCCACCCTTACATCCTGGTATTTGTTTATCCAGTATTGTACTTTTAACCAGAATTGCAAGATTCTAGGGCACTCCCATAGGCAGTGTAATAAATTAGCCTTCTGTTCCCTACATCTGCTACACACACTTTGTTGTGGTGTTGCCCACTTACATAATCTTTCTGGCGTCAGATGATACTGATTTATTAATTTAAGCTGCGATTCTCTCCAGTTCACCCTATCTGTGGCTTCCTCTGCCAATTTGATACTTTCCATAACCTCTTCTACTTGTATTGTACTAAAATATTTTAAGAATTTATCTTTCAGGCTATTTATATGACATTGTCCTAATACCTGCATTATTTGTTGATGCCAGTATGAAATCGATCTTATTCCTACCTTATATATCATGAGCCCTGAGTCTATTTGCACTTGTTGCCAGTCAGTACCAAATAAAGTGTTTTGTGTTGCAATGTAGTGTCGGATTTGTAAGTATGCGAAAAAGAAATTTGCGGGCAGTTGAAATTCTGTAGCTATATTTTCATAAGATTTTATCTCACCGCTCTCTCCCATCCTTAATTGTGCAAAATCAATATTCCCTTTGGCTTTCCATTCGACAAATACCTCATTTTGTAATCCTGGTAAAAAATCCACACAACCCACTATGGGTAACTGTCTTGAGACCTGGAACTTTAGACTCAATATATTGCAGTACTTTTGCCATGCCCTGACTATATTTGCTATGGTGCCAAGATTACCAATATTCCTCGGTAGTTTATTGTATGGGCAGTGCAATATGGCCTTTAAGTGGAATGGTTTGATCAACTCTGATTCTAGATCGTAATGTGTAACATATTCCGAATTTGTAAGCCAGTCTAGACCAAATTTCATTAGTGTAATAATATTATAATATTTAATATTGGGAAGGGCAAATCCTCCAAAGTTCTTTCTTACACTTAATTTTTCTATTGACATGCGAGATTTCTTTTTTCCCCAGATGAAACGCGCACATGCCTTATTATATCTGTCTATATCTCTTTGTGGTATAAAGATTGGTATATTTTGTAGTAGAAATAATACTTTCGGGAAAAAGATTGTTTTCAGCAACATTACCCTTGCTGAAAGTGAGAGGTAATACAAATTCCATTTCTCAAGATTTGCTTGCATGTTATCAAAAAACGCTTTATAGTTTAACTTGTACCACTCACCTGGGTTCTTCCCCATATTAATCCCTAAATAGTTAATGTAATTGACCTCTTTGAAACAATTTTAATAGGGCACATGTCTTAAGCACAACATGGCAGCAGTGTCTGCAACAATGTATGTAACTATCGGCCAGATTTTTGCAGTAAGAGGGGTGCGTTGCTAACTTGCACGTTATTGTCACCGCTCACTTACCTACAGCGCTGGTATTACAGGTTTTTATAAATCCGGTGTTAGCAGGCACAAAGTAAGCGTAGAGCAAAATTGAGCTCCATTCCGCACTCCAATACCAGCGCTGCTTAAGTCAGCGGTGAGCTGGTTGTACGTGCTCGTACACGATTTCCCCATAGACATCAATGGGGAGAGCCGGCTGAAAAAAAGTCTAACACCTGCAATAAAGCAGCGTAAAGCTCAGTAACGCAGCCCCATAGATTTCTATGGGGAAACAAAATTTATGTTTACACCTAACACCCTAACATGAACCCCGAGACTAAACACCCCTAATCTTACACTTATTAACCCCTAATCTGCCACTCCGGACATCGCCGCCACTATAATAAACATATTAACCCCTAAACTGCCACACTCCTGCATCACAAACATTAGTTAAATATTATTAACCCCTAATTTGCTGCTCCTAACATCACTGCCACCAACTTACAATTATTAACCACTAATCTGCCGCCTTAACGTCGCCGCTACGATACTATATTTATTAATCCCTAAACCTAAGTCTAACCCTAACCCTAACACCCCCTAACTTAAATATAATTAAAATACATCTAAATAAAACCTACAATTAATAACAAAATAATTCCTATTTAAAACTAAATACCTATAAAATAAACCCTAAGATAGCTACAATATAACTAATAGTTACATTGTATCTAGCTTAGGGTTTATTTTTATTTTACATGCAAGTTTGTATTCATTTTAACTAGGTAGAATAGTTACTAAATAGTTATTATCTATTTACTAACTACCTAGCTAAAATAAATACAAATTTACCTGTAAAATAAAACCTAACCTGTCTTACACTAACACCTAACACTACACTACAATTAAATAAATTACCTAAATTAAATACAATTAAGTAAATTAAATACAAATACCTAAATTGCAAAAAAAACACTAAATTACACAAAATAAAAAACAAATTACAAGATATCTAAACTAATTACACCTAATCTAATAGCCCTATCAAAATAAAAAAGCCCCCCAAAATGAAAAAAAAAAACCTAGCCTAAACTAAACTACCAATAGCCCTTAAAAAGGCCTTTTGGGGGGCATTGCCCCAAAGAAATCAGCTCTTTTACCTTAAAAAAAAAATACAAACACCCCCCAACAGTAAAACCCACCACTCACACAACCAACCCCCCCAAATAAAACCCTAACTAAAAAAACCTAAGCTCCCTATTGCCCTGAAAAGAGCATTTGGATGGGCATTTAAAAGGGCATTTAGCTCTATTGCAGCCCAAAGCCCTAACCTAAAAATAAAACCCGTAGAACAACCGGAATCCTCGCACTCAAAAAGGGTTAGTAGAAAAGGGTAAAAGTAAATAAAGTACCGCCAGGCTGAGGCTTAAAAATATAAAGCTCCTTTATTTGAAAAATACATAAAAGGCATACACGCCAACAAGGTGACAAGGTCAAACGCGTTTCATAGTTCTCACTTCATCAGTGACCTATACCAACACCTGAAAACTCATCCTTAATAAAGGTGTTAACCACTCCCATTACAGGTGCAGAGCATTGGCTCAGGTGAATCAGAAAAAAGGAGGGCAATCTTTATTCAATACATGTATTGTGTGATTTCTAACAGATAAGCATATTTACATATTTGTAGTGAGTTAGACAGAAATATTTTCATTTCAAGCTGTCAAATCCTATTTACTATCAAATCTGATTTCAATACAATATTCTAAACTAATATATAGGACTCAACCATAATTCCTGACAGCATTTTCCTAATCAATTTAATCCATCATATTTATTACCAAACACTACCATATTCTGTATTCATGTGAAAACAATTCCATTATACATTTATTACACCATTATGAAAGAGAAATTGAAATATTCATATCTATCAACCTATCATAAGAGGGGGATTTTTATTAGAGTCCATGGAGTAATTGAATATACTGAAACTACCCAAATATCTCTAAATATTCTTTAAAAATTATATGGATATAGTGGGAAAGGATACATATCAAAATTTATAGTGCATTCCGATGAAATGTGAATATATGTGAATTACACACTATAACCTTAGTCTAACTATTCTACATAAAGTTTGATATCCCAATCAGAATTAAGTCCATTTGGGACCCTTGTATTTAGCTGGAAAATCCAGTATACTTCCTTTTGACTTAGAATTTTAAGTCTGTTTCCTCCCCTTTTGGGTCTCCTAACGTGTTGTATACCCTGAAAGCTTAGTAGACTTTTATTTCCATTATGTTCATTCTTAAAATGCAGGGCAACTGGAGTATCTGAATTCTCATCTCCAATTGACCTCAAATGCTCCAAGATTCTAGTTTTCAGGGTTCTGGTCGTTTGACCAACATACTTTATGTTACAAAGTTTGCACGTGAGTAAGTATATCACGTACGAAGTATTACAATTTATGTACTCCTTAATTTTGAAAGACTTATCATCACCTGTAGATTTAAAGGTATCACCTAATGTGGCATATGAACATGATGTACATTTTCTGCTTCCACAGTGAAAAAAGCCTTTTTTAGGTGTAAGCCAATTATCTGTATTGTTTGTGGGAAGCATTGATGGGGAAAGAATGTTGGCCAATGTTCTCGATTTACGTGTCACATATTTACATCCTCCCTCTATGATCTTATCCATAGTTTCATCAACACTAAGAATAGGGAGGGACTGTTTAATAATTTGACAAATGTCATTGTACTCTTTGCTATACATTGTGATGAACACGGGTCTCTGCTGGTAATCAATCTTTTCCTTCAATTTGCCTTTAATCATCTCTTGTCTAGCCATAGAATCCACTTGTTTCTTGGCCTCTTTTAAATCCTGTATTTTGTATCCCCTCTCTAAAAAACGTTCTGTAGTTTTCTCTGAATGTAACTCATATGCCTCTGTAGTGCTACAGTTTCTTTTTGTCCTCATGTACTGGCCTTTTGGTATGGCCCTTATCACATGTCTTGGATGGTTAGATTTAGCCATCAGAAGGGTGTTTCCTGCACTCTCTTTCCTGTATAACTCTACTTCGATGCTATGTGTGTCAATATTAGGCTTTATTAGCACATCAAGGAAAGGCATTTCCTTTCTACTCGTGTTCATAGTGAACCGCAGGTTCTGGTGATTGTCAGATAGATAATTAAAAAAGTCATCTACCATCGAATCATCGCCTTTAAATATAAACACAAGGTCGTCTATATAACGGCCGTAATACGCTATTCTTTCTTTGAAGGGATTACCGTCACCAAAGACACGGGACAGCTCCCACCAACCTAAAAATAGGTTGGCATATGTGGGGGCAAATTTAGCTCCCATTGCTGTCCCCTGTCTTTGGCGATAGTAATCCCCCTCAAATAGAAAAAAGTTATGTGAAAGCAAAAATTCAATAGATTTCAAAATGAATTCAACCTAAAAATAAAACCCACCCAATAAACCATTAAAAAAACCTAACACTAACCCCTGAAGATACACTTACAGTTTTGAAGAGCCGACATCCATCCTCAACGAAGCCAGGAGAAGTCCTCAGCGAAGCAGCAAGAAGTCCTCAACGAAGCCGGGAGAAGTCTTCATCCAAGCCGGGAGAAGTGGTCCTCCAGACGGGCAGAAGTCTTCATCCAGACGGCATCTTCTATCTTCATCCATCCGGCGCGGAGCGGGTCCATCTTCAAGACATCTGGCGCGGAGCATCCTCTTCTGCCGACGACTATCTGATGAATGAAGGTTCCTTTAAGTGACGTCATCCAAGATGGATCAGCCAAGCGGAATTAAGGTTGAAAAAATCCTAATGGCTGATCCAATCAACCAATAGGATTGAGCTTGCATTCTATTGGCTGATTGGAACAGCCAATAGAATGCAAGCTCAATCCTATTGGCTAATTGGATCAGCCAATAGGATTTTTTCAACCTTAATTCCAATTGGCTGATAGAATTCTATTAGCCAATCGGAATCTAAGGGATGCCATCTTGAATGACGTCACTTAAATGCCGTCTGGATGAAGACTTCTGCCCGTCTTGAGGACCACTTCTCCCGGCTTGGATGAAAACTTCTCCTGGCTTCGTTGAGGACTTCTTGCCACTTTGCTGAGGACTTCTCCCGGCTTCGTTGAGGATGGATGTCGACTCTTCAAAACTGTAAGTGGATCTTCAGGGGTTAGGTTTTTTTTAAGGGTTTATTGGGTGGGTTTTAATTTTAGGTTAGGGCTTTGGGCTGCAATAGAGCTAAATGCCCTTTAAAGGGCAATGCCCATCAAAATGCCCTTTTAAGGGCAATGGGGAGCTTAGGTTTTTTTAGTTAGGGTTTTATTTGGGGGGTTGGTTGTGTGGGTGGTGGGTTTTACTGTTGGTGGGTTGTTTGTATTTTTGTTTTAAGGTAAAATAGCTGATTTCTTTGGGGCAATGCCCTGCAAAAGGCCCTTTTAAGGGCTATTGGTAGTTTAGTTTAGGCTAGGGTTTTTTTTTTTATTTTGGGGGGGCTTTTTATTTTGATAGGGCTATTAGATTAGGTGTAATTAGTTTAAATATCTTGTAATTTGTTTTTTATTTTGTGTAATTTAGTGGGTTTTTTTGTAATTTAGGTAATTGTATTTAATTTATTTAATTGTATTTAATTTAGATAATTTATTTAATTGTAGTGTAAGGTTAGGTGTTAGTGTAAGACAGGTTAGGTTTTATTTTACAGGTAAATTTGTATTTATTTTAGCTAGGTAGTTATTAAATAGTTAATAACTATTTAGTAACTATTCTACCAAGTTAAAATAAATACAAACTTGCCTGTAAAATAAAAATAAATATATTGTAGCTAGCTTAGGGTTTATTTTACAGGTAAGTATTTAGTTTTAAATAGGAATTATTTAGGTAATGATAGTAATTTTTATTTAGATTTATTTTAATTATATTTAAGTTAGGGGGTGTTAGGGTTAGACTTAGATTTAGGGGTTAATAAATTTAGTATAGTGGCGGCGACGTTGGGGGCGGCAGATTAGGGGTTAATAAATGTAGGTAGGAAGTGGCGATGTTAGGGGCGGCAGATTAGGCGTTAACAATATTTAACTAGTGTTTGCGAGGCGGGAGTGCGGCAGTTTAGGGGTTAATATGTTTATTTTAGTGGCGGTGATGTCCGGAGCGGCAGATTAGGGGTTAATAATTTTATTTTAGTGTTTGCGATGCAGGAGGGCCTCGGTTTAGGGGTTAATAGGTAGTTTATGGGTGTTAGTGTACTTTTTAGGACTTTAGTTATGAGTTTTATGCTACAGCTTTGTAACGTAAAACTCATAACTACTGACTTTAGAATGCGTTACGAATCTTGACGGGATAGGGTGTATCGCTCACTTTTTGGCCTACCAGGAAAAGCTTGTAATACCAGCGCTATGGAAGTCCCATTGAAAAAAGACTATACGGAATTTGCGTAAGTTGATTTGCGGTAAGGCCAAAAAAGTGTGCGGTGCCCCTAAAACTGCAAGACTCGTAATAGCAGAGGTAGTGAAAAAGCAGCATTATAACCTGATAACGCTACTTTTTCACTATAACGCAAAACTCGTTATCTAGCCGAATGTTATTTATATAGTACTCAAGATATATGCACACTCTGAAGTCTACCTCAGAATGCTCTCATGGATTTGAGCTAAGTTTTAACAAAGGAGACAAAGAGAAAGAATTTAATTTTGACTTTCATATCCTTTTAAATTATTCATTTTGTATGCAGATTTTTTGCAATGCGGTGATTAATTTTTAACGCACATTAAAAAAATTAATTTAAAAGGACAGTATACACCTATTTTTATATAACTGCATGTAATAGACACAACTATAAAGAATAATATGCACAGATACTGATATAAAAATCCAGTATAAAACGGTTTTAAAAACTTACTTAGAAGCTTCCAGTTTAGCTATGTTTAAAAGGTTACTGCAATACCCACTGCAAGTGCAAAATAGCAGACACTCCCCCCCTCCCCCTTCCTTTGCATATGAAAAGACCCTTTACACAAACAGAAGCAAGCTGGAGTAGGTGGTATACGTCAGTATTCTCCTAAAACTTTGGGGCTTGGTTAGTAGTCTGAAAATCAGAGCAATGTTATTTAAAAATAAGCAAAACTATCTATTTTGAAAAAACAACAACTGTATGGGCTATATAAATAGATCATCTACAAAACATTTATGCAAAGAAAAATCTAGTGTATAATTTCCCTTTAATGTCTCTGATTTACATTTATACGATACAGTAAGATTTGTTGTATGAAAATAGTGAAAGAAGGAAACTTAGGGAGCATCATATAACAAATAAAATTTGACTTTATTTATTCGGTTAAAACTTGCTTACAGAAAGTGCCATGTCTTCAAAGGAAACAGCTTACACGTTTCAGCATCTTTGCCGTACTCATAGCTGACATAAATGACCCTTAAACACACCGGCTATTTAAAAAACATAATGATATGCTATTGGTTCTCCCAATAGGTGTGTGGAGAATGGGCAGGTCACTTAATTTAAAGTTGCAGTGCATTATAATGTGGCATAACAGACATAGTAAAATACTTAACCAATTATAATATACATATAGTTACTATTGTGAAACAAGTAAACCTATTTAATCACAGATCAATAATGGAAGTACTAGCTGGATACAGTAATAATACTAAACATTATTGGTTTCTTTTAAGATAAATGATGTGACAAGAGATTTGTCATGATTGTCACGCCGCACCGCTCCAGGGGCGTGGCGTCTCCTTCTCTGCTTGTTGTCAGGGGCAGTGTCAGCTCTGGAGGCGGGCAGCGCTGATGTCAACGCTGCACGCTCCAGATGCCGGGCGGATCTCTGAGGCGCGAATCTGCGCCTATTTAAACCTGGGAGGAACAATCTGTCACTGCCCAAGTATAGGTGTTGTCTTGTGTGCTCCTGGGTGCGACAGATCGTTCTTCCTTGTGCCTCTTACTGTTGCTGAATCTGCCTGCCTGACTACTCTACCTGCCTTAACCCTTAAACTGCTGAATTGCTTACTGTTGCGGTACCTGCCTGCCCGACTACTCTACCTGCCTTAACCCTTAAACTGCTGAATTGCTTACTGTTGCGGTACCTGCCTGCCCGACTACTCTACCTGCCTTAACCCTTAAACTGCTGAATTGCTTACTGTTGCTGAACCTGCCTGCCCGACTACTCTACCTGCCATAACCCTTAAACTGCTGGATTGCTTTCTGTTGCTGAACCTGCCTGCCCGACTACTCTACCTGCCATAACCCTTAAACTGCTGGATTGCTTTCTGTTGCTGAACCTGCCTGCCTGCCTGACTCCTCTACCTGCCTTAACCCTTAAACTGCCGGATTGTTTACTGTTGCCAATCCCTGCCTGCCTGACCCTTCTAGTGGTGTGCCCTTGGACTGCTTTTCTGTTGCCAATCCCTGCCTGCCTGACTATTCAAGTGGTTTATCTCTGGACTACTCCACTGTTGCTGCTGGGGACTACCCTGCCTGTGGTGAGTGCTGCTCTCCTCATCTTCTTATCTTTCTCTGCTCTGGGATATTCCCTATCATTCCGGCTCGACGCCAGGATAAGAAGACTACTGGCCGAGTTCGGTCTGATAGAGGAGTATCCCACGAGCATTAAAATGATGGATCAGTCTCAAGATTTATAAATACAATTGAACTAAATATTTCACTGTATATTGTTTTCCTCTACTCCAAACCCCAAAACATGTCCAATCCTCATGGCACTGTGATAAATCATAGTCGTATTCACAAAGAAGTAATTGTATAATAAGTTAACCTTAAAGGTCTATTGATAATACTACAAACAAGCACCCTTTAAATTCATATTCTTAGCTCCATAGTGACAATACTAGTCACTGCCTTACTGTTTATTAATTGGTTAATAATTTATTCATTAGTACATAACCTAACTTAAAATAACTTAAAATTAGGGGAATAAAGTGGGAGGCAAGGAAATGTGGGGTGGGGAGGGGGAGTTTTAAATAGCCCTTATCGATAATTGAATCAATAAATTGATATGTACCAAAATTACATGGTAGTCTGTAATACATTACTTAAAGTGAATACTTTAAGAAAATGGTGATGAATGGGTTCGGTGATTTCACAAATTAAGGGAAGTATTTATACTCCCATTTGTAAAGCCTATAACATCTTAATAAAGGTAGAAGCCAAAACACGTTGGTTGAATTAAAATCCCAGCCACAGCAGGACCAGGTCAGGTATCTAACCTCTGCCTGAGTCTGGTTTCTTGGTATCCCATATACATAAGTCTCTGGGGTCGAATGGGCTCGCCGGAAACAGCAGTTATGAAGCAGCGGTCACAAAGACCGCTGCTCCATAACCTGTCCGTCTGCTCTGAGCAGGCAGACAGACATCGCCGGAAATCAACCCGATCGAGTACGATCGGGTTGATTGACACCCCCTGCTGGCGGCCGATTGGCCGCGAGTCTGCAGGGGGTGGCGTTGCACCAGCAGCTCTTGTGAGCTGCTGGTGCAATGCTGAATATGGCGAGCGTATTGCTCGCCATATTCAGCAAGGTCTAGCACACCTGATCCGCACTGTCGGATCAGGTCCGCCAGACCTTGATAACTAAAGGCCTGAGTGAGAAACAAACATGCTCTGCTGCTTGTATACACATATCATGAGCAATAAGGAATTTGCCTTGATACAGGTATGAAAAACATCTATTAGCTATTTTGCGCACTAGGAATAGCTTTCTTGGATTTCGATTCAAGGATATTTTATTTACCTGTGGCAAAAATGTATGTTTTTTATGCATATATAAATAATATTTCTGTTATGATTGATAAAATACAGACATTTTTTACTTTGTGTGTATCCTAAGCTGTTTTAGTACAAACTTATTTACCTTCTAGCGTTTGATTTTGACTTGTTTTTATGGGGACACGTTGCGCGTTTTTAGTTTAACTATAATACATTTTTCCTAACCTTTGTTCGTGCAAAAAAAATATATATGCTTACCTGATAAAATTCTCTTCTTTCATGGTGGTGAGAGTCAACGATCCATTACACATGAGATGCAATTCCTAGCCACTAGGAGGAGGTAAAGATTCCCAAACTTTCAAGAGTATTTTAACCCTCCCACCTCACTGGTATGCCAGTCTTACGTATAGCCAAGCAGGAAAAATAATAGGAAAGGTAGGAAAGGATAAAGCAAGGGGGGAAAAAAATATACAAAATGGTGCCGTCTTTAAAAATGTTAAATTTAACATAACCTGGGAGGGTTCATGGACTCTCGCCACCATGAAATAAAGAAATTTATCAGGTAAGCAAACTTTTTTTTATCATAAGATGGTGAGAGTCCACAATATATTATGCATATGAACTAATACTCAAGCTGTATAAACCACTAGTACTTTTGGGTTGGACAAAACATTTTTGAAAATGAATAAATTTTCCAGACCCTGCTGCCCTGACTTCTTTCCTACCAAAGGCCACTTCTGAAGAAGAAAACACATCAAAATTATAACATTTAGTAAAAGTATGCAAAGAAGACCAAGTTGCTGGTTTGCAAACATTTGCTCAAAAGAAGCCTATTTTTTGAAAGTAGAAAAATGGTAGAGCTGGCTGTAATACATTTTGGAGAAGGCTTACCAGCCTACAAGTAAGCTTTGTGAATCAGAGACCTTAACTATCAGCCAAAACATTTTGGCGCCTACGAGGACCTAAACAATGATTGAAAAGATTAGAAGTTTGTCTGAAATCTTTTATAGCCTGACGATAAAATGTCTAACTACATCAAAACTATGAAGGAGTCTTTCTTTTAAATTTTTCAGATTAGGACAAAGAGAAGGGAGTAGGGACTACAATCTCCGGATTGATAGTATCAAAAGAAACAACCTTAGGTAAGAAATCAAATTTTGTTTTTAAAGGGATGTTAAAGGGAGCCTACTCCAGAATTGTTATTGTTTAAAAAGATAATTCCTGTATTACCCATTCCCTAGTTTTGCCTTACCAACACTGTTATAATTAATATACTTTTCACCTGTATGATTACCTTGCATCTAAGCCTCTGCAGACTGCCCACTTTTTTCAGTGCTTTTGAAAGACTTGCATTTTTGCCAATCAGTTCTGACTCATAAATAACAGGAGTGAGCACAATGTTATCTATATGGCAAACATGAACTAGAGAACTTTTCAATTAGCATATGAGCCTTCCTAGCTTTAGTTTTCAACAAAGAATACCAAGAGAACAAAGCAAATTTGATGATAAAAGTAAATGGGAAAGTTGTTAAAATGTGCATGCCCCATCTGAATCATGAATGTTTAAATGTGACTAGACAGTCATTTTAAACAGTCTATTTCATTGCAGTAACACAAAAGCTCTAAGCAGTGGCTTATACTAAAACATTGCAATAAGTATTTATAATTTTTTTTTTTAAATATCTTTATTTTTGTGTACCAAATACAGAAAGACCAAGACAATAATAGTTTAACATAAATAAAATGTTACAGAAAGCAACCTGACCGGAACATTGTAAAGTTTGTCTGTTCTGATTCTTACCTTCAATATTGAATAGGTCAGTGGTTAACATGAAAAATACAATCTTGTTGATGGTCTGTTCATGACCTATGAACAGTCGGTCATTTCTCCTATAAGGCACATTATACTTATAATCAAATAAACAAAATAATTTTAATTAACTTAAACTAACTTTTGCCAGTTCGGGCTGCTTCACCTCAACTCCCCCAGTCCTCAATTTCCTAGTCAGTCAAACTGCCACTCGCCTCTCAGGTTAGCCTCTAATATGTACTCTGTGTTTCGAAAGGGCGTCATAACGATTTTACGTAGAGGTATTGGGAGCGAAAGAATAAATGGTTCCCATTTTGTAACAAAAGACCTCACTCTCTTAGTGACGTCTCCCAATCCGTCTGATTGCTCAACGAGCATTTGACTCAACAGTGTCTGCTTCAACTGTGTCACAGTAGGTGGGTTATGTTTGAGCCAGTTCTGAAATATCAGTCGCCTGGCTATCAAGACTATGTTACACATGAATAGTTTAGAGTTTCTCGGGATTCCCTCGAAGTCTAACAATGTTATGTTTCTAAATGTCAGTTCATTAGTGTGAGTATGCATTCTTAGGTTTGCCCAATAAGATGTCATCCTCCAAAATCTAACAAGCTTGGGACAGTTCCATAGCATGTGTCTAATGTCTGCGTCATCCCTCCCACACTTTGGGCACTTATTATCTCTTTCTGTTTTCCATTTCTGGAATTTCTTGGGTGTGATATAGCTGTCGTGTATGAGTTTGAAATGTGACTCTCTAACTTCTGACGAGAGAGTGGCTCGCTTAACTTTATGTATACTTTCCTCGATGTCCTTGCTAGTTACCTCCTCCCCTAACAGGGAACTCCAGAGCTCAGTAAGTCTACTTAGGCATGAGGTGCCTGCGCTTCTATTCAGCTTCTTATATAATGGCGATATTGATGTGATGCCCAGTTCCACTAACCTTACACTTTGCACTATCTGTGACTGTTCACCACCTCTGCTCCCTCTCAACAGTGTGGAAAAGTAATGCCTAGCCTGTAAGTAAGCATAGTGGTGTGTCCTAGGTAGTCCAAACATCTGTCTCAGCTCATCAAAAGTTTGCATGTGGGTTCCCCCTGGCATCAACGTCTGGCCCACTGTTCGTAATCCTAGCTCTTTCCAGTGAAGAAAGGCTTCAGATGTGATTCCCGCAGGGAATTCGGGATTTCCCCCCCATGGTAAATAAGCTATTATCCTGTGGTCCCCCCCTAGATGTTTACAGGCTAGTTTCCAAGCTCTCGCCGGTTCGTTCAGTAGGTCAATGTCATTTAGATATTTAGTCGCCTGTGAGTGGGTCATATGGGGTATCATTTCTAGTGTCCACGGTTTTATCAGTGTGTTTTCCAATTTAGTGTTTGTGAATTTTTCTTGCCCCGTCATCCAGTCTATAGTAAATTTGCACTGAGCAGCCAAATTATAAAGTTCAAAGTTAGGCAACGCCAGGCCACCCATCTCACGTGGTGCTGTAAGTTTAGAGTAACTAATCCTATGTTTCTTGTTAGACCATATAAATTGAAGGACCGTCTTCACTACATTCTGCATGTCGATTTTTTTAAGTATGAATGGGAGCGTCTGGAAGAAATAAAGTAATTTTGGGAAGTAGACCATTTTTATAAGACTCACTCTTCCTGACAGGGATAGGGGAAGCAGGGACCATGTCCTGAGCAAGTCTTTCAGCTGTCTCAGCAGGGGACCATAGTTTATCGAGTACCACTTCCGCGGATCAACATTGAGAGTAACTCCCAGGTATCTAAAATTCCCTTCCACTACCTTAAAGTCAAAATTAGGGATTTGTCTGTCGCTCTTTGATAGAAGCCAAATTAACTCCGTTTTGTCAGTATTAATCGCGTACCCAGAGATCTTACTAAACTCCTCTATTACCTCCATAAGTTTGGGTATATTCTTGCTGGGATCTTGGACAAATAGGACCATGTCATCTGCAAAGAGCGAGACATGTGAGACCGTGTCGCCTATCTGCATTACCTCTAGTTTTTGTCTGATTTTCCACGCTAAGGGCTCGATGGCAATGTCAAAGAGAAGCGGAGACAGGGGGCAACCCTGTCTCGTGCCTCTATGTAGTAAGAAAGGCGACGTGGCTGTCCCATTCACAAGGATAGAGGCCTGTGGGGACCTATATAAATTGGATAATGCGGTAACAAATGAGCCCTCTATTCCCATCCTCTCCAAAGTATGGAAGAGGTGTTCCCAGAGGACCTTATCAAAGGCTTTTTCAGCGTCAATTAGCAATAAGGCTGCCTCCCTATGACTATCTCTCTTCTTACTATCTTGGGACAACTTCCAGTAATATTGAATAACTGTCTGAACCTTTCTGATGTTAAGGACAGAGGATCTTCCCTTGACAAAACCAGTCTGGTCGGTATGAATAAGCGACGGCAGGATCACTGCCAGTCTATTCGCCAAAATTTTTGTTAAGATTTTATAGTCCTGGTTAAGTAAGGATATAGGACGATAAGACTGTGTCAGGAGTGGGTCCCTTCCCTCCTTTGGTATTATGCTAATGTTAGCTTCTGCAAATCTAACCGAGGGTACCACCGAATCATCTAATAAGCCATTAAATAGTTTCTCCAAAGCCTCAACTATGTCTGGTCCCATTATTTTGTAGAACTCCGCCGGTAGTCCATCAGGGCCCGGGGATTTCTCTAGTTTTAGGTGCTGAATTGTGGCTGTTATTTCCTCCTTAGAAATGGGGGAGTTAAGCTCCTTAAGTTTGGTCTGTTCTATTTGTGGTAGCTGGATCGGAGTCCAAAATCTCTCCCTATCTGCATCAAGTACATGGTATGCTGAGTAAAGGTTTTTATAGAAGCCAGTGAAGGCGTCTTGAATATCATTTTCTTTGTTTAATAGGGTTTCACCCTGCTTTATCGCTAAAATAGAGGTCCTTGTCCTAGTCAATTTGGTCACTCTAGCTAGCAGCTTTCCAGTTCTATTCCCAAACCTGTAGTATTTGGCTTGAACTCTAGCATGGGCTTTATTAGTTTGTTGGACTATATAGTTGTCCCTAAGTGTTTTGGCTTCCTTATATTTCAGCCTATTGGTGTTGTTAGGATTCCTAAGGTATTTGTTTCTTGCGTTTAAAAGGCGTGATAAGAGATGGTCTGTTTTTAATTTATGCTGTTTTTTAAGAGATGTGGCATAGGCAGATATGGCCCCTCTCAGGACCGCCTTGGCCGTTTCCCAGAATAAAAGGGGATCGTCTGTGTGTTCTTTATTGAGGTCTGAGTATGTGTGCCATTCACCCAAAATATGTCTATAGAAATTTGGGTCTCTGTACAGGTATGTTGGAAAGACCCATTTGTTAGATTTGTGATTAGAAGCTCCAGTATGAATTTTTACCTCTATGGGTGCATGATCTGAAATCGTTATGGGATCTATTACAGCTTCTTCTACTCTAGGGCACAACAATGAAGAGACCAGAAAATAGTCCAGTCGCGACAGGGTGTCCTTTGCTAAAGACATACATGTGTATTCTCTACTTTCTGGGTACTTAGCCCTCCACACATCTTGCAGGCTTAAGGACTTTGCTAGCGTTTTTATTATCATTGTTTCTTTTTTAGAATTATAAACTCTCTGGGGCTTTGGTGTGTTTTTGTCAGGGTTGGAAAATCTATCTGCAGGGACTTGTGGGGCAATGTTAAAGTCCCCTCCAATAAGGAGGGGTGAGTTAGTGAATTGTATTATCTCTGAGTGTAGTGCCTTCCAGAACGTTTGTTTTCGGGTTTGTGGCCCATATACACCCACTAGCGTGAAGGATAGCCCTCCAGTTTCCAATTGGACCATGACAAATCTCCCTTCCTGATCAGTTTGTGTTTTGACGATAGTGTATTGTAAGTTTTTTCTAAACAGGATCGCCACCCCTCTGGCTCTTCGCTGTTCATATGGTGTAAAGATTACCTCTCCTACCCAATTTTGTTTCAGTTTCTGATGTTCTAGCTGTGATAAGTGTGTCTCCTCTAAGATGGCAATGTCAGCTCGTCTAGTGTGTAAGTAGCGTAATATAGATCTACGCTTTTGTGGGGAGGTGATGCCTCCCACATTCCAGCTCATAATGGTAAGTGGACTACTCAGCTTGATGTGCTTTCTGGTGTGCTTGATGTGCTGGTGTGTATGGTGTCATAGGATTTTGTGTAGCAGTGTCATTGAAATACCTTGAACACTCCATCAGTTGCATGGTCATGTACTGTCGATTAAGACTAATCTGTCCCCTCCTTGGCCCCTGGAGAGAGAGGTGAGCATCCCGCTGGCAAAACAACAAAAAGAATTTCAGTGAAAAACATGGAAAACAATATAAAACATGCATCGCAATTGTCAACAAAAGAAAAAAAAAACTCTGTTCCTCAACAACACTCAACCAGTTGTCCTGGTCTGATAACCTTTTATAAACAGTACACCTCACCCTTAATTTGGTTTCTTATTAAGAAAAGTAATTAACTTAATTAACTAAACGACTACAGTCTAAGTCCCTTTCCCCCCCTGAGGTTCTTAAATCCTAGAATTAGATCAGCTAAGCAGTAACAATTAGATATCAAACAAGTATGAGACACACAAGGTCCCTAGGCTAAAAATGAGGCCAACTGTTGATTACTGCAGAGTAGAGTTACATATAAAAGGAGGAACAAAAAGGGAATAAAAGGGGGGAGGGGGGGATTCTTTCTTCCCTAATCTATTTTCAACGGGGTAGTATATCAACTAAGCTGAGACATTGTTCAGTATCTGCTCCCCACCTATACTTCAACAACATCTGTTAGCTTTTGAGGCAAAACCCTAGTATGATGAGAGTTGGAATTTAGTAGTTAACCCCTTGTGGGTCCAGTGTCTTTCAATTCTCCTCTGCATGATATAAAGTGTCTCTAGTCCCGTACAATTGCAGAGTTTAAGTCATCGCCATTCAAGTATCTTTGACTATCAAATCTTGCTCTTGTCTAAGAAATTTCTGCAGATGTCTGGGGTCCTCAAAAAACTTGACCCCCTGTTGGGTCTGAAGTCTGAGTCTCGCTGGAAACAACAATGAGAATGGGCGCCCTGATTCTGCAAAAGACTTGCAGTAGGGTGAGAACTCTCTTCTTCTCCTGGAAATTTCTGCAGAGTAATCCTGGAAGATTAATATTTTCGTCCCCTCAAAGATCAAGGGGGAGTTCTGGCGATATGCTCTTAGTATCAGGATCTTATCTTTGAAGTTTAGGTATCGGATCATTACTTGGCGGGGCCCTCTTGTATTTTTCTGATCTTGGTTCATGTTGCCAACCCTGTGGGCTCTCTCAACAATACACGGTATATCGTCCGGCTTCAAATGGAGCAGAGCTGGCAAAGTGCGTTCAGCAAATTCGACCAAGTCCGTGTTTAGAACTGTTTCTGGTAATCCAACAATTCGCAGGTTGTTGCGCCTTGAGCGGTTCTCAAGATCATCTACTTTGTCAAGCAGTATTTTATTTTGAGCCTCAAGTGCAGCGATCTTGGTAGTGCTTTCTCTTTGCAGGACTTCTCCATCTCCCACTCTTTGTTCGATATGCTGAAGTCTAGAAGAAAAGGACTTAAAGTCTGATGACAGTGAGTCCATCCCTGTCTGTAGTTGCTCTATCTTGGGCAAGAAAAGTGTTGAAATTTGTGTGACGATAGGATGGGTATCTGTCAAGTTTTCCTCTGCTGTGTCCGCCACCATGTTTTCTACAGCGTGTACTTCCACTGTAGCTTTAGATTTTCTGTCTTGGTTTTTTTGCCTATTGGACATGGTGCCAGTGGCTTTAATGAAACTTGAATAGTACTTCTGCATGCACCTACTCAGCACTCCACTTCTGCTTCCAGTAGTTGTGGGGAAAGGGCCAAGATTTTATAGCTTAAAGGTTAGTGTCCGTTAGTCAGGCCCTAAGTAGACGATCCCAACAGCAATCATTTAGTTTTCATTCCTTTGCAGTATGTAGGGTATGGTGTACTAATTTGTTACTGCGTCATATTTGATTGTGATTCAAGTGCATTTTGCTCTGTGAGCTTCTCTGCAGAGTTTGTGTTCATAGCAAGTTTACTATGTTAATGTGTCGGAGATATATTGAGACTCATGTGTTGCACTCACTCAAGGCAAGGTTCTCGCAGCTTATCTTTCAGCGTGTAAAATATCTGTAAATCAGCCCGATCAGCGGAGGAGCAACCAGAGAGGGGGGAGAGGAAGGGATACTATGGCGTCTAGTTAGCCACGTGGGTGATCGGGGCCTTGTACACTGTCCGCTGGGCACCAGGTGCAGCTAGAGCTGTAATGCTAATGTGGTGTGGGATAGCGTGGTCAGTATTGACAGTATCTAACAGTCTCTGGTTTGACTTGGTTTCAACCCCCCTGCTGTTCCCTTTCACCTGAATATAGGAGAGTGGCGGTTCTTTTTCTCTTGCTACCCGGCTCTCCCCCTCCGATGTACCGTTCTTTATCACTCGTGTCCTCCGGTCGGGCTCAAGTTAACCTCCGCTACTCGGGGTCGAATCTGTTGCGTCTGATGGGATTTTGTTGCGTGTTCTTTTAATTTTCTTTGGCGCGGTCTTTGGCCGCTGCGGCCGTTGTGGCTTTTGAAATGGTTCCGGCAGGGGAGCCGTTGGTATTGGCTCCTACCTGAGATAAGTCCGGACAAGTCTTGGGCTGTACCTGTCAAGGATCAGCAGTATTGTGGCAGTTTACGGTCTCCAATAAGGGAATTTGGGAGCTATGAGCACGGAGCTCCTCTTCCCTGCGACCGTTCTCTCCGCCCGCCCACCGGAAGTAAGTATTTATAATTTTAAAAGGATTTTTCTTTAAATACTTCTTTTTAAACTTAATTTCTGCAGTGTCCTTTACTTCCTGTCCCAGCCCCTCAGGGAGGAGGCCTCAACAGGAAGGCAAAGGTTTATTGTTTCTTTTGAAGTGTTGATAGGAGACACCATAAAATAGTTCCAGTCAGTTTATTGCCCATGATCAATATAAAACGTCTGCTGCAAAAATCATGTGACCTAAAACTTAAGGTTTGCAATGTCTGCTTCCTTGTTTAGCTGTATGCAAGGGCTAGACTGAGAATTTCTAATTTTGCAAGAAAACAAATAAGTGGTTTGCTTTTTTTTAACACAATCTGTTTCTTTTTATGCTTACTTTAATATAAAGTAATAATAATTGTTGTTACTAAAGAAGAACTGGAATAAATCCCTTTGAAACAGCTTTATCTTAGTAAATTTCTTTCTTTTGCGATGTACCGAGTCCACGGATTCATCCTTACTTGTGGGATATTATCCTTCCTAACAGGAAGTGGCAAAGAGAGCACCACAGCAGAGCTGTCTATATAGCTCCCCCCTTAACTCCACCCCCCAGTCATTCGACCGAAGGCCAAGGAAGAAAAAGGAGAAACTATAAGGTGCAGAGGTGACTGAACTTTTCAATAAAAAATACTATCTGTCTTGAATAGACAGGGCGGGCCGTGGACTCGGTACATCGCAAAAGAAAGAAATTTATCAGGTAAGCATAAATTTTGTTTTCTTTTGCAAGATGTACCGAGTCCACGGATTCATCCTTACTTGTGGGATATCAATACCAAAGCTTTAGGACAAGGATGAAGGGAGGGACAAGACAGGAACCTAAACGGAAGGCACCACTGCTTGCAAAACCTTTCTACCAAAAATAGCCTCCGAAGAAGCAAAAGTATCAAATTTGGAAAATTTGGAAAAGGTATGAAGTGAAGACCAAGTCGCAGCCTTACAAATCTGTTCAACAGAAGCATCATTTTTAAAAGCCCATGTGGAAGCCACCGCTCTAGTAGAGTGAGCAGTAATTCTTTCAGGAGGCTGCTGTCCAGCAGTCTCATAAGCCAAACGGATGATTCTTGTCAGCCAAAAGGAAAGAGAGGTAGCTGTAGCCTTTTGACCCCTACGTTTTCCAGAATAGACAACAAAGAAGATGATTGACGAAAACCTTTGGTTGCCTACAAATAGAACTTCAAAGCACAAACCACGTCCAAGTTGTGCAATAAACGTTCCTTCTTAGAAGAAAGATTAGGACACAGAGAAGGAACAACAATCTCCTGATTGATATTCCTGTTAGTAACCACCTTAGGGAGGAACCCAGGTTTGGTACGCAAAACCACCTTATCAGCATGAAAAACAAGATAAGGCGAGTCACATTGTAATGCAGATAATTCAGAAACCCTTCGAGCTGAAGAGATAGCAACTAGAAACAGAACTTTCCAAGATAGAATTTTAATATCTATGGAATGCATGGATTCAAACGGAACCCCCAGAAGAACATTAAGAACTAAATTTAGACTCCATGGCAGAGCAACAGGTTTAAACACAGGCTTGATTCGAACTAAAGCCTGAAAAAAAGCCCAAATGTCTGGGACATCTGCCAGACGCTTGTGCAATAGAATAGACAGAGCAGATATCTGTCCTTTTAAGGAACTAGCTGACAATCCTTTCTCCAATCCTTCTTGAAGAAAGGACAAAATCCTAGGAATCCTGATCTTCCTGGTGACAGGCTTTCGAGCCTGAATCAAGGTATCTATGATCGACTCAGAGAAACCCCGTTTTGATAAAATCAAGCGTTCAATCTCCAAGCAGTCAGTTGCAGAGAAATTAGATTTGGATGCTTGAACGGACCTTGAATCAGAAGGTCCTGTCGCAGAGGCAGAGTCCATGGTGGCAGAGATGACATGTCCACCAGGTCTGCATACCAAGTCCTGCGTGGCCACGCAGGCGCTATCAAAATCACTGAAGCTCTCTCCTGTTTGATTCTGGCAATCAGACGCGGAAGGAGAGGGAAAGGTGGAAACACATAAGCCAGGTTGAATGACCAGGGTACTGCTAGAGCATCTATCAGTACTGCCTGAGGATCCCTGGACCTGGATTCATAACAAGGAAGTTTGGCGTTCTGACGAGACGCCATCAGATCCAATTCTGGTGTGCTCCATAGCCGAACCAGTTGAGCAAACACCTCCGGATGGAGCTCTCACTCCCCCGGATGAAAAGTCTGATGACTTAGAAAATCTGCCTCCCAGTTCTCTACCCCTGGGATATAGATCGCTGATAGATGGCAAGAGTGAGACTCTGCCCATCGGATTATCCTGGAAACTTCCATCATCGCCAAGGAACTCCTTTTTCCCCCCTGATGATTGATATAAGCTACAGTCGTGATGTTGTCCGACTGAAATCTGATGAATCCGGCCGAAGCCAGCTGAGGCCACACCTGAAGAGCATTGAATATCGCTCTTAATTCAAGAATATTTATTGGTAGGAGGGCCTCCTCCTGAGTCCACAAACCCTGTGCTTTCAGGGAATTCCAGACTGCACCCCAGCCCAGTAGGCTGGCGTCCGTCATCACTAAAACCCACGCTGGCCTGCGGAAACACATTCCCCGGGACAGGTGAACTTGTGACAGCCACCAAAGAAGAGAGTCTCTGGTCTCTTGATCCAGATTTATCTGATGAGATAAATCTGCATAATCCCCATTCCACTGTTTGAGCATGCATAGTTGCAGTGGTCTGAGGTCTGAAATGCAAGCGAGCAAATGGAACTATGTCCATTGCCGCTACCATAAGTCTGATTACCTCCATACACTGCGCCACTGACGGCCGAGGAATGGAATGAAGAGCTCGGCAGGTGGTTAAAATCTTTGATCTTCTGACCTCCGTCAGAAAAATTTTCATGTCCACCGAATCTATCAGGAATGGAACTCTTGTGAGAGGGATAAGAGAACTCTTTTTCACGTTCACCTTCCACCCATGAGATCTTAGAAAGGCCAACACTAAGTCCGTGTGAGACTTGGCTAGTTGGAAAGTCGACGCTTGAATTAGGATGTCGTCTAGATAAGGCGCCACTGCTATGCCCCGCAGCCTTAGGACCGCCAGAAGGGACCCTAGCACCTTTGTGAAGATTCTTGGCACCGTGGCCAACCCGAAGGGAAGCGCCACAAACTGGTAATGCCTGTCTAGAAAGGCAAACCTGAGGAACTTGTGATGATCTTTGTGGATAGGAATGTGTAGATACGCATCCTTTAAATCCACGGTGGTCATATATTGACCCTCCTGGATCATTGGTGAAATAGTCCGAATGGTCTCCAACTTGAAGGATGGAACTGGTTTAGGATCTTGAGATCTAGAATTGGTCTGAAGGTTCCCTCTTTCTTGGGAACCACAAACAGATTGGAGTAGAAACCTTGTCCCTGTTCTGCTTTCGGAACTGGGCAGATCACTCCCATGGTAAAAAGGTCTTCTACACAGCGTAAGAACACCTCTCTTTTTGTCTGGTTTACAGACAATTGAGAAAGATGGAATCTCCCCCTTGGAGGAGAATCTTTGAAATCTAGGAGATATCCCTGGGTTACAATTTCTATGGCCCAGGGGTCCTGAACGTCTCTTGCCCAGGCCTGAGCAAAGAGAGAGAGTCTGCCCCTACTCGATCCGCTCCCGGATCGGGGGCTAACCCTTCATGCTGTCTTAGTGGCAGCAGCAGGCTTTTTGGCCTGTTTACCCTTGTTCCAAGCCTGATTAGGTCTCCAGGTTGGCTTGGATTGAGCAAAGTTCCCCTCTTGCTTTGCAGCAGGGGAAGAGGAAGTGGGACCACCCTTGAAGTTTCGAAATTAACGAAAATTATTTTGTTTGGTCCTTGTCTTATTTGACTTATCTTGAGGGAGGGCATGACCCTTCCCCCCAGTGATGTCTGAAATGATCTCTTTCAGTGCAGGCCCGAATAGGGTCTTACCTTTGAAAGGGATGGTCAAAAGCTTAGATTTAGATGACACATCAGCCGACCAGGAATTCAGCCATAACGCTCTACGCGCTAAAATGTTAAAACCTGAATTCTTTGCCACTAACTTAGCGAGATGAAAAGCGGCGTCTGTAAAAAAAAATAATTATTTAGCTTAGGAGCCTTAATTCTGTCCAGAATATCATGTAGTGGGGTCTCCACCTGAAGAGCCTCTTCTAGAGCCTCAAACCAAAAGGCAGCTGCAGTGGTTACAGGAACAATGCACGCTATAGGTTGAAGAAGAAAACTTTGATGAACAAAAATTTTCTTTAGGAGACCCTCTAATTTTTTATCCATAGGATCAATGAAAGCACAACTGTCTTCAATAGGTATAGTTGTACGCTTAGCCAGAGTAGAAATAGCTCCCTCCACCTTAGGGGCCATCTGCTATGAGTCCTTCATGGTGTCAGATATGGGAAACATTTTCTTAAAAACAGGAGGGGGAGCAAACGGAATACCTGGTCTATCCCACTCCTTAGTAACAATGTCCGAAATCCTCTTAGGGACCGGAAAAACATCAGTGTAAACAGGAACCTCTAAATATTTGTCCATTTTACACAATTTCTCTGGAACTACAATAGGGTCACAATCATCCAGAGTCGCTAAAACCTCCCTGAGCAATAAACGGAGGTGTTCTAGCTTAAAATTTAAATGCCGTCATATCTGAATCTGTCTGAGGGAACATCCTTCCTGAATCAGAAATCTCTCCCTCAGATAGCAAATCCCTCATCCCTACCAGAACATTGTGAGGGAATATCGGATACGGCTACTAAAGCATCAGAAGGCTCAGCATTTGTTCTTAACCCAGAGCTACTGCGCTTCCCTTGCAACCCTTGCAGTTTAGATAAAACCTCTGTGAGGGTAGTATTCATAACTGAGGCCATATCTTGCAAGGTGAAAGAATTAGACGCACTAGAAGTACTTGGCGTCGCTTGTGTGGGCGTTACTGGTTGTGACACTTGGGGAGAACTAGATGGCAAAACCTGATTTCCTTCTGTCTGAGAATCATCCAATGCCAAACTTTTATAAGTCAAAATATGCTGTTTGCAATTTATAGACATATCAGTACAAGTGGGACACATTCTAAGAGGGGGTTCCACAATGGCTTCTAAACAAATTGAGCAATGAGTTTCCTCAATGTCAGACATGTTGAACAGGCTAGTAATGAGACAAGCAAGCTTGGAAAACACTTTATTTAATGAAAAAAACACAATTTTCAAAAACGGTACTATGCCTTTAAGAGAAAAAAAGACATACACAAACTGCAAAACTGCTTAAAATTGCCTCAAATTTTCCGAAATTTTTACAGTATACCCACTAAGCTTTATAAAGATTGCACCACAAGTAATTAAGCAATAAACCCCCAATTGAGAAAACCGGATTGACAAATGTCCAAAACAGGTAAAAAAAACTGTCAGCACCTTGCCACAGCTCTGCTGTGGCGCCTACCTGCCCTTAGGGAACAATAATGTGGGGCTAAAGCTTTTTTTTTATATTATCCTTCCTAACTAAATGCGCAACTGAGGCGCGATAATAGGCCCCGCCCATCTCACTCGATGTTGCTGGGGCCTACACAAAATCTATCAAACCTTTTTTGTAAGCCATGTGGGTTATAAAAACCCCTAAATAAGCCAAGTGTACCCTCAAACAGATGTCCCTGCTGGGGCCTATAAGAAATAAAAACGTTGGGGGCGTGTCCACGAAGTGACTCTGAGCGGTCGCATTTTTCTAGTGCTCCTGGGAGAAGAGCTAATAATATGCCAGTTATTGCTTGATTTACACAGCATCAAGAGCCTACACGACTGGATTCGTGAATATTAATGAACATTAATCAAAATTATACTTGTTTGCTGTATTAATGACCCCGGGGTCGGAAAAGGACACCTGAGGCCTGTGGTCGTGGCAAACTTGCAGGCAGCGCCTTCCCCCCAGCTTCGCTGGGGTGTTTGACCAGAACTGCTCTCACAACTATATATTACTGACACACGAGAGTGCTCGTAACTTTTTACAACATTACTGTTGACAGTGGACAACTGCGCAAATTATCAGAA
The DNA here is from genome assembly GCF_027579735.1 of Bombina bombina. Taxonomy (NCBI): domain Eukaryota; kingdom Metazoa; phylum Chordata; class Amphibia; order Anura; family Bombinatoridae; genus Bombina; species Bombina bombina. Next base: position 43,493,216 of record NC_069505.1, on the reverse strand, counting down.
ATTAGAAAGGCTGCTGAACATCACAACTACCATGAGAGGTAATACCCTTCCAGACAAATGGGACGTTTTTCTCATAAGGCTAGAGAGCCTCTTCCAACCTCTCATTGAGAAAGCGCTATCTGAGAGTGATCTGCAGCTACTTATGGATAGATTACCACAGGCTACATCAACGATGAAAACTACGATGAAAACTACGCAGCAAATTTTTACTCACAGACCTGAATCTTACACAAGGCCCATGAAGGTTGAATCCCTTAGCACTCAGATAAAGAGGGAGCCTTTTCAACGAACTGATACTCTACTTTATCTATCTATACAAACAGAGCAGCAAGACTGGGAGGACAAAGCTTACCGGGGCTCTCCTGGTGCGAAGCGGCTTTTCCCGGTGCGGAGAGACGGGCTACATCGGCATGGTCTTCAAGTTAAGATGGCGCCTGACAAATTAGAAGCATCGAGTAGCGGTGTTGGAGGCCGCAAAGAAGGCGCGAAGAAGCCGCCTTGTTTTCACAAGAAGACAGCTCAGCTATTACATCTGGGCGGGCACTTGTCGAGACCGCGGGAGTTGCCTCTGGGGCCGGAGGGAGACTCCGGAGGGTCTGTGATTCCAGAGATCCTAAATCCCTCATTATACGGTGATTCTCCAGAAATCACCAAGATTTATACCCTGCAAAATGGAGCGCCACACAGTGATCTAAGAACCAGCTACCGATCAGGCCCACTAGGTAAGCACTTCAGCATTGCCCTGGCCGCGCCGGGATCAAGACCAAAAGCAGGACATTTAATAAGGGGTCTAGCTGTTACTTAACAACTCTTACAAGAGTCAAGCGGGGATAAGACCCCTAGGACTATAACTAAATATTGCGATCCTGCTATACCTTAAGTTAAAGAAAGTTTTGTTCTCTTTGTAGATATTTTGTTTAGGAATGTTATTCACTATGTGCATAGGGCTCAAATTTGTTTATGTAACATTGCATGATATAACCAGCACACTTCAACTCTTATGTATATTGACCCTCTATAGCTTCATATGCACGATAATTAGTTTAAGGAAAGTAGAATCACCAGTGGGATGTCTGTATCATATAGTTTTATTTTAATGTGAGTTTTTAAACAGTATGTCGCTGGGTGAAGTGTTATAATCCTTCCTCAAACAAAGCAAATAGATGTGTTTCGCGGGGGTTAAGGGGGGGCCCCTAAGAAGACACTGCTCAAGTCATATAGAAGGAGGGACACTGGCTCTTATGAAAAGCTGTATCACCAAGTAGTGTAGACTCACATGAACTGTCAGGTCGGGCGGTCCGCGGCCGGGACCGCGAGACAGACACAAGGCACATGGCATTTGGCATCCATGACCACACTACTAACTTTAGGCATATATGTAAATTGTAATAGGATAGCATACCACCTATAGTTAATCACCTTTCTTTCTTTCCCTTAATGTTCATTCTGTTCAAATACGGTATCCCAATATGTACCTCCAGACTGACCCCACAGATATACTTGCATAAATGGGAAGTTTGGTTTTGTACAACTTTCTTAGGATAACTACAGTAGGCGTAGATCCTAATTCTTACACTATCAGGTCACAATGGTTTATTGTATTAGATTTATATTGAAGCTGTTCAATGGTTAATAAAATGTGTCAAGACGTTGTGTCCAAACATTATGTACAGCTCTGGTTTAAGTATCTGGAATACAACTTGTTTATATCATACTTGTAATGATTTTGTCATAGTTAGATACTTTTTGTTCATTGCGTAATAATATCCCCTGGACTCTTGCTATATCACCTGAAAGGTCCAAGAGTGACCTAATATATTACAGCTGGGGAAGAAAAATGAGGACTTTAAGGCAAAATATTCACTATTACTATAAAATGTAGATATTATATTGCATTTTGTTTATAAATATTGTATGTTTTATTTTTTCCTCAATAAAAAAATTAAAAAAAAAAAAAAAAAAAAAAAAAAAAAAACGTTACTCCCAGAACACACAAACGTTTGTCTAATATGTCATATACAAACTGAGTGCCCATAAGATTAGCCCTTTATGCAAGCTAGTAATGCCCCTTATAAAACTAGGATTACTGCTTCCCCTTCCCCTAATGGGGATACTGTCAGCCTTTCTGAGTTAACACAGTCTCTGCAGAAAAAATGACTGAACATACCTCATTGCTGTATAGCAAGAAACCGTTCCTCACACTGAAGTTTTCCTGTACTCCTCAGCTTCTGTGGGAACAGCAGTGGACCTTAGTTACAAATGCTAAGATCATCATCCTCCAGGAAAAAAATCTTCATATATGTCCTGCCTGAGAGTACCATTTAAAGATAACAAACTCTTGATTGTAGATAAGATAAAACTAACAGTTTAACACCTCTTTCACTTTACCCTTCCTGTTTAGAGCTGGCAAATAGAATGACTGGGGGGTGGAGTTAAGGAGGGGAGCTATATAGACAGCTCTGCTGTGGTGCTCTCTTTGTCACTTCCTGTTAGGAAGGATAATATCCCACAAGTAAGGATGAATCCGTGGACTCGGTACATCTTGCAAAAGAAATAAGATAAGAAGGGTCACAGGAAAGAGCAGATAACTCAGAAAACCTTTCTAGCTAATGAAATTACTACAAAGGAGCAAGACCTTCCAAAAAAGATATTTGATGGCTAACTCATGCATTGGTTCACAGGGAGAGTTTTGCAGAACAAAACCAAATTTAGATTCCATGGGGGAGAAATTGGCTTAATAATAGGACAAATCCAAACCAAGGCCTGAACGAAATTTTGAATGCCTGGAAATGTCACAATTTTTTTGTGAAACAGACCTGAGAGAGCTGAAATTTAAAAAGGGCCTTGAGATAGAAGGTTGTGCATTAAAGAAAGAGGCCACGGAGGACAGCTGGACATCCAAATCGGGTCTGCAAACAAAGCTCTGCATGGTCAGGCTGGAGCAATCAAAATTACTGATGATTGCTTGTTCGATCTGAGAAATTACTCTAGGAAGAAAGACTGTTGGAGGAAAAATGTAAGCAACATGAAGTGACCAAGAAGCTGATAGAGCATCTACTGACTCCGCTCAAGGATCTCTGGATCTTGCAATGTACCTGGGAAGTTTGTTGTTCAATTGGGAAGCCATTAGGTCTACCTCTGGAAGACCTTATCGATCTACTATCTGATTAAAGGGACATAATACTCATATGCTAAATCACTTGAAATTGATGCAGTATAACTGTAAAAAGCTGATAGGAAAATATCACCTGAGCATCTCTATGTAAAAAAGGAAGATATTTTACCTCACAATTTCCTCAGCTCAGCAGAGTAAGTTCTGTGTAAAAAGTTATACTCAGCTGCTCCCAGCTGCAGGTAAAAAAAAATAAAAAAAATGAAGAAATAAACAGGAGCCAATCAGCATCAGCAGTGCTGAGGTCATGAACTCTTTTACTGTGATCTCATTAGATTTGACTTAACTCTCATGAGATTTCACTGTAAACTTCCTTTAAACTGAATAGGGAAATAACATGAGAGTGCACAAGGCTCATCCCCTAAGCTGTCCCAGGACAGGCACACTAATATGCTGCTTAGAAATCCTTTACAATGGGATGTGGCTACTGAGGAACTTTTGAGGTAAAATATCTTTCTTTTTTACATAGAAATGTTCAGGTGATATTTTCTAGTCAGCTTTTTACAGCTATGCTGCATCACTTTCAAGTGTTTAAACATTTGGGTATTATGGCCCTTTAAATACTTCTTGATGCAGAGACCATTCCCCTGGATGTACAGATTTATGACTCAGTCTGCTTCCCAATTCTTGACCCTGGGATATAAATAGGTGAAATCGAGCAAAGATTTGTCTCTGCCCAAGAAAGGATACAAGCAACTTCCTTCATCCCGAGAGAACTGCAAGTTCCCCCTTGGTGACTGATATATGCCACTGCTGTGACATTGTCCAATTAAAAGTGAAGAAAAACCTCTTCACTGAAGATAGCCTGGAGTTCTAGAATGTTTATGGTTAAGCTTGCTTCCTGAGGTGGCCAAACTCCCTTAGCTCTTCTGGACCCCATACTGCACCCCAACCCGAGAGACTTCCATGTGTTGTGATTATTGTCCAATTCGGACAAACAAAAGATACTCCCAGAGCAATGGATTGGTTGTTTATCCACAAGGATAGAGAATATCTTGTAGTGGGATCCAAAAGAATCCTCTGAGGGAGTTGATTGAAGTTCTTGTACCATTGACGAAGCATACACTGCTGAAGAGGTCTTAAGTGAAATTGAGCAAATGGAATTGCATCTGATGCAGCAATCATCAGACCTAGAACCTCCAATGCATAAAGCTACAGTCGTATTAGAAATAGCCTGAGTTTTCGAACAAGATGCCTGAAACGTTACACGTCTTTGATCTGTCAATGAGAGCCTCATTGACCTTGAGTCTATCATGACTCCTAGAAAGGAAACTCTGATCTGAGGAGTAAGAGAACTATTTGGAAAATGTATTCTCCATCTCCAACCATGATTGAAAAGGCACAACAAAATCTCTTTGGTATAAGATGTAGCTAAAGATAAAGATGGAGCTTGAATCAAGATATCATCCAGGTATGGAGCTATTGAAATATCTTGAGTTCAAATTACAAACAAAAGTGTACCCAGAATTTATGTAAAAATAGCCAGGCCAAAGGGAAAGTAACAAATTGGAAATGTTTGTCTAGAAAATGTAAACCAAAGAAACTGATAATTGTCCTTGTGAAAAGGAATATGAAGGTAAGCAGCCTTCAAATCTGCTGTGGACATAAACTGTCCTTGCTGAACTAGAGGAAGAATGGTTTGAATTGTTTCAATTTTGAATATAGGAACACTTAGAAATTTGTTTAGAGTTTTCAATCCCAGAATAGGTCTGGAAGCACGTTCCTTTATGGACACTATGAATACATTGGAATAAAAACCCTGGCCTTGTTCTGAAAATGGAACTGGAACTATTACTCCCATGAGTTTTAAGTCCCAAAACTTACCTACCAGAAGTGAATCTGGATCAGGGGCCGAACCTTCATGCAGATTTTGAGGAACGTGTTTAAGAGTTTTTATTGAGGTTAATATGCAATTACAGACAATGGAAAACAAGAAAAAAAAATGTGCAGATCTACATAGGCATTTTTGGGATAAGAGCCATCACATATTTACGAGTTTACATGAAATTTAAGTAGAGGATCGCAGATATTGAAAAACTTCATCTAAGACATTTATAGAACATAATCTCATTTACAGAAGGAAATTAAATTTAAACAAAAAGTTACACATCCCCAGCTAGAGGGAAAAACAAAATGTATGCTTACCTAATGAATGTATTTCTTTCCGGGCATGGAGAGTCCACAACTTCATTCCAATTACTAGTGGGATATTCAACTCCTGGCCAGCTGGAGGAGACAAAGAGCACCCCAGCAGAGCTGTTAAGTGTAACTTCCTTTACCCATAACCCCCAGTCAATCGGCCGAAAGGAAACAGAAAAAGAAAATAACACAAGGGTATAGAGGTGCCTGAAGTTTATACAAAAAAAGCTGTCATCATAAATTTAAAAAAGGGTGGGTCGTGGACTCTCCATGCCCGGAAAGAAAGATATTCATCATGTAAGCATAAATTTTGTTTTCTTTCCTATGGCATGGAGAGTCCACAACTTCATTCCAATACCCAAGCTAGAGGACACAGAATGAAAGGGAGGGAGAACAAGACAGGCGGACCTGAACAGAAGGCACCACCACCTGAAGAACCATTCTCCCAAAGGAAGCCTCAGCCGAGGCAAAAATATCAAATTTGTAGAATTTGGAAAAGGAATGCAAAGAGGACCAAGCAATCGCCTTGCAACTTTGCTCCACAGAAGCTTCATTTTTAAAAGCCCAGTAAGAAGAGACAGCCCTAGTGGAATGAGCCGTAATTCTCTTAGGAGGCTGTTGTCCAGCGGTCTCATAAGCTAACTGGATCACACTTCTCAACCAGAGAGAAAGAGTAGTAGAAGTGGCCTTTTGACCCTTACGTTTACCAGAGAAAACAACAAACAGGGCAGAAGATTGCCGAAATTCTCTAGTTGCTTGAAGGTAAAACTTTAGAGCTCGCACAACGTCCAGATTATGCAACAGACATTCCTTCTGAGAATGAGGATTGGGACAAAAAGAAGGAACAACAATTTCCTGATTGATATTGCGATCCGATACTACCTTAGGAAGAAATCCCAGCATAGTACGAAGGACCGCCTTATCCGCATGAAAAATAAGGGAAGGGGAATCTTACTGCAGAGCCGAAAGTTCAGAAACTCTGCGAGCAGAAGAAATAACAATAAGAAACAAAATCTTCCAAGATAATATTTTATTATATATATATATATATATATATATATATATATATATATATATATCATCAGAATGCATTGGCTCAAATGGAGCCTGCTGCAAAACTTTAAGAATAAGATTAAGGCTCCAAGGAGGAGCAACAGATTTAAACACAGGCCTGATTCTGACCAGAGCCTGAACAAAAGATTGAACATCTGGCAGATCTGCTAGATGTTTGTGCAAAAGAATAGACAGTGCAGAAATCTGACCCTTGAGTGCTGACTGACAAACCCTTCTCCAGGCCCTCCTAAACAAAAGACACAATTTGGGGTACCCTTACCCTGTTCAAAGAGAAACCATACGCCATACCTTATGGTAAATCTTGTGAGTAACAGGCTTCTGAGCCTGAAGCATGGTATCAATGACCTTCTCAGAGAAGCCACACCTAGCCAAAACTAGGCGTTCAATCGTCAAGCAGTCAGCTTCAGAGAATCCAGATTTGGATGGAGGAAGGGACCCTGAAGTAGAAGGTCCTTCCTCAGAGGTAATTTCCAAGGTGGAAAACATGACATTGTCACTAGATCCGCGAACCAGATCCTGTGAGGCCAGGCAGGAGCTATTAGAATCACAGACACTCTCTCCTGTTTGATACAAGCAATGACTCATGGAAGGAGAGCAAATGGAGGAAACAGGTACGCTAGACCGAAATTCCAAGGAACCGCTAAAGCATCTATCAGAGCGGTTTGTGGAACTTTTGATCTTCAACCATACTTTAGAAGCTTGGCATTTTGACGCAACGCCATCAGATCCCCCCCACCTGAGGGTTATCATTGAGAATACCTCCGGATGGAGAGCCCACTGCCCGGGATGAAAGGTCTGCCTGTTAAATAAATCCACTTCCCAGTTGTCCACTCCTGGAATGTGAATGGCAGATAGTAGACAATCGTGAAATTACGCCCACTGCAGAATATGGGAAACCTCCTTCATGGCTAATGAACTCTGAGTTCCTCCCTGGTGGTTGATGTATGCCACCAAGGTGATGTCCGATTGGAATCTGATAAACCCGGACCAAGGCTAGTTGAGGCCAAGCTGTCAAGATATTGAAGATTGCTCTCAATGCTAAGATGTTTATGGGAAGAGAAGACTCCTCTCGAGTCCAAAGACCCTGAGCTTTTAGGGAGTCCCAAACTGCTCCCCAGCCTACCAGGCTGGAGTCCGTGGTCATAATCCCCCAGGAAAGTCTCAGGAAGCATGTTCCCTGAGACAGATGGTCCTGCGAAATCCACTACGACAGAAAGTCCCTTGTTAGGGGATTCAAATCTATCCTTTGCGAGAGATCTGAGTGGTCTCTGTTCCATTGAATGAACATGCAAAGCTTGAAGAGGTCTCAGATGGAACCAAGCAAAGGGAATGATGTCTATGGAAGCAACCATCAAACCAATTACTTCCATGCACTGACCCACTAATGGACGGACAGAGGACTGAAGTGAAAGGCAAGAAGCAAGAAGTTTGGATTTTCTGACATTCGTTAGAAAAATCTTCATAGATAGAGAATCTATAATTGTTCCCAAGAACACACCCTGGTATCTGGAACAAGGGAAGTCTTTTTCAGATTCACTTTCCACCCGTGGGAACGTAGCGTACACAACAACATCTCTGTATGAGATTTTGATAGCTGAAAAGACGGCGCTTGAACCAAGATGTCATTCAGGTAAGGAACCACGGCTATTCCCTGAGATCTGACCACCGCCAAAAGAGCCCCTAGAACCTTTGTAAAGATTCAAGGATCCGTAGCAAGGCCAAAAAAGAAGGGCAACACACTGGAAATGTCTGTCCAGAAAAGCAATCCTCAGAAACCGGTGATGTTCCCTGTGAAAAGGAACATGAAGATATTTGTCCTTCAGATCTATGGTCATCATGAACAGACCCTCTTGGACCAAGGGAAGAATGGACGGAACCTTGAGGAATTTGTTGAGATACTTTAGATCCAGAATGGGACGAAAAGATCCCTCCTTTTTGGGAACCACAAAGAGATTTGAATAAAATCCTTGACTCTGTTCCTCTACAGGAACTGGAACAATGACTCCCAAGGAACATAGGTCCTTTACGTAGTTTAAGAAGGCCTCTCTCTTTACCTGGTTTGCAGATAACCTTGACAAGATAAATCTGCCCCTGGGAGGGCAAGACTTGAATCCAATTCTGTAACCCTGGGATATTATTTCCATGGCCCAAGGATCTGGGATATCATAGATCCGAGTCTGCCAAAAAAAGGAAAGCCTGACCCCTTCTTGAGCCAAGACTGGATCGGGGGTGGCCCCTTCATGCTGACTTAGAATCAGCAGAAGGCTTCTTGGTTTGCTTCCCCTTATTCCAAGGCTGATTGGATCTCCATGAAGTTTTGCATTGCTCCGGCTTGGAAGAGGAAGATTTTTGTCCCTTGGAGTTACGAAAGGAACAAAAATTAGAATTTTGGCGACCCTTAGGTCTATTCTTTTTGTCCTGAGGTAGGAAAGATCCCTTTCACCAGTAATATCGGAAATGATCTCTTGCCCTTATAAGGCTTAAGACAGAAGTTTGGATTTGGATGATACATCTGCAAACTAATGCCTAGATTATGAATCTTGCGTTAGCCTTAAAAAGCAGCGTTGATAGGTGCTTTTTAACGCCTGCTGGTATAACGAGTCTGGCAGGTACAGGTGTACCGCTCACTTTTTTTCCGCGACTCGAGCATACCGCAAATCCCCTTACGTCAATTGCGTATCCTATCTTTTCAATGGGATTTTCCTAACGCCGGTATTACGAGTGAGCGGTAGACCCTCTCCTGTCATGACTCCTACCGCATTTAAAAGTCAGTAGTTAAGAGTTTTATGGGCTAACGCCGTAACATAAAACTCTTAACTAAAGTGCTAAAAAGTACACTAACACCCATAAACTAACTATTAACCCCTAAACCGAGCCCCCCACCCACATCGCAAACACTTAAATAAATGTTTTAACCCCTAATCTGCCAACCGGACATCGCCACCACTGTAATAAATATATTAACCCATAAACCGCTGCATTCCTGCATCGCAAACACTAGTTAAATTTTATTAACCCCTAATCTGCCGTCCCTAGCATCGCTGACACCTACCTACATTTATTAACCCCTAATCTGCCACCCCCAATGTTGCCGCCACTATATTAAATGTATTAACCCCTAAACCTAAGTCTAACCCTAACCCCCCCCCAACTTAAATATAGTTTAAAATAATCGAAAAAAATTACTACAATTAAATAAATTATTCCTATTTAAAACTAAATACTTACCTATAAAATAAACCCTAAGCTAGCTACAATTTAACTAATAATTACATTGTAGCTATCTCAGGGTTTATTTTAATTTTACAGGCAACTTTGTATTTATTTTAACTAGGTACAATAGTTATTAAATAGTTATTAACTATTTAATAACTCCCTAGTTAAAATAAGTACAAATTTACCTGTAAAATAAACCCTAACCTAAGTTACAATTACACCTACACTACACTACACTATAATTAAATAAATTACTTAAATTAACTACAATTAATTACAATTAAATTAAATAAACTAAAGTATAAAAAAACACTAAATTACAGAAAATAATAAAATAATGACAAGAATTTTAAACTAATTACACCTAATCTAATCCCCCTAATAAAATAAAAAAGCCCCCCAAAATAATAAAAATCCCTACACTATACTAAATTACAAATAGCCCTTAAAGGGCCTTTTGCGGGGCATTGCCCCAAAGCAGTCAGCTCTTTTACCTGTAAAAAAAAATACAATACCCCCCAACATTAAAACCCACCACCCACACACCCAACCCTGCTCTAAAACCCACCCAATCCCCCCTTAATAAAACCGAACACTAACCCCTTGAAGATCACCCTACCTTGAGATGTCTTCACCCAACAGGGCAGAAGTGGTCCTCCAAACGGCCAGAAGTCTTCATTCGATCCGGACAGAAGAGGACCTCCAGACGGGCAAAAGTCTTCATCCAGGTGGCATCTTCTATCTTCATCCATCTGGAGCGGAGCGGGTTCATCTTCAAGCCATCCGACGCGGAGCATCCTCTTCCATCCGACGACTAACACTAAATGACGGTACCTTTAAGTGACGTCATCCAAGATGGCATCCCTTCAATTCCGATTGGCTGAGAGAATTCTATCAGCCAATCGGAATTGAGGTAGAAAAAATCCTATTGGCTGATGCTATCAGCCAATAGGATTGAAGTTCAATCCTATTGGCTGATCCAATCAGCCAATAGGATTGAGCTCGCATTCTATTGGCTGATTGGAACAGCCAATAGAATGCAAGTTAAATCCTATTGGCTGATTGGATCAGCCAATAGGATTTTTTCTACCTTAATTCCGATTGTCTGATAGATTTCTATCAGCCAATCGGAATTGAAGGGACGCCACCTTGTATGACGTCACTTAAAGGTACCGTCATTTAGTGTTAGTCATCGGATGGAAGAGGATGCTCCGCGTCGGATGGCTTGAAGATGGACCCGCTCCACTCCGGATGGATGAAGATAGAAGATGCCGCCTGGATGAAGACTTCTGCATGTCTGGAGGTCCTCTTCTGCCCTGATCGGATGAAGACTTCTGGCTGTCTGGAGGACCACTTCTGCCCGGTTGGGTGAAGATGTCTCAAGGTAGGGTGATCTTCAAGGGGTTAGTGTTAGGTTTTATTAAGGGGGGATTGGGTGGGTTTTAGAGTAGGGTTGGGTGTGTGGGTGGTGGGTTTTAATGTTGGGGGGTTATTGTATTTTTTTTTACAGGTAAAAGAGCTGATTACTTTGGGGCAATGCCCCGCAAAAGGCCCTTTTAAGGGCTATTTGTAATTTATTATAGGGTAGGGATTTTTATTATTTTGGGGGGCATTTTTATTTTATTAGGGGTAATTATTAGATTAGGTGTAATTAGTTTAAAATTCTTGTAATTTATTATAGTGGCGGCGACAGATTAGGGGTGAATAAGTGTAGTTAGGTGGTGGTGGCGTTATTGGGAGCGGCAGAGTAGGGGTTAATAAATAAAAACATAATTTATGCTTACCTGATAAATTCCTTTCTCCTGTAGTGTAGTCAGTCCACGGGTCATCCATTACTTATGGAATATATCTCTTCCTAACAGGAAACTGCAAGAGAATTACCCAGCAGAGCTGCTATATAGCTCCTCCCCTCACATATCATACTCAGTCATTCGACCAAAGCAGACGAGAAAGGAGGAACCACAGGGTACAGTGGTGACTGGAGTTTAATTAAAATTTAGACCTGCCGTAAAAACAGGGCGGGCCGTGGACTGACTACACAACAGGAGAAAGGAATTTATCAGGTAAGCATAAATTATGTTTTCTCCTGTTAAGTGTAGTCAGTCCACGGGTCATCCATTACTTATGGAATACCAATACCAAAGCTAAAGTACACGGATGAAGGGAGGGACAAGGCAGGAACATTAAACAGAAGGAACCACTGCCTGTAGTACCTTTCTCCCAAAAATAGCCTCCGAAGAAGCAAAAGTGTCAAATTTGTAAAATTTTGAAAAGGTATGAAGTGAAGACCAAGTTGCAGCCTTGCAAATCTGTTCAACAGAGGCCTCATTCTTAAAGGCCCAGGTGGAAGCCACAGCTCTAGTGGAATGAGCTGTAATTCTTTCAGGGGGCTGCTGTCCAGCAGTCTCATATGCTAAACGTATTATGCTACGAAGCCAAAAAGAGAGAGAGGTGGCCGAAGCCTTTTGACCTCTCTTCTGTCCAGAATAAACGACAAACAGAGTTTGCCGAAAATCCTTAGTTGCCTGTAAGTAGAACTTCAGGACACGGACTACGTCCAGATTATGCAAAAGACGTTCCTTCTTTGAAGAAGGGTTAGGACATAATGATGGAACAACAATCTCCTGATTGATATTCCTATTAGAAACAACCTTAGGTAAAAACCCAGGTTTAGTACGCAAAACTACCTTGTCTGAATGAAAAATCAGATAAGGAGAATCACAATGTAAGGCAGATAACTCAGAGACTCTTCAAGCCAAGGAAATAGCCATCAAAAACAGAACTTTCCAAGATAACAGCTTGATATCAATGGAATGAAGGGGTTCAAATGGAAGGCCTTGAAGAACATTAAGAACTCAGTTTAAGCTCCACGGCGGAGCAACAGACTTAAACACAGGCTTAATCCTAGTTAAAGCCTGACAGAAAGCCTGAACGTCTGGAACTTCAGCCAGACGTTTGTGTAGAAGAATAGACAGAGCAGAAATCTGTCCCTTTAACGAACTAGTAGATAAGCCCTTTTCTAAACCCTCTTGTAGAAAGGACAATATCCTAGGAATCCTAACCTTACTCCATGAGTAACTCTTGGATTCGCACCAATGTAAATATTTACGCCCTATCTTATGGTAAATTTTTCTGGTAACAGGCTTCCTAGCCTGTATTAAGGTATCAATAACCGACTCCGAGAAGCCACGCTTTGATAGAATCAAGCGTTCAATCTCCATGCAGTCAGCCTCAGAGAAATTAGATTTGGATGTTTGAAAGGACCCTGAATTAGAAGGTCCTGTCTCAGAGGCAGAGACCACGGTGGACAGGACGACATGTCCACTAGGTCTGCATACCAGGTCCTGCGTGGCCACACAGGCGCTATCAGAATCACCGAAGCTCTCTCCTGTTTGATCTTGGCAATCAAACGAGGAAGCATCGGGAATGGTGGAAACACATAAGCCATGTTGAAGACCCAAGGGGCTGTCAGAACATCTATCAGCACTGCTCCCGGGTCCCTGGACCTGGATCCGTAACAAGGAAGCTTGGCGTTCTGACGAGACGCCATGAGATCCAGATCTGGTTTGCCCCAACGACGAATCAGTTGAGCAAAGACCTCCGGATGAAGCTCAAACTCCCCCGGATGAAAAGTCTGGCGACTTAGAAAATCCGCCACCCAGTTCTCCACGCCTGGGATGTAGATCGCTGACAGGTGGCAAGAGTGAGACTCTGCCCAGCGAATTATCTTTGAGACTTCCAACATCGCTAGGGAACTTCTGGTTCCCCCTTGATGGTTGATGTAAGCCACAGTCGTGATGTTGTCCGACTGAAATCTGATGAACCTCAGAGTTGCTAACTGAAGCCAAGCTAGGAGAGCATTGAATATTGCTCTTAACTCCAGAATATTTATTGGGAGGAGTTTCTCCTCCTGAGTCCATAATCCCTGAGCTTTCAGGGAATTCCAGACTGCTCCCCAGCCTAGAAGGCTGGCGTCTGTTGTTACAATCGTCCAATCTGGCCTGCGAAAGGTCATCCCCTTGGACAGATGTGGCCGAGAAAGCCACCATAGAAGAGAATCTCTGGTCTCTTGATCCAGATTTAGTTGGGGGGACAAATCTGAGTAATCCCCGTTCCACTGACTTAGCATGCACAATTGCAGCGGTCTGAGATGCAGGCGCGCAAATGGTACTATGTCCATTGCCGCTACCATTAAGCCGATTACTTCCATGCACTGAGCTACTGACGGGTGTGGAATGGAGTGAAGGACACGGCAAGCATTTAGAAGTTTTAATAACCTGGCCTCTGTCAGGTAAATTTTCATCTCTACAGAATCTATAAGAGTCCCTAGAAAGGGAACTCTTGTAAGTGGTAATAGAGAACTCTTTTCCACGTTCACCTTCCACCCATGCGACCTCAGAAATGCCAGAACTATCTCTGTATGAGACTTGGCAGTTTGAAAACTTGACGCTTGTATCAGAATGTCGTCTAGGTACGGAGTCACCGCTATGCCTCGCGGTCTTAGTACCGCCAGAAGTGATCCTAGAATTATTGTAAAGATTCTTGGAGCCGTAGCTAATCCGAAGGGAAGAGCTACAAACTGGTAATGCCTGTCTAGGAAGGCAAATCTCAGATACCGGTAATGGTCCTTGTGAATCGGTATGTGAAGGTAGGCATCCTTTAGATCCACTGTGGTCATGTACTGACCCTCTTGGATCATGGGAAGGATGGTTCGAATAGTTTCCATTTTGAATGATGGAACTCTTAGAAATTTGTTTAGGATTTTTAAGTCCAAGATTGGCCTGAAGGTTCCCTCTTTCTTGGGAACCACAAATAGGTTTGAATAGAATCCCTGCCCGTGTTCCGTCCGCGGAACTGGGTGGATTACCCCCATTAGTAAGAGGTCTTGTACACAGCGTAGAAACGCCTCTTTCTTTATTTGGTTTGCTGATAACCTTGAAAGATGAAATCTCCCCCGTGGAGGAGAAGTTTTGAAGTCCAGGAGATATCCCTGAGATATGATCTCCAACGCCCAGGGATCCTGGACATCTCTTGCCCAAGCCTGGGCGAAGAGAGAAAGTCTGCCCCCCACTAGATCCGTTTCCGGATAGGGGGCCCTCTCTTCATGCTGTTTTGGGGGCAGCAGCAGGTTTCTTGGCCTGCTTGCCCCTGTTCCAGGACTGGTTAACTTTCCAGCCCTGCCTGTAACGAGCAACAGCTCCTTCCTGTCTTGGAGTGGAGGAAGTTGATGCTGCTCCTGCCTTGAAGTTACGAAAGGCACGAAAATTAGACTGTTTGGCCTTTGATTTGGCCCTGTCCTGAGGTAGAGCATGGCCCTTACCTCCCGTAATGTCAGCAATAATTTCTTTCAAGCCGGGCCCGAATAAGGTCTGCCCTTTGAAAGGAATATTAAGCAATTTAGATTTAGAAGTCACGTCAGCTGACCAGGATTTAAGCCATAGCGCTCTGCACGCTTGGATGGCGAATCCGGAGTTCTTAGCCGTAAGTTTGGTTAAATGCACAACGGCATCAGAAACAAATGCGTTAGCTAGCTTAAGTGTCTTAAGCTTGTTGATTATTTCATCCAATGGAGCTGAGCGAATGGCCTCTTCCAGAGACTCAAACCAGAATGCTGCCGCAGCAGTGACAGGCGCAATGCATGCGAGGGGCTGTAAAATAAAACCTTGTTGAACAAACATTTTCTTAAGGTAACCCTCTAATTTTTTATCCATTGGATCTGAAAAGGCACAACTATCCTCCACCGGGATAGTGGTACGCTTAGCTAAAGTAGAAACTGCTCCCTCCACCTTAGGGACCGTCTACCATAAGTCTCGTGTGGTGGCGTCAATAGGAAACATTTTCCTAAATATGGGAGGAGGGGTAAAAGGCACACCCGGTCTATCCCACTCCTTGCTAATAATCTCTGTAAGCCTTTTTGGTATAGGAAATACGTCAGTACACACCGGTACCGCATAGTATCTATCCAACCTACATAATTTCTCTGGAATTGCAACCGTGTTACAATCATTCAGAGCCGCTAATACCTCCCCTAGCAATGTGCGGAGGTTCTCTAGCTTAAATTTAAAATTGGAAATCTCTGAATCCAGTCTCCCTGGATCAGATCCGTCACCCACAGAATGAAGCTCTCCGTCTTCACGTTCTGCAAACTGTGACGCAGTATCTGACATGGCTCTCATCTCATCCGCGCGCTCTATCCTTAACCCAGAGCTATCGCGCTTGCCTCTTTATTCTGGCAACTTAGATAATACTTCTGTCATAACAGTAGCCATGTCTTGCAAAGTGATTTGTAAGGGCCTCCCTGATGTACTTGGCGCCACAAAATCACGCACCTCCTGAGCGGGAGGTGAAGGTACTGACACGTGAGGAGAGTTAGTCGGCATAACTTCCCCCTCGTCGTCTGGTGATAATTTCTTTACATGTAAAGATTGACTTTTATTTAAAGTAGCATCAATGCAATTAGTACACAAATTTCTATTGGGCTCCACATTGGCCTTCAAACATAGTGAACAAAGAGATTCATCTGAGTCAGACATGTTTAAACAAACTAGCAATGAGACTAGCAAACTTGGAAATACTTTTC
Source organism: Bombina bombina (assembly GCF_027579735.1). NCBI lineage: Eukaryota > Metazoa > Chordata > Amphibia > Anura > Bombinatoridae > Bombina > Bombina bombina. Next base: position 43,477,035 of record NC_069505.1, on the reverse strand, counting down.
AAAATTAATTTACAAGCAATATAAAAAACGTTACTGTGCCTTTAAGAAGCACAGAAAAACTGACACAGTTGAAATAACAATGACCAAAATAGTTATAGCAACCAAATTTTCACAGCAAATGTATTAAGTTAGCAAAGGATTGCACCCACCAGCAAATGGATGATTAACCCCTTAGTACCCAAAAACGGATAACAATTATATAATTAACGTTTTTCTCACAGTCAAATACACTGTCACAGGACTGCTGTGCCTGATTACCTCCCTCAAAATGGATTTTGAAGACCCCTGAGCTCTCTAGAGACGATCTGGATCATGGAGGATGAAGTAGACAGATTGTGACTGAATTTTTACTGTGCTAAAATAGGCCCCTCCCACTCATATTACAACAGTGGGGAAGCTCAGAAACTGTTTCTATGCAGAAAACAAAAATGGCCATGTGGTAAAAATCATGCCCTAATAAGTTTTATCACCAAGTACCTCACAAAAATGATTAACAAGCCAGTAAACGTTTTAAACATACATTTGAAAGTTATGTATTATTATTAATAAGCCTGCTACCAGTCGTTTTTACTGCAGTTAAGGCTCATACATTATTTCAGTATTAACAGTATTTTCAGAGTCAATTCCATTCCTTAGAAAAATACATTCAGTGTACACACACACACACATCAGCCTGATACCAGTCGCTATCACTGCATTTAAGGCTGAACTTACTTTACAATGGTATCAGCAGTATTTTCTCAGTCAATTCCATTCCTCAGAAAATAAATTACTGCACATACCTCATTTGTTGCAGGGGAGCCCTGCATGCTATTCCCCTTCTCTGAAGTTACCTCACTCCTCAGATGAGAAACAGCCAGTGGATCTTAGTTACGTCTGCTAAGACCATAGAAAAAAAAAACCCAGGCAGATTCTTCTTCTAATGCTGCCTGAGAATAAACAGCACACTCCGGTGCCATTTAAAAATAACAAACTTTTGATTGTAGAAATAAACTAAGTTAAAAAACACCACAGATCTCTCACAGCTTCCTTTTTAGTTAGGCTGCAAGAGAATGACTGAGTATGATATGTGAGGGGAGGAGCTATATAGCAGCTCTGCTGGGTAATTCTCTTGCAGTTTCCTGTTAGGAAGAGATATATTCCATAAGTAATGGATGACCCGTGGACTGACTACACTTAACAGGAGAAAAGTAGGTGTTGGCAATGTTGGGGGCAGCAGATTAGGGGTTCATAGGGATAATGTAGGTTGCGGCGGTGTCCAGAGCGGCAGATTAGGGGTTAATAATAAAATGCAGGTGTCTGTGATGTCGGGGGCGGCAGATTAGGGGTTAATAAGTGTAAGATTAGGGGTGTTTAGACTCGGGGTTCATGTTAGGGTGTTAGGTGTAGACATAAAAAGTATATCCCCATAGGAATCAATGGGGCTGCGTTAGGAGCTGAACGCTGCTTTTTTGCAGGTGTTAGTTTTTTTTTTCAGCCGGCTCTGCCCCATTGATTCCTATGGGGAAATCGTGCATGAGCACGTTTAGCCAGCTCACCGCTACCGTAAGCAGCGCTAGTATTGAGGTGAGATGTGGAGCTAAATTCTGCTCTATGCTCACCTTTTGCGGCTAATGCCAGGTTTAAAAAAAAACGTAATACCAGCCTTACTTTAGGCGAGCGGTGAGGGAAAACTGTGCGTTAGCCACGCACACCATTACCGACAAAAACTTCTAATCTAGCCGTAAGATTTTAACCACAGATCTCTGAGTGCTAGAACAGCAAGGCTAGAAATCTTGGCTCCCAGTTTAACCACTTGCATGTTGGCATCACAGATAAAAGTATTGGCCAACTTAAGAGCCTTGATCCTATCCTGGATCTCCTCTATAATACTTTCTTCTGAAATCAGGTCAGACAAGGCATCGCACCAGTAATATGCTGCTCCCACAACCGTAGCAATAATTGCAACTGGTTGCCACTGTAAGCCCTGAAGAATGTACATCTTTCTTAAGTAAGCCTCCGGCTTCTTATTCATGGGATCCTTAAAGGCACAACTATCCTCAATAGGAATAGTAGTTCTCTTGGCTAGAGTAGAGATAGCTCCCTCTACCTTAGGCACTGTGCACCACGAATCGCGTACAGAGTCAGCTCAGCAACAGGAAACATTTTTTTAAAAACAGGGGACGGGGAAAAAGGAATCCCTGGCTTGTCCCATTCCTGAGTTATAATTTCGGACATAGGGTCAGGAACTGGAAAAACTTGACATCATATACTCTGTTGAGTTTACTAGACTTTTTTGGAATCTCAGAGACGAGTCGGAGTCCCCCAAGGTAGCAAGGACCTCCTTCAAAGGTAATCAGAGGTGTTCTAGCTTAAATCTAAAATTATAGAATGAGGAAAAAAATCTATAATTAACCTCCTCTGAGTCTGCAGTATTGGCCACTACAGGGTCAGAATCAGATATCTGGCCTTTAGAAGCTACAGAGGTATCATCTTCATCAGATAACTTAGAGAGACTGACTAACGCTGCCTTAGCAGAGTCAGAATCCTTACTAACAGAAATATTTTTAGATTTCCTCTTTCGCTTACCAGCAATAGGGAAAGCTGATAAGGCTGCAGTAACAGCAGACAATATCTGTGCAGCAAAATCTCCTGGTAAATAAACACCCCAGGAGGATGTTGAGAGGAACCACAGGGTACTGCATGTGAAACTGCTAAAGCTTGGGATGTTTGAGGGGAAAGCTGAGGCATGGCATGAACAGCCTTATCCTTAGAGACATATGGCTCAGAGGAGGAATCCTTGTCTCTAAATGACAAAGTCCTGCTTAAACAACAATATAAACATTTATCAAAATTAGTACCCAAATGTTGCTCAGTATCCATGCTTGAATATGTATTCACACTAGTATGCAGATTATAAGAACACAATAAACCCCTTAAATTTAAATGTACCTTTAAATTGCAAAATGGTACTTCAAAACTGTCAGAGACAGATAAAAGGAGTAAAATAATACAGGCACCTCTAAAACCTCAGACTTTGCTGAGTACTTACCGCTCCACCTACCAAATGAGAATACCCACTAGAAATGAGTCAGAAGAAGTCGATCGTTGCTGACTGAAAATCTCTTATCTGGAGTAACAGGGGACTCCTCCGGTCAAAGAAGAGAACTAACACACAGCTAAATGCGCTCCGGTAAGAGACTGGCTGAATAGGATTGCCGAAAAAGCGGAAGCGTGAAATATGGTCACGTGCCCGTACGGGCTGAAAATAAATTACCGCCACAGCAAAGTTAAAAGGGTGTGAAAAAGCGGCGTTGTAGATAACAAAGTATAGAAAAACTCTCTCATGCTATAACGTATAACACAATATACACATCAGGCACATATATAGGGAAATAATAAAAGGAAAATTATATTAATCCCTTCTGTTCCAGAGCCATCACCATAGTCTCACAGCCAGCCTTATAGTAACCTGAACCACCAGCTGCCGGGCAGAGGCAGTATGTTAGGTGTGACGGACTCCCAACATCTGTCAGGGACCTGTAGACAGAGAAAGAACAGAGTAACCAACCCTGGCTTTCTATAAAGGGGTAGCATAGATGTTAGAAATAAAGCAAGGACTACCTTGCCGCCTTCTAACTACTAAAAGCCACCATTACTCTTACTAAAGAGATTGACATGGATACAGCATAGCCCTAATCCTTCCTTGCAGGGAAAAGTACCCATTAAAGGATTAAATATCTTCAGACACTCATCTTCGCAAATCTTACCGACAAAGAATGACTGGGGGTTATGGGTAAAGGTAAAGTGACACTTAACAGCTCTGCTGGGGTGCTCTTTGCGTCCTCCTGCTGGCCAGGAGTTGAATATCCCACTAGTAATTGGAATTAAGTCATGGACTCTCCATGCCATAGGAAAGAAAAGCAATTTAGAAGTTACTCTTAGACCTCATAGATCAGTAGGTAGTGACTTTAAGGAGGATCATTATTTTATCAGGATGATTCTATATACATCCCAATGAGCCATGAGCTATCAGTGATAATTGGACATCTCTGAAATACAAATCCAGACTGTAAACTTTGTTAAGACTACAGTGTGTTTTTGTAGGAGAATATATTTCAATTCTGAAACATTCTCCAGTGGGTATAAGGCTATACGAGTTTTGGTTTGCACATCAAGCTATAGTTAGATCTGTATCTCCACCTAAAAGATGTGTCTGGTATATATGTGCCCCGAATTAGCGTTTGAATTTACTATCCATCTAGGTGTAAATGTTTTATTACATCAAGAAATTGTTAGGGTAAGATTTAAATAAATAACAACACATAGTTCTCTTAAAGATCCACATAGCTCTCCGTTTAAATAGTACTCTTAAGCTCTATTATATATAGTAGCAAATCTATCAAATTGGCAATAACGCTGCTCTAAATATCTATATAGCTAAGGTAGTAACTATAGTATTATTTGACAAGCTAAATTATATAAGCTACTATACTAATTGGAAATAGTGGGGAACTGACCTAATAGTCTCACATTTATATTGAGAGATAGGCGAGTTATTACCGTTATATAAACATTCTAAGAAAGCCATATAAACATCAACTAAGAAACTGTGAGATACTACAGGCATGAAAAACTTATGATATTATGTACACAGTTAGTAGAAAAAAACGAAAGTATATTTGGTACATAATTATAAACTGAGCCGATAGCCCCATATTTATCTGGAGCTCTCAAATTATAGGTCCCAATGACTGCATAACAAATACCAAGTGGCAATAATATCAGAACGAGGACCTAGATGGTTTCCACAATAACAGAGTGCTGTAGTCACTGCCAAATGAGAAATACCATCCTACCCCTTATCGATAGTCCAGAACACTTGTCCCAAAGAGGTTACAGAGAACTTTGTTAAGGTTCTTGTCGCTTTCTCTCCAGCCTCACCAAAACAGATTTTTAGCAGCAGGGACAATGCGCCAAATCCTGTCACTGCAGTAAAGCGTTCAGCGATCCCTTCCATAACGAGTATCCAAGAAGATAAGAAATGATCTATGATCAGGTAGCCCTACCTTCACTCCTGATCTCGCCATGATAGACTGAGCTGTTGAATTATCTTCCGGATCACCATGGACATCTGTCGGCTTTCCAGTTAGAAGGGATAAATGGTCAATGACCCGCACCCTGGGATCGGCCGCATTCCAGAAGGTCTGGCTGTTTCACCTCAACCCCGTGCACTTGGTAGCTTGCTCCTGTTGTTCCGTGGGTATCAGCACATCTGGGGGGGATCAGGATGCCATATCGCCTCTGATATAGAGCTCTGCATTAGGCAATCAAAGTTTAGGATCATTGCCTCTTCGATATCTATAAAGAGGGTTTTTATAGATATGTGCGATAACCTCCATAATGGATAATAGGGAGAGTTGTATAAAGTAGCCTTAATTATGAAAGTAGGTAGGAAAAGGTTCGTTATTCAGCGCAACTAGCTGGTTAAACTGATTCATCAGTTAAGTGGGAGGACAGATGGAAGTCTGGGCTGTTCCCAGGCCTCTGCTGTGTATCTCGCTGTAAAAGGCTACCAGGCTGAAGATTTTTATTCATTTTTTTTAGGTCTATGCCACAAATAGAAATCCTCACGGCGGCTCTTGAAAAAGACTTACAGCTAGATTATGAATTTTGCGTTATGAGTGAAAAAGCATGGTAATGCTTCATAACACTGCTTTTTCCCTAACAGCGCTATTACAAGTCTTGTAGGTATAGGTGTACCGCACACCTTTCTAGCCGTCACGCAACGTCAGTACCGCACTTTAAAAAAACTCCTTTTTCAATGGGACTTCCATAGCGCCGGTATTATGAGTTTGCCTGGAAGCCAAACAGTGAGCAGTACACCCTATACTGACATGATCCGTACCACCATCTAAAGTCAGTAGTTATGAGTTTTACGTTACAAATCTGTAGCATAAGACTCATAACTAAAGTGTTAAAAAGTACACTAACACCCATAAACTACCTATTAACCCCTAAACTGAGGCCCTTCCACATCGCAGACATTAAAATAAAATTATTAACCCCTAATCTGCCGCTTCGGACATCGCCGCAATAAATAAAATTATTAATCCCTATTCCGCCGCTCCCCGACATCGTTGTCACTATAATAAACCTATTAACCCCTAAACCACTGCCCTCCCGCATCGCAAACACTATTTAAAGATTATTAACCCCTAATCTTCCGTCCGCCTACACCGCCGCTATAATAAACCTATTAACCACTAAACCGCAAGCCCCCAACAAGGAAATATACTAAAATAAATTATTAACCCCTAAACCTCTGACCTCCCACATCACTAACTCTACATAAATATATTAACCCCTAACCCTAACGTAACCCTAAGTCTAACCCTAAGCCTAACACCCCCTAATTTAAATATAATTAAAATAAAGCTAAATAAACCTTACAATTATTAACTAAATAATTCCTATTTAAAACTAAATACACACTTACCTGTGAAATTAAACCTAAGATAGCTACAATATAACTAATAGTTATATTGTAGTTATCTTAGGTTTTATTTTTATTTCACAGCTAAGTTTGTATTTATTTTAACTAGGTAGACTAGTTAATAAATATTTATTAACTATTTACTAACTACCTAGTTAAAATAAATACAACCTGCCTTACACTAAAAACTAACATTACAATAAAATAAATTAAATTAATAAAATACAATTTACTAAAGTACAAAAAAAAATAAACACTAAATTACAAAAAATAAAAAATGAAATTATCAAAAATAAAAACGAATTACTCCTAATCTAATAGCCCTATCAAAATAAAAAAGCCCCCCCCCAAAAAAAAACCCCCTAGCCTACACTAAACTGTCAATGGCCCTTAAAAGGGCCTTTTGCGGGGCATTGTGTCAGGGTGCCAGGAATCAGACTGAGATGAGAAGTGCAAAAATAATCACACCTTTATTAATAGCAAAAAATAATAAAAAGTCCACAAGTCAAATAACAGGCCAGGAATCAAAACCAGAGCTAGTAGTCAGACGAGCTGAGTCAGGAGCCAAAGCGAGTAGCTAGACAAGCCGGAATCAGGAACAAGGAGAACAGCAGAGTCAGGAACAAGCCAGGGATCAGGAACCAGGAGGGACGTCAGACAGCCAGGTAATACACAGGAGCTTTCACAAACAGGTATGAGAAAACGCAAAGGCAAAGCATACTGAACAGAGGCCCTTTAAATAATAAGTGCTGACAACACAATTTTGAGACTGCATCCTGTCTCACACGGATGATGTACACCAGCCTGGCCATAAAAGGAAGTGCAGGAAATGAGCAGCATCACACAGTATGCACTAGAGTCAGCAAGAGAGGTGAGTAAAATGGCTGCCAGCAGCACATGGCAAACAAAAAAGGGAAAAAACCCTGACAGTACCCTCCCCTCAACGACCCCTCCCCCGTGGGAGGACAAAAGGCTTATTGGGGAAACGGGCGGGAGCATGAACATCAGAGGAGGGAACCCATGAACGCTCCTCCGGACCATAGCCCCTCCATTGAACCAAATACTGTACACTGCCCCTATACATACGAGAGTCAATAATGCTGCTGACCTCATACTCCTCATGGTTGTCAACAAAGATAGGACGGGGACGAGGCAACACAGTGGTAAACCAATTACAAACCAATGGTTTCAAGAGGGAGACATGAAAAACATTGGAGATGCGCATTGCAGGAGGAAGGTCAAGAGCGTAGGCCACAGGATTGAACCGTCAGAGTATTCAAAAAGGACCAACATAGCGGGGAGCCAGTTTATTGGAAGGCACACGAAGATTCAAGTTGCGGGAGGACAGCCAAACTCTCTCACCAACCTGGTAGGAAGGTGAGGGCAGACCCCTACGATCAGCCTGGAACTTTTGGTGCTGCATAGAACGATGAAGGCAATCCTGAATCTTCACCCACGTGGAACGGAGTTGCCGGAGATGCTCCTCCAAAGCCGGAATACCCTGAGACATGAATGAATCGGTCAACAAGGATGGTTAAAACCCATAATTCGCCATGAACGGGGATAACTTGGAGGAAGCATTAATAGCACTATTACGAGCAAACTCTGCCCAAGGTAACAGTTCAGAGCAATAAATGTGGTGATGTGAGACATAGCAACGGAGGAACTGTTCCAGAGCTTGATTAGACCGTTCCGCAGCCTTATTGGATTGAGAGTGATATGCCGAGGAGAAGGAAAGCTGGATCCCCATTTGAGCACAAAAGGAACGCCAAAATCTGGAGACAAACTGGCTACCCCAGTCCGACATTATCTCCTTGGGTAACCTCCCGGGCAAAAATTAAAGCAAGCTCTTGAGCGGTAGGCAACTTCTTCAAGGGACCACCATAAAGATAACAGTATTGCCATTGGAAACAGGGATCTCGACAATGAAGTCCATGGAAAGATGTGTCCAAGGACGCTCACCATTAGCAATAGGTTGAAAAAGACCCACAGGAAGACGTCGATGAGTCTTATTCTGTGCACAAACTGAGGCAACATATGCAGCAACATCAGAACGAAGACCTGACCACCAAAATTGTCGAGTGACAGACCAAATCATTTGGTTCTTGCCTGGGTGACCTGCGGCTTTAGGATAGTGGTAAGTGTGCAAAAGATTCGTTCGAAGATTCTCAGGAACAAAACACTTACCACTAGGTTTCTCAGGAGGTGCATTGGTTTGTGCAGCCAGGATCTCCTCCCCCAAGGGAGAAGTCAAATTAGTACGTATGGTAGCCAAAATATGGTCAGGAGGTATAACTGGAGTAGGTACAGACTCCTCCTTGGACAGAGGCGAAAATTGTCGAGAGAGGGCATCAGCCCTAACATTCTTACTACCAGGCAGGTAGGAGACCACATAATTAAACCGAGACAAAAATAGCGCCCATCTGGCCTGTCGGGGTGACAAACGTTTTCCTTCAGATAGATAAGTTAAATTCTTGTGGTCAGATTGGATCAGCCAATCGGATTGAACTTGATTCTGATTGGCTGATTCCATCAGCCAATCAGAATATTCCTACCTTAATTCCGATTGGCTGATAGAATCCTATCAGCCAATCGGAATTCGAGGGACGCCATCTTGGATGACGTCATTTAAAGGAACCGTCATTCGTCGTTCAGTCGTCGGCCAGGATGGATGTTCCGCGTCGGAGGTCTTCAGGATCCTGCCGCTCCGCTCCGGATGGATGACCATAGAAGATCCCGCTTGGATGAAGACTTCAATCGGATGGAAGACCTCTTCTGCCCCGCTTGGATGAAGCCTTCAGCCGGATCATGGACCTCTTCAGCCCCCCGCTTGGGCTTGGATCAGGACATCGGAGGAGCTCTTCTGGATCGATGGGCGAACCTGGTATGGTGAAGATAAGGTAGGAAGATCTTCAGGGGCTTAGTGTTAGGTTTATTTAAGGGGGGTTTGGGTTAGATTAGGGGTATGTGGGTGGTGGGTTGTAATATTGGGGGGGGGTATTGTATGTTTTTTTTTACAGGCAAAAGAGCTGAACTTCTTGGGGCATGCCCCGCAAAGGGCCCTGTTCAGGGCTGGTAAGGTAAAAGAGCTTTGAACTTTAGTAATTTAGAATAGGGTAGGGCATTTTTTTATTTTGGGGGTCTTTGTTATTTTATTAGGGGGCTTAGAGTAGGTGTAATTAGTTTAAAATTGTTGTAATATTTTTCTTATGTTTGTAAATATTTTTTTATTTTTTGTAACTTAGTTCTTTTTTATTTTTTGTACTTTAGATAGTTTATTTCATTGTAGTTATTTGTAGGTATTGTATTTAATTTATTTATTGATAGTGTAGTGTTAGGTTTAATTGTAGATAATTATAGGTATTTTATTTAATTAATTTATTGCTAGTGTAGTGTTAGGTTTAATTGTAACTTAGGTTAGGATTTATTTTACAGGTAATTTTGTAATTATTTTAACTATTTTAGCTATTAAATAGTTCTTAACTATTTAATAGCTATTGTACCTGGTTAAAATAAATACAAAGTTACCTGTAAAATAAATATTAATCCTAAAATAGCTATAATATAATTATAATTTAATTTATAATAAGTATTTAGCTTTAAATAGGAATAATTTATTTAATAAGAGTTAATTAATTTCGTTAGATTAAAATTATATTTAACTTAGGGGGTTGTTAGTGTTAGGGTTAGACTTAGCTTTAGGGGTTAATACATTTATTAGAATAGCGGTGAGCTCCAGTCGGCAGATTAGGGGTTAATAATTGAAGTTAGGTGTCGGCGATGTTAGGGAGGGCAGATTAGGGGTTAATACTATTTATTATAGGGTTAGTGAGGCGGATTAGGGGTTAATAACCTTATTATAGTAGCGCTCAGGTCCGGTCGGCAGATTAGGGGTTAATAAGTGTAGGCAGGTGGAGGCGACGTTGTGGGGGGCAGATTAGGAGTTAATAAATATAATATAGGGGTCGGCGATGTTAGGGCAGCAGATTAGGGGTACATAGGGATAATGTAAGTAGCGGCGGTTTACGGAGCGGCAGATTAGGGGTTAATAATAATATGCAGGGGTCAGCGATAGCGGGGGCGGCAGATTAGGGGTTAATAAGTGTAAGGTTAGGGGTGTTTAGACTCGGGGTACATGTTAGAGTGTTAGGTGCAGACGTAGGAAGTGTTTCCGCATAGCAAACAATGGGGCTGCGTTAGGAGCTGAACGCGGCTTTTTTGCAGGTGTTAGGTTTTTTTTCAGCTCAAACAGCCCCATTGTTTTCTATGGGGGAATCGTGCACGAGCACGTTTTTGAGGCTGGCCGCTTGCGTAAGCAACTCTGGTATCGAGAGTTGAAGCTGCGTTAAAAATGCTCTACGCTCCTTTTTTGGAGCCTAACACAGCCTTTATGTGGACTCTCAATACCAGAGATATTTTTATGGTGCGGCCAGAAAAAAGCCGGAGTTAGCCGACAAAACTCCAAATCTAGGCCATAGAGACTCTATTCACTCTATTTTTTTGTAGGTCCACTTTAACCCCTTTTATAGCAAAGAATAAAATGTCAGCCATTCTGATATAACAGGTCACCTCAGAAAAAAGACTGAACATACCTCAATGCTAATAGCATGCAGCTGTTCTCCACTCTGAAGATTTCTTACACTACCTTCAGCAATCTGTGGGAACCAATGTGGATCTTAGTTACGTCTGCTAAGATCATCAACCTCAGGGCAGAAAACTTCTTCCATATCCCCCTGAGGAAAATAGTACACACTGGTACCATTTGAAAATAAAAAAACTTCTTGATTGAAGAAACTAAAACTAACACCTCACTTCACCTCTTCCTAGTATAACACAGGCAAAGAGAATGACTGAGGGTGGAGGGGAAGGGAGGGGCTATATATACAGCTCTGCTGTGGTGCTCTTTGCCACTTCCTGTTAGCAGGAGGTTAATATCCCACAAGTAAGGATGAAATCCGTGGACTCATCATATCTTTGTAAAAGAAACAATGTGAAGGGAAAAAACACTACAGGGCTTCTGTTTGACAACCAACTATCCTGGCTCTTAAAAATTTAAGAAATCTTACCCCCTCCGTAGCAACAAGGGAGGCAGACTGTTCAACCTTTCCTTGCATGCAGGAAGAAGGAAGGCAGGCTCTATAGCAGCAAGAAAAAACCTTAACCCCCGCAGCTGCAGAAAGTACTGTGTCCGGTGGTTAACCCATTCAGTGCTGAGCACATTACAGCAGAGGATATAAATCAGGAGTATATTGCTAAACCAACAGGAGGAGACTAAGGACCAGTCCCAGTGACACCTGTGGCAGACATGTGACTAACTCCTACACCGGGAGTAATTGTGTCACTGTCCCATACTCCTATCTCCTCTCTGACCCTTGACAGCAGCTCTCTGAGAGGAAAAATTGGCCTCAAATCAGTTTGAGAACTTCTTTAAAGAAAAATTCAGGAGCACATAATTTCTTCACCTACCTCATGGAAGGCAAATAATTAGATTGGCATACCAGTGAGGTGGGAGCGATGAAATGCTCTTGAACATTTGGGAATCTCTGCCTTCTCCTAGTGGATAGGAATTGCATCCCATTCGTAATGGATCATGCACTCTCACCACTATGAAAGGAAATTATGACTACATCAAAGGGACATGAACATGAGAATTAAACTTTGATAATTCAGGCAGAACATAAAAGCATCAATTCATTTTTTTGTAAGTTTTATAATATATTACATCAGTTAAAAACTGCATTGCAAATAAACTGCAGACAAAAAAAACTTAATTAAAGGGACACTAAACCCAATTTTTTAAATTAATGATTCAGATAGAGCAGCAATTTTAAGCAACTTTCTAATTTACTTCTATTATCAATTTTTCTTTGTTAGCTTGCTATCTTTATTTAAAAACAGGAATGTAAGGCTTTAGAGCCGGACCATTTTTGGTTGATAACCTGGGTTATGCTTGCTTATTGGTTTACTAAATGTAGCCACCAATAAGCAATCGCTATCCATGGTGCTAAACCTAAAATGGGCTGCCTCCTAAGCTTTACATTCCTGCTTTTTAAATAAAGATAGCAAGAGAGTAAAGAAAAATTGATACTAGGAGTAAATTAGAAAGTTGCTTAAAAATTGCTGCTCTATCTGAACTATGAAAGAAATAATTTGGGTTTAGTGTCACTTTAAGTTTTTTTTTTTTTTAAATGTCTCTTGAATAGATTTATTTCCTTTGCTCATGTTTAGTAACACTATTCCTTGGAAGAACTACTGTATAAATTGATTCTGAACCAGGCTTCACATCAACACCTTATTTGGCCATCTGGACAATCCAACTCATCTCTGGATTAGGGTGAAGAGGAGACCAATGTATTTATTGTGCTGTGCCAAATGTATGCAGCAATATAGTAAAATAATATTGATGATCTTCTAGAGGGTGTACTGTAAAGCTCCACCAAAATGATCCAGACATTGGAACCATGATGTAAGTATGCCAAAGATAACCTCAGTCATGAATCTTTTCATTTGTATGGGACAGATTATAAACCTTCTCCTCTGGACCTGGATTCTTTGTAGCAGGTGTGAACAACCAGGTCATGCACCACCAAGTGAGAGAGGGACAGGAAATGCAATGTTTAAGAGATCGAGCATATTTTTGTTCAACTCAAAAAATGTGGCACAGTACATTTTTATTTTTATTTTTTTGTATTAAATGACACCACTTCAGTCTATGAAAAAACACATTCTAGTTTCAGTTGCTTAATAAAAGAGTTACGGATTTCATTCACAATATGTTGTTCCTTTAATGTAAATAGACATCCCATCTATGACATTGGGCTCATGTACAAACAGGCGGGCGGACAGCTTCAAAACTCGCGAAGCTGTCCACCCACCTTCGCTACACACAGGTAGTGGATCTGTTGATCCGCTTGTCCGTATGTGTCATTACACACTCATTGGAATGTGTAATGCCTGACCCTTCATTAACGCGACCAATTGCGCAACTGAAGGGGCTGTCAATCACTGAGAGTGAGCGAGCTCTCTGTGATTTTCCCTTGCCACCTCAGAGGTGGCGTAGGGTGTAATAAGCAGCGGTCTAATGCAAACCTGCCCCGCAAGGGCTCGGGAGCAGGTTTCACTGCTTCGTACATGGTGCCCATTGTCTGATTTTCATTTTGAATTTCATAGAAGATTGTACTAAAAGTAACATATTTGAAATATAAAGATTACATGACCATGAAGTTAAAGGGACAGTAAACACCAAGGGGCCGAATTATCAAGCTCCAAATGGAACTTGATGCCTCTTGTTTCCGGCGAGCCTTCAGGTCTAAAGACCGCTGCTCCATAACTTATCCGCCTGGTCTGAGGCGGCGGACAGAAAGCAACCCGATCCTATATGATCGGGTTGATTGACACCCCCTGCTAGCGGCGGCCGATTAGCCACGAATCTGCAGGGGCGGCAATGCACAAGGAGTTCTGCTGAACTGCTTGTGCAATGATAAATGCTGACAGCGTATGCTGTCGGCATTTATTGATGTGCAGTGGACATGATACGCTACATCATATAATATATGATAAATAAGCCCCCAAATGTTTTACTGTTTAAAATGATAGATAATCCCTTTATTTACCGTTCCCCAATTTTGCATAACCAACACTGTTATAATAATATACTTTTTACCTCTGTGATAACTTTGTATCTAAGCTTCTGCAGGCTGCCTCCTTATCTCAGATCTTTTGACAGATTTGCATTTCAGGAAATTAGTGCTGACTCTTAAATAGCCCTACAAGCGTGATCACATTGTTATCTGTATGGAACACATGAACTAATGCCCTCTAGCTGTAAAAATGTCAGATGCATTCAGATAAGAGGTGACCTTCAAGGGCTTAGAAATCAGCATATGAGCCTACCTAGGTTTAGCTTTAAACTAAGAATACAGAGAAAACAAAGCAAATTTGATGATAAAAGTAAATTGGCACGTTGTTTAAAATGACATGCCCTAACTGAATAGATTAATTTGCACTTTACTGTCCCTTTATGTTTAAATTAAGCACTTACACCTGTGGATTTTTTTTTTTTTTTTTAAAAAAGCAACAGTGCATTTGTGAAACAATTAAGTCAAAGCACCATTTAAAAAACATAATTTATGCTTACCTGATAAATTTATTTTTCTTGTGGTGTATCCAGTCCACGGATCATCCATTACTTGTGGGATATTCTCCTTCCCAACAGGAAGTTGCAAGAGGATCACCCACAGCAGAGCTGCTATATAGCTCCTCCCCTAACTGCCATATCCAGTCATTCGACCGAAAACAAACAGAGAAAGGAGAAACCATAGGGTGCAGTGGTGACTGTAGTTTAAAGTTAAAAAATACCTGCCTTAAAATGACAGGGCGGGCCATGGACTGGATACACCACAAGAGAAATAAATTTATCAGGTTAGCATAAATTATGTTTTCTCTTGTAAGGTGTATCCAGTCCACGGATCATCCATTACTTGTGGGATACCAATACCAAAGCTAAAGTACACGGATGAAGGGAGGGACAAGGCAGGTACTTAAACGGAAGGTACCACTGCCTGTAAAACCTTTCTCCCAAAAATAGCCTCAGAAGAAGCAAAAGTATAAAATTTGTAGAATTTTGAAAAAGTATGAAGCGAAGACCAAGTCGCCGCCTTGCAAATCTGTTCAACAGAAGCCTCATTTTTAAAGGCCCATGTGGAAGCCACAGCTCTAGTAGAATGAGCTGTAATCCTTTCTGGAGGCTGCTGGCCAGCAGTCTCATAGGCTAAGCGGATTATGCTTCTTAGCCAAAAAGAAAGAGAGGTTGCCGAAGTCTTTTGACCTCTCCTCTGTCCAGAGTAGACAACAAACAAAGCAGATGTTTGACGAAAATCTTTAGTAGCTTGTAAGTAAAACTTTAAAGCACGAACCACGTCCAGATTGTGTAATAGACGTTCCTTCTTTGAAGAAGGATTAGGACACAAAGACAGAACAACAATCTCTTGATTGATATTCTTATTAGATACCACCTTAGGTAAAAACCCAGGTTTGGTATGCAGAACTACCTTATCTGCATGGAAGATCAGATAAGGAGAATCACATTGTAAGGCAGATAACTCGGAAACTCTACAATCCGAGGAAATAGCTACCAAAAAAAGAACTTTACAAGATAAAAGTTTGATATCTATGGAATGAAGAGGTTCAAACGGAACCCCCTGAAGAACTTTAAGAACCAAATTTAAGCTCCAAGGTGGAGCAACAGGTTTAAACACATGCTTGATTCTAACTAAAGCCTGACAAAATGCCTGAACGTCTGGGACATCCGCCAGACGCTTGTGCAAAAGAATAGATAGTGCAGAACTCTGTCCCTTTACGGAACTAAATGACAATCCTTTCTCCAATCCTTCTTGGAGAAAAGATAATATCCTGGGAATCCTGACCTTACTCCATGAGTAGCCCTTGGATTCACACCAATAAAGATATTTACGCCATATCTTATGATAGATTTTCCTGGTGACAGGCTTTCGTGCCTGAATTAAGGTATCAATGACTGACTCTGAGAAACCACGCTTTGATAAAATCAAGCGTTCAATCTCCAGGCAGTCAGCCTCAGAGAAATTAGATTTGGATGGTTGAAAGGACCTTGAAGTAGAAGGTCCTGTCTCAGTGGCAGAGTCCATGGTGGAAAGGATGACATGTCCACCAGATCTGCATACCAAGTCCTGCGTGGCCACGCAGGCGCTATCAATATCACTGATGCTCTCTCCTGCTTGATTTTGGCAATCAGACGAGGGAGCAGAGGAAACGGTGGAAACACATAAGCCAGGTTGAAGGACCAAGGCGCTGCTAGAGCATCTATCAGCGTTGCCTTGGGGTCCCTGGACCTGGATCCGTAACAAGGAAGCTTGGCGTTCTGGCGAGATGCCATGAGATCCAGTTCTGGTTTGCCCCAATTGTGCAAACACCTCCGGATGGAGTTCCCACTCCCCCGGATGAAAAGTCTGTCGACTTAGAAAATCCGCCTCCCAGTTCTCTACACCTGGGATATGGATAGCTGATAGGTGGCAAGAGTGAATCTCCACACAGCGAATTATCTTTGAGACTTCTAACATCGCTAGGGAACTCCTTGTTCCCCCTTGATGGTTGATGTAAGCCACAGTCGTTATGTTGTCCGACTGAAATCTGATGAACCTCATTGTCGCTAGCTGAGGCCAAGCCTGAAGAGCATTGAATATCGCTCTTAGTTCCAGAATGTTTATTGGAAGGAGTGACTCCTCCTGAGTCCACGATCCCTGAGCCTTCAGGGAGTTCCAGACTGCACCCCAACCTAGAAGGCTGGCATCTGTCATTACAATTGTCCAATCTGGCCTGCGAAAGGTCATACCTTTGGACAGATGGACCCGAGATAGCCACCAGAGAAGAGAATCCCTGGTCTCTTGATCCAGATTTAGTAGAGGGGACAAATCTGTGTAATCCCCATTCCACTGACTGAGCATGCAGAGTTGCAGCGGTCTGAGATGTAGGCGTGCAAACGGCACTATGTCCATTGCCGCTACCATTAAGCCGATTACTTCCATGCACTGAGCCACCGAAGGGCGAGGAATGGAATAAAGAACACGGCAGGAATTTAGAAGTTTTGATAACCTGGACTCCGTCAGGTAAATTTTCATTTCTACAGAATCTATCAGAGTCCCTAGGAAGGAAACTCTTGTGAGGGGGGATAGAGAACTCTTTTCCTCGTTCACCTTCCACCCATGCGACCTCAGAAATGCCAACACTATGTCCGTATGAGACTTGGCAACTTGGAAGTTTGATGCCTGAATCAGGATGTTGTCTAAATAAGGGGACACTGCTATGCCCCGCGGCCTTAGGACCGCCAGAAGCGACCCCAGAACCTTCGTAAAAATTCTTGGGGCTGTAGCTAACCCAAAGGGAAGAGCTACAAACTGGTAATGCCTGAGAAACCGATGATGATCTTTGTGTATCGGAATGTGAAGATAAGCATCCTTTAAATCCACTGTAGTCATGTATTGACCCTCCTGGATCATAGGTAGGATGGTACGAATAGTCTCCATCTTGAATGATGGAAATCTGAGGAATTTGTTTAAGATCTTTAGATCCAAAATTGGCCTGAAGGTTCCCTCTTTTTTGGGAACCACAAACAGATTTGAGTAAAATCCCTGTCCCTGTTCCTCCTTTGGAACTGGATGGATCACTCCCATAACTAGGAGGTCTTGTACACAGTGTAAGAATGCCTCTCTCTTTATCTGGTTTGCAGATAATTGAGAAAGGTGAAATCTCCCTTTTGGGGGGGAAGCCTTGAAGTCCAGAAGATATCCCTGGGATATAATTTCCAATGCCCAGGGATCCTGAACATCTCTTGCCCACGCCTGGGCGAAGAGCGAAAATCTGCCCCCTACTAGATCCGTTACCGGATAGAGGGCCGTCCTTCATGCTGTCTTAGAGGCAGCAGCAGGCTTTTTGGCCTGCTTACCCTTGTTCCAGGTCTGGTTAGGTCTCCAGACCGTCTTGGACTGAGCAAAAGTTCCCTCTTGTTTTGCATTAGAGGAAGTTGATGCCGCACTTGCCTTGAAGTTTCGAAAGGCACGAAAATTAGACTGTTTGGCCCTTGATTTGGACCTATCCTGAGGAAGGGCATGACCTTTTCCTCCAGTGATATCAGCGATAATCTCCTTCAAACCAGGCCCGAATAGGGTCTGACCCTTGAAGGGAATGTTAAGCAGCTTAGACTTTGAAGTAACGTCAGCTGACCATGATTTAAGCCAGTGGTTCTCAACCTAAGTGACTTCAAGGCCCGGTAAGTTTTAGCCGGACCGGTCCAGGGCCCGGTAAGCATCGGGAGTGGGTTGCAGTAGGTTTGGAAGAAATATATATATATATATATATATATAAATATATATGTATATATATATATATATATACACAGTCTCTTTCTCTCCTCCCCTCTCTCTTTCTCTCTCTCTCCTCCCCCTCTCTTTCTCTCTCTCTCTATCTCTCTCTCCTCCCTCTCTTTCTCTCTCCTCCCTCTCTTTCTCTCTCTCTCCTGCCTCACTTTCTATCTCTCTCCTCCCTCTTTTACAGTGGTTTAATTATGTAATAATTAATTGGTGTCAGTGGGATCCATATTAATATCCCACTGACACCAATGAATTATAAAATTAATCCACTATAAGGCAATGTCGGGTCGCGGCCCACCAGCAGGGCTGTCGTGGCCCGGTAGTGGGCCGCGGCCCGGCTGTTGAGAAACACTTATTTAAGCCATAGCGCTCTGCGCGTCTGGATAGCAAAACCAGAATTCTTAGCCGTTAGTTTAGTCAAATGAACAATGGCATCAGAAACAAAAGAATTGGCTAGCTTAAGTGCTCTAAGCTTGTCAAGTATGTCATCCAATGGAGTCGCTACCTGTAAAGCCTCTTCCAAAGACTCAAACCAGAACGCCGCAGCAGCAGTGACAGGAGCAATGCATGCAAGGGGCTGTAGGATAAAACCTTGTTGAATAAACATTTTCTTAAGGTAACCCTCTAACTTTTTATCCATTGGATCTAAGAAAGCACAACTGTCCTCGACAGGGATAGTAGTACGCTTTGCTAGAGTAGAAACTGCTCCCTCCACCTTAGGAACTGTCTGCCATAAGTCCCGTGTGGTGGCGTCTATTGGAAACATTTTTCTAAAAATAGGAGGGGGAGAGATCGGCACACCTGGTCTATCCCATTCCTTAGTAATAATTTCTGTAAACCTTTTAGGTATTGGAAAAACATCAGTGCACACCGGCACTGCATAGTATTTATCCAGTCTACACAATTTCTCTGGCACTGCAATTGTATCACAGTCATTCAGAGCAGCTAAAACCTCCCTGAGTAACACGCGGAGGTGTTCAAGCTTAAATTTAAATGTAGAAATATTAGAATCAGGTTGCATCATCTTCCCTGAGTCAGAAACATCACCCACAGAAAGAAGCTCTCCTTCTTCAGCTTCTGCATATTGTGAGGCAGTATCAGACATAGCTATTAAAGCGTCAGTATGCTCTGTATTTCGTCTAACTCCAGAGCTATCTCGCTTTCCTCTAAATTCAGGTAGCCTGGCTAATACCGCTGACAGTGTATTATCCATGACTGCCGCCATGTCTTGTAAAGTAAACGCTATGGGTGCCCTAGATGTACTTGGCGCCACTAGAGCGTGAGTCCCTTGAGCGGGAGTCAAAGGATCTGACACGTGGGGAGAGTTAGTCGGCATAACTTCCCCCTCGTCAGATTCCTCTGGTGATAAATTTTTTAAAGACAGAATATGATCTTTATTGCTTAAAGTGAAATCAGTACATTTGGTACACATTCTAAGATGGGGTTCCACAATGGCTTTTAAACATAATGAACAAGGAGTTTCCTCTATGTCAGACATGTTTGTACAGACTAGTAATGAGACTAGCAAGCTTGGAAAACACTTTAAATCAAGTTAACAAGCAAATATAAGAAACGGTACTGTGCCTTTAAGAGAAACAAATTTTGTCAGAATTTGAAAAACAGTGAAAAAAGGCAGTAAATCAAACGAAATTTTTACAGTGTGTATAATAAGCTAACAGAGCATTGCACCCACTTGCAAATGGATGATTAACCCCTTAGTTCAAAAAACGGATCAAAAAAACGATATAGACGTTTTTTAACAGTCACACCAAACTGCCACAGCCTTGCTGTGATCCTACCTTCCCCAACAAACGATTTTGGAAAGCCTAAGAGCCCTTTAGAGATGTCCTATAGCATTCAGGGGACTCCTGGAGGAAGCTGGATGTCTCAGTCTGTAAAAGTTACTGCGCAAAAAAGCGCTAAATTAGGCCCCTCCCACTCATAGTAACACAGTGGAAAGCCTCAGGAAACTGTTTCTAGGCAAATTTAAGCCAGCCATGTGGAAAAAACTAGGCCCCAATAAAGTTTTATCACCAAAGTATATATAAAAACGTTTAAACATGCCAGCAAACGTTTTATATTGTAAATATAACAGAGTATTACCTCAGAAAGTAAGCATGATACCAGTTGCTATTAAATCACTGTATTCAGGCTTACCTTACATAAATTTGGTATCATCAGCATTTTCTAGCATTCACATCTTCTAGAAAAAAATCTTAACTGCACATACCTCATAGCAGGATAACCTGCACGCCATTCCCCCGCTGAAGTTACCTCTCTCTTCAGTCATGTGTGAGAACAGCAATGGATCTTAGTTACAACCTGCTAAGATCATAGAAATCACAGGCAGATTCTTCTATTTTTCTGCCTGGGACAAAATAGTACAACTCCGGTACCATTTAAAAATAACAAACTTTTGATTGAAGCAAGATAACAGCTACATTTCACCACTTTCCTCTTACTACCTCCATGCTTGTTGAGAGTTGCAAGAGAATGACTGGATATGGCAGTTAGGGGAGGAGCTATATAGCAGCTCTGCTGTGGGTGATCCTCTTGCAACTTCCTGTTGGGAAGGAGAATATCCCACAAGTAATGGATGATCCGTGGACTGGATACACCTTACAAGAGAAAAGTGAAAAACAATTGTTTAAAGGTAAAGGTGGATAAAAAGTCACAGCAAACATTCACAATATGTTGTCCCTTTAATGTAAATAGACATCCCATCTATGACATTGGGCTCCATGTACTAACAGGCGGGCGTACAGCTTCTCAACTCGCGAAGCTGTCCACTCACCTTCGCTACACACAGGCAGTGGATCTGTTGATCTGCTGGCCCGTATGTGTCATTACACACTCAAAAATAATAAATATCAGTTGCAAGATAATAAGGGCTAGATTACAAGTGGCGTGCTAACGTTTGTGCGCAAGTGATTTCAGGTTTTTCACTTAAGTTAAAATCTGCTCATATTACAAGTTGAAAGTAAATGTAATCGCAAAGGACAATCGCATTTTATGCTTGTTAGGTTAGCGCAAATGAAAAGCTTGCATAAAGGTAGTGAGTTAAAAAATAAGTTGCACTAAACACAACATAAATAGATTTAAAAACCTAGGGCGAGATTACATATACGGCATAGGTTTCAGAACAACTGCTGAAACCCATAACGCCTGTAAGTTCACCTTGCACATCGGGTAAATCACATATACGGTGCCGGCAGATCATATACTGCCGTTAATCGGATAAACCGGCGAGGTACAGAAATTTGCGGAAACACACATTTCTGGAGTCGGCAGTGACTTACGGCAGTTTATGATCTGCCGGTGCCTAAATTAAAAAAAAAAAAATGTGTAATCGCCCGTAAAAGTCTAAACCACCTCCGAAAAATGAACCTGACACGTCAAAACCCCTATATCCGCCATCCCCCAACATCGCAACTACTAATAAAATGTATTAAAATCTAAACCGCCATCCCCCCACAATGCAATCTACCTATTTAAACTATTAAACCCTAATCCGCCAACCCCCACATCGCAAAGTACCTAATAAATGTATTAATCCCTAATCCGCCATCCCCCTACTTTGCAAACTACCTAATAAATGTATTAACCCCTAATCCACCATCCCCCACAACGCAAAGTACCTATCAACACTATTAACCCCTAAATCACAATTCCCCCACAAGACAAACTACTTATTAAAACTATTAACCCCTAATCCGCAAAACCCCCCACAATGCAATCTACCTAATTAACCTATTAACCCCTAAACCGCCATCCCCTCACAATACAAAGTATTGCAACAAAGGAAATCCATCAGTATAATAGTTCAGGGGTAAACCAATAGAATGGTCAGACAGGCAGAGTTAAGCAACATTATAGCAATCCAAGACTTTAGGGGTTAAGCAAGCAGAGTGGTTAGACAGGCAGAGTTCAGCAGTGTTATAGCAATCCAGTACTTTAGGGGTTAAACAAGCAGAGTTGTCAGACAGGCAAAGTTCAGCAGCGTTATAGCAATCCAGTACTTTAGGGGTTAAACAAGCAGAGTTGTCAGACAGGCAAAGTTCAGCAACGTTTTAGCAATCCAGTACTTTACGGGTTAAGCAACTGAATAGTCAGACAGGCAGAGTTCAATAACATTATATCAGTCCAGCAATATAAGGAATGCAGCACCCAGGAGCACACACAGTAACACCTATACTTGGGCAGTGACTGTAGGTTGTGAAGGTACTTACATAGGCGCCGGTTCGCGCCGAGGAGCTCTAGGGATCCGCCGGCTTCAGAGGAGGAGAGACGTGCGGCGATGACATTATCACAAGAACCGTGACATCCCTGGCAACAGTCAAAGCAGCAACCGCCATGTCCCTGACAACAGCCAAGGCGGTGCAAGGGAGCGGCTTGACAATTGATGATTCATGTAGGCCACCGCCGTGGTATTGTCCGACTGTAAACTAATAAACTTTTCCTCTTTCAATAGGGTCCATGACTAAATAGCTCAAATAATTGCTCAAAGTTCTAGAACGTTAATTAGTAACCTCCCCTCCAGACTCCTTGCGCCATTCGAGAAATTCAGACCATGCCCCAGCCTGAAAAAAATGGCTTCCGTCGGTACAAAATGCCACAGATGGACGAAGAAAGCGGTCCCATGGTTGTATCCACCAAGAAATAGATTGTCTGACAGACAAATTCAGAGTAATCTGCTGTTCCAATTGCAGATCATATTTGACCACTGGATTGCCTAAACAGATAAAGAGGTCGGAAGTGGAGTGAGGCCAAGTAGCATCCAAAGTTTCAGCTTCCAAAGTTCCAGCTTCCAAAGTTTTATTCTGCGTGATTCTGCCAGTAATAGACGCTTTAGGATAGAATCTATGATGTTTCCTATAAAGGACACCTCTTTAGGTGAATAAAAAGAGTTATTTTGAACATCTATTCTCCAACCATGATCTTGGAGGAAAAACAGTAACCTATGGATGCGAGCAATAGCTAGAGGCCTTGAAGAAGCCGGCACTACAATATCATCCTGATAAGGAACAACTGAGATCCCCACCACCATAATACTCCTAGCACCTTATCAAGATATGTGGAGTTGCAATTCAGACCAAAAAGAAAGACAAATAGTAGTGTATGTCTAGAAATACAGTACAATCCATAGTAATCAATGGTAATCCTAGTGGATAGAGATGTGCAGGGTAAAAATGTGCGTCCATTTGGAGACTAACTATCCTTAGTGATTTTGTTTTGGGTTCTTAAGTCTAAAATTGACTGGAATTGGAAAAAACACCATTGTTTAGTTCTGAATGAAGTTTGGAAACAACCCTAACCATGTCCTCCAGGTCCTGAACACAGATAAAGGTTATTAAAGGCATCTACCTTTACAGGAGTTCTTTTAAAGCAAGTAGCCATACCTGAATTTGAACTCTCAACCTTCAGTTTTCACGCCAACTTAGCTAACCCCTGTATCATGGGACGTTTCCCAAAGATGGTCCAGGTTTGATGTTCAATTAGGAGGACTCTAAGAGAAGATATGCTCCTGGTCTCCAGAAGGACAAAGGAATACATTCTGAAATAAACTTATCCATAAAATTATACTAAGTTTATAAATCTGTACATGAATTAAGTATCAGCATATACTATACACCTGCATATACTATACAATACGTACATATTCAGCATGTAATTAGGTTTGACTGTTAGACAAGCACTATATATAGATAATGATATATGCCGACAGCGTATGCTGTCGGCATTTATCGATGTGCAGCGGACATGATAAGCTACATTGTATCATGTCTGCTCGCACTTACATAAATATACCCCTATGTACATTGCTAATAAAAATATTCATGCTTAAAGGGACATGAAACCCAATTTTCTTTGTTTCATGATTCAGATAGAGCATATACATTTAAACAATTTTTCCAATTTATTTCTATTATCTAATTTGTTTTGCTCTCTCGATATCCTTTGTTATAAAATGATACCTAGGTAAATTTAGGAGCTGCTGATAGGTGGCTGCACATATATGCCTCATCTTATTCGCTCACCCTGTGCATTCAGCTAGCTCCAATAGTGCATTACTGCTTCTTCAACAAAGGATACCAAGCAAATTAAGTAAATTGGAAAGTTGATTAAATTATATTCTCTATCTGAATCATGAAAGAAACCTTTTGGGTTTCATCTCCCTGTAATATTCAATATCTACATAAAAAACGTGTATAAACTACACACATAATAGGAATAAAAAAGATACCAATAGGTATTTTTCTCTAGAGGATCTTCACTGTTATACTGAGAACTGTAGAAACCCTGTACGGCTGCATTTGGAATTAATCATCCAGAGTAAGATGTATGAAGGCATTATGTGCACTGCTACGCATGCAATTAACAAATACAGCTTATGTAAATTTGCATATAAGAACACACATATCTGTACATACATAGAAACAGATATATATATCTCAAACCTGTCTTCAGTCCGACCCTCCTCTGGACACCTGCCTGGGTGCAAACATACAATAGTACAATCCAACAAATAGATGCACTCTAAAGACCTGAGAGTGCATCTATTTGTTGGATTATATGAGAGAGAGAAAAAAAAAGAGAGAGAAAAAAAAAAGAGAGAGAGAGAAAAAAAATAGAGAGAGAAAAAAAGAGAGAGAGAAAAAAAAGAGAGAGAAAAAGAGAGAGAGAGAGAGAGAAAGAGAGAGAAAGAGAGAGAGAGAGAGAGAAAAAAAGAGAGAGAGAAAAAGAGAGAGAGAGAGAGAGAGAAAAAAAAAAAGAGAGAAAGAGAAGAAAAAAAAGAGAGAGAGAAAGAGAGAGATACTGTACAGGTTAGCACACCAGGAAACAAACTCTTCCGCCCGGTGTGCAACAAACAAGTAAATATAAGTCACTCACAAGACCCGGTAAGTGCACTTTTATTGACATATATATATATATATATATATATATATATATATAAATATATATACACACACGCATACACACACAAATACATAAGATATCACATTATGTGCACAAAGAAGAAACATAGGGCCTATTTAACAAAGGTCCGTCGGACATGGTCTGACAGTGCGGATCGGGTCCGACAGACCTCACTGAATGCGGAGAGCAATACGCTCTCCATATTCAGCATTGCACCAGCAGCTCTTGCAGATTCGCAGCCACCAGCAGGGGGGTGTCAATCAACCCGATCGTACTCGATCGAGTTGAATTGCAGGCGATGTCTGTCCGCCTGCTCAGAGCAGGCAGTTAGGTTATGGAGCAGCCGTCTTTAGACCGCTGCTTCATAACTGGTGTTTCTGGTGAGTCTGTAGGCTCGCCATAAACACAGGCCCTCAAGCTCCATCCGGAGCTTGATAAATGGGCCCCATATACTATTCTTACATATCTACATACATATATATATATTTATAATATATATATATATATATATATATATATAAAACACGGAAGGGAACTGCACTCCAAGACCGGACCAGGTACACATCCAGTGACTCAGCAACATCCCAGCACTCACCAGCTAGCTCACAGCTAAGATAAAATAACAACTGGAAAGGTTAGTTACCGCATCTGGCCAAATGGTAAAAACTCAGGCACCACGTCAAGGTCCTTTCCACTGCCTGAGTCCCTAACACAGCCACACCATGCGAGCTCACAAAGCCAAACAGACTGAGAACAAAGAAGGGGTGCACAGGTGTATGTAATCACCCAGAGAAATACAAAACACGGAAGGGAACTGCACTCCAAGACCGGATCAGGTACACATCCAGTGATTCAGCAACATCCCAGCCCTGGGTGCTAAATAGCACTCCAAAAAAGCTGTGATGTCACCAGAGCCACAGGCAGTTAACCCCAGTCCGGAATGGGTGCAAGAAACAAGGGGGATTACAAACAAAAGGTAATACAACACATAGAGATACCCAGCACTAACCAGCTAGCTCACAGCTAAGATAAAATCACAACTGGAAAGGTTAGTTACCGCATCTGGCCAAATGGGAAAAGCTCAGCATGTGGCTTTGTGAGCTTGCATGGTGTGGCTGTGTTAGGGACTCAGGCAGTGGAAAGGACCTTGACGTGGTGCTTGAGCTTTTCCCATTTGGCCAGATGCGGTAACTAACTTTTCCTAGCTGGTGAGTGCTGGGTGTCTCTATGTCTCTATGACAGTATCTAATATGACACTATACAGTCCAAGTTTTCTTTTCATTTCATTCCCTGTTATACAAGGGCACATGAGAAGTACACTACCACACCTAACTTAGAACCAAACATCATCTACAGCATATTTAAGTTATAGGAGTGCGACGGTCTAAATCTGTTGACACTTCGAAACGTACAGTTAAATTGCACATTTAGCATAGTCAAGGCTTCCCAATATCACAATTAGATATGCTGTGCAGGCACCTAGTACTGTTTAGAGAATTTCTAAAGTACCCCTTGAGTTGATTTTCCCAGTGTTACCTTTGGGTAAATTCTAATAAGTAACATCTCCTTCGTTAGGTACATAACGATCACATATCCTTAATTCTTTTAATACTTCTTGAGTTGATTTTCCCAGTGTTATCTTTAGGGTAAATTCTAATAAGTAACATCTCTTTCGTTAGGTACATAACGATCACATATCCTTAATTCTTTTAATTCTTTTAATATTTCTAACCGCATTCACTATAGACATAACTTTAGCAGGGTTTGTTCTTAAATATGGATCTTTTTTCTGTCAACTTAGGGAATGATGTAAGTACATACACACTATTTTCAGTGCGTATCGTTTTTACCCCGTAACAAATACCTCTCTCCCAGGCTGTTATCGACAACGGACCTGTCATGACTCACAGCGACTTTTGTTGACAAGCTACGCTGTAGTTCTCTCGCAACTTCCGTTGCCCCTAACAACAGAGACTCACTGCTCGCAATTGGCTACCTTAGACGCACAGCGCTTTTCATCACACGTACACGTGAGGAAACACGCCCACCTGGACCGCTCTCAAATACAAGCCGGTTACACAGTACTCCACATTGCCTCTGACGAAGAAGTATATGACACTTTGAAACGCGTAAGGCTCTCCAGGTGTGGCAGTACAGTTTCCTCACTTGTATCCACAGTGTGTACCGGCGTTTTTTACAGCTCCAGACCCCAGGACAACCTTTTGAGCGGAGTCTGATCCGCTACCACCGGACAGAATTCTCTTCACTGGGATTCCTCTCTGACCTGCTGCAGACGGTCGAGAACACTTCCAGCTTTCAGGTTTATTCATAGCTTCACAGCTACTTTGGGTCAGCATATTACAGTGCCCACCTTGGCTTGGGGCCTTAGATAAGGAGCCATTCAGACTGTCTACAATGACACTCTCCCCCTGAACCACCTATTTCATATAGATACAGGGGCAGCATTATACTTCTTATATTGCACTGTATTCACCATTAGAAGTATTTCTTCTTAATCTACACCTTGAGAGCATCACCCTCCAGTGTATTCTTCTTTTTATATTTGTGCCTATATTTACCTCATACCTGATTGAGGTTATTCAATGTGAGTGCGATTCCTATCATTTTAATGTCAATAAATTTATGATTTTGTTTTACTGGATTACGCTATGTCTGCTTTGTTTTTTTCCTCTTTCAACTCCTGCCTTTGAGATATCTGGGAAAGGCCCCGGGACGAAAAACTACCATATTGCCAAGTGTTGTTCAAGCACAAGATTCAGGAAGTTCCAGATCCAGGACTACCATACACAAGGCTGCACGGAAAGAACAAGCACAGACAGCGGCAGACCATAGACCTATACCTTCACCACACGACTACACATTACCTCATATGATTGGGGTAATTTTTGGTAAGAGGACATCCTTACTTTTTTTCAATCCTGGACATATTGCATAGAATTTCAGCACATATACCAGTTATAAACTTTTCATAAGGATTTATTGTCAATAACTATATTCTTCATTACATCGGATTTACATGTGTTATATTGTTTGAAATTGTTATAAGTTGCGCAGAAATATCAGGATTCTTTGTTCTCTTTTTTTGCTATTAATTACAGTGTCAGGGGTACACTGATAAATTCCACTTCTTGCTGAACTCCAACACATTTGGGTACATCAACATCTACTAGTAGTAAGAAGTGAATACAGCGCCAACAAGAGGCCAAGGGATAAATATACTCACAGAGAGATAAAAGAAGATTATTTAATGAACCATGTTAAAAAGCATCAGTAATAAAAGACTATATATAAAAAATGTAAAAAGCACATATAAATAAAATTACAAATACAGGAATATCTTACAGAAGCGGCTCAAAGGGCCAAAGCTGATAATTACAATAAAAACAGAGGTAATAACAGGTGATCAGTGTGAGTGGTACACCAGAATAAGAGTGTACACTAATAAAACAGAATTAGCCTAAGTACAACTATAGCAAGTGCATCAAGCAAAAAACTAATAAACAATAATACAAACAATAGTGTTCAAAATTAGTGTTTCAAAAATAGTGTTCCAAAAAATAGAAAAATGCACTGCAGTGCAAAAAAAAGGGGGGTAGCAAAATAATTGTATAGATACGATCAAATAGTGAGTGAGTGCAAATGGATATAAAAATGCTAGCTACTTAATCCAGTGAGGTTAAGAAATAATTAAATAAAATACACAATATGCAATAACATAAAAATAAAATACACAATATGCAATAACATAAAAAATAAAAAATAAAATATAAAATAAAAAATAAAATATAATGCAAAAAAGTGTCTTGAGAAAGGCCCTTTTTTGAGGGCAGAAACGCGTTGACATATTGGTAAGCATTACTTTAATCTTTACTTCATTCTCATATTGGATACACTATGTTGTGAATTTCTTTTTTTACAGGGACACTTTTTAGGATACCATAGGAGCAGCTGACAGGTGCTAGGATCCAATCAGCTACTTCAGCTACCACACTCAGGAATTTGGATCTGTTAAAGTAACTAACATTGGAAGGAATCAATTTCCTCACTTTCACCTTGCTTTTCATCACCCATTTTTTCCATTTTTTAGTTTTGATTGACTTATTTTTGTTTTTCACTAACATTTGTTGATCAACTTTTTGAACACTTTTTTGGATTATATTTTATTTTTTATTTTATATTTTATTTTTTATGTTATTGCATATTGTGTATTTTATTTTTATGTTATTGCATATTGTGTATTTTATTTAATTATTTCTTAACCTCACTGGATTAAGTAGCTAGCATTTTTATATCCATTTGCACTCACTCACTATTTGATCGTATCTATACAATTATTTTGCTACCCCCCTTTTTTTTGCACTGCAGTGCATTTTTCTATTTTTTGGAACACTATTTTTGAAACACTAATTTTGAACACTATTGTTTGTATTATTGTTTATTAGTTTTTTGCTTGATGCACTGGCTATAGTTGTACTTAGGCTAATTCTGTTTTATTAGTATACACTATTATTCTGGTGTACCACTCACACTGATCACCTGTTATTACCTCTGTTTTTATTGTAATTATCAGCTTTGGCCCTTTGAGCCGCTTCTGTAAGATATTCCTGTATTTGTAATTTTATTTATATGTGCTTTTTACATTTTTTATATATAGTCTTTTATTACTGATGCTTTTTAACATGGTTCATTAAATAATCTTCTTTTATCTCTCTGTGAGTATATTTATCCCTTGGCCTCTTGTTGGCGCTGTATTCACTTCTTACTACTTGTGCATATTTTTTGGAGGTTGGTTAGGATCTCTGTTTGGATACAGCTTGGGGATTACCTTAGCGCTTGTACACTACCCCTTTTTCACTACATCAACATCTACTGTTACTGTTCCTGTGACCATTAGCATTTTCACGGACATTTGTAACTTATCACATCTACTGCACAGAAGTACACATATTCATAACCCATTTGTGTTGGGCGTTTTGTATTAGTGTCCCTCCTAGAGCGTTGGTGATTTTTCTTGTTTCTCATATACATAACAGAGTTTACACTTGGCAAAATCGCAATTTTTACCAACAGAACAGGTCCAGGTCTAGATCTAGATCCAGAGGCAGATACCCCACACATAATATGCAAACTCAGGAGAAACATGTAACATTCTATGACACTGACCAATCAGATGAGGAGAGGGGGGAGCAGTCTATTTCTAGTGATAACAGACAACTGATGGTTGCAGGGGATCAATCTGTTAGGCCCAAGGAGGCAGTAGGAGGTAGGACTGATCCCATAATTACTAGGAATTATAATAAGAAAGGAACACCGCAATCCACCCTATTTGCATAAACAGAACAACGCAGATTAGAATTCCTTAGCAACCACGACAATGATACAACTAGAATAACTCATAACGTCACACCATGTATTAAAAACTCTAATCAACAGGTTTTTCACAGGGACAACACTGGAGGGAGTAAGAAGGGGAGATGTAGGAAGAGGCTGCAGAGACAGAGGGGCAGGCAGATGCAGGAGGGGGGGTCAAAACAAATATGTAATATGAATGTTGTAAATGTATCCACTACTGTATTAAGTTCAGATGAACAAGAGGTTTTGAGCCTAGGTTTGGGATTTGTCCCCACCAATAAATTTAATCTCCTCCACACTATAGTGGATGTGAATAAAATGGTACGTGACCTCACACTGAAAAAAATATTTTATGCCCCTACTGACACCCCAGATACCAGTACTGAATATAAGCCCAGCATTGATTTACCTAAGATCTATGATCTTGTGGATTTGCAAGAGTCATGTAACCATACAAGAATTGCGCATTTTCACGACTGGTGATCCGAGCTTGCTAAAATCTTCACATATGGGCTATAGGCCAAAGTCGTTTTTTTATCCAACTAGGGGACCCTTCATAGAGGCCTTTCATCACGGGGTTGAGGAAGATCTCGTTTTGCTGTCAGCTGAAAGCAAAAAGCCCTACCCCAATCTATCAGGCACTCAAGCACTAGGTGCTCTTAAAAATAGAGATGATTTGGTGATTAAGCAATCTGATAAAGGGGGCAGCATTGTTGTACAAGACAAGGCATCATATATACAAGAGGCTAGGAGACAGCTGTCTGATGAGAATGTTTATTTTAAACTAACTGGTAACCCTACTGAGCGTTTTAAGTTGGAGCTCATGTCCCTACTTGATGATGGCCTCAAAGAGGGTATCCTAGACCAAAACACATTTTCTTTATGTGTCTAACGCCATTACCCCAATCTTCCATCACTTCCCCAAGGTACATAAATCCTTGGAGGAGGTGAAGGGGAGACTGATAGTGGCAGGCATAGGATCACTCTTCGAAAATATGTCAAGCTGAGTTGAGTCACTACTCCAACCCCTTGTGTACCAACTCCCCACCTACCTAAAGGATACCAAACACCTCCTTAATTGTGTTGAGAAGGTTCAATGGAGTGATAAGTGTATTTGGTTAACCATAGATGTTGTGGGACTATATTCAGCTATCCACCATCAATATGGGTTGGAAGTCATTAAATATTCACTGGATACTTTGAGCAATTATGATGATGCTCTCAAACAATATTTAATGAAGTCCCTTGATTTCTTGTTGACCAATATTTTTTTTCAATTTGATGGGGATTTCTATCTCCAAAGGAGTGGTACAGCTATGGGGGCGAAGTTCATCCCAGCCTTTTTATGGGTAGTTGGGAGGCTACCTACGTCTTTGGGGATGTAAATCCCCACAAAAGTAGTATCATCATGTATAAAAGATACATCAATGACCTCCTGTTCATTTGGACAGGAGGTCAACAGAAATGTTTAGAGTTTGTGGAAGTTCTTAAAGATAACAATGTGAACTTACAGTTCACATATGCCCACGACCCATTGTCCTTGCCCTACCTCGATCTTCTACTCATTGGGGATACTGACTTTATACAGGAAACCGATAGCCTCCAATGCTATCATACATGCTCGCAGTTACCACCCCAGACACACTGGATTTGGGGTGGCTAAGGGGCAATTTATTTGCATTAAGCATAATTGCACTAGCGAGCAGGATTGTAAATGTGAGAGCGATCTTTTGATGTCTCAAATCTTAGAGAAGGGATATTCCAGGAAAGTAGTCAATAGGGCATATTTGGAGGTCTCTCGTATAGACAGGAATCAGACATTGTCTGATCAGAAGAGCCGTGAACATAAAACCAAGTATGATGTCCAAAAAACAACATTCATAACTTCCTACAGTGCCCAGTTTACCCAGATATATGATATCATTAGGAAACATCTCCCCATACTTACTGCTGAAGAGAGCCTGAGGAACTATGTGTCATCAGGCTGTAACTTTGTATCTAGGAGAGGCTGTACCCTGGGTAACATCCTGTCTCCCAGTATGCTGTGATCATCAGGGAAGGCAGCTGGTTGAATGTTAAGGGACACTATAGATGCCATTTTTCCAACTGCATCGCTTGTGGCCACACTGAAGTGTCTAAGAATTTCCAATCACGAGTAACCCAGAGAGTTTATGATGTTAACAGCTACACAAATTTCCGTACTACCTTTGTAGTTTACCTGGTGAAGTGCACCCAATGTAGAAAGCAGTACAAAGGATGTACCTCCAGGGAGGCAAGTAGTAGAATTAGAGAACACCTGAAGAATATCGAGAATGGCATTGAGTGCTCGGACATGGTAAGACACTTCATTTATGTTCACAAGAGCAATGCTACTTTTAAATGGCAGGTCATTGAGCATGTCAAAATGCCCATCAGAGGTGGTGACAGAGTCAAGAAGCTCTTCTATCAGGAGGCTTTTTGGATCTTCCATATAAAAACTAGGAGACCAGCAGATTTTAACATTGATGGGGATGTAATTAACTTCTGGTCATGCCAGTAATGCTTAGTTTAAGTTAAGATTATTTTCCCCTGCCTTTTCTGTTATATTTATGCCCAGGTATCATTGGTCATATGTCATTTATAGACAAAGTTATAGATTTACCTTTCCAATGATCTAATACTGACTAAACAATCTTGATATGGCATTAGCTCTAAGAAAAATCTATAGCAGGTGTATCCCATGATATACATTTAATAATATATATATGGACACCTTATGCCCAGATGGTGTGATTTTCTATGATAATTATAAACTTCAAAGCAATATGCCTATAGTTCTGGTAGGAGCTTTATATGGCTCAAATTTATTGGGGCATAGATAATACATTATATGTTATGTATATAACACAATCGTATAGATATGAGCAATGTATTCAAGAATGATGTGATTTTTCATGTTGTCCAGTGTTATTATTTATTATTTTTTATTTTTCAGTGCATTTATAGCAAGATGGTGTTCTGGATGTTTTCATCAAGCTGTGTGTTATGTTATTCTACTGTGACTGAGTGTCCATGTATTTGTTTCTATTTATCTATAGAGTCTATATGGCCAAATTTATTACCCTTGTTAGCACTTTTAGTATCTAATCATCCCTTGGTCACATTATATATATATTTTTACATATTTTTCTAGGGATTAGATATAGATTATCTACAATATTTATTTAATATGTAATAAGTAGTAGTCCATATTATCATCCCTTCACATTAATGCCATAAAGGGTTAACACTTTGTCGGCTTAGATCTGACAGCTCTGAATCAGTTAATGGGGCCAGCAGGCTACAATTGGCTAATTATGGGTTATGTATTTAAGTCATGTGTAAACACTTCCCCAGCATGTCTATGATTAAGGCAGTTCCCTGCCGAAATGCGTAAGACGCTTACTCCCAGGCTTGGCTTTTAAACACTTGGTTTTAATGTGTTTTTTGCCTCCATACCAATAAAAGTTTATTTTTCAAACCTTGAGACTCGCCGGTTCTTCTGTTCTTGCAATATATATATATATATATATATATATATATATATATATATATATATATATATACACAGAAATGCAAATGGAAAATAAATTCATTGTTGCGCAATAAGCATATACAGTCTATCATATTAGCATATAGCCATAAAGGGCTAGATTACGTTAAGTTTAACGTGCATCTGTAAATGGGAACATTTGCCAGTTTACGAGCGCACTTTAAATAACCAGCTATTACTGGTTAACGCTACCGCAAGCTCACGGTAACAATTTGTTCCACCATTCATTAACCTGAGATCAGATCTCTGGTTAATGAAATAAATATCCCCCAATTTACCCCAAAATAAAGTGGACAGTTCATATTTAAAAGAAAAAAATATGAGCATCTTTTTTTTTTTTTTTAAATAAATAACTGCACAAAACAATTATTAAGGGGTTCAAGTAAGGGGATGTGGGGTGTTAGGGAAAATAAAAAAAAAAGTCACTGAAAAGTGCCTTTACATTGTGGTCTATGGGGACTGTGTTAAAACTCTTTTATATATATATATATATATATATATATATATATATATATATATATATATATATATATATATATATAATATATACTTATATACATATATAAACTTTGCTGTCCAACGCTGCGCAACTTACCTCCTTCGCTGCACTAGGTTCTATGCCGTGTCTATTCCGTTGGAGCCTATGGAAGATTCCATGCAATACGAACGTGACCTTATAATACCAGCGCACATTTACATGCTCTGGTATTATGGTGGAGCACAAATGTTGCGCGCTTGCAAAATCTCAAGTTTGCGCTCCACTTGTAATCTAGGCGAAAATGTGTATATCACAATAGCACCCAAATTTACAAAAAAGTTGGGACAGTATGGAAAATGCAAAAAAATAAACAAAAAGTTATTTACAAAATTCAATTCATCCTGTACTATATTGAAAACACATTATTAACACATTATTTGATCTTTTACATTGTGAATTTAATGTATTTTTAAAATATACACTCATTTCAAATCTGATGACTGCAATACGTTAACAAAAATGTTGGGACAAGGGCAATTTAGGACTAATAGTGATGTGACAAGTTGAAATAAGAAGGTGATGTGAAACAGATTAGGCAATGTTGTAATCATTGTATATAAGGAGCCTTTAAAAAAGCATAGTCCTTCAAGAACAAGGATGGGTTTAGGCTTTCCAATCTGCCAACAGATGTGTCAGTGAATAATCCAACACTCCCCAAAGACAAATCGATAAGATTTTGGGCATTTCACCTTCTACAGTGCACAATATAATTAAAAGATTCAAGGAATCCGGTCAAATCTCGGTGCGTAAAGGGCAAAGCCAAAACCCATTTCTGAATGCGCATGATCTCTGATCCCTCAGACGTCACTGTCTCAAAAACTGTCATGAGTTTGTACTGGATATCCTGACATGGGCTCAGGAATACTTTAGTAAATCTTTGTCAGTCACCGCTATTTGCTGCTGCATACACAGATGCAAGTTAAGGCTTTACTTTGGAAAGCAGAAGCCATACGTCAACATTTAAAATACTTTTTGGAAAAACCAAAATTTATGCCTACCTGATAAATTTATTTATTTCTTGACACAGTAAGTCCATGGAATCATCAATTACTGTTGGGAATATCATTCCTGGCCAGCAGCAGGAGGCAAAGAGCACCACAGCAAAGCTGTTAAGTATCACTTCCCTTCCCACAACCCACAGTCATTCTCTTTGCCTCTAGTGCATTTCGACAGAAAGGAAAGGAGAGAAAGGAAATTACACAAGGTGCAGAGGTGCCTGAGGTTTATATAAAAAAAACTGTCTGTAAAACAGGGAGGGCCGTGGACTCACTGTGTCAAGAAATAAATACATTTATCAGGTAAGCATCAATTTCGTTTTCTTTCTTAAGACACGGTGAGTCCACGGAATCATCAATTACTGTTGGGAATCAATATCCAAGCTAGAGGACACAGATGATTAGGGAGGGCAAGACAGGTAACCTAAACAGAAGGCACCACTGCTTGCAGAACCTTTTTCCCAAAAGAAGCCTCTGCCGAGGCAAAATTATCAAATTTATAGAATTTAGAAAAAGTGTGCAAAGAAGACCAATTCGCAGCCTTACAAATCTGTTCTACAGAGGCCTCATTTTTGAAGGCCCAAGAAGAAGACACCGCCCTAGTGGAATAAGCTGGAATTCTCTCAGGAGGCTGCTGACCAGCAGCCTCATATGCCAAACGAATAATACTTCTCAACCTAGAGAGAAAGAGAAGTGGCAGTAGCTTTCTGACCCTTACGTTTTCCAGAAAAGCAAACAAACAATGCAGAAGACTGAAGAAAGTCCTTCGTAGCCTGCACATAGAATTTATGAGCCCACACAACGTCTAAGTTGTGCAACAAGCGTTCTTGATGAGAAGAAGGATTAGGACAGAGAGAAGGAACAAAAGTTTCCTAATTAATATTTCTGTCCGACACAACTTTAGGAAGAAAACCAAACTTGGTATGGAGAATTGCCTTATCTGAATGAAATATGAGATAAGGAGAAACAGACTGCAAAGCTGAAAGTTTTGGAAACCCTCCGAGCAGAAGAAATAGCAGTAAGAAACAAAACTTTCCAAGATAACAATGCATAGGATCAAACGGAGCCTGTTGTAGAACTTTAAATACAAGGTTAAGGCTCCAAGGAGGAGCAACTGATTTAAACACAGGCCTGATTCTGACCAGGGCCTGACAAAAAGATTGTACATTCGGCACGTACACCAGACGTTTGTGCAGCAGAATGGATAGAACAGAAAACTGACCCTTGAGGGTACTAACAGATAACCCCTTCTCAAGGCCTTCCTGGAGAAAAGATAATATCCTAGGGATCCTGACCTTACTCCAAGAATATCCTTTAGACTCATACCATTAAAGATATTTACGCTATATTTTATGGTAAATCTTTCTAGAAACAGGCTTACGAGCCTGAACCATGGTCTCAATGACCGGTTCGGAAATCCAATCTTAGCTAAAATCAAGCATGCAATCTCCAAGCAGTCAGCTTCAGAGAAACTAGATTTAGATGAAGGAAGGGCCGCTGAAGCAGAAGATCCTTCCTCAGCGGAAGTCTCCACGGAGGAAGAGACGACAACTCTACTAGATCTGCATACCAGATCCTGCGAGGCCACGCAGTAGCAATAAGAGTCACTGATGCTCTCTCCTGCTTGATCCGAGCGATGACTCGTGAAAGGAGAGCAAACGGAGGAAGAGATATGCCAACCTGATGTTCCAAGGAACTGCCAGGGCATCTATCAAAAAAGGCTTGAGGATCTCTCAACCTCGAACCATACTTTGGAAGCTTGGAGTTCTGACAAGATGCCATCAAATCCAATTCTGGAAAATCCCAAAGTAATTGGTAACCTGGAGAACCCTTCCCTATGGAGTTCCCACTCCCCGGGATGACAAGTCTGACTGATCAGAAAATCCATTTCCCAATTATCACTCCTGCGATGTGGAAGGTAGATAGACAGCCTTTGTGAGCTTCCGCCCACTGGATGATCCGTGTCACCTCCTTCATGGCTAAGGAACTCCGGGTTCCCCCTTGGTGGTTAATATAGGCCACTGAGGTTATGTCATCCGTCTGGAACCTGATAACCGGCTAAGGCATTGAAGATCGCCCTCAACTCCAGATTGCTTATGGGGAGAGCAGATTCCACCTGAGACCAAAGTCCCTGTCTTCAACGATCCCAGACTGCTCCCCAACCCAACAGGCTGGCGTCCGTGGGCACAATTACCCAAGAGGGTCTCTGAAAATACGTCCCCTGGGACAGATGTTCTTGTGACAGCCACCACGGTAGGGATTCTCTTATTAATTGATCCTGAACAATTCTCTGAGACCGATTTGTATAATTCGCGTTCCACTGGAAAAGCAGCATAGCTACAGAGGTACCTCCATGCATAGAGCCACTAATGGCCGTGTCCCCAACTGAAGGGACAGACAAGCGAACAGAATCTTGGCTCTTCTGACCACTGTCAAAAAATTTTTTATACATAGAGAATCTATAACAATTACTAGGAAGGTCACTCTTGAAGTCGGAACAAGAGAACCTTTCCCCAGATTGATCTACCAACCATGGGACGTGAAAAACGCCAACAAGATAGTTGCGAGGATGGCACCTGAACCATATATTGTTCAGAAAGACACCCATTAATACACCAAGACCTAAAATCTTCCTAGGAAGATGCAACTCAACAACTTGAGAATATAACTATTATGGGAACCAAATACACATCCATCCAGACTATGTTCATTATGAACAGGCCCTCTCGAACAAAAGGAGATGAATACCACTGAATGCCAGAACCTTTTTTTACAAAAATAACTAGTATTTATATAGTGCCCTTCTCCCGGTGGGACTCAAATCACTTTTTCAGCGTTTGTTTTCGGAATTAACCAAATAGTAATAGTTAGAATTATTACCCAATTTAATGTTATTAATTTTATCGCCTCAGAAGGATGAAGGACTGAGTCGGCCCTGCCGGGATTTAGATCTGTGCCGTGGATCCTTTACACCAGCATTTTTTTATTCAGGGCATTTACCAACTGAGCTACCTCACTGGCTTGAGAAACTAGGGGTAAACACCTAGATCCAATTTCCAGACTGGGACTGGAACTATCATTCCCAGAGAGGAAGATCCTGAACCCAGTTCAAGAAATGCCTCTCATCATACCTGGATTGTAGATACTCTAGAAGGAGAAATCTGCCCCTGAGAGGAAATAGTAGATTGGACTAAATTAGGTTGGGTTTGAAGCTTTTCCTTTAGTCTCACCCTCTTGATGTGTGGTCCAAAGACAGAGGATAATACTGTCAGACCAAGTAAAAAAACAAGGTCTCATCCTTGAAAGGGAACGCCAGAAGCGTGGAATTGGAGGAAACATCATAGAAATGACAAGTTCACCAACTTTCAAAGGTTGACAACGACAGGGGTATCAATGTCGTCCAAGTAGCCAAAATCTCCTTTAACAGTACATGAGGTGTGCAAGAGAGACCACTTCAGCGTCAGATGAAGGAATTAAACTGTTCCCACAGAAACTACCGGTGAACTCTTCCTGAAAGAGCGCAAACGTGTAGCAGAATGAGGAGCAGAAACCTACTATCTGAATCCTTTAAATGTCCTCCTGTGAATTCCCTAAAGGATAGGAAAAGCAGATAAAGCCGCAGATACTGCAGAGGATACATGAGCTGCAAAATCTGCAGGCAAATCACTACTCCAGGAGATTGAAAGGAACTGCAGGACACTGCATGTGACGTCATAAAGGTTTGGGACATTAAGGAGAAAACTGTGGCATTGCCTAGACAGTATCATCCTGAGAGACATTGGGCTCAGAGAAAATAAAGGAAGTTTCCTTTAAGTTATTCATTAATACTCTATAATGCAGGTCAGAGCAGACGTGTGTCTGTAGGAGCAGATAGTAGGAACAGATATTAAACTCCAAGAACAAACATAAAAGAAACAATAAAAAATTGTTTTGTCACTTTAAAAACATATAAAGAATGTCTAGAACTAAAGAAGTAATCTATATAAAGACTGCTTAAAGAATATATTAAACATCAATAATAAAAACAAACTGTCACTTTAACAGACATCCCAACTCTCCCTGAAGTTCAGGGAGTCTCCCTGATTGTAATATTGGCTCCCTGATGCCAGCAAATGGAATGCAATCTCCCTGAAACTCCAAGTACCATGATGATAAATGCTCCAAAAACTGCAGGTTTC
This sequence comes from Bombina bombina, assembly GCF_027579735.1. NCBI lineage: Eukaryota > Metazoa > Chordata > Amphibia > Anura > Bombinatoridae > Bombina > Bombina bombina. The sequence continues at coordinate 43,437,084 of NC_069505.1, read as the reverse complement.
CCTCAGAGCTTTAAAATTGGTACTCAATCCCCTAGATAAAAGGCTGTTTCCTTTACTACATGTGCCGTAGCACACAGGGACAGAAACCCTCACTGCTCTGATCTCGGAGAAAGGAGGCGGGGGTTATGTGACCAAGAACAGAGTGCAGTGAAAATGGCGCGGCCTCTTCATACCTGAGTAAAGAAGAAAAAGGAGGAGCAACATGGCGCCTGATACTCTAGAGGGAGCGAACATGTAAGGGTTCAGAGAGAAAATAAAAAATGACCACTAAGTCTTTCTCCTCCTCTCAACAGACAGACAACACCATTGACACCGCTCTAACTAGGAACGGAAGAGACAGGAGGGAGAGACAAATCGGTCTGAGACGTAAGCAGGGCTTAATAAAATGTGCACTTCCAGCCGATAGTGAAAACAAACCTCTCCCTGACTAGGTAATGCTATAAAAAACAAGTCTGCAAAAAATAAATAATAAATACTAAAATTCAAGCCCTTATCGATTTTCTAATAATCCACTTTAAAGAAAAGAGCCCTACACACTGAGTAACCCCTTCATTCACCCCTGAAGGAGCAGCAGTCTGTCTTAAAAGTCACCACAAGTGCTTGCATGCTGCCTAAGAATCTCCCAACTAGGGAATATAATGTCCCAATCAGAGTTGCAGAATATGTAAAAGTGCACAATCTCCCATCTTTTTAGAAGATAAAAGGCACTTACCTGCATTCTAGCCGTCCGGCAGTCAGATGAATCACAAAGTATGAGAGGATGCCACTCCTCACAGAGACCTGTGTAAAAAAGAAAGACAGAGTAAACCTACTCAGGCTTTCTATACCAGGGCAGCAACATGTTAGGAAAACACAGCAAAGTACACTTTACAAGTTCCTAACTGCTTAAAAGCTACCACAGCCCTACTGAAGAGACTAACGTGGAGTACAGCTAAACCCAGCTTGTTATGGAAGATCAGTGCAAGCCTGCTCTGGCTTCAAAATGAAAAAATCTTGATAGAAGAATCTTATACAGACACCTAATTACTTCACCTCCTCCTTGCACTAGAGGCAAAGAGAATGACTGTGGGTTGTGGGAAGGAAAGTGATACTTAACAGCTTTGCTGTGGTGCTCTTTGCCTCCTCCTGCTGGCCAGGAGTGATATTCCCAACAATAATTTATCATTCCGTGGACTCACCATGTCTTAAGAAAGAAAACAGCTGGTGTGATCTCCAGGCCAAAGAGGAAAACATAATTTATGTAAGAACTTACCTGATAAATTAATTTCTTTCATAATGGCAAGAGTCCATGAGCTAGTGACATATGGGATATACATTCCTACCAGGAGGGGGCAAAGTTTCCCAAAAACTCAAATGCCTATAAATGCACCTTCCACCACACATATACTTCAGGTTAATGTATAGCCAAGTAGTGAGGTGTAAAAAGGAATAAAAAAGCATAAAAAAAGAGGAACTGGAAAATAATATTGTGCTCTTATACAAAATAATATTACCACCAAAAACAGGGTGGGCCTCATGGACTCTTGCCATTATGAAATAAATGAATTTATCAGGTAAGTTATAAATTATGTTTTCTTTCATGTAAATGGCAAGAGTCCATGAGCTAGTGACGTATGGGATAAAATACCCAAGATGTGGAAGTCCACCGAAGAGTCACTAGAGAGGGAGGGATAAAATAAAAACAGCTATTTCCACTGAGAAATAAAATCCACAAAATAAGTTCTTATAAACAGAAGAATCAAACAGACAGCTGCCTGAAGAACTTTTCTACCAAAGACTGCTTCAGAAGAAGCAAATACATCAACATGGTAAAATATAGTAAATGTACGCAAAGAAGACCAAGTTGCTGCTTTGCAAATCTGATCAACTGAAGCTTCATTCTATAACGATTCCTAGGAAGGTCACTCTTGAAGTCGGAGCAAGAGAACTTTTCCCCAGATTGATCTACCAACCGTGGGACGTGAAAAACGCCAACAAGATAGTTGCGAGGATGGCGCCTGAACCATATATTGTTCAGAAAGACACCCATGAATACACCAAGACCTAAAATCTACCTAGGAAGACGCAACTCAACAACTTGAGAATATCCCTATTATGGGAACCAAATACACATCCATCCGGACTATGTTCATTATGAACAGGCCCTATTGAACCAAAGGAGATGGATACCACTGAATGCCAGAACATTTTTTTACAAAAATAACTAGTATTTATATAGTGCCCTTCTCCCGGTGGGACTCAAATCGCTTTTTCAGCGTTTGTTTTCGGAATTAACCAAATAGTAATAGCTGTAATTATTACCCAATTTAATGGTATTAATTTTATCGCCTCAGAAGGATGAAGGACTGAGTCGGCCCTGCCGGGATTTAGATCTGTGCCGTGGATTCTTTACACCAGCTTTTTTTTATTCAGGGCATTTATCAACTGAGCTACCTCACTGGCTTGAGAAACTAGGGGTAAACACCTAGATCCCGTTTCAAGACTGGAACTGGAACTATCACTCCCAGAGAGGAAGATCCTGAACCCAGTTCAAGAAATACCTCTCATCATACTTGGATTGTAGATACTCTAGAAGGAGAAATCTGCGCCTGAGAGGAAATAGTAGATTGGACTAAATTTGGTTGGGTTTGAAGCTTTTCCTTTAGTCTCACCCTCTTGATGTGTGGTTCCGAAGACAGAGGATAATACTGTCAGACCAAGTCCAAACAAGGTCTCATCCTTGAAAGGGAATGCCAGAAGCGTGGAATTGGAGGAAACATCATAGAAATCACAAGTTCACCAACTTTCAAAGGTTGACAATGACAGGGGTATCAATGTCGTCCAAGTAGCCAAAATCTCCTTTAACAGTACATGAGGTGTGCAAGCATACATCTGAAGGAGACCACTTCAGCGTCAGATGAAGGAATTAAACTGTTCCCACAGAAACTACCGGTGACCTCTTCCTGAGAGAGCGCAAACGTGTAGCAGAATGAGGAGCAGAAACCTACTATCTGAATCCTTTAAATGTCCTCCTGCGAATTCCCTAAAGGATAGGAAAAGCAGATAAAGCCGCAGATACCGCAGAGGATACTTGAGCTGCAAAATCTGCAGGCAAATCACTACTCCAGGAGATTGAAAGGAACTGCAGGACACTGCATGTGAAGTCATAAAGGTTTGGGACATTAAGGAGAAAACTGTGGCATTGCCTAGACAGTATCATCCTGAGAGACATTGGGCTCAGAGAAAATAAAGGAAGTTCCCTTAAGTTTTTCATTAATACTCTATAATGCAGGTCAGAGCAGATGTGTGTCCGTAGGAGCAGATAGTAGGAACAGATATTAAACTCCAAGAACAAACACAAAAGAAACAATAAAAAATTGTTTTGTCACTTTAAAAACATATAATGAATGTCTAGAACTAAAGAAGTAATCTATATATAGACTGCTTATAGAATATATTAAACATCCATAATAAAAACAAACTGTCACTTTAAGGAGTTTAATCAAACTGCCCATAACAAATAAACTGCCCATAACTTAATAAACAGAGACCTGTGTAAAAAAAAAAGACAGAGTAAACCTACTCAGGCTTTCTATACCAGGGCAGCAACATGTTAGGAAAACACAGCAAAGCACACTTTATAAGTTCCTAACTGCTCAAAAGCTACCACAGCCCTACTGAAGAGACTAACATGGAGTACAGCTAAACCCAGCTTGTTATGGAAGATCAGTGCAAGCCTGCTCTGGCTTCAAAATGAAAAAATCTTGATAGAAGAATCTTATACAGACACCTAATTACTTCACCTCCTCCTTGCACTAGAGGCAAAGAGAATGACTGTAGGTTGTGGGAAGGGAAGTGATACGTAACAGCTTTGCTGTGGTGCTCTTTGCCACCTCCTGCTGGCCAGGAGTGATATTCCCAACAGTAATTGATCATTCCGTGGACTCACTTTCATAATGGCACGAGTCCATGAGCTAGTGACGTATGGGATATACAATCCTACCAGGAGGGGGCAAAGTTTCCCAAAACCTCAAATGCCTATAAATACACCTTCCACCACACATATACTTCAGATTAATGTATAGCCAAGTAGTGAGGTGTAAAAAGGAGTAAATAAAAAAAAAAAAAGAGGAACTGGAAAATAATATTGTGCTTTTATACAAAATAATATAACCACCAAAAACAGGGTGGGCCTCATGGACTCTTGCCATTATGAAATAAATGAATTTATCAGGTAAGTTATAAATTATGTTTTCTTTCATGTAAATGGCAAGAGTCCATGAGCTAGTGACGTATGGGATAAAATACCCAAGATGTGGAAGTCCACAAAAGATTCACTAGAGAGGGAGAGATAAAATAAAAACAGCTATTTCCACTGAGAAATAAAATCCACAAAATAAGTTCTTATAAACAGAAGAATCAAACAGACAGCTGCCTGAAGAACTTTTCTACCAAAGACTGCTTCAGAAGAAGCAAATACATCAACATGGTAAAATATAGTAAATGTACGCAAAGAAGACCAAGTTGCTGCTTTGCAAATCTGATCAACTGAAGCTTCATTCTTAAAAGCCCAAGAAGTGACAACTGATCTAGTAGAATGAGCTTTAATTCTCTGAGGCGGAGACTGTCCCACCTCCAAATAAGCCTTGTGAATCAAAAGCTTTAACCAAGATGCCAAAGAAATGGCAGAGGCTTTCTGACCTTTCCTAGAACCAGAAAAGACAACAAATAGACTAGAAGTCTTCCTGAAATCCTTAGTAGCCTCCACATAGTATTTCAAAGCTCTTACCACATCCAAAGAATGTAACGATTTCTCAAGAGAATTCTTAGGATTCGGACACAAAGAAGGAACAACAATTTCCCTACTAATGTTGTTAGAATTCACAACCTTAGGAAGAAATTTAAACGAAGTCCGCAAAACAGCTTTATCCTGATGGAAAATCAGAAAAGGAAACTCACAAGAGAGAGCAGACGATTCAGAATCTCTTCTAGCAGAAGAGATAGCCAAAAGGAACCACACTTTCCAAGAAAGTAGTTTAATATCTAAAGAATGCATAGGCGCAAAAGGAGGAGCCTGCAAAGCCTTCAAAACCAAATTAAGACTGCATGGAGGAGAAATAGACTTAATAACAGGCTTGATACGGACCAAAGCCTGAACAAAACAGTGAAAGCAATCTTTTATGAAATAAAACAGAAAGAGCAGAGATTTGTCCCTTCAAAGTACTTGCAGACAAACCTTTATCCAAACCGACCTGAAGAAACTGTAAAATTCTAGGAATTCTAAAAGAATGCCAAGAGAATTTATGAGAACACCATGAAAAATAGGTTTTCCACACCCGATAATAAATCTTCCTTAAAACAGACTTACGAGCCTGCAACATAGTATTGATCACTGAGTCAGATAAACCTCCATGACTAAGTACTAAACGTTCAATTTCCATACCTTCAAATTTAGTATTTGAGATCCTGATGGAAAAACGGCCCTTGAGACAGAAGGTCTGGCCTTAAAGAAAGTGACCAAGGCTGGCAACTGGACATCCAGACAAGATCCGCATACCAAAACATGTGAGGCCATGCTGGTGCTATCAGAAACAAATGCGATTGTTCCATTATGATCTTGAAGATCACCCTTGGAAGAAAAACTAGAGGCGGAAAAATATAAGCAAGTTGGTAAGACCAAGGAACTGGTAACGCATCCACCATCTCCGCCTGAGGATCCCTGGACCTGGAAAGGTATCTGGGAAGTGTACTGTTTAGATGGAAAGCCATCAGATCTATTTCTGGAAGACCCCACATCTGTGCAATCTGAAAAAACACATCTGGATGGAGAGACCACTCCCCCCGGATGCAAAGTCTGACGGCTGTCATGGACACTGAATCTATCTGGAAACCTAAAAAGGTGACCCTTGTCTGAGGAATCAAGAAACTCTTTGGTAAATTGATCCTCCAACCATGCCTTTGAAGAAACAACACTAGTTGATTCATGTGAGATTCTGCTAAATGAAAAGATTAAGCCAGTACCAAGATATCGTCCAAACAAGGAAACACTGCAATACCCTGCTCTCTGATTGCAGATAGAAGGGCACCAAGAACCTTCGAAAAGATTCTTGAATCTGTCGCTAAGCCAAATGGAAGAGTGACAAATTGGTAATTCTTGTCTACAAAAGAGAATCTCAGAAACCGATAGTGATTTGTATGAATCGGAATGTGAAGAAAAGCGTCCTGTAAGTCTATTGGGGACATGTAATGACCTTGCTGAACAAAAGGCAGAATAGTCTTTATAGTCACCATCTTGAAAGTTGGGACCCTTACAAAACGATCATCAGATCTATTTCTGGAAGACCCCACATCTGTGCAATCTGAAAAAACACATCTGGATGGAGAGACCACTCCCCCCGGATGCAAAGTCTGACGGCTGAGATAATCCCCTTCCCAATTGTCTACACCTGGTATATGAATTGCAGAAATTAGACAAGAGTTGGATTCCGCCCAAGAAAGTATCCGTGATATTTCTTTCATTGCTAAAGGACTGCAAGTTCCTCCCTGATGATTGACATATGCCACAGTTGTGATATTGTCTGTCTGAAAGCAAATTAAAATTTCTCTCTTTAATAGAGGCCAAGCCTGAAGAGCTCTGAAAATAGCACAGAGTTCTAAGATATTGATTGGTAACCTCGCCTCTAGAGGATTCCAAACCCCCTGTGCTGTCAGAGATACCCAGACAGCTCCCCAACCTGAAAGACTTGCATCTGTTGAGACTACAGTCCAGGAAGGACGAACAAAAGAGGCTTCTTGAATAATACGATGATGTTCTAACCACCAAGTCAGAGAGAGTAGAATGCTGGGATTTCAGAATATCAATTGTGATATCCGAGTATAATCCCTGCACCATTGATTCAGCATGCAAAGCTACAGAGGTCTCATATGAAAACGAGCAAAGGGGATCGCGACCGATGCTGCAGTCATGAGACCTAAAACTTCCATGCACATAGCCACTGAAGGGAATGATCGAGACTGAAGGTTTTGACAGGCTGAAACCAATTTCATTTGTCTCTTGTCTGTTAAAGACAGAGTCATGGACACTGAATCTATCTGGAAACCTAAAAAGGTGACCCTTGTCTGAGGAATCAAGAAACTCTTTGGTAAATTGATCCTCCAACCATGTCTTTGAAGAAACAACACTAGTTGATTCATGTGAGATTCTGCTAAATGAAAAGATTAAGCCAGTACCAAGATATCGTCCAAACAAGGAAACACTGCAATACCCTGCTCTCTGATTGCAGATAGAAGGGCACCAAGAACCTTCGAAAAGATTCTTGAATCTGTCGCTAAGCCAAATGGAAGAGTGACAAATTGGTAATTCTTGTCTACAAAAGAGAATCTCAGAAACCGATAGTGATTTGTATGAATCGGAATGTGAAGAAAAGCGTCCTGTAAGTCTATTGGGGACATGTAATGACCTTGCTGAACAAAAGGCAGAATAGTCTTTATAGTCACCATCTTGAAAGTTGGGACCCTTACAAAACGATTCAAAAACTCCAGATTCAGAACTGATCTAAATTAATTTTCTTTCTTTGGGACAATGAATAGATTTGAATAAAAACCCAGACCCTGTTCCTGAAGCGGAACTGGTGTAATCATCCCTGAGAGCTCCAGATCTGAAACACACTTCAGAAAAACCTGAGCTTTCACAGAATTTGTTGGAACATGAGAGAGAAAGAATCTTCTCACAGGAGGTCTTATTCTGAAACCTATTCGATACCCTTGAGAAACAATGCACTGAATCCACTGATTCTGAGCAGAATCTGCCCAAATGCTTTGAAATAATTTCAATCTGCCCCCCACTAGTTGAACTGGATTGAGGGCCGCACCTTAATGCAGTCTTGTGGGCTGGCTTTGGTTTCTTATAAGGCTTGGATTTATTCTAACTTGAAGATGGCTTCCAATTGGAGCCAGAGTCCTTAGGGGAAGGAGTGGTTTTCTGTTCTCTAATCTGACGAAAGGAACAAAACCGATTGGAAGCTTTAGATTTACCCTTAGACTTGTTATCTTGAGGCAAAAAAACTCCTTTCCCCCCAGTGATAGTGGAAATAATAGAGTCTAACTGAGAACCAAATAAATTATTACCCTGGAAAGATAGAGATAGTAATCTAGATTTAGATACCATGGCCTCTAGTTATCAAAGTCTGGCGGACCTTATCCGACAGTGCGGATCAGGTCCGCCAGACTTCGCTGAATACGGCGAGCAATACGCTTGCCGTATTCAGCATTGCACCAGCAGCTCACAAGAACTGCTGGTGCAACGCCGCCCCCTGCAGAATCGCGGCCAATAGGCAGCCAGCAGGGGGATGTCAATCAACCCGATCGTACTCGATCGGGTTGTATTGTGGCGCTGTGTGTCCGCCTGCTCAGAGCAGGCGGACAGATTATGGAGCAGCGGTCTTTGTGACCGCTGCTTCATAACTGCTGTTTCTGGCGAGCCTGGAGGCTCGCCAGAAACACGGGGCATCAAGCTCCATACGGAGCTTGATACATATGCCCCCATGTCAGCATTCCATGATTTAAGCCATAAAGCTCTTCTAGCCAGAATAGCTAAAGACATAGATTTAACATTAATCATGATGATATTAAAAATAGCATCACAGATAAAATGATTAGTATGTTTAAGCAAACAAACAATGCTAGACAAATCAGGATCTGTTTCCTGATGTGCTAAGCTATCCAACCAAAAAGTTGATGCAGCCTCAACATCAGCCATAGAAATGGCAGGCCTTAGAATATAGCCAGAATGTAAATAAGCTTTCCTTAGATCTTCCTATGTAAAGGTTACTTAAAAGAAGTACTATCTTCCATAGGAATAGTAGTACGTTTGGCAAGAGTAGAAATAGCCCCATCAACTTAGGGACTTTTCCCAAAACTTCAAATTAGCCACTGGTAAAGGATATAACTTCTTAAACCTAGAAGAATGATTAAAAGAAGCACCAGGCTTAGACCATTCTTTAGCAATCACATCAGAAACCACATCTGGAACAGGAAAAACCTTAGGAGTAATCACAGAAGGTTTAAAAACAGAATTTCAATGTTTACTTGTTTTGTTATCAAGAGGATCAGACTCCTCAATATCCAAAGTAACCAATACTTCTTTCAACAAAGACCGAATATATTCAATCTTAAAAAGATAAGATTTATCAATTTCAATGTCTGAAGTAGGATCTTCTGAAGTAGAGAGATACTCTTCAGAGGAGGATATTTCAGTATGTTGTCGGTCATCACAAATTTTATCAGTTTTATGAGAAGTTTTAAAAGACCATTTACGTTTATTAGAAGGTTGAATAGCAGACATAGCCTTCTGTATTGCATCAGCAATATCATTTTTCATATCAACAGGGATATCATGTACATTAGATGTTGAGGGAACAACAGGTACTGTACTAGTACTAATAGAAACATTATTGGCATGCAAAAGCTTATCATGACAACCGTTACATAATATAGCCGGAGATATAATCTCAGCTTGCTCACAACAAATACACTTAGCTTTGGTAGAACTGTGTTCATGCAGCATGGTTCCTACAGTAGCTTCTGAGACAGGATCAGACTGAGACATCTTGCAAAATGTAAAAGAAAAAATAACATTTAAACTAAATATCTAATTTCTTCATATAGCAGTTTCAGGAATGGGAAAAAATGCATATGCTAAATAAGCAAAAAAGCAAACAGCATAACCCTCTAGAATATAAATAGAGCAGGAAGCATAATGGAAGTGGGGTAATATAACCAAAAATATATATATATATATATATATATATATTTGGCGCCAAGTATGACGCAAAATGCAAAGTGAAACATTTTTTCGCGCTAAACATACGGAAATGACACAACTCGCGTCATAACAAGCGCACTTTCAAGCCAAACAAACTAACGTCAATAAAGACGCCAGAAATGACAAAACTTGCGACACTATGGATGCAAATTTGCAGCAAAAAATTTTCGCACCAAAAATGGCGCAATAAATAAGAGCATTTTGCGCCCTCGCAAGCCTAGATTTCCCCGCGAAATTTTAGTAAAAAACAAGTCAAACTGGAAAAAAAGACTAATCCCCAGCTAAGAAATTTTTTAAAAATAACTTCCTTAACCCTTTGAGTGCTAAGCACTTTCCCACCTGGGTGCTAATATTTTCTATGTTTTATTTTTATTTTTGAAAAAAAAATCTTAACTTTTTTTTTTTTTACAAACCCCCAAGACTTACACTGTTGGATAGGAAAGGTTATGCGATCTTGGGGGTCTGTAGCTGCTTAGATGCCTGAGATACAGGCTTCTAAGCAGCATGCCCCCTCCTCCTATACTTAACATTGTTAAGTATAAATAAAGTTGCGCGGTGACGTCATCACGTTATTGCGCGTGACGTCACCACGCATGCCTGTCACTCTACAGGCACGATCGCCGGGGTAGGACCAGTTAGGAGCCCCCAGATCTCCCTCATGGTGGGAGAGTGCTCATGACAGCTCTGAGCCGTCATTAGCACCAGAGTGAGAAACTCTGTGACGGCTCAGAGCCGTCATTAGCACTCAAAGGGTTAAACATGATTCTCATACTGAAACTTTTAGACTGCAAAGGGAAATACACATAGACCTGACTCATGGCAAATATAAGTAAATACATATATTTAAAACGTTATATTAATACATAAAGCATCAAACATAGCTGAGAGTGTCTTAAAAAATGATACATACTTACAGAAGACACCCATCCACATATAGCATAATACCAGTACTGAAAACTATCAGCAGAGCAAACTATCAGCAGAGGTAATTGTATAAGAGTATATTGTCAATCTGAAAAGGGAGGTAGGAGATGAATCCCTATGACCGATAACAGAGAACCCTTGAAAAGATTTCCCATGAGTGAAAGCATAAAAATCAACAGGCAATACTATCTTCACGTCCCTCTGACAAACCCTGTACTCTGAGAGGAATTGGGCTTCAGAATGCTTAGAAGCGCTTATCATAGAAGAAATCATAAAAATCAAGCACAAACTTACTTCACCACCTCCATAGGAGGCAACGTTTGTAAAACTGAAGTATGTGTGTGGTGGACTCTTGCCATTTACATGAAAGAAAAGGACCATCCAAGCTGTTATCAGCGTCAGGTCCAAAAGCCAGCGTCTGTCATTTTATGGGGTGGGGGGTCAGTGCCCATGGGTAACTTGCACATCTGTGACGGCACAATTAATAAAGAAAGATATGTATATATTTTGGAGCAACGTATGCTGCCATCCAGACATCCGCTTTTCCAGTGACGTCTCTGCATTTTCCAGCAGGACAACGCCAAACCATATTCTGCCCGCATTACAAGCGCATGGTTGCTTAAGCAAAGAGTGTGGATGCTAGCAAGGCCTGCTGCAGTCATGACCTGTCTCCGATTGAGAATGTGTGGCGCATTATGAAGCGCAAAATAAGACAACAAAGGCCCGTAAAAGTTGCACAGCTGAAGACATGCATAATGGATGAAGAGGGAGAAATTCTGCTTGCTAAAATTAACCAACTGGTGTCTTCAGTGCCCAAAAGCGTAATAAGTGTTATTTAAAGAAAAGGTGATGTTACACAGTGGTAAACAGTCGAGTGTCCTAACTTTAATGGAGTGTGTTGCAGTCATTAGATTTGAAATGAGTGTATATTTTCAAAAATACATTAAATTCACAAAGAAAAACTTCAAATAATCCTATATAATAAAAGGCCAAGTGTGTTTGTCCGAAGCTGTCATGCGCAGTACAGACAGCACAAGGACAAACACACCTGGCCTTTGAGTCCCTAGCTGATCTGCGGCAGAAGTGGGCGGAGCCGGGCATGAGCGGGGGCATGGCCGGCATGAAGGGGCGTGAGCGGGGCGTGGTCGGCATGAAGGGGGAGTGGCCAGGCATGAATGGACGTGAGGGGCGTGGTCAGGCGTGGAGGGGCATGGACGGCCATGGTCGCAATATAGAGGTGAGAGAGATAGAGAGGGAAGAGAGATAGAGAGATACAGAGGGGGAGAGATAGAGGGGGGAGAGATAGAGAGGGGATAAAGATAGAGAGGGGGGAGAGAGAGGGGAGAGAGGAGGGGAGAGAGAGGAGGGGAGAGAGAGAGAGGGGGGGGGGAGAGAGAGAGAAGGGGAGAGAGAGAGGGGGAAAGAGAGGGGAGAGAGAGAGAGGGGGGAGAGAGAGGGGGGAGAGGGGAGAGAGAGAGAGAGAGAGAGAGGGGGAGATAAAGAGAGGGGGGAGAGAGAGAGGGGGGAGAGAGATAGAGAGGGGGGAGAGAGGGGGAGAGAGGGGGGAGAGGGGGGGGAGAGAGAGAGAGGGGGAGAGAGAGAGAAGGGGAGAGAGTGGGGGAGAGAGAGGGGGGAGAGAGAGGGGGGAGAGAGGGGGGAGAGAGAGGGAGGAGAGAGAGAGGGGGGGAAGAGAGAGGGGAGAGAGAGAGAGGGGGGAGAGAGAGAGGGGAGAGAGAGAGAGGGGGAGAGAGAGGGGGGGGAGAGAGACAGGGGAGAGAGAGCAAAAAAGAGAGGGGGGAGAGAGAGCGCAAAAGAGAGGGGGAGAGAGCGCAAAAGAGGGGGGAGAGCGCAAAAGAGGGGGAGAGAGAGAGCGTAAAAGAGGGGTGAGAGAGAGAGAGCGCAAAAGAGGGGGGAGAGAGAGAGCACAAAAGAGAGTGGGAGAGAGAGCGCAAAAGAGAGGGGGAGAGCGCAAAAGAGAGGGGTGGAGAAAGAGCGCAAAAGAGAGGGGGAGAGAGAGCGCAAAAGAGAGGGGGGAGAGAGAGCGCAAAAGAGAGGGGGGAGAGAGAGCGGAAAAGAGAGGGGGGAGAGAGAGCACAAAAGAGAGGGGGAGAGAGCGCAAAAGAGAGGGGGAGAGAGCACAAAAGAGATGGGGGAGAGAGAGCGCAAAAGAGAGGGGAGAGAGAGCGCAAAAGAGAGGGGGAGAGAGAGAGCGCAAAAGAGAGGGGTGAGATAGAGAGCACAAAAGAGAGGGGGGGAGAAAGAGAGCGCAAAAGAGAGGGGGAGAGAGCACAAAAGAAAGGGGGGAGAGAGAGAGCTCAAAAGAGAGGGGGGAGAGAGAGCTTAAAAGAGAGGGGGAGAGAGCGCAAAAGAGAGGTGAGAGAGAGCGCAAAAGAGAGGGGGAGAGAGAGAGTGCAAAAGAGAGAAAGAGAGGGGGAGAAAGAGAGTGCAAAAGAGAGGGGGAGAGAGAGAAAGCTCAAAAGAGAGGGGGAGAGAGAGAACAAAAGAGAGGGGGGAGAGAGAGAGCAAAAGAGAGGGGGAGGGAGAGAGCGCAAGGGGTGGGACCGCTGTACTGCAAAAAATGGCCCATGTTAACGGGCTTTAGGACTAGTGTGTTAATAATCATCTAGATTACAAGTTTTGCGTTAGAGGCTGTGCAGTGCTAACGAGCAGTTTATGCTCGCCGCTCACTTACAGACAGCGCTGGTATTACGGGGTTTTACAAACCAGACAAGAAGTGAGCGTTGAGCAAAATTTTTCTCATTACCGCACTCCAATACCAGCGCTGCTTACGTTAGCAGCGAGCTGGTGTAACGTGCTCATGCACGATTTCCCCATAGGAATCAACGGGGAGAGCCGGCTGAAAAAAAGTCTAACACCTGCAAAAAAGCAGCGTAAAACTCAGTAACGCAGCCCCATTGATTCCTATGGGGAAACAAAATTTATGTCTACACCTAACACCCTAACATGAACCCGAGTCTAAATACCCCTAATTAACCCATATTAACCCCTAATCTGCCACACCCAACATCGCCACAACCTACATTATATTAACTTCTAATCTGCCGCTCCGGACACCGCCGCCACCTACATTATATTTATGAACCCCTAATCTGCTGCCCCCAACATTGCCGACACCTACATTATATTTATTAACCCCTAATCTGCCTTACCCAATGTCGCCGCAACCTACCTACAACTTCTTAACCCCTAATCTGCCGCCCCCAACGTCACCGCCACTATAATAAACATATTAACCCCTAAACCGCCACACTCCCGCATCGCAAACATTAGTTAAATATTATTAACCCCTAATCTGCCGTCCCTAACATCGCTGCCACCTACCTACATTTATTAACCCTAATCTGCCGCCCCCAACGTCGCCGCCACTATTCTAAATTTAGTTGAAATAATTTTTATTGTCATGGATCACATCAAATACAACATAATAAAAAAGTGTGCTGGGTTACAATGTCCTAGTATTCTTAAAACAATTAAAGTTTTCAGCACCCTGTTTATATCATTTTCATCAATTTTTCTCCCCCCTTCCCTAACTCCCTCTCCACCCCCTCCCCCCTCTTATCCCATTTCCCTAAACCTAAACTTCATAACTGTATACAAAGAAAAACCTTTAACTTTAAACTTTTCCCGTCGAGCAGTGACAATGTTGTAGATTTCTTTAGAACGCAATATCTATATTTAAGAAAGTTCCTATTCTCTCCAATTTAATTGCCCTAAAAAAGCCTTATTGGTTACTTAGTGTTGATCTGTATGTACCTACATATTTCTGTTTATTTAAAATCCAGTGTATCCACATGTTTTGGAATCTCTCAGATGTCCCTTGTATCCATGCAGCTGATTCTAGCATATTATAAACATCTTCAATTTTGATCATTACCTCACCCCATTCTGGAGCCCCCACTTTCCATTTTCTAGCTATACATATTCTGGTTGCTGTACATATAATATTAACCCATCTATTAGTAATTGAGTTCATTGACTCCTGGGGGATATGTAGTAAGGCCTGTGAGGCTGATAATGTAAAGGAGTCGTCTAGAATCACCTTAAATAGTTGAGAAAGCTTGTCCCATGTAGGTTGTATCTTTGGACACTCCCACCACATGTGAAAATAGGTCCCTATCCCATTACATCCCCGATAACATAATCTACTACCCTGTGTGGTGTAATGTGAGGATTTCAGTGGTGTAAGGTACCATCTATATGAGGTTTTTATTGAGTTTTCGATAAGGTCTGCCCCTATTAAGCTTCTCCTCATTGAGGAGAAAATCTGGCTCCAATCTTCTCTATCATAGGTTATAGCTAAATCTTGTTCCCATTTGTCATAAATTACCAATTTTGCTGAACTATTTGCTTCTTGAATGGCTAAGTATAAGCGTGTAATCATTTTTTTATTTCTACCGGGTGTCATTATCATTTGTTCCAGAGCAGTTTTTGGGCAGGCTAGGATGCTGCCTAGTCTATATGTATTTATAGCATGGGAAATTTGGAGATATAAAAACCAGTGCAATGTATTTGGGTGTATTTTATCTCTTAATTGTGTAAATGTCAACAACTTCCCATTGTCTAGGAAATCAGCTACCCTATAGAGACCTTTATTTCCCCACTTATCTATTTGTTTTTGAAATTCTTTTGGGAGTAGTGTAATTAGAGGTATTATAATAGTGTGTGGCGAGAGTAATTTCATTGTATGTGTTAGTGACCTCCACATAAGCTTAGAATCTTCTGTAGTTTTTAGTTTAATTATCCTCTGGTCTTTTGGATCGGAGGGTTTCCATAATATATCTCCCGGAGTGCTTAGTCTTCCAATATCTGCTTCAATACCTGGCCATGTCATCTCCTGGCAATCTTTACATAAAAGAGCATTTTGTGCCAGTCTGGCAGCATGATAATAATCTCTAAGATTAGGGACTCCTACACCTCCCAATAGCTTGTGTTGTTTTAAAATATGAGCAGCTATTCTAGCTGTTTTATGTCCTCTTATAAATTTTATAATTTCAGATTGTAGTTCTTCAAGCTCTTTTATTGGGATTTTAATAGGTAAAGCTCTAAATAGATATAACAGTCTTGGTAGGACATTCATTTTAATGGCCGATAATCTGCCATACCAAGAAAAGTTCCCTTTTTTCCATTTTAATATATCTCTTCTTATAGTTTTGTAAATTGGGATGTAGTTTGCTTTATACAATGTTTCTATGGTGTCTGTGATTTGTATGCCTAGATATTTTAGGGAATGATTAACCCATTTAAAATCAAAGTTTGCTTCTATCAACTTTTGTGTGTGTGTTGGTAATGATAGAGGGAGTGCTTCGCATTTATCCGAATTTATTTTGAAACCCGAAACATTGGAAAAATCTTCTAATAATTGGTACAACCTAGGGAGGGAAAGCATTGGTTTTGTAATTGTAAGCAAGATATCGTCTGCAAATAAAGTTAGTGTTTGTTCCCCTTTATTTAATTTAACCCCATGGATATCCTTAGAGTTGCGAAAACAAGACGCCAAAGGTTCTATGCACAACGCAAATAAAAGTGGAGACAACGGACATCCCTGACGAGTTCCATTCAATATATTGATAGGTCGAGACTGATATCCCGCTGCCCTAATTGTTGCTACTGGATTTGTGTATATATTTTTGATTGCCCCCCTAAATTTACTACCGAATCCCATATATTCGAGAACTGCCATCATATATTGCCAATCTACTCTGTCAAACGCCTTCTCCGCATCCAGAGAAAGGAGCAGAGAAGGCGTTTCTGTTCCCTTCAGATATTCTATCAGCGTCACTATGCGTCTTACATTATCAGGGGCCTCCCTATCTTTAATAAACCCTACCTGATCAGGATGGATCAATGAAGGTAAGTATTGTTTAAGCCTGTTTGCTAGGATTTTGGTGAGAATCTTGAGATCTTGGTTAATTAAGGAAATTGGCCTATAATTTTGTACTATTTTTGGGTTTTTCCCTGGCTTAGGGATTACTACTATCTTGGCCTGTAAAAGTTCAGAGGGAACCGGCGTGCCTGACATGACATCTTTACAAAATTTATGTAGGTGGGAAGTCAAATTGGTTCTAAATAGCTTGTAGTAATCTCCTGAAAATCCATCGGGACCTGCTGCCTTTCCTATTTTAAGATCTTTAATAGCTGCAGACACCTCAGTAGCAGAGATCTCTGCATCCAGTGCCTCTGCGTCCGCTTTGTCTAATTTTGGCAGATTCGCTAACATTAGTAGTTTATTTCTTAGGGTCTCTATCTGGGGGGATTGACCCACCTTCTTCCCATCATACAGAGATTCATAATATTTGGCAAAACATTCTGCAATTTCTTGCGGATGAGATGTCATAGTACCATCTGGTTTTTTAATTTGTGCTATTGTGAAAGATTTTGTTCTTTCTCTTAGCTTATGGGCCAGATATCTATCTGGCTTGTTTGCATATAGGAAATAGTATGTTTTTAATTTATTAATGGACCTCACTGAATTATCAGATAAAATTTTAGCCAGTTCTTTTCTTTTATTTGTCAATGTGTCTAGTGATAGTTGGGATAGTGTATTTTGATGTGCCTTTTCCAAGAGTTCAATCTCTTGTTGCAAGGTAGCTACCGCAAACCTACTCTGTTTTATATATAAAGCTTTTTCCTTTATAAGTAACCCTCTAATATATGGCTTATGTGCAGCCCATATGATTACTGGGTTGATTGCAGGGTCTACGTTTAATTTCCAGTACTCTTCCAGACTCTTTAATATTTTAGTTTGTATACCTGGTTGCTTTAGTATTGTAGGGTCGTATGTCCAGGATCTTTGTCTTTCTACACTAATAAGACCTTTTAGTTGTATCTGTATTATGGAATGGTCTGACCATACTGAGGCGTGAATGGATGAAGAGATTAGGTTTGGTAATAGAATTTGGCTAATAAATATATAGTCGAGTTTGGTATATGTTTTATGTGCAGGTGAGTAGTATGTGTGGTCATTTGTTTGTCCATATAATGTCGTCCAAGTGTCATATATATTATGATTCTCTAAAGATCCCCTAATGGATTTGGTAATAGAGTTAAGTCTTAATTGTTTATTTGTAAGTTTAGATGTATTAGTATCCCTTAAAATCTTTAAGTTTACATTAAAATCCCCAGCCAATATTATCAAGGTTTGAGACTATTGGGTCAGTAAATGCGAAAGATTATCAAAAAATTTGTGTTGTTGCTCATTAGGTGCATATATGTTGCAGAGTGTGACTTGTTTGTCTTGCACAGTCCCCCTCACTATAAGATATCTGCCTTCCTTATCCCTTATCACCTCTTCTTTTATAAATTGAATGGAATTATGAATAAGTA
Source organism: Bombina bombina (assembly GCF_027579735.1). Classification (NCBI taxonomy): domain Eukaryota; kingdom Metazoa; phylum Chordata; class Amphibia; order Anura; family Bombinatoridae; genus Bombina; species Bombina bombina. Next base: position 43,419,014 of record NC_069505.1, on the reverse strand, counting down.
TTGATACTCCTCTTTTCTTTTTATCGGTTGTGGAGTGAAAGTGTTGCGTGTATTGTTTGTCCCAATATTTAGGGATTTGATGGTGTGTAAAATGTGTCTCCTGTAGGAAAATGATTTTAGCCTTCATATTGTTATATTGGGTAAGTGCAGTTTTCCTTTTAATATTGGTATTCAAACCTCTTACATTATGGGAGATTATCTTCCATCTAGAATCCATAATTGAGCATTTTACCTCTCCCCTCCTCATACCTGAACATCAATGCCTCCATTTTCTGACTAACAACTGCTCTCTTAGTGTCCATCCTGTTATGGAGAAACTTTCCTGACCACTGCTCGACGGTACTTGAAACAAAAAAACAACAAAAACATAAAAAACATAGCTCAACATTAAACAACAACAAACTATTAAACAATCTGTAATCCTTCAAGTTATTCTTGTTTGTCTGCAACATCAAATCTATCTAAGTTGGTGTGCAGCTAAATATTACATAGTGTATCTTATATAATAATGAATTGAAAAAGTGGATCTTTTATTCCTAGAGGGAACATATAATAATAACTAATGTCATGGATAGTGTAATTTAGTCATATCTTATCAATCTCCAGTTCTTTATAATTTACTTAATGTTCTTTTTACTGACATAAATAAATATACTTTATGCTCGTGCCATTATTTACTACTAGGAGATTGATATTCAAGTCTTTTACCACAACATGAGCCGTGACAATAACTCCTCCACACGGAGTAAGGCAAAGAAAGATTATACTTGTTAAAGAACATCAGTCAGTTCTCTCAGTCTCTTTAATCCTTCAGGGCCTTTGTTTCCTTATAGAGACCTTTGTCCAACGTTCACTTTGAGCTGTTCCTCTTAATGGCTGTGTGGGTCTTTTGGTATTGTCTTGAGAGTTATCTGGAATCTTTGGACAATCCAGCTTAAGCAGTTGGCAGAGACCTGGTATGTCTTGTTTCTCCTTGATAGTGATTGTTCTGCCCTCATGGTGTATGTGAAGTGCGAAAGGGAATCCCCATCTTTATAATATCTGATTTTTTCGCAGTAGTTGTGTCAGCGGACGGAGAGCAGAACGCTTCTGCAGTGTTTTGATACAAAGGTCCTGGTAAAATTGTATGACTGAGCCCTGAAATTTAAAGGTTGGATTTTTTCTAGCTGCAGTCATGATTTCTTCTTTTTCTTGGAAGCGTAATAGTTTAATTATGACGTCCCTTGGTGGTTCTGTGTCCTTTGGTTTTGCTCTTAGAGCTCTATGTGCCCTTTCCATTTGGAATTTTCCATCCTCAGCAGAGCTTGTGATAGCCTGGAATAGTTGTAGAAGATAATTGCTTAATTCTGTTGTAACTATAGTTTCAGGGATACCCTTTAGACGTATATTACACCTCCTGCTCCTATTTTCCAGGTCTTCCAGCTTGTCATTAATGTCTGCCAATTCCTGTTGTTGATCAGCCATTTGTTGAGTTATGGTTGTAATGTCTTCTTCCAGTGTTTCTTCTTTTTCTTCCAAGGATTCTAACCTGGATCCCAGTTCCGAAATATCCTGTTTGATTTCAGTGAGACTGTTTGTAACAGTGTTCTGGAGGGTGTCCAGCTTTTCCCACATTTTGTCAAATATTGTGGATATGTCTTGTTTGGAGACAAGGTTCCTTATGTCACTTCTGGTAATGGGTACATTATTACCCGCTGGCGAAGTTGGTTCTAGAACTTCTTCCATTTCTTCCTCAGTTACAACAATTTCTTTATCATGAGCCTTTTCTCCTTTCTGAGGTTTAAAAAATATATTGGCTGCTGCAGGTTTATTTGTAGCATTTAGTTTACTTTGTCTTCTGACTGACATGATATAGCTCATATAATAAAATGGAGGAACACTTGAAATGATCTAGCTGTTGAACAAAGGATAGCAAGACCCCTGTTTATGTCCTGAAGTGGGAGAAAGTCTGCTGCAGCACTAGTGTTTTAATAGCACTTTGGAGTCACATGCAAAGCCGGAGTGGTTTACAGGAGAAAAATAAATTGCAGGGAGTGATTTATATAGGGTGAATGTTCTGTGTCAAAGTTATTTTCCTTCCATCCAAAGTTTCTGAGTAGTTTTGGTGATATGCTGTGTACTATAGATAGGTACAATCTGTGCTATATCACCATACAATGCTATTTCTTTTTATGTTATTTTGTGATCCAGCTTTCACATTTTAATGCTTTATTTACTTATGCTTCCTCTGCAGCCCGATTCATTATGTAGGGTTAAAAGTCTTTATTAAATAGTAGGCATGTTGCTGTTCAAGTCTCTCTGGCTGTTTATAATCACTTTATTAACATGCTGCCTCCGACGTGGCTGATTCCCTGCTATGTTGTCTTAAAAACATAATTTATGCTTACCTGATAAATTCCTTTCTTCTGTTGTGTGATCAGTCCACGGGTCATCATTACTTCTGGGATATAACTCCTCCCCAACAGGAAATGCAAGAGGATTCACCCAGCAGAGCTGCATATAGCTCCTCCCCTCTACGTCAGTCCCAGTCATTCGACCAAGAATCAACGAGAAAGGAGTAACCAAGGGTGAAGTGGTGACTGGAGTATAATTTAAAAGATATTTACCTGCCTTAAAACAGGGCGGGCCGTGGACTGATCACACAACAGAAGAAAGGAATTTATCAGGTAAGCATAAATTATGTTTTCTTCTGTTATGTGTGATCAGTCCACGGGTCATCATTACTTCTGGGATACCAATACCAAAGCAAAAGTACACGGATGACGGGAGGGATAGGCAGGCTCATTATACAGAAGGAACCACTGCCTGAAGAACCTTTCTCCCAAAAATAGCCTCCGAAGAAGCAAAAGTGTCAAATTTGTAAAATTTGGAAAAAGTATGAAGCGAAGACCAAGTTGCAGCCTTGCAAATCTGTTCAACAGAGGCCTCATTCTTAAAGGCCCAAGTGGAAGCCACAGCTCTAGTGGAGTGAGCTGTAATTCTTTCAGGAGGCTGCTGACCAGCAGTCTCATAGGCTAAACGTATTATGCTACGAAGCCAAAAAGAGAGAGAGGTAGCAGAAGCTTTTTGACCTCTCCTCTGTCCAGAATAAACGACAAACAGGGAAGAAGTTTGGCGAAAATCTTTAGTTGCCTGCAAGTAGAACTTGAGGGCACGAACTACATCCAGATTGTGTAGAAGACGTTCCTTCTTTGAAGAAGGATTTGGACACAAGGATGGAACAACAATCTCTTGATTGATATTCCTGTTAGTGACCACCTTAGGTAAGAACCCAGGTTTAGTACGCAGAACTACCTTGTCTGAGTGAAAAATCAGATAAGGAGAATCACAATGTAAGGCTGATAACTCAGAGACTCTTCGAGCCGAGGAAATAGCCATTAAAAACAGAACTTTCCAAGATAACAATTTTATATCAATGGAATGAAGGGGTTCAAATGGAACACCCTGTAAAACGTTAAGAACTAAGTTTAAACTCCATGGCGGAGCAACAGCTTTAAACACAGGCTTGATCCTAGCTAAAGCCTGACAAAAAGCCTGGACGTCTGGATTTTCTGACAGACGCCTGTGAAACAAGATGGACAGAGCTGAAATCTGTCCCTTTAATGAACTAGCTGATAAACCCTTTTCTAACCCTTCTTGTAGAAAAGACAATATCCTAGAGATCCTAACCTTACTCCAGGAGTAATGTTTGGATTCGCACCAGTATAGGTATTTACGCCATATTTTATGGTAAATCTTTCTGGTAACAGGCTTCCTAGCTTGTATCAGGGTATCAATAACCGACTCAGAAAAACCACGTTTTGATAAAATCAAACGTTCAATTTCCAAGCAGTCAGCTTCAGAGAAGTTAGATTTTGATGTTTGAATGGACCCTGTATCAGAAGGTCCTGTCTTAGAGGTAGAGACCAAGGCGGACAGGATGACATGTCCACTAGATCTGCATACCAAGTCCTGCGTGGCCATGCAGGCGCTATTAGAATCACTGATGCTCTCTCCTGCTTGATTTTGGCAATCAATCGAGGAAGCAGCGGAAAGGGTGGAAACACATAAGCCATCCCGAAGTTCCAAGGTGCTGTCAAAGCATCTATCAGAACCGCTCCCGGATCCCTGGATCTGGACCCGTAGCGAGGAAGTTTGGCGTTCTGGCGAGACGCCATGAGATCTATCTCTGGTTTGCCCCAACGTCGAAGTATTTGGGCAAAGACCTCCGGATGAAGTTCCCACTCCCCCGGATGAAAAGTCTGGCGACTCAAGAAATCCGCCTCCCAGTTCTCCACTCCCGGGATGTGGATTGCTGACAGGTGGCAAGAGTGAGACTCTGCCCAGCGAATTATCTTTGATACTTCCATCATTGCTAGGGAGCTTCTTGTCCCTCCCTGATGGTTGATGTAAGCTACAGTCGTGATGTTGTCCGACTGAAACCTGATGAACCCCCGAGTTGTTAACTGGGGCCAAGCCAGAAGGGCATTGAGAACCGCTCTCAATTCCAGAATGTTTATTGGCAGGAGACTCTCCTCCTGATTCCATAGTCCCTGAGCCTTCAGAGAATTCCAGACAGCGCCCCAACCTAGTAGGCTGGCGTCTGTTGTTACAATTGTCCAGTCTGGCCTGCTGAATGGCATCCCCCTGGACAGGTGTGGCCGATAAAGCCACCATAGAAGAGAATTTCTGGTCTCTTGATTTAGATTCAGAGTAGGGGACAAATCTGAGTAATCCCCATTCCACTGACTTAGCATGCATAATTGCAGCGGTCTGAGATGTAGGCGTGCAAAAGGTACTATGTCCATTGCCGCTACCATTAAGCCGATCACCTCCATGCATTGAGCTACTGACGGGTGTTGAATGGAATGAAGGACACGGCATGCATTTTGAAGCTTTGTTAACCTGTCTTCTGTCAGGTAAATCTTCATTTCTACAGAATCTATAAGAGTCCCCAAGAATGGAACTCTTGTGAGAGGAAAGAGAGAACTCTTCTTTTCGTTCACTTTCCATCCATGCGACCTTAGAAATGCCAGAACTAACTCTGTATGAGACTTGGCAGTTTGAAAGCTTGAAGCTTGTATTAGAATGTCGTCTAGGTACGGAGCTACCGAAATCCCTCGCGGTCTTAGTACCGCCAGAAGGGCACCCAGAACCTTTGTGAAGATTCTTGGAGCCGTAGCCAATCCGAATGGAAGAGCTACAAACTGGTAGTGCCTGTCTAAGAAGGCAAACCTTAGGTACCGGTGATGATCTTTGTGGATCGGAATGTGAAGGTAAGCATCCTTTAAATCCACAGTGGTCATGTACTGACCCTCTTGGATCATGGGTAAAATTGTCCGAATAGTTTCCATTTTGAACGATGGAACTCTTAGGAATTTGTTTAGAATCTTTAAATCTAAGATTGGCCTGAAAGTTCCCTCTTTTTTGGGAACCACAAACAGGTTTGAGTAGAACCCTTGTCCTTGTTCCGACCGCGGAACCGGATGGATCACTCCCATTAATAACAAATCTTGTACGCAGCGTAGAAACGCTTCTTTCTTTATCTGGTTTGTTGACAACCTTGACAGATGAAATCTCCCTCTTGGGGGAGATAATTTGAAGTCTAGAAGGTATCCCTGAGATATGATCTCTAGTGCCCAGGGATCCTGAACATCTCTTGCCCAGGCCTGGGCGAAGAGAGAGAGTCTGCCCCCCACTAGATCCGGTCCCGGATCGGGGGCTCTCGGTTCATGCTGTCTTTGGGGCAGCAGCAGGTTTCCTGGCCTGCTTGCTCTTGTTCCAGGACTGGTTAGGCTTCCAGCCTTGCCTGTAACGAGCAACAGCTCCTTCCTGTTTTGGTGCAGTGGAGGTTGATGCTGCTCCTGTTTTGAAGTTCCGAAAGGGACGAAAATTAGACTGTCTAGCCTTAGCTTTGGCTTTGTCTTGAGGTAGGGCGTGGCCCTTACCTCCTGTAATGTCAGCGATAATCTCTTTCAAACCGGGCCCAAATAAAGACTGCCCCTTGAAAGGTATATTAAGTAATTTGGACTTAGAAGTAACATCAGCTGACCAGGATTTTAGCCACAGCGCCCTACGTGCCTGTATGGCGAATCCTGAGTTCTTAGCCGTAAGTTTGGTTAAATGTACTACGGCCTCCGAAATGAAGGAATTAGCTAGTTTAAGGACTCTAAGCCTGTCCGTAATGTCGTCTAGCGTAGATGAACTAAGGTTCTCTTCAAGCGACTCAATCCAAAATGCTGCCGCAGCCGTAATCGGCGCGATACATGCAAGGGGTTGTAATATAAAACCTTGTTGAACAAACATTTTCTTAAGGTAACCCTCTAATTTTTTATCCATTGGATCTGAGAAAGCACAGCTATCCTCCACCGGGATAGTGGTACGCTTAGCTAAAGTAGAAACTGCTCCCTCCACCTTGGGGACCGTTTGCCATAAGTCCCGAGTGGTGGCGTCTATTGGAAACATCTTTCTAAATATTGGAGGGGGTGAGAACGGCACACCGGGTCTATCCCACTCCTTAGTAACAATTTCAGTTAGTCTCTTAGGTATAGGAAAAACGTCAGTACTCGCCGGTACCGCAAAGTATTTATCCAACCTACACAGTTTCTCTGGTATTGCAACGGTGTTACAATCGTTGAGAGCTGCTAAGACCTCCCCTAGTAATACACGGAGGTTCTCCAATTTAAATTTAAAATTTGAAATATCTGAGTCCAATCTGTTTGGATCAGAACCGTCACCCACAGAATGAAGCTCTCCGTCCTCATGCTCTGCGAGCTGTGACGCAGTATCAGACATGGCCCTAGCATTGTCAGCGCACTCTGTTCTCACCCCAGAGTGATCACGCTTGCCTCTTAGTTCTGGTAATTTAGACAAAACTTCAGTCATAACAGTAGCCATATCTTGTAATGTTATCTGTAATGGCCGTCCAGATGTACTAGGCGCCAAAATATCACGCACCTCCCGGGCGGGAGATGCAGGTACTGCCGCGTGAGGCGAGTTAGTCGGCATAACTCTCCCCTCGCTGTTTGGTGAAATTTGTTCACATTGTACAGATTGACTTTTATTTAAAGTAGCATCAATACAGTTAGTACATAAATTTCTATTGGGCTCCACCTTGGCATTGGAACAAATGACACAGATATCTTCCTCTGAGTCAGACATGTTTAACACACTAGCAAAAACTTACAACTTGGTTATAATCTTTTCTAGCAAAAAAACGTACTGTGCCTCAAAGAGGTACTAACGATTAAATGACAGTTGAAATAATGAACTGAAAAACAGTTATAGCATCAAACTTTAAAACAACAAAACTTTTAGCAAAGGTTTGTTCCCATTAGTAAATAACAATAATTAAATTTGACATAAAAAATACAAAGCAACGTTTTTATTCACAGTCACTATAAGAATTCTCACAGCTCTGCTGAGAGAATTTACCTCCCTTCAAAGAAGTTTGAAGACCCCTGAGATCTATCAGAGATGAACCGGATCATGCAGGAAATATAAAAGTAACTGACTGGTATTTTTTGATGCGTAGCAAAGAGCGCCAAAAACGGCCCCTCCCTCTCCCACACAGCAGTGAAGAGAAACGAAACTGTCACAATTAAAGCAAAAAAAAAAAAAAAAAAACTGCCAAGTGGAAAATAATGCCCAAATATTTATTCACACAGTACCTCAGCAATGTAAACGATTCTACATTCCAGCAAAAACGTTTAACATGATAAATAGTTATTAAAAAGGATTAGTGACCTTTAACAGAGTAGTTCCGGTGAAATACCATCCCCAGAATACTGAAGTGTATACATACATGTCATTTTAACGGTATGGCAGGATTTTCTCATCAATTCCATTCAGAAAATAAAAACTGCTACATACCTCAATGCAGATTCATCTGCCCGCTGTCCCCTGATCTGAAGCCTTTACCTCCCTCAGATGGCCGAGAACAGCAATATGATCTTAACTACTCCGGTTAAAATCATAGTAAAAAACTCTGACAGATTCTTCCTCAAACTCTGCCAGAGAAGTAATAACACGCTCCGGTGCTATTTTAAAATAACAAACTTTTGATTGAAGTCATAAAAACTAAGTATAATCACCATAGTCCTCTCACACATCCTATCTAGTCGTTGGGTGCAAGAGAATGACTGGGACTGACGTAGAGGGGAGGAGCTATATGCAGCTCTGCTGGGTGAATCCTCTTGCATTTCCTGTTGGGGAGGAGTTATATCCCAGAAGTAATGATGACCCGTGGACTGATCACACATAACAGAAGAAATTGTCTTTCTTCCTCAATCACCCTGTAGATTAATTGCTTGCCATATTCCCCTCTGAACTCCTTACCCTGTGATGTGGCAGCTTCCTTGCAGTTTTATCCTCTGTTTTCTCTCCAGCTTATCTGATTCTTAGGAGACCGGCATTTTGGTTCTTGTACTCCTCAGCTTGCAAGACGTCAAAGACTGCATGTCAGCTTTTACACTGAGCAAACTGAGTGGTCATAAAACACAGAGGATTGATGTATAAACACTCCGGTGGTGTTTTAGTGACCCTCTGGGAGCTTATGATAACCTTTTCTCCACTTTTCCTATTCACTGCACCTGGAGCTCACATATCACACGTCCTCCATTATGCCTGCCTTGGCTCCACCCCACTATTCTAAATTTATTAACCCCTAAACCTAAGTCTAACCGTAACCCTAACCCACACTAACTTAAATATAATTTAAATAATTCTAAATAAAATTACTATAATTAACTAAATAATTCCTATTTAAAACTAAATACTTACCTATAAAGTAAACCCTAAGCTAGCTACAATATAACTAATAGTTACATTGTATCTAGCTTAGGGTTTATTTTTATTTTACAGGCAAGTTTGTATTTATTTTAACTAGGTACAATAGTTATTAACTATTTAATAACTACCTAGTTAAAATAAAGACAAATTTACCTGTCAAATAAAACCTAACCTAAATTACACTAACACCTAACACTACACTATAATTAAATGAATTCCCTAAATTAAATACAATTAAATACAATTAAATAAAATGATCTAAAGTACAAAAAACAAACAAACACTAAATTACAGAAAATAATAAACAAATTACAAGATTTTTAAACTAATTACACCTAATCTAATCCCTCTAACAAAATAAAAAAGCCCCCCCAAAACAAAAAAAAAGCCCTAACCTACACTAAATTACAAATAGCCCTTAAAAGGGTCTTTTGCGGGCATTGCCCCAAAGTGATCAGCCCAATTGTAAAAAATTACAAATCCCCCCCAACATTAAAACCCACCACCCACACAACCAACCCTACTCTAAAACCCACCCAATACCCCCTTAAATAAACCTAACACTAACCCCTTGAAGATCACCTTACCGGGAGAAGTCTTCATCCAACCGGGCCGAAGTACTCAACGAAGCCGGGAGAAGGCTTTATCCAAGCCGGGCGAAGTGGTCTTCCAGATGGGCAAAAGTCTTCATCCAGATGGCATCTTCTATCTTCATCCATCTGGCGCGGAGCAGGTCCATCTTCAAGACATACGGCGCGGAGCATCCTCTTCCAACGAAGTCTTCTTACTAAATGACGGTTCCTTTAAGTGAAGTCATCCAAGATGGCGTCCCTCCAATTCTGATTGGCTGATAGAATTCTATCAGCCAATCGGAATTAAGGTAGAAAAAATCCTATTGGCTGATGCAAGAATGCCAGCTCAATCCTATTGGCTGATTGCATCAGCCAATAGGATTTTTTCTACCTTAATTCCGATTGGCTGATCGAATTCCATCAGCCAATCGGAATCTAAGGGACACCATCTTGTATGACGTCATTTAAAGGTACCTTCATTCAGCAAGAAGACGTCGATTGAAGAGGATGCTCCATGCCGGATGTCTTGAAGATGGAGCCGCTCCGCGTCAGAAGGATGAAGATAGAAGATGCCGTCTGGGTGAAGACTTCTGCCCATCTGGAGGACCACTTCTGCATGCTTCGTTGAGGACATCTTGCCGCTTGGATGAAGACTTCTCCTGGTAAGTGGATCTTCGGGGGGTTAGTGTTAGGATTTTTTAAGGGTGTATTGGGTGGGTTTTATTTTTAGGTTAGGGCTTTGGGCAGCAATAGAGCTAAATGACCTTTTAAAGGCAATGCCCATCCAAATGCCCTTTTCAGGGCAATGGGGAGCTTAGGTATTTTTAGTTAGGGTTTTATTTGGGGGGTTGGTTGTGTGGGTGGTGAATTTTACTGTTGGGGGGGTTGTTTGTATTTCTTTTTCAGGTAAAAGAGAGGATTTCTTTGGGGCAATGCCCTGCAAAAGGCCCTTTTAAAGGGACATTCAAGTCAAAATTAAACTTTGTGATTCAGACAGAGCATGCAATTTAAAACAACTTTCCAATTTACTTCCACACAGTCTTTTTATATTTACACTTTTTGAGTAACCAGCTCCTACTGAGCATGTGCAAGAATTCACAGCATATACATATATGCATTTGTGATTGGCTGATGGCTGTCACATGATACAGGGGGAGTGGAAATAGACAAAAATTTGCAATTTATTTTAAAAAAATCTACTACTCATTTGAAGTTCTATTTAATTGTCTTCTTATCATGCATTTGTTGATTATGCAAATCTACTGTATTGATTGGTCCTTTAAGGGCTATTGATAGTTTAGTTTAGGCTAGGGTTTTTATTTTTTTTATGTTTCATTTGGGGGGGGGCATTTTAATTTTGATAGGGCTCTTAGATTAGGTGTAATTAGTTTAAATATCTTGTAATTTGTTTTTTTATTTTCTGTAATTTAGTGTTTGTTTTTGTAATTTAGCTTATTGTATTTAATTTATTTAATTGTATTTAATTTAGGTAAGTTATTTAATTATAGTGTAGTGTTAGGTGTTAGTGTAACTTAGGTTAGGTTTTATTTTACAGGTAAATTTGTATTTATTTTAGCTAGGTAGTTAGTAAATAGTTAATAACTATTAAGTAACTATTGTACCTAGTTAAAATAAATACAAGCCTGTAAAATAAAAATAAACCTTTAGCTAGCTACAATGTAACTATTAGTTATATTGTAGCTAGCTTAGGGTTTATTTTATAGGTAAGTATTTAGTTTTGAATAGGAATAATTTAGGTAATAATAGGAATTTTATTTAGATTTATTTAAACTATATTTAAATTAGGGGGTGTTAGGTTTAGACTTAGGTTTAAAGGGTTAATAAATTTAGAATAGTGGCGGCGACGTTGGGGACGGCAGATTAGGGGTTAATAAATGTAGGTAGGTGGCGGCAATGTTGGGGGCAGCAGATTAGGGGTTAATAGGTATAATGTAAATGGCGGGGATGTCCGGAGCGGCAGATAAGGGGTTAATAAGTATAATGTAGGTGGCGGCGATGTTAGGGGTGACAGATTAGGGGTTAATAATATTTAAACTAGTGTTTGCGAGGCAGGAGTGCGGCGGTTCAGGGGTTAATATGTTTATTCTAGAGGCGGCGATGTAGTTTATGGGTGTTGGTGTACTTTTTAGCACTTTAGTTATGAGTTTTATGCAAAAAATTCATAAATACTGACTTTAAAATGCGTTAGGAATCTTGGCGGTAGAGGGTGTACCGCTCACTTTTCAGCCTCCCAGGACAAGCTCGTAATACCGGCGCTATGCAAGTCCCATTGAAAAAAGCCTTTACGTTATTTACGTAAGTTGCTTTGCGTTCAGGCCAAAAAAGTGTGCGGTGCCCTTAAACCTGCAAGACTCGGAATGCCAGCAGGCGTAAAAAAGCAGCCTTAGGACCTGATAACGCTGCTTTTTTACCTTAACGCAAAACTCGTAATCTAGCCGACTGTTCTTAGTTATTTTTGCACACGGTGCTCATGATCCCACATCTCCGTTCCCGTGCAGATTTTGCAACAGGTCCCTGAACCAGGATGTTGTGTTATATGGGAAGCCAGTGACGGGCCACTGATCTTATGATTTACAACTATTATATTGATTATTGGGAACTCTTGCGGATTGCTGCAGATTGAAGGATGGTTGCAGATGTATGATTTATTGTCCTGTTCCTCTTTGAGAGTTTCTCTGGACTAGTGACATTTGGGGTAGTGATGTGGACTGGCATGGGCCAGTCTGATGAGTATTTTGATGGAGACAATTTTTTTATTATTATTTATTCTTATTTTTATTGTAGATGTGGTTTTTGAGTTAGATGTGTAACTTAGGTTTCTTTCCTTTTCTTTTTGGTTTTACCTTCGCAACAATGGGGGCTTGTAATCAGCCTGCTGAGTTCAGTTATTTAATTGATTTACTTATCCCCTTTCTAGTTGTGGGGTGTAATAGTATTTGCAAGTTATGGGCTAACTCAAACCTTTATCTCATCTCTCAAGTTTGAGATTTATGTTAACACTTTGGTTTTCAGTTTATTATTATTTTTTTAGTTTAGTTTTTGTTTGATAATGTTACACTACACATTAGACTCCTATTTTTGGGCTTTTATAGCAGTGACCATTAGTTATCCTGGCTGGTATTTCCTTTAGGCACTTGGGAACTGTTTGAGCCCTTTGGTCAGACGGCGATGTCTTTTACATTTGGGTATATTGCTGTGATTCATAAATCTGGGACTCTTGGCTGAAGTGACACAACAAGTAATTATTGTATTGCTGTCATTGTTATCTTGAGTCTTATGCTCCCAACCTATAGGAGAGGGGGTGCGTCCCTGTTACTCCTATGAAGTTAGATGGGAGGGGCTTATAACGCTCCGTGTGGAAACGGCTTGAGCTGATACAGCTCTGTTTTTTAGAGGGTGCCAGGGATGATCTGTTCGCCGTGCATTTGTTATAAACTCAGTATAAGCGGACAACGGAGGTGGTGAGATTTGCCTTTATGATACATTGGTCAGATGAATTGGGGTAAAGTTTTGCTCCTACGGATATGATGTGTGTTGGAGGTGTAGGAATTTGACATTAACTGGGAGTGTTCTCGCGGATTGTTTAATATAGTTGCTATGACAATGTTTGACAACCAACTACACAGAATGTGGGCGGCGGTGCTGAGTGCCCAATTGAATCACTAACTGTGCGGATTGTTCCATTAACATTCATACCCGGGGCATAGATCGGTTGAGGAAGCTGGAGATATGTGGGATCATTGATCACCTTCTGAATGAAATTCTGTAAGAGGCACTGTATTTTACTATCACAGCACTATGTTTGATACTGAAACATGTTATTTTATTGTATTTGATTATGTCACATTTCATATTGTATCTGGGCTACCTAGATGGTTTAGCCCCTTAACTTTTGCACACGGTCTCCAGACTGGATTGGGGGAGGGGCCCACAGGCCTATTTAAGTTTCTTCACATGCACATTCTGGTTGTCAGAAGAAGGGACATTTGACGTCCCGAAACGTCATAAATAAATTATTTCATATTGATATCCAAAGTCCAGTGAGTGCTTCAACCTTATTTCTTTGATATATATATATATATATATATATATATATATACGTCACTCAGCAATACCCTGACAGTTTACAATTGGATGGAACCGAGCACCAGCTGGGATCGGCAGGAATGCCCGCTTAACTTTAACCAGAGTTGCATTGGAAGCCCATTGCTCCAGAACGTCGTTCTTTTGGGGACTTATTGTACTCTTGATGGAACATCGACTGGGGTGATTAGTGAAAGGGAGCTCACTTAGGAACCCTGGCTTTTAAAGCATCATTGTGTCGCTTTTTGGACTGTAACATCTGGGGGTTCAGGGCTATCGAATGGTACCCTGGGATTGCCGCTGCTTCCTTGGGATCCCACCAAAACACAAACTATATGTTATGTGGGTATCTCTGTTCCTGGTGCTTCTATGCAGGCACCAGGCTGTCTGGGGTGGGCATTATTCTCCTTTATGGGAAGAGGCTCTTATAAGGTTTTGGTTGTGTATAAATACTGTGCAGTTGCTTCAATAAAAAGCTCTTGTTTTCACCTTAATATTTGTTGTGTTTGGTCATTAAGGTAGGATACTGCTATAATCCCTTGCTACATCCAACTCTGTACGTTCCAGCATTGAGGAAGCCTTCTCTCTGGTGGAGATACCCAGGTGGGGTATCAGGAGTCCGCCACACAAACACGCTTAGAAAAAGTTTGACCACAATAGCATCTTTATTTATATAAGTAATCTTTATTTTCAAATTTGACCTGAACCTTAAAAATAACGGCCATGTCGGTAAAATACCGGCTGGGTGACAACACTATTTACCCTTTTCAGATCAGACCCTTATTAAAGGGACACTGAACCCAAAGTTTTTCTTTTGTGATTCAGATAGAGCATGAAATTTAAAGCAACTTTCTAATTTACTCCTATTATCAATTTATCTTCATTCTCTTGGAATCTTTATTTGAAATGCAAGAATGTAAGTTTAGATGACGGCCCATTTTTAGGTTTTCCTTGCTGATTGGTGGATAAATTCATCCACCAATCAAAAAATGCTGTCCAGAGTTATGAACCAAGAAAAAAGCTTAGATACCTTCTTTTTTATATAAAGATAGCAAGAGAACGAAGAAACATTGATAATAGGAGTAAATTAGAAAGTTGCTTAAAATTGCATGCTCTATCTGAATCAAAAGAATTTATTTGGGTTCAGTGTCCCTTTAACATGTTAACTGAGCACGAGTAAGAAAGCTTAGCTTTAAAAAACATAATTTATGTAAGAACTTACCTGATAAATTCATTTCTTTCATATTGGCAAGAGTTCATGAGCTATTGACGTATGGGATATACAATCCTACCAGGAGGGGCAAAGTTTTCCAAACCTCAAAATGTCTATAAATACACCCCTCATCACACCCACAATTCAGTTTAATGAATAGCCAAGAAGTGGGGTGATAAAGAAACGAATAAAAAGCATCAACAAGGGAGTTTGGAAATAATTGTGCTTTATACAAAAAAAATCATAACCACCATAAAAAAGGGGGTGGGCCTCATGGGCTCTTGCCAATATGAAAGAAATGAATTTATCAGGTAAGTTCTTACATAAATTATGTTTTCTTTCATGTAATTGTCAAGAGTCCATGAGCTAGTGACGTATGGGATAGCAATACCCAAGATGTGGAACTTCACACAAGAGTCACTAGAGAGGGAGAGATAAAAATAAAAACAGCCATTTTCCGCTGAAAAAAATAATCCACAACCCAAAATATAAGTAATTCTCATAAATAAGAGGAAAAAATTAAATCAAAAGCAGAAAAATTAAACTGAAACAGCTGCCTGAAGAACTTTTCTACCAAAAATTGCTTCTGAAGAAGCAAATACATCAAAAAGTAAATGTATGCAAAGAAGACCAAGTTGCTGCTTTGCAAATCTGATCAACTGAAGCTTCATTCTTAAAAGCCCAGGAACTGGAAACTTATCTAGTAGAATGAGCTGTAATTCTCTGAGGCAGGGCTTGACCCGATTCCAAATAGGCTTGATGAATCAAAAGTTTTAACCACGAGGCCAAGGAAATGGCAGAAGCCTTCTGACCTTTCCTGAAACAAGCAAAGATAACACATAGACTAGAAGTTTTCCTGAAATCTTTAGTAGCTTCAACATAGTATTTCAGAGCTCTCACCACATCCAAAGAATGTAAAGATCTCTCCAAAGAATTCTTAGGATTAGGACACAAGGAAGGAACAACAATTTTTCTATTAATGTTGTTAGAATTCACAACCTTAGTGTTTAAAATGTCTACCAGCGCTCAACCTACTTCCTTATAGCTCCTGGAAGGTAGGGTATCTAGCTAACCCTAAAGAGAACACAAATATAACAAATGGTCCAAGAGCGCCAAACTAGAGGCAAAGGAAGAATCTAACGAATGAATGATTATTAGTCAAACATTTATTAACATATAGGGCTCCATTTATCATTGTTTGGAGAAATCTGACTTTCAGTTCTCCAAGAAGTTCTCCGCAGCTCGCCCTCTGTGAGGCGCACTTGTGCGCCAATATTTATCAAAAAACTGGTCGTATTATACAGCTTTTTTCCAAAGTCGAGATGCGGCGTGTTAATGATAAATCTCGACTATATTTACCATTCCATCATCGTAAAAAAGCGCATATTTTTGGTATTTTCCTTTTTTATTACTGGATATAGCCATTCTTTTTATTAATGTTATATAATTGTTGTAATTTAATGTTATATAAACATTTATATTTGTAATATGAATTGAACAAATTTCTATATTATTATTCTTTTTGTGTTTTTTTTACAAACCACAACCTTTTATTACTATTCCACGTTATTTTTAACAGATGGCTTACATATTACAAAGTCATTTTTTTTGGTTTATCTACTTAACACACCGCATGCAGACCTTTTTCTACTATTCAACGTTATTTTTAACACATGTCTTACTTATTACAAAGTCATGTGTTTTGGTTTCTCTACATTACACACCCCATACAGACCTTTTAGGCCTCCATTTATCATGATAAATGGAGCCCATACTATTATTCCACGTTATTTTAACACGTCTCACATATTACAAAGTCCTTATTTTTTGGTTTATCTACTTTAGACACCCCATACAGACCTTTTACTATTATTCTACGTTATTTTAGCACATGTCTTACAAAGTCTTGTTTTTTTGTCTTTTGTTTAGCTATTTTAGACACCCCATGCAGACCTTTAACTATTATTCCTTTTGATTTTCAACACGTCTTTTATCTTTACCAACTAATTTGTTTTTCTCTACCTACTGTACACAACCCCTCTAGACATTTCACTACTATTCTTTTCAAATTAACGTCTTACATTGACCTAATCTTACCCTTTCATTGATAAGATGTTTCAATATATTACACAATAACGACAATTGTTTATATTTGTTAAATAATATATGCATTTATTCTGTATATAAAATAAAATTAAAAAAAATGTTGCTAGCACATTCATAAATTTTTTAATAACACATAAATGAAAAAGTTACATTTTTTCATATTTCAGCCTCATTTTCCTGACTGCTGAGTAACTGCTTATCAGTCCAGTTTCAGCTTTAAGCAGGACTTCAAGGAGCTCTTTTTTGCTTATTACAATTTTTTCATCATCCGGAACTAAAAAATAAAAAATATATATATTTATATTAAACATATATTTTGATTCTTTTGAATAGCATTTATAGACATGAGAGTAAAAAAAATATCTGTCAATGGAATTACCAACAGCAATAACATATATTTATTCATAAATGCTATAACACTTACCCCAGTTATAATATTGAGGTGACTGAGAGTCTTCATCGTGCACCTCTAAGTTTCTTATATTTTGTTGAGTTTCTTCAAAAAACAAAATTTTTATTACAATGTATTGATAATGTAACTTTAAAATATATCTATCTTACACTATATTTTTCTCTCTATCTATGTTATCTTTCAATTAATTTTATTTCTATATTTAAATCTGTCTTTTTTGATCTATATACATATATCTATCTGTCGATATATATATATTAATATATCTATCTATATATATATATATATATATATATATATTGATATATATAAAAAAATATGTGTGTTTGTGTTTATATATATATATATATATATATATATATATTTGTGTATTTAAAAAAATATATACACATATTAATAAAATTGATATATATATATATATGTGTATATATATATATATGCATACATATCTATTGTTTTATATATATATATATATATATATATAATGTTTGTAGAATAGATATATCACCATTAAAAAATAGAAAAAAAAATCACCTGATGTTCCTTGATGAACCTCATCTTCTTCATGGCCCTCCTCGTCCTCTTGTTCCAAATGTTCTTCATCTTGCCAACTATGCATAGTATCCTCAATTTCTGACTCTGTAGGCTCTACATGTCCTAAAAATTTTATTACAAATAAATTTATATTTATAAAATATATATGTTAAAGAAATGTCAAAGAATTTTTTTTAAATTACCTTCAATGTTATCCATATCTTCTTCTCCTTGCTCATCCATTGGATTATTATTTGGAGTGCTATTATCTATAGCATTATAAAAAAAGTTAAAAGATAAATTTACTTTAATACCTGGCTTTGAATTTTTTTTTTATCGAAATTACAGTTACATTTTTTATACCTGTGTCTTGAGTCCTATCTTTATCCATAAAAACTGTGGGCAATGGGTCTGATTCCCCTTCAGAACTAGAATTGGTATCAATGGGAAGAAGGTACCTTGGAGCTCTTCTTCTTTTGACCATTAAATAATATAAAATACAAAATTTTTGAAAATATATTCTTAAAAATCCAAACACACAAAAACTTTGTCTGAAAATCCTATAAAAACTTGATTCATTCACACTTTATCTGCAGGCAATGGTAATCTTTTAATCCTATTATTGTTTAACTTGTTTATCTTATTGAAAATATTCCAATTAAAAAATATACATTTTTAAAACTTAAGATTATATAATTAAACTATATTTATATCTATATTGCTTACATTTTTTAAGATAACTCTTTATCAAAGTGCGCATTTTAGATTGCCTCTGGTACAAGTCGTTATATCTTTTCAGACATTGTTTCCTCGTTCGTTTTTGCCCAGAGACTCTCCTTACTCTTCGCACCATTTCACAGAGAATTCGGTTTCTTGTGTCCTGGTCCAAAGTGAAAATCCCTTTCCTTTTTTTTGGAAAATATTTATCCATAGTGTAAGAAATAATCAATAATTCTCCAATAGAGAACTTCTTGGATCGTGGCATTTTCTAAATATTATTCAATCTCTACTCACTGACGGGACTAATTTTGTTTTTTTAAATGCGCAATTTTGTAAGCTAATACCTATTTTTACAAATAGCACTCAATTTGGATACATATTTTGGAAAATATTATCAAAAATCGTATTTTAGTATACAACTTGATGGGTTTTTTTTATCCATTTTAATAACAATGAAACATTGTATAGAACTGTGCCACAACAGCACTATTTTTTTGGCAACATTAACAAATGTTACATGTATCCGTTGATAAGGT
The DNA here is from genome assembly GCF_027579735.1 of Bombina bombina. Classification (NCBI taxonomy): domain Eukaryota; kingdom Metazoa; phylum Chordata; class Amphibia; order Anura; family Bombinatoridae; genus Bombina; species Bombina bombina. Next base: position 43,400,048 of record NC_069505.1, on the reverse strand, counting down.
GAAATAAAAGTAAAGATACATATAACAATGTAATGATATTTAAATTTAATATTGTTATTCATAACCAAATTATCTTTATTTACATATAAAATTGTTATTAAAAACAAAAATGGAAATCCAGGTATTCCATATGAAAAATAAACTGCGACATAGTGATCTTTCCAGAACATCATACAGTATACGCCCATTTTCATCAACTACATTTAGATACTTTTTTGGAAACCGTTATAAAAGAAAACTTTATTTAGTTTGTATCAACACTTTAGTTATTTTGTGCGCTCTTTTGTATCTCATTTTTACAATGGCATCTTCCCAAGCTGGAAAGACCAAAAGCGGGAGAAGTATCATGTTCACTCATCGGCAAAATTGTATTTTGGTCGAAGCTGTTATCGAACACTACGATGAAATCATTGGGTACCAAGCCAGAACTGTAAACCCACAGAGAAAGAGAACAATTTGGACACAAATCAGTAGATCTGTTTCAGCTGAAGGAAGTTTTCCTAAGGATGTGCGGGCTTGTCGGAAGAGAGTAACTGATATTAGAAAAAACATAAAGAAAAAGGTTTGCAGGGAAAAGCAATCTGCCAAAGGAACCGGTGGAGGCCCTGGATATAGGGCCGAATTAACGGACTTTGAACAGATGCTTTATGCACGGATGGGTGATGCCGTTGTGGTTGGCCTGGATGTCCCAGCAGACACTATGGATTTTAGAGGTAAGTTAAATGTAAACGACATCCAAATTTTGTTGTTCATAATTTAATAAAAGAGAATGAAAAATTATATATCTTTATTATTGAAATCTATTATGTAATTATTTTGATTCAATAGATATTCCTTTATGGAAAGTATATGTAGATATGCTCACTATCTCTTTAATTTTGTAGATTTCTGCTATTGGATATTAAAATTGTGATTAGTTTACATTTTTATTTGGCAAATAAGGATTATGGAGAAAATGGAGGCATGAACTATAATAAAAGTAATCTAGTGAGTGTTATAACTATCTATTGTCTATCTAAATCTATCTAAATATTTGAAATTGTGTTTTTATCTATAATTATTGAAATTTAATACAAGTATATTTATATTATTTAGAGCAAGAAGATGAGGGACGTCAGGAAGAGGAGATTGATGCACAAGAGGATCAACCTTTGGAAAATGAATTCACCTCACAAGACCAAGAACCCTCCACATCCACAGTACAAAGAGAAGAAGGGGAGAGTAAGTTATTTGTAAAAAACAACCAATAGTTGTTATATATTTTAATAACAATTAACAACCAGATGAGCACTGTTGATAACTTGTGGTCTAATGTATATTTTGATTGTATAAATCGATGCTGTTGATATTCTAATATTATTTTTATGTTGTTGTAGGTGTTCGTGCTTTACTACAATCCATGCAGGAGAATTCTATATTATTATTCGAGGGTAGGTTGTCTTCTAATTGTCATGTTAATTTTTTGTTTTTTTATGAATGTAACCTATTAATAATACATATTTTCCATGTCATACAGAAGATCAGGTTGAAATCAATTTGGAACCTCTGGTTGAGGATTCTGTATGCCCAGAAGATGAGGATGAGACTCAGGTTGAGGGACAAACATCAGAGGGACCAACACCACCAAATCTAGAAACTCCTCAGAATATCATGGTCAATGACTCTGAAGAAGATGAAAGACCAGAACAATTGATAAACCCAGAAGATGTCACAGGCAGGGGAAATGATATATAAAACCTCACAGACATGGCATTGGGGTTCAGGAATGAGCAAAGTGCATTTTTTAAAGAACTGATCAGATTACAAGAAGAAAGAAATGCAATTTTAAAAGCTGATTCAGAATTTAAGAGGGATTATTCCAAAAAGAAATTAGAAATTTTGAATCAAAGATTTCCTACTCAATAATTAATTATTAATATTTCTTGTTTTTGCACTTTAATGTTCAAATTGTTTTCATGTTGAAAAGTTAAACACTAGAATTTGGTTACAGTTTAAGTTATTTTTGAAAAAATGTTACATGCTTCAGTATTCAAGTATTTGTTATTACAATAAAAATGTTATTTAAAATACAAAAAAGAATTAAGGCTGTTTGTTTGTTCAAAAAAATTTTATTAAAAGAATAAAAACTAAAATTTTTTATTAACAAATAAACACAACTTTTTTTTTTCATCTGTCTGATTATATAACAGTAGTGAGGATTATTATTGTCCAATTTTCAAACAACTCCTGTGTTATCCGTGGTTTCTGTAATACAATGTTAAAAGATAATTAGAAATCCAGAAATATAATACTAATTCTTTGCCCCACCCCCACCCAAAAAAAATAAAATTACTTACATGAAAAATATCTCTCAATAATTTCCATACGATTTTGAACACCGGCCCTAGTAGTGTGCCTGTTTAATATTTGTTGGGGGACATAGATGTCATCTGGTTGATCCTCAAGACACAAATCATCTTCGTTAACTTGAGATATTGCAATATTATGTAACATGCAGCATACTAAAATAATGTCATTGCACTTCTCTGGTGAGTATTGCAAGTCTCCCCCTGACCTGTCCAACACACGAAATCTCATCTTCAACACACCGAAGGTTCTCTCGATAGCACTTCATGTACTACGGTGTGACTCGTTGTATTTGATCTCTGCACGTGTATGGGGCGATGGTACTGGTGTCAGAAGCCAAGGCCTACACGGATAACCACTGTCACCTACAAATAAAAAAATTAAAAGAATTATTACATTGGAATAACAATCTATATGCACTTTTAGCAATACAGAAATGAATGAAATAAATAATAACATAAATGAAAAGATCATAAAATTAATTTTCACAAAAAAAAGTGTATATACATCTAACTACAAATCTATGTCCTTCAAAGTTGAAAACCAAAATTAAACATAAAAACAATAACAACAAAAAATAGGAAGTTAAACTCACCCAATAGCCAACCATGGGGCATGTCTCCACGTTCAAACAATGTAAATAATGCTGATTGTTTGAGGATATGGTAATCGTGGCAGGAACCTGGAAATCCTGAACGCACAGCCCAAATTTTGAGGTTGGCATCACAAACAGCCTGAACATTCAGTGAATGGAAGCTTTTTCTATTCCTGTATTGCTCCTCCCTTAAAGCTGGTGGTCTTAAAGCTATGCGTGTGCAATCAATTGCACCAAGAACATTAGGCATACCAGCTACTTGATAAAAAGATGCCTTAACTGTGTGCCATTCTTGCACATTCCTGGGTACAAAAATAAACTTCTTCAGATATTTCAAAACTGCTTTTAAAACAATTCTTAGATGCCTGCAAAATTAAGGCTGGCTAATGCCCACCACAGCACTAGAGACTGCCTGAAATGAACCAGTTGACAAGAAATGCAAAACTGCTAATAATTTTAAAAGTCCATGTATCGCCCTTGTTCTTCTTGTCCTAGGGTCTATGTCATTTTGGATCAGAGAGTAAAGATTTATAATACTCTCCCTATTTATACGAAATCTTTGCTTTATCTCCTTATCAGACAATGCCTGTAGTCCACACCGGGGTAAAAAAACTCTAGGCACTCTTTGGCGTCTCCGTATGGGCATATTACCATCAGCAAGATGATTTTCACGGGCCCTTGCCAAAGAAATAGCAGACAACAGCAGAAAATATTCCATCTTCTCTCTCACAAAAAATGAAGTAAATGAAATGTTCTCCTCAGTGGATATGGAGAACTTTGGAGGGCGTAATTGTAGGAGAATATTAGGTTCTCCCATGGCGCAAAATAGTGATAAATATGAAATTTGGCGATCTGTTAGTTGATTTGATGAAAATACGACCGAAAAAGCGCTGTTTTAAGCTTCAATCGGCGCACATGTGCGCCTTGGCGAGATAGAATACAGTGGTCGGATTTTTCGGTCGAAAATCAGTTTTTTTGGTCGTATTTTGTTTTAATACATAGGAGAGAATTTACGCCGGCGTATTTATAGGCGTAAATGTAGGAGAATTGCAATGATAAATGGAGCCCATAATACCAAATAGCATGGATCCATGTTACATATAAACTAAAAATACAATAAAATATAGTTAAAACATATACATGATGCAATGTAGAAGCATATATAAAAACAATTCTATAAGCAAATAGCAATCGTAATAATGAGTTGGTAGGTAAATAAATAAGAGTCACGTGAAATGATCTCTATATTATAGAAAAAGGAGTCCAATAAGTGATATAATTCCCTTGGTAAAAAATGATGAAAAAAAATCCAGTGAAAAATCCAGTGAAGAAAGTGAATGAAAAACAAAACAAAAATGCTAATTTGAATCTGTGTAACAGTTGGAAAAAATGTAAAATATAAAATAGGGATCCCCAAAAAATGAAAAATGAAATATAAATGTGTAAAAACAAAAATATATAAAATAACCAAAAAAATGGAAAAATGTGAAAAATAGATATTGGAACTAAAAATAAAAATAGAAATAGTGCATCCAAACGTGGATAGTGAAATGGGTTTCAAGAATGTATATAATCCAAGTAGGTGTCAGTTAATGAATGTTAATGAGTGATCCTCCTTGTGAATGTATCAGTGTGAGTGAAGATGATGTTTCCTTTAGCTGGATAATTGTGTTTTTTTCTTTCCGTATTATCTTTAATAATTCCTTTATATTAGACTTGATCAGGCCTATAGGACAGCCTGCCTTGCAATCCCAGCACTGATCTGAATTACTGAGATACACAGCAGCACTCCGTCCTTTCTATTTATGCCTCAAGCTGCAGTGGGATCAATTTCTGTGCCCAAAAAAACATTGAGCCAGGCTAAAAACAATTGCATGGCATGGAGGGGGATCTACCCTGTATATGTTCATAGTGAAATCAGTGGCCCAATAGTTATTAACCCTTTGAAAATATCTGTTACTTATTCAAAATAGTAATATTTGTATTGGTGCCAACGTATGCCCTTTTTTCTAGTTTGTATATTCAATTGTTGTATAAAGGGATTCCACCTCTGTGTAACTACATTATATGAATCATATTATTATTTAAATAAAACCTATATTTTTATTTTAAAGTCATTTTAAAGCAGTCTGACAAAAAAAAATTAATAAGAAACCAACTTCCATGAATAAGAAACAGAATTTCACGAATAAGAAACAGCTTGAATAAGAAACCAACTTCCTTGTCGTCGCAAGCCATTATCCTTGCTAAAGGCCTCTGCTCTGCTCCAGTGTATATTACACAGGGAGCCACTACTGATTTTACCCCTGAATTTAAAAGCAATCTGCACAAAGCAATTGAAGATATTTGGCAACTATCCCCAAACCAAGTAAGCGCAAACGCAAGTCTGGGGTTTGTCTACATCTATTAATGTAAATATGCAGGTTCTGTTTCCTCAAGTTCAGATTCTTTAGATACTGCAAAGTTTTGATTCTGTTGATTCTGCCGCCTTATAACGAGAACTGTCATCAGAAGATAAGGAAGTAGTTTCTGAGCATGAATTTGACTCACCTTTTTAGGTTAAGCATATTCATATCTAATATGCAGGTAGATTACAAGTTATGCGCGCTATAGGTAGTTTAACAAATGCAAAAAAAGTTGCGCTATTTCACTCTCTATAGCGCAGCCATTACAAGTTTTCAAACAGCCGGATAGTGTGTGCGATATGGTTGCGTTGAGCTCCATACCACACAAAATACAAACGCTGTTTTGATGTGCTTGTGCACGCTTTCCCCATAGACATTAATGGTGAGAGCGGGTTAGAAAAAAAACTAACACCTGCGATCGCGGAATGAAAAGCTCCGTAACGCAACCCCATTGATGCCTATGGGGGATAAAAAAACTAACGTTTAAACCTAACACCCTAACATAAACTCTAAGTCTAAACACCCCTAATCTGCTGCCCCCGACACCTACATAATGTTATTAACTCCTAATCTGCCGCTCCCGATATCGCCACCACCTAAATAAATATATTAACCCCTAATCTGCCGCTCCCGATATCACTGCCACTATACTAAAGTTATTAACCCCTATTCCCTCGCACCTCAACATCGCCCACACTATAATAAATCTATTAACTCCTATTCCACCGCTCCCCGACACCGCCGCCACTATAATAAACCTATTAACCCCTAAACCTCTGGCCTCCCACATCACTACCACTAAATAAACCTATTAACCCCTAAACCGCCAGTCCCCCACATCGCAACAACCTAAATTAAAATATAAAGGAAAAAAGAAGGCGCCACAATAGTGCAGCATCAATGGTAACATGCACTTTCCCCACATTTCACTCGATTCTACTTACAAAAAAGATAGCACTTGATAAGTGCCACAAGCGCAAACTGTACTTAATAGTCGTACAGCTGACTATCCTCCGTCTCTTTCAGAAGTCCCCACAGCAAGATATTGTCTGTTGGTCTCCAGCAATATACAGGAATAGCAAGTGGTGTCGTCTCAGTGTCCACAAAACATGGAAAAATACAAGAGAGAGATAGCACAACAATAGTGCCGCATCAATGGTATCACCCACTTGGCCCCTCTTAGACTAATATCTACTTACGAGATAGAGAGCACTTTATGAATGCCACAAGCGCAGGCTGAGCACTTTTAGTCGCACAGCTGACTGTCCCTCGCCTTCTCTGGAACTCCCCGCGGCCATCTGTAGTCACTATTTCGGCTGTTTGGGTGTCCACCCACAGGAAAGTTACAAGTCAGCAAGTTATCTGGGGCTGCCTGTACCGTGTCCCCACGGTGATTAAAGTGTGGTATTGTGATAAATAAATCCATGTAAAGTCTCCGTATCTTAAAGGACTTTATTAAAACCAAGTAAAAAACACTAAAATTATGACGTTTCACGGTCTTACACCGACCGTTTCATCAGGTAGATTACATCCACAGTTTGTCATGGATTTAAATATACTTTGCGGCGTCCTCAGGATGGCAGTGCGCTTGCGCAAAACACACACCCTCGCCTTGGACCTATCAGTGGCTGGTATATCGGTCCAATCAGATAGCTACTGCCGCACACACCTTCTAAATGTAAAATGTCTAACATAACAATATTCTATGTAATACCAATGCGATATGGTATGGCGGTTTTAGTCTCAGTTTAAGTGAATATTTATAACAATGTGTATCTTTAATTTATGGGTCTTAATTATTGGATCTATATTTAAAGGTCCTTGTTGTAAAGATATATTCCGTTTCTGCTCAGGCGCACTACCAATCCCTTACAATCTGATTATGGCAATAGGGAAAGTGTAATTCGTCAGTATTCATGTACACAAACATAAATGTATAAAATATGCACTTCATATATAATATGATTTTACTAAAGTTACCCAAAAGTACAATAAAACCTTACAATAATCAATGCAGGTGATACTCCTATGTGCCAAAAAAAAACTAGGTTTAAAGAGGAAGAGGCTAAACAGCTCAGTGTGAGTTATCGAACTGTTAGATCGATTAGTAAATATAAATGTATATGTTGAACATAGACATTTCTAAATGATTCCATACCGGACCACATTCTCAATCATAGTATCCCAGAGTAATCGAACAAAAAGCTCTTAATTATAAAAATCCAATTTCATAAAAACTGTCTATAAAGTTCATGCTTCGGCGCAATTCCAATCCCTTACAGTCTGATTGCAGCGCTAAAGTAAGTTGTAATCGTCAGTGTTCAAATAACCGAAATAACTACAATATGCGTCCCTATGCTTCATATGTAATAAGATATACTAGAGTCAACTGTAACCCATAAAGTACAATATAAACCTAACAATGATGGTATGTTCCTATGTGCCAAAAAATACAACGCTTAAAAAGGATAAGGCTAAACATCTCAGAGTAAGAAATCGGGCTGTTATATCTATTGAAATATATGAATGTATATATTTTATACGTGTACAATTCTACATATTCATGGTCCCCCGGAGTAATATAACAAATGCTCCTTAGTAGTATGCTCGATAACACGTTAACCCTCAAAAAATACTATTGATGATTATATATAAAAAACATATATCCCTGAAGTTTCAAATAACTCTCTAACGGTGGCGTATCAAGGCTCCACTGGCCCATGGCCCCTCATAACTAAATACATAGCTACAAAAAACTACAATTGCCAAGGAGTCTCTATTAGAGGTTGTAATAAAGGTGGATATAATTCTAACAGGGTATCCTATACCTAAAGGTCCGAACAAACAACTAATGGGGATATCTTTTAAATTTTGATAGCAGATGTAGTTATACATACACCACTCCTTAAGGTAAATATATTCGTCTACAAACAACCTAGGCATGAGTGTGTTTAAATCTCATCTATCTACAATGTGGTCAAGGCTTATTATTCAAAAAAACATAATTTATGCTTACCTGATAAATTCCTTTCTTCTGTAGTGTGATCAGTCCACGGGTCATCATTACTTGTGGGATATTAACTGCTCCCCTACAGGAAGTGCAAGAGGATTCACCCAGCAGAGTTGCTATATAGCTCCTCCCCTCTACGTCACCTCCAGTCATTCGACCAAGGACCAACGAGAAAGGAGAAGCCAAGGGTGTAGTGGTGACTGGAGTATAATTTAAAAAATATTTACCTGCCTTAAAAAACAGGGCGGGCCGTGGACTGATCACACTACAGAAGAAAGGAATTTACCAGGTAAGCATAAATTATGTTTTCTTCTGTTAAGTGTGATCAGTCCACGGGTCATCATTACTTGTGGGATACCAATGCCAAAGCAAAAGTACACGGATGACGGGAGGGATAGGCAGGCTCTTTATACAGAAGGAACCACTGCCTGAAGAACCTTTCTCCCAAAAATAGCCTCCGAGGAAGCAAAAGTGTCAAATTTGTAAAATTTGGAAAAAGTATGAAGCGAAGACCAAGTTGCAGCCTTGCAAATCTGTTCAACAGAGGCCTCATTCTTAAAGGCCCAAGTGGAAGCCACAGCTCTAGTGGAATGAGCTGTAATTCTTTCAGGAGGCTGCTGTCCAGCAGTCTCATAAGCTAAACGAATTATGCTACGAAGCCAAAAAGAGAGAGAGGTAGCAGAAGCTTTTTGACCTCTCCTCTGACCAGAGTAAACGACAAACAGGGAAGACGTTTGTCGAAAATCTTTAGTTGCCTGTAAATAAAATTTAAGGGCACGAACTACATCCAGATTGTGCAAAAGACGTTCCTTCCTCGAAGAAGGATTTGGGCACAAGGATGGAACAACAATCTCCTGATTGATATTCCTGTTAGTGACTACCTTAGGTAAGAACCCAGGCTTAGTACGCAGAACTACCTTATCCGAGTGAAAAATCAAATAAGGAGAATCACAATGTAAGGCTGATAACTCAGAGACTCTTCGAGCCGAGGAAATAGCCATTAAAAATAGAACTTTCCAAGATAACAACTTTATATCAATGGAATGAAGGGGTTCAAACGGAACACCCTGTAAAACGTTAAGAACAAGGTTTAAACTCCATGGTGGAGCCACAGCTTTAAACACAGGTTTAATCCTGGCCAAAGCCTGACAAAATGCCTGAACGTCTGGAACTTCTGACAGACGCTTGTGTAACAGAATGGACAGAGCTGAGATCTGTCCCTTTAAGGAACTAGCGGATAACCCCTTTTCTAAACCTTCTTGTAGAAAAGACAATATCCTAGGAATCCTAACCTTACTCCAAGAGTAACCTTTGGATTCGCACCAATATAGGTATTTACGCCATATTTTATGGTAAATCTTTCTGGTAACAGGCTTCCTAGCCTGTATTAAGGTATCAATAACTGACTCAGAAAAACCACGCTTTGATAAGATCAAGCGTTCAATTTCCAAGCAGTCAGCTTCAGAGAAGTTAGATTTTGATGTTTGAAAGGACCCTGAATCAGAAGGTCCTGTTTCAGAGGTAACGACCAAGGTGGACAGAATGACATGTCCACCAGATCTGTATACCAAGTCCTGCGTGGCCATGCAGGCGCTATTAGAATCACTGATGCTTTCTCCTGTTTGATTCTGGCAATCAATCGAGGAAGCATCGGGAAAGGTGGAAACACATGAGCCATCCTGAAGGTCCATGGTGCTGTCAAGGCATCTATCAGGACCGCTCCCAGATCCCTGGATCTGGACCCGTAGCGCGGAAGCTTGGCGTTCTGTCGAGACGCCATGAGATCTATCTCTGGTTTGCCCCAACGTCGAAGTATTTGGGCAAAGACCTCTGGATGAAGTTCCCACTCCCCCGGATGAAAAGTCTGACGACTTAAGAAATCCGCCTCCCAGTTCTCCACTCCCGGGATGTGGATTGCAGACAGGTGGCAAGAGTGAGACTCTGCCCAGCGAATTATCTTCGATACTTCCATCATTGCTAGGGAGCTTCTTGTCCCTCCCTGATGGTTGATATAAGCTACAGTCGTGATGTTGTCCGACTGGAACCTGATGAACCCCCGAGTTGCTAACTGGGGCCAAGCCAGAAGAGCATTGAGGACTGCTCTCAATTCCAGAATGTTTATTGGAAGAAGACTCTCCTCCTGATTCCATAGTCCCTGAGCCTTCAGAGAATTCCAGACAGCGCCCCAACCTAGTAGGCTGGCGTCTGTTGTTACAATTGACCAGTCTGGCCTGCTGAATGGCATTCCCCTGGACAGATGTGGCCGATAAAGCCACCATAGAAGAGAATTTCTGGTCTCTTGAATGGAATGAAGGACACGGCATGCATTTTGAAGTTTTGTTAACCTGTCCTCTGTCAGGTAAATCTTCATTTCTACAGAATCTATCAGAGTCCCCAGGAAGGGAACTCTTGTGAGTGGAAAGAGAGAACTTTTCTCTTCGTTCACTTTCCATCCATGCGACCTTAGAAATGCCAGTACTATCTCTGTATGAGATTTGGCAGTTTGAAAGCTTGAAGCTTGTATCAGTATGTCGTCTAAGTACGGAGCTACTGAAATTCCTTGCGGTCTTAGTACCGCCAGAAGAGTGCCCAGAACCTTTGTGAAGATTCTTGGAGCCGTAGCCAGTCCGAATGGAAGAGCTACAAACTGGTAATGCCTGTCTAAAAAGGCAAACCTTAGATACCGGTAATGACTTCTGTGAATCGGTATGTGAAGGTAAGCATCCTTTAAATCCACTGTGGTCAAGTACTGACCCTCTTGGATCATGGGCAAAATTGTTCGAATAGTTTCCATCTTGAACGATGGAACTATTAGGAATTTGTTTAGGATCTTTAAATCCAAGATTGGCCTGAAGGTTCCCTCTTTTTTGGGAACTACAAACAGATTTGAGTAAAACCCTTGTCCTTGTTCCAACCGCGGAACTGGATGGATCACTCCCATTAATAAAAGATCTTGTACGCAGCGTAGAAACGCTTCCTTCTTTGTTAGGTTTGTTGACAACCTTGACAGATGAAATCTCCCTCTTGGGGGAGAGGATTTGAAGTCCAGAAGGTATCCCTGAGATATGATCTCTAACGCCCAGGGATCCTGAACATCTCTTGCCCAAGCCTGGGCGAAGAGGGAAAGTCTGCCCCCCACTAGATCCGGTCCCGGATCGGGGGCCCTCAATTCATGCTGTCTTAGGGGCAGCAGCAGGTTTTCTGGCCTGTTTGCCCCTGTTCCAGGACTGGTTAGGTTTCCAGCCTTGTCTGTAGCGAGCAACAGCTCCTTCCTGTTTTGGTGCAGAGGAAGTTGATGCTGCTCCTGCTTTGAAATTACGAAAGGAACGAAAATTGGACTGTCTAGCCTTGGCTTTGGCCTTGTCCTGAGGCAGGGCATGACCTTTACCTCCTGTAATGTCATCAATAATCTCTTTCAAGCCGGGCCCGAATAAGGTCTGCCCTTTGAAAGGAATATTAAGCAATTTAGATTTAGACGTAACATCAGCTGACCAGGATTTTAGCCACAGAGCTCTGCGTGCCTGAATGGCGAATCCTGAATTTTTAGCCGCAAGTTTAGTTAAATGTACTACGGCATCTGAAATAAATGAATTAGCTAACTTAAGGAATTTAAGTTTGTGTGTGATGTCATCTAGTGTGGATGATTGAAGTGTCTCTTCCAGAGACTCAAACCAAAATGCTGCTGCAGCCGTGACAGGCGCAATACATGCAAGAGGTTGCAATATAAACCCTTGTTGAACAAACATTTTCTTAAGGTAACCCTCTAATTTTTTATCCATTGGATCTGAAAAAGCACAGCTATCCTCCACTGGGATAGTGGTACGCTTAGTTAAAGTAGAAACTGCTCCCTCCACCTTAGGGACCATTTGCCATAAGTCCCGTGTGGCGGCGTCTATTGGAAACATTTTTCTGAATATAGGAGGGGGTGAGAAAGGCACACCGGGTCTATCCCACTCCTTAGTAACAATGTCAGTAAGTCTCTTAGGTATAGGAAAAACGTCAGTACTCGTCGGTACCGCAAAATATTTATCCAACCTACACATTTTTTCTGGGATTGCAACTGTGTTACAATCATTCAGAGCCGCTAATACCTCCCCTAGTAACACACGGAGGTTCTCAAGCTTAAATTTAAAATTTGAAATGTCTGAGTCCAGTTTATTTGGATCAGAACCGTCACCCACAGAATGAAGCTCTCCGTCTTCATGTTCTGCAAACTGTGACGCAGTATCAGACATGGCCCTTGCATTATCAGCGCACACTGTTCTCATCCCAGAGTGATCACGTTTACCTCTTAGTTCTGGTAGTTTAGCCAAAACTTCAGTCATAACAGTAGCCATATCTTATAATGTGATTTGTAATGGCCGCCCAGATGCACTCGGCGCTACAATATCACGCACCTCCTGAGCGGGAGATGCAGGTACTGACACGTGAGGCGAGTTAGTCGGCATAACTCTCACCTCGTTGTTTGGTGAAGTATGTTCAATTTGTACAGATTGACTATTTTTTAAAGTAGCATCAATACATTTAGTACATAAATTTCTATTGGGCTCCACTTTGGCATTAACACATATAGCACAGAGATATTCCTCTGAATCAGACATGTTTAACACACTAGCAAATAAACAGCAACTTGGAAATACTTTTCAAAGTAATTTACAAATAATATGAAAACGAACTGTGCCTTTAAGAAGCACAGAAAAATATTATAACAGATAAAATAATTAAGTTATAGCATCAATCTTTGTCAGAATATACAGTTTTAGCAAAGGATTGTTCCCCTCAGCAAATGATAACTAACCCAGGCAGCAGAAAAAAATACACAAATAAACGTTTTTTATATCACAGTCAATACAATCAGCACAGCTCTGCTGTAATGATTACTTCCCTCAAAAAAGACTCTTGAGATCCCTGAACTCTGTAGAGATGAACCGGAACATGCAGGAAGAAAATGAACCTCTGACTGAGTTTTTCTGATGCATAGTAAAAGCGCCAAAAATGGCCCCTCCCCCACACACATAACAGTGAGAGGGATCAGTGAACTGCTCTAATTTAAATCAAAACTATTGCCAAGTGGAAAAAAAGTGCCCAAAACATTTTTTCACCCAGTACCTCAGAGAAAAAAACGTTTTTACATGCCAGCAAAAAAACATTTTACCTCAATAATTAATTGTCATTTAAAACCTATTGCAAGTCCCTGCAAAATAGGTTAAGTCTATGTATACAGTTTAAAAGCCAGAGAAGTACCATTTCCCAGAAAACTGAAGTGTAAAATATACATACATGACAGCCTGATATCAGCTACATCTACTGCATTCAAGGCTGAGTTTACATTATAACGGTATGGCAGGATTTTCTCATCAATTCCATGTCAGAAAATAATAAACTGCTACATACCTCTTTGCAGATTAATCTGCCTGCTGTCCCCTGATCTGAAGTTTACCTCTCCTCAGATGGCCGAGAAACAGCAATATGATCTTAACTACTCCGGCTAAAATCATAGAAAAACTCAGGTAGATTCTTCTTCAAATTCTACCAGAGAAGGAATAACACACTCCGGTGCTATTATAAAATAACAAACTTTTGATTGAAGATATAAAAACTAAATATATCACCATAGTCCTCTCACACATCCTATCTAGTCGTTGGGTGCAAGAGAATGACTAGAGGTGACGTAGAGGGGAGGAGCTATATAGCAACTCTGCTGGGTGAATCCTCTTGCACTTCCTGTAGGGGAGCAGTTAATATCCCACAAGTAATGATGACCCGTGGACTGATCACACTTAACAGAAGAAATACTTTTTAACAATAAATGTGTCAAAAAATCTATTGTGTCTAGAAAGAAGGAGTACTGGCCCTGCGCCAACCAAGCCCCTACTGGCCTGAGGGTACAAACAGTCTATCTGCACAATTGAAATAAAATTCATGGTCCATGATACAAATAACACGATATATCATAAAACAAAACAAAGAGGATTAAAATTAAAATAAAATTAAAAACAATGAGGATGATATAATCTAATATAATACTATCTAAAGCATCAGAAAATCCAAAAATGAAAATCAAATGTCGTGATAATAGTACAAGTGACAACTAGTGGTAAATAACTTCTAAATAAAATAATAACAAAATAAGTTTTCTCAGTGGTAAAAAAGATGATTAAAAGTCCATAATATGAAAATAATTCCAATAACTTAAGAAATGGTGAAACCACAATGGGTAATTTGAAAAAAATGAAAAAATGTGAAACAATACCAAAAAAATAATTCAGAGTGGATAATTCAAACAGAAAAAATAAAAAAATATCCAACTGTTAAAAAGTGTAGTTCAAAAAAGTGTCCAACTGAAAAATGTGTCCAACCAAAAAATCCAACAGATTAAAGTGTGGTTAAAAGTGTAATCAAAAGGGTTTAGCCAATCAAAAATATGTAAAATATATCCAACAGTTAGAGTGTGGGTAAAAGTGAAAGGTGTATCCTGCGGTGAGGAATGATGAAACCACAATAAAAGCAGTGAGTGGATATAACTATAAACAGTGTTGTACTTCCTCTAATGGTCCAAAAAATGATAAAACGTCCAAAGCGATACCTATAGAAAAACACATTAAAAACAACATAGCGCAATAACGTCTTAGCAATGATAGTAATGTAGAAATATAGCTTACCAATCAGCCAACGCGTTTCGGCCCGGATTGGATTGGTAGCTTTATATAGCCTGGGGACCGGAAGTGTTACATTAATCCACTTCCGGTTTTCGTGAAGTAAAAGTTGAATTTTAACACATATAATTAAATGTGTATCTTTAAAACAATTTGGTGTACATTTATACTTTAAGCAAAGGGTAATAATGAGAAAAGAAATAAGAATAGTGCCTTTTGATCATCCTCTTATTTCTCCGTGCACCAATGACGTCACTTCCGGTTGGGTCTCTCGATTCTCAAACCTTTCTGATGCTTTTAAAATAAATAAAAATAAAGTTACTTTTCTTATAGACGATCATAGTCGTCAAAATGTCTAATCACTTCAACTATTTTAATCTAAAAAGGTAAATTACCTGGGTATCGTAATGTCCGTTATTCGGACCACCCGATTGGTCGTGACGTCAGTGGGGGCGTCTGAGGGGGGCGTGGTGTTTGTTCGCAATCCTTCTTATATATATATAGAGAGAAAGGTGCCTGGTCATTTAAATAAAGGGGATCTTAAATTGTAATATTTTAAGTAGTTTTGATCCCCTATTATTATATGATGTAAACCATCTATCTGAAAAGTTGGGGTTGCGGGATATTTATATATCGTTTAAATATGATAGCCATCTGGTTAGATTTGTAGAGTATTCTTATGGCATTTGATATATATGGGAGAACCCTATATTACCTCCATAGTATGGTTGAATAGGGATTTAGTGTAGAGACGAAACTTTATATTACCTTTACGGTATAACTAAATATATGAGAAACTAAATAGACCTATTAGCTTTCAGCAATTGGGGATATAAATTTTGGGGGGAAAAATTCCTTCTTCTTTTATATACCCGTTAGTTACTACAAACTGACCTGTCTGTTAAGTGTTAAAAGTTTAATTCAGTATAATGAAACTGGGAAACATATCGATAGATGAAAAGTTTTGCAAATCGTTACTGGGAGTGAATATACATATCTCCCTACTATGTATACGTATTGTGTCTTTAATCTTGCATTAACAGCAGAGTTTAGGGAATAGGTTGATTTCTTAAAATTCTTATGTTTAACCTTTTATTGAACGTTCTTAATTTGACATTTAAATATATATACCCATACATATATGGGAGTGAGAATCTTACTTATTTCGTCATTTAAATAGATGTTTTTTTTATATATAAAATTATATATATTCGGCATATATATATACAAATGATATAGAGCTTAAATGAGTTCCAAACTATAGGTGGATCTTAAAATGGATTGGGATCCACACACATAATGTGGTTGGATTGGAACCAGACGGATGGTTTATCCTGTTTTCTATATATATGATATAATGGTATGTAATATATTTATCATATGGTATATTATCATATATAGGGGACCAATTTAGTGGCTCTTGGATTAATCTCTAAAGTCAATGTATAGATTAAGGGAACAGCGATAAAAGGTTGAATGATGAGTATCGATGGTTCGGTTTGGGACAGACTATCTTGGATAATTTTATATCCTCGGATTAGCTATCCTGGATTCTATATCCTGGAATTAGCTTCAGATGGTGATACGTCCTTAGGAAGGAAAAATTCTAAAATAAGGACATAGATAAAAATATATATATATAGAATTATATATATATATATATATATATGCAAGTATTTAAGATCTCTAAGAGTGGGGAAGGCATCAGATGTCAATTATTTCTGTTGTATTACATGTAGGGCTATCAAAACTAGATCTCTGAATTTTAAACTTTATAAATTCTATATCTTTGCCTTATTCGTATTTTGTACTTTTCACGTGGGCTTGATCATCCCATCTTATTCCCCTCTGCCTTGCAGTCAGGCGCCTGAAGGACTCCACATTATTAAAAAATCTATTGTGAAAAGCCTCACTCTTGAAATAATACAACAAGTGTCCAAAAACCTACAGTGTGTAGTAGTACACTGGGTATACTTAAGAACTTTTGAAAAGGGTGTATTTTCCTCCGTGAAGTTGTGATAAAAAATCTAAAACATCTAAATATATGGAAAATTCATTCCATAAATATATAGGTATATATATATAGTCGCTCTCCAACCTGACCAACAAATGACAATGTGAATAAAATATAAAGAAAATTGGATGCGCCTATCACCTACAAGTGCTAAAGTGATAATTTAGCTATCCGCTAAAGTCACCAAAATACTAAGTGCAAGAAATGAATATTATATATGTTTGCAAGGTAACAGGTAAATAGCTTGCAAAATATCTCTTTCTGGTAGTGATACTGTGTTAGAGATAAATCTCTATGTGACACAGACAATAAATATCAAGTGTATAAACAAGAATAACATAAAAAAGGAAGTATATGCAATAAGCACAAGTACAGTACAAAGGGCTAGATGAGATATAAACAAAGAAACACTTAACGTGCAAGTCCGTGTGTTAGTCTCAGATGTAAAAAGTCTCACAGCTTTGTATGATGTGTTCTCCAAATTGACTTTGGATGAATATGAGAGGATATGGATTCTGATTCCTTAAGACAGGTGGCCTGCAGCTTCTTCAAACGATCGTTGGTATAAGGTTCTGCAATAACATAAAGGAAAAAAGAAGGCGCCACAATAGTGCACCATCAATGCACTTTCCCCAAATTTCACTCGATTCTACTTACAAAAAAGATAGCACTTGATAAGTGCCACAAGTGCCAACTGTACTTAATAGTCGTACAGCTGACTATCCTCCGTCTCTATTATTGCAGAACCTTATACCAACGATCGTTTGAAGAAGCTGCACGCCACCTGTCTTAAGGAATCATAATCCATATCCTCTCATATTCGTCCAAAGTCAATTTGGAGAACACATCATACAAAGCTGTGAGACTTTTTACATCTGAGACTAACACACAGACTTGCACGTTAAGTGTTTCTTTGTTTATATCTCATCTAGCCCTTTGTACTGTATTTGTGCTTATTGCATATACTTCCTTTTTTATGTTATTCTTGTTTATACACTTGATATTTATTGTCTGTGTCACATAGAGATTTATCTCTAGCACAGTATCACTACCAGAAAGAGATATTTTGCAAGCTATTTACCTGTTACCTTGCAAACATATATAATATTCATTTCTTGTACTTAGTATTTTGGTGATTTTAGCGGATAGCTAAATTATCACTTTAGCACTTGTAGGTGATAGGCGCATCCAATTTTCTTTATATTCTAAATTAAAATATATTAACCCCTAAACCTAACCCTAACGTAACCCTAACACCCCCTAACTTTAACATAATTAAAATAGAGCTAAATTAAAGTTACAATTATTGACTAAATAATATCTATTTAAAACTAAATACATAATTACCTGTGAAATAAAACCTAAGCTAGCTACAATATAACTAATAGTTACATTGTAGCTAGCTTAGATTTTATTTTTATTTCACAAGTAAGTTTGTATTTATTTTAACAAGGTAGACTAGTTAGTAAATAGTTATTAACTATTTAATAACTACCTAGTTAAAACAAATACAAACTTACCTGTGAAATAAATCCTAAGCTGCCTTACACTAAAACCTAACATTCTAAAAAATAAAAAACACAAAAATTACAAAAAATAAAAAACCTATCATTACAAAAAATAAACGAAATTATCCAAATTAATAAAAATTATTCCTATTCTAATACCCTTTTAAAAAAATTAAAAACCCACCAAAAATAAAAAAAAACTAATCTATAATAAACTACCAAAGGAACTTAAAAGGGCCTTTTTGTGGGTCTTTAAAGGGGTCTTTTGTAGGGCATTGCCATAAAGATAACAGCTCTTTTCCTACAAAAGAAAAACAAACACCCCCTAACAATATTACAAACCCCCACCCCCCAAACACACAAAATAAAAATAAAGTAAAACCTAATCTACCCATTGCCCTGAAAAGGGCATTTGTATGGGCATTGCCCTTAAAAGGGCATTAAGCTCTATTATGAAATGCCCAAATACTAATCTAAAAATAAAAACCCACACCAAAACGAAAAAAAACATTACACAAAATAACAAACGAATTATCCAAAATAATAAAAATTATTCCTATTCTAATACCCATTTAAAAAAAAAAACACCCCAAAATCAAAAACCTAATCTATAATATACTACCAATAGCCCTTAAAAGGGCCTTTTGTATGGCATTGCCCTAAGTTAAACAGCTCTTTATCTTACAAAAATACAAAGACCCACTAACATTAAAAACCCCCACCCCCCAAACCCACAAAATAAAATAAACTATCTAGAAAACCCTGAAAAGGGCATTTGTATGGGCATGCCATGAAAAAGGCATTCAGCTATTTTGCTGCTCTTAAAAGGGCATTCAGCTCCCGCTTGAACGATCTTCATCCCGGCGGCTCTATCTTCAACCCGGCGGCTCCATCTTCATCCATCGCGGGACCGGCATCTTCTTCATCACTGTGGAGGTGGAGCGGCGATGCACGGAAGCGGAGGTCCAGGCGAAGGTCCAAAGCGGAGGTCCTGGCGAAGGTCCATGGCAGAGGTCCAAGGCAGAGGTCCATCGATCCGATGTGGAGGTATTCTTTATGCGATCGTCCGCCGCACACTGAGGATTGAAATGCAAGGTTCCCCTTTTATACTTGGGGTACCATTGCATTCAGTAAATCTCATCCTATTGGCTGATTTGAACAGCCAATAGGATTTTAGCAGCCCTAATTCCTATTGGCTGATTCAAATTTTTCAGCCAATAGGAATGCAATGGTACCCCCAGTAAAAAAGGGGTACCTTGCATTTCAATCCTCAGTGTGTGACGGACGATCGCATGAAGAGGACCTCTGCGTCAGGTTGATGGACCTCCGCCTAGAACTCCGCATTGGACCTCCGCCTAGGACCTTCGCCTCCGGGCATCGCCTCTATGCCTCAGCAGGGATGAATATGCCCGCGATGGATAAAGATGAAGCCGCCTGGATGAAGATTGTTCAAGCGGGACTTCAACAACTGTGAGTACCTAAAGAGGGGTTAGTGTTATGTTTTTTTAAGGTTTTTGGGGATATTTTTTTTTTTTAGATTAGGGTGGGCACTCATGAAAGAGCTGGATGTCCTTTTAAGGGCAGCAAAAGAGCTGTATGCCATTTTCAGGGCAATGCCCATACAAATGCCCTTTTTAGGGCAATGGGTAGATTAGGTTTTTTTTAGATAGCTTTTTTTATTTTGTAGGTTTGGGGGGGTTTGTAATGTTAGTGGGTCTTTGTATTACAAAAGGCCCTTTTTTTTTAAAGGGTATTCGAATAGAAATAATTTTTATTGTTTTGGATAATTTCATTTGTTATTTTTTGTAATGGTAGGTTTTTTTATTTTTTGTAATTTTAGTGTTTTTATTTTTTGTAATGTTAGGTTTTAGTGTAAGGCAGCTTAGGTTTTATTTCACAGGTTTGTATTTATTTTAACTAGGTAGTTATTAAATAGTTAATAACTATTTACTAACTTGTCTACCTAGTTAAAAACATAATGTATGCTTACCTGATAAATTCCTTTCTCCTGTAGTGTAGTCAGTCCACGGGTCATCCATTACTTATGGAATATATCTCTTCCTAACAGGAAACTGCAAGAGAATTACCCAGCAGAGCTGCTATATAGCTCCTCCCCTCACCTATCATACTCAGTCATTCGACCAAAGCAGACGAGAAAGGAGGAACCATAGGGTACAGTGGTGACTGGAGTTTAATTAAAATTTAGACCTGCCGTAAAAACAGGGCGGGCCGTGGACTGACTACACTACAGGAGAAAGGAATTTATCAGGTAAGCATAAATTATGTTTTCTCCTGTTAAGTGTAGTCAGTCCACGGGTCATCCATTACTTATGGAATACCAATACCAAAGCTAAAGTACACGGATGAAGGGAGGGACAAGGCAGGAACATTAAACAGAAGGAACCACTGCCTGAAGTACCTTTCTCCCAAAAATAGCCTCCGACAAAGCAAAAGTGTCAAATTTGTAAAATTTTGAAAAAGTGTGAAGCGAAGACCAAGTCGCAGCCTTGCAAATCTGTTCAACAGAGGCCTCATTTTTAAAGGCCCAGGTGGAAGCCACAGCTCTAGTAGAATGAGCTGTAATCCTTTCAGGAGGCTGCTGTCCAGCAGTCTCATAGGCTAAGCGTATTATGCTACGAAGCCAAAAAGAGAGAGAGGTAGCCGAAGCCTTTTGACCTCTCCTCTGTCCAGAGTAAACGACAAACAGAGAAGAAGTTTGACGAAAATCCTTAGTTGCCTGCAAATAGAATTTCAGGGCACGGACTACGTCCAGATTATGCAAAAGTCGTTCCTTCTTTGAAGAAGGGTTAGGACACAGAGATGGAACAACAATCTCTTGATTGATATTCCTGTTAGTAACTACCTTAGGTAAGAACCCAGGTTTAGTACGCAGGACTACCTTGTCTGAATGAAAAATCAGATAAGGAGAATCACAATGTAAGGCAGATAACTCAGAGACTCTTCGAGCCGAGGAAATAGCCATCAAAAACAGAACTTTCCAAGATAACAGCTTGATATCAATGGAATGAAGGGGTTCAAATGGAACGCCTTGGAGAACATTAAGAACTAAGTTTAAGCTCCACGGCGGAGCAACAGACTTAAACACAGGCTTAATCCTAGTTAAAGCCTGACAGAAAGCCTGAACGTCTGGAACTTCAGCCAGACGTTTGTGTAGAAGAATAGACAGAGCAGAAATCTGTCCCTTTAACAAACTAGTAGATAAGCCCTTTTCTAAACCCTCTTGTAGAAAGGACAATATCCTAGGAATCCTAACCTTACTCCATGAGTAACTCTTGGATTCGCACCAATGTAAATATTTACGCCATATCTTATGGTAAATTTTTCTGGTAACAGGCTTCCTAGCCTGTATTAAGGTATCAATAACCGACTCCGAGAAGCCACGCTTTGATAGAATCAAGCGTTCAATCTCCATGCAGTCAGCCTCAGAGAAATTAGATTTGGATGTTTGAAAGGACCCTGAATTAGAAGGTCCTGTCTCAGAGGCAGAGACCACGGTGGACAGGACGACATGTCCACTAGGTCTGCATACCAGGTCCTGCGTGGCCACGCAGGCGCTATCAGAATCACCGAAGCTCTCTCCTGTTTGATCTTGGCAATCAAACGAGGAAGCATCGGGAATGGTGGAAACACATAAGCCATGTTGAAGACCCAAGGGGCTGTCAGAGCATCTATCAGCACCGCTCCCGGGTCCCTGGACCTGGATCCGTAACAAGGAAGCTTGGCGTTCTGACGAGACGCCATGAGATCCAGATCTGGTTTGCCCCAATGACGAATCAGTTGAGCAAAGACCTCCGGATGAAGCTCCCACTCCCCCGGATGAAAAGTCTGGCGACTTAGAAAATCCGCCTCCCAGTTCTCCACGCCTGGGATGTAGATCGCTGACAGGTGGCAAGAGTGAGACTCTGCCCAGCGAATTATCTTTGAGACTTCCAACATCGCTAGGGAACTTCTGGTTCCCCCTTGATGGTTGATGTAAGCCACAGTCGTGATGTTGTCCGACTGAAATCTGATGAACCTCAGAGTTGCTAACTGAGGCCAAGCTAGGAGAGCATTGAATATTGCTCTTAACTCCAGAATATTTATTGGGAGGAGTTTCTCCTCCTGAGTCCATAATCCCTGAGCTTTCAGGGAATTCCAGACTGCTCCCCAGCCTAGAAGGCTGGCGTCTGTTGTTACAATCGTCCAATCTGGCCTTCGAAAGGTCATCCCCTTGGACAGATGTGGCCGAGAAAGCCACCATAGAAGAGAATCTCTGGTCTCTTGATCCAGATTTAGTAGGGGGGACAAATCTGAGTAATCCCCGTTCCACTGACTTAGCATGCACAATTGCAGCGGTCTGAGATGCAGGCGCGCAAATGGAACTATGTCCATTGCCGCTACCATTAAGCCGATTACTTCCATGCACTGAGCTACTGACGGGTGTGGAATGGAGTGAAGGACACGGCAAGCATTTAGAAGTTTTAATAACCTGGCCTCTGTCAGGTAAATTTTCATCTCTACAGAATCTATAAGAGTCCCTAGAAAGGGAACTCTTGTAAGTGGTAATAGAGAACTCTTTTCCACGTTCACCTTCCACCCATGCGACCTCAGAAATGCCAGAACTATCTCTGTATGAGACTTGGCAGTTTGAAAACTTGACGCTTGTATCAGAATGTCGTCTAGGTACGGAGTCACCGCTATGCCTCGTGGTCTTAGTACCGCCAGAAGTGATCCTAGAATTTTTGTAAAGATTCTTGGAGCCGTAGCTAATCCGAAGGGAAGAGCTACAAACTGGTAATGCCTGTCTAGGAAGGCAAATCTCAGATACCGGTAATGGTCCTTGTGAATCGGTATGTGAAGGTAGGCATCCTTTAGATCCACTGTGGTCATGTACTGACCCTCTTGGATCATGGGAAGGATGGTTCGAATAGTTTCCATTTTGAATGATGGAACTCTTAGAAATTTGTTTAGGATCTTTAAGTCCAAGATTGGCCTGAAGGTTCCCTCTTTCTTGGGAACCACAAATAGGTTTGAATAGAATCCCTGCCCGTGTTCCGTCCGTGGAACTGGGTGGATTACCCCCATTAGTAAGAGGTCTTGTACACAGCGTAGAAACGCCTCTTTCTTTATTTGGTTTGCTGATAACCTTGAAAGATGAAATCTCCCCCGTGGAGGAGAAGTTTTGAAGTCCAGGAGATATCCCTGAGATATGATCTCCAACGCCCAGGGATCCTGGACATCTCTTGCCCAAGCCTGGGCGAAGAGAGAAAGTCTGCCCCCCACTAGATCCGTTTCCGGATAGGGGGCCCTCTCTTCATGCTGTCTTGGGGGCAGCAGCAGGTTTCTTGGCCTGCTTGCCCCTGTTCCAGGACTGGTTAACTTTCCAGCCCTGTCTGAAACGAGCAACAGCTCCTTCCTGTTTTGGAGCGGAGGAAGTTGATGTTGCTCCTGCCTTGAAGTTACGAAAGGCACGAAAATTAGACTGTTTGGCCTTTGATTTGGCCCTGTCCTGAGGTAGAGCATGGCCCTTACCTCCCGTAATGTCAGCAATAATTTCTTTCAAGCCGGGCCCGAATAAGGTCTGCCCTTTGAAAGGAATATTAAGCAATTTAGATTTAGAAGTCACGTCAGCTGACCAGGATTTAAGCCATAGCGCTCTGCGCGCTTGGATGGCGAATCCGGAGTTCTTAGCCGTAAGTTTGGTTAAATGCACAACGGCATCAGAAACAAATGCGTTAGCTAGCTTAAGGGTCTTAAGCTTGTTGATTATTTCATCCAATGGAGCTGAGCGAATGGCCTCTTCCAGAGACTCAAACCAGAATGCTGCCGCAGCAGTGACTGGCGCAATGCATGCGAGGGGCTGTAAAATAAAACCTTGTTGAACAAACATTTTCTTAAGGTAACCCTCTAATTTTTTATCCATTGGATCTGAAAAGGCACAACTATCCTCCACCGGGATAGTGGTACGCTTAGCTAAAGTAGAAACTGCTCCCTCCACCTTAGGGACCGTCTGCCATAAGTCTCGTGTGGTGGCGTCAATAGGAAACATTTTCCTAAATATGGGAGGAGGGGTAAAAGGCACACCCGGTCTATCCCACTCCTTGCTAATAATCTCTGTAAGCCTTTTTGGTATAGGAAATACGTCAGTACACACCGGTACCGCATAGTATCTATCCAACCTACATAATTTCTCTGGAATTGCAACCGTGTTACAATCATTCAGAGCCGCTAATACCTCCCCTAGCAATGTGCGGAGGTTCTCTAGCTTAAATTTAAAATTGGAAATCTCTGAATCCAGTCTCCCTGGATCAGATCCATCACCCACAGAATGAAGCTCTCCGTCCTCACGTTCTGCAAACTGTGACGCAGTATCTGACATGGCTCTCATCTCATCCGCGCGCTCTATCCTTAACCCAGAGCTATCGCGCTTGCCTCTTAATTCTGGCAACTTATATAATACTTCTGTCATAACAGTAGCCATGTCTTGCAAAGTGATTTGTAAGGGCCTCCCTGATGTACTTGGCGCCACAAAATCACGCACCTCCTGAGCGGGAGGCGAAGGTACTGACACGTGAGGAGAGTTAGTCGGCATAACTTCCCCCTCGTCGTCTGGTGATAATTTCTTTACATGCAAAGATTGACTTTTATTTAAAGTAGCATCAATGCAATTAGTACACAAATTTCTATTGGGCTCCACATTGGCCTTTAAACATAGTGAACAAAGAGATTCATCTAAGTCAGACATGTTTAAACAAACTAGCAATGAGACTAGCAAACTTGGAAATACTTTTCAAAATTAATTTACAAGCAATATAAAAAACGTTACTGTGCCTTTAAGAAGCACAGAAAAACTGACACAGTTGAAATAACAATGACCAAAATAGTTATAGCAACCAAATTTTCACAGTAAATGTATTAAGTTAGCAAAGGATTGCACCCACCAGTAAATGGATGATTAACCCCTTAGTACCCAAAAACGGATAACAATTATATAATTAACGTTTTTCTCACAGTCAAATACACTGTCACAGGACTGCTGTGCCTGATTACCTCCCTCAAAATGGATTTTGAAGACCCCTGAGCTCTCTAGAGACGATCTTGATCATGGAGGATGAAGTAGACAGATTGTGACTGAATTTTTACTGCGCAAAAAAAGCGCTAAAATAGGCCCCTCCCACTCATATTACAACAGTGGGGAAGCTCAGAAACTGTTTCTATGCAGAAAACAAAAATGGCCATGTGGTAAAAAGTTTTATCACCAAGTACCTCACAAAAACGATTAACAAGCCAGTAAACGTTTTAAACATACATTTGAAAGTTATGTATTATTATTAATAAGCCTGCTACCAGTCGTTTTTACTGCAGTTAAGGCTCATACATTATTTCAGTATTAACAGTATTTTCAGAGTCAATTCCATTCCTTAGAAAAATACATTCAGTGTACACACACACACACATCAGCCTGATACCAGTCGCTATCACTGCATTTAAGGCTGAACTTACTTTACAATGGTATCAGCAGTATTTTCTCAGTCAATTCCATTCCTCAGAAAATAAATTACTGCACATACCTCATTTGTTGCAGGGGAGCCCTGCATGCTATTCCCCTTCTCTGAAGTTACCTCACTCCTCAGATGAGAAACAGCCAGTGGATCTTAGTTACGTCTGCTAAGACCATAGAAAAAAACCCCAGGCAGATTCTTCTTCTAATGCTGCCTGAGAATAAACAGCACACTCCGGTGCCATTTAAAAATAACAAACTTTTGATTGTAGAAATAAACTAAGTTAAAAAACACCACAGATCTCTCACAGCTTCCTTTTTAGTTAGGCTGCAAGAGAATGACTGAGTATGATAGGTGAGGGGAGGAGCTATATAGCAGCTCTGCTGGGTAATTCTCTTGCAGTTTCCTGTTAGGAAGAGATATATTCCATAAGTAATGGATGACCCGTGGACTGACTACACTTAACAGGAGAAATAAATACAAACTTACCTGTGAAATAAAAATAAAACCTAAGCTAGCTACAATATAACTATTAGTTATATTGTAGCTAGCTGAGGTTTTATTTCACAGGTAAGTATGTATTTAGTTTTAAATAGGTATTATTTAGTTAAAAATTGTAACTTTAAATTTAGGTCTATTTTAATTATGTTAAAGTTAGGGGGTGTTAAGGTTACGGTTAGGTTTAGGGGTTAATATAGTTTAATTTAGGTTGTTGCGATGTGGGGGGCTGGCGGTTGAGGGGTTAATAGGCTTATTTAATGGTAGTGATGTGGGAGGCCAGAGATTTAGGGATTAATAACTTTATTTAGTGGCGGCGATGTCGGGGAGTGGCAAAATAGGGGTTAATATCTTTATTATAGTGCGGGCGATGTTGGGGTGCAGGGGAATAGGGGTTAATAATTTTAGTATAGTGGCTGCGATTTTGGGGAGCGGTGGAATAGGGGTTAATAAATTTTATTAGTGGTGGCGATGTCGGGAGTGGCAGATTAGGGGTTAATAACTTTAATATAGTGTTTGCGATGCGGGAGGGCCTCGGTTTAGGGGTTAATAGGTAGTTTATGGGTGTTTAGTGTAGCACTTTAGTTATGAGTTTTATGTAACAGTTTTGTAGCGTAAAACTCATAACTACTGCTCTCAGATTGCGAAACGGATCTTGTCAGTATAGGCTGGAACGCAAGCTTTTTAGCCTCACCTCAAAACTCATAATGGCTGCGCTATGGAAGTCCCATGAAAAAACGTAATTTTTACGTGTGTGGAACTGACGTTGCCTTACAGGCTAAAAGACTTGTGGTACAGCTATACCGACAAGGCTCGTAATGGCTGCAGTACTGTTTTAAAGCTGAAATTACCATTTTTTCAGCATTAAAACCCGAACGCAAAAACCCCTTATCTGGACAACATCCTGGTTCAGGCTCCTCTGCCTCTAGCGATTGCTCATACTCAAAAGCTCTTAACCTTCCTACAGGATCACAGGTGGAGGATAAATGTTACAAAGTGCTTGCAGAATCAACCTTCAAAAGGCATGCCATTTTCTCCAAATTTCTCAGTCTCCAACTGTAGCCCAAGGCATGGAGGCAGTGGGTCTTTTGTAGCTGCATCAGATGCAGTTTAGTTGCCTGGCTTCACTTACGGCCTCTCCAGCTTTCTATGCTCAAGCAATGGACAAAATATGATATGCTGTTGGATCAGCAGATTGTTCTAGATTCCTCAGTCAGACAATCACTCTCATGGTGGATGGAAAGTCGCTCTTTGGTTCTTAGGGCGCTTTTCCTTCAGCCTTTATGGGTTATTGTGACCACAAACGCCAGTCTTTTAGGTTGGGGTGCTGTCTGGGGTTCTCAAGGGTGCAAGGACTTTGGTCTCCTCTAGAAGCAAGGTTACCATTCAGCATTCTGGTACTCAAGCGATTCTTCAAGCTCTTCTCAAGAAAGAAAAGTACATACGTTTTCGGGCAATGTCACGGCTGTGGCATATATAAATCATCCAGTGGATTATCTCAGCCATCAGCCTGTTCATTTAAGATAATGGTCTCTCCACCAGGAGATCTTTGATCAGATAGTCAAGTGAGGTCTGCCGGATGTGGATCTGATGGCTTCTTCCTTAAATCACAAGTTGCCAGTGTACTGTGCCAGATCCAGGGATCAAAAGACCTAGCATATCTGTTCCCTCAATTTGTTCTTCTTCCAAGGGTCATTACCCGATTTAAAACAGAAGTCTGCATCAGTAATCCTGATATCTCCAGTATGGATCTGAAGAACATGGTATGCAGATCTGGTTCAGACATCTTCTCCTCCTTGTCTTCTTCCTCAGAGCCAAGATCTATTGTCTCAAGGGCCTATATTGCTTCCAGATCTCAAATATCTGAGTTTAAAGGTGTGGAGGTTGAACATCTATTCTTGAGACATAGAGGTTTCTCAGCCTTGGTAATTGACACTTTGTTATAAGCAAGGAAACCTGTAAATCATAAGATATATCAAAAGATTTGGAAGGTTTTCTTCAAATGGTGTATTTCCAAAGGTTTTTTACTGGCATTCCTATAGGAATCCTAGAATCCTTCAGTTCCTTATTTTGTCCCGCTCTTTCCTTATCATAGACTCTCAGCTTGGGTATTAAATCCCATATGTTAAGAATCCCTATGGACTTTTCATCATCATACGAAAGAAAACAAAATTTATACTTACCTGATAAATTAGTTTCTTTCGGGATGATGAGAGTGCATAGGCATGCCCTTTAATTTTTGGGCAACAGTTCTAATTTGCACCTCTGTAGACCCTGCTTTCGTCTTTCCTACCAATCTGTTTCCATTTCTCTGCTCAGCTATACATTAAACTGAGGAGAAATGGGAGGTATTAAAGCTCTTGTGTGGGTTCTGGCCTCCTTTTAGTAGCAGGAAATATATTCCAAATGTAAAAGGATCCCTATGGACTCTCATAATCCCTAAAGAAAATGTATCAGTTAAGCACAAATTTTGTTTTTGTTAATTTATTACTGTATGTAGCACTATTTCATTTGTTATGGTATAAAATAAAAACAAAGTTAAAATTACTGCACAAGAAGGTGTTTTGCAACTGGGAGTGTAGTTTCTTCTGCTGGTTATGTTTACTAAGCTTTTTATAGCCAATATTTAAGTATTGGTGGGAAACCACAGGCAAAATGATTTTTTTTTTTAAATAAAAATAAAAGTTAAGTGGTTACTTGTAAACACTTTAACACACTACAGCAAAACAAATTAAAGTGTAGAACATTTTAAAGTAGGCATACTGTTCCACATCTTGTGGGATTTTCACAGGTTGGGAGGCATGGTCTGCTTCTCGTCCGCATTAACTATGTTATTAACCCCTTAACACATAACATTACAGCATCACTAGTGTTAAAATGACATGCTTTTAATGGATTAGAGCATATTATTTTAATACTATAATTGCTCCTAGTGTTGGATAATATAACAACACATATTAGAAGCTGAGAAGCAATGGCAGTGTCAAAAATTAAATGTCCAGGAATTTGTTGATTCGACTGCAGTGATACAAGAAAGCAGGGAGATGTTTCCTCCTACTGCATCATGTTATTGAACAAATGCAGTTAGGAGCCTGTAGGCTTACACATAAGGTTTCACAAAAAAAGAGAGAACTATAAATATGCCATTAACTGCCACAGGGTGACAGGAACAAGAGGGAACTAACCATATTCCCTAGCTTGATGAGGGTGACACAAAAAGAAGGGAACTATTAATCTGTCTCTAGCATTCTAAGTGACACAAACGGGAGGGCACTTCCACTAACCACAGGGTGAGAGACAACACATTGTAATTCTATGTCTGAAGCTCTCACTATAGGGTGATATAGGGCAAAGGGTGACAAAGAAACGTGAAAGATCAGGCCTATCGGCTTGGGATCAACCCCCCCAAAGTAGGATGTTATATAAAAACAGGCTAATACCAGTCTCCCTCCATAAACACAAGGGGAGGAAGATGTGTAAACCATTGCTGTCACAAAACATCCTGGGAATTAATCATTTCCAGTATGGTGTTACTAGACACCTTATCCACACTCTGTAGCTCCAGGGGAAAGCAGCTACAAAAGGTATTTCCCAGCACAGAAGTGAGCAAAAAGCCTGCCCCTCCCATATTAGAATGACACAGTGAGAAGGGAGTTATGACACTGTCTCTCTCCCGATACAGAAAGAAGGGAGCTTTGAGTATGTCCCTCCCATATAAGGGTTACACAGACAGAAGGGAGATATGACATTGTTTCTCTCCCTACAGGGGGGGGCACAGACAGAAGGGAGCTTTGAGTCTGTCCCTCCCATATAAGGGTGACACAGACAGAAGGGAGTAATGACACTGTCTCTATTCCTACAGGGTGACACAGTCAGAAGGGAGTTATGACACTGTCTCTCTCCCGATACAGAAAGGGAGCTTTGAGTATGTCCCTCCCATATAAGGGTGACACAGACAGAAGGGAGTAATGACACTGTCTCTATTCCTACAGGGTGACACAGTCAGAAGGGAGTTATGACACTGTCTCTCTCCCGATACAGAAAGGGAGCTTTGAGTATGTCCCTCCCATATAAGGGTGACACAGACAGAAGGGAGTAATGACACTGTCTCTCTCCCTACAGGGGACACACAGTCAGAAGGGATTTATGACATTGTCTCTATCCCTACTGGGTAATACAGACAGAAGGGAGCTTTGAGTCTGTTCATCCCATTTTAGGGTGACACAGAAAGAAGGGAGTTATGAGACTGTCTCTCTCACTGCGGGGTGACACAGACAGAAGGGAGTTATGAGTCTGTCCCTCCCATATTAGGGTGACAAAGACGGAAGAGAGTTATGAGACTGTCTCTTTCCCTACAGTGTGATACAGACAGAAGGAAGCTTTGAGTCTTTCCATCCCATTTTAGGGTGACACAGACAGAAGGGAGTTATGAGACTGTCTGACTACAGGGGGACACAGACAGAAAGGAGTTATGAGACTGTCTGACTACAGGGGGACACAGACAGAAGGGAGTTATGAGACTGTCTCACTACAGGGTGACACAGACAGAAGGGAGTTATGAGTCTGTCCCTCCCATATTAGGGTGACACAGACTGGGAAAAAAAAAGTTATGAGACTGTCTCTTTTCCTACAGGGTAATACAGACAGAATCTGTCCCACCCACTACTTGGGTGACTCAGAAAGTGGGCAGCTGCGAGTCTGTTTTTCCCACCATTAGGTGGCACAAACAAAAGGGAGCTATGAGTCTGTCTGTCCCAAGAAAGAGTAAATATAAGTATGCTCCTCCCATCTCACGGTAACACAAAGAGAAATGAGCTATGAATCTCTCTCTCCTACTACTGGGTGACACAGATAGAAAGCAGCTTTATGTCGCTCCCACTATCAAGAGTAACAAAAGAAAGGAGCTATGAGTCTCTCCATACCAAGACAGGGTGATACAGATAGGAACTATGAATCTGTTCCTCCCATCTCAGTGTGACAGAAGGGAGCTATGAATCAGGCCCTCCCACCAAAGGGTGGCAAAAACAAAAAGGAGCTATAACATTGTTCTTCCCACAAAAAGGTGACATAAACTAAAGGGATCTATAAACCTGTCCCTCCCAACAGAGGGTGAAATAGACAGAAGGGGGCTATAAAGCCTTCCCTCCTACTACAAGGTAGATAATATCCTGAGGCAAAGGACAGACACCCAAGCACCCAAATAAAGGAACATAGATATGTCTTACACACAGACACAAAGGGCACAGATAAGAAAGGTGCACCCATATTGCACCGTATGGTCTTTGACAACAGGTACATAACAGCCTGCCCTTCTCAAGAGTGCAATAACAGAGAAAAGAGAGATTCCCCCTCCCCCACAGGGTAACACATGACACATATAAGAGGAAGATACCAGTCTATCCCTAGGCACAGTAACACAGCAAGCAATAATTAGCTTGTTGTTTCATACAACCATCTGCAGAGTACAGACAGATGGGAACTAATCTAATCTATCTCTTCTAGCGTTGGGTGACACAATGACTCATAAAACTAGCTTGGCAAATCCTGAAGCAATGACAGTGACACAGAAGACTCATGAATCTGTCACTTTAACTGCAGTGATACATGCAAGCTGGAGACTGTTTCTGCCCAATGCAGTGTGACCAAGTTAGAAGGAACCTGTGTTACTCCAATTACAGGATGGCACAGACAAAGGGAAACTATAAGTCGCTCCCACTACAGGGTGATGTAGACAGAAGGGAGCCATGAGTCCCTCCCACTACAGGATGACACAGACAGAAGGGAGCTATGAGTCCATCCCAATACAGAGTGAAACAGACAGAAGGGAGCTGTAAGTCTTTCCCTCCCACTACAGGGTGACACAGACAAAAGGGAGCTATGAATCTGTCCCTCCTACTACAGGGTCACACAGACAGAAGGGAGCTGAAAGTCGTCCCCTCCCACTACAGGGTGAGGCAGAGAAAATGGAGATATGAGTCTTTCCCTCAAAATGCAGAGTGACACAGACAGAAGCTATGAGTCTGTATCTCCCTCCATAGGGTGAACCAGACCAAACTGAACTGAGTCTGTCCCTTTTAACATAGCATTCAGTACTCCCAACATTTTTGGCTGGGTATCAGGGACTCAGAAGGTTGATGGGATCAGTTGCCATTTTGTGGGAGGAGCCAGTTAGGAGGGGTGGGATAGTGGGTGAGATTGCGTGTATTTCCAGGTGGGACTATGGGAAATTCTGCAAATAGGGACATATGATTATCTCAGAGGGACAGCAGGACAGAGCTCAGATTCAGGGACTTTCCCTCTCAAATAAAGACTGCCACATGGTGATATAAACAGAAGTAACCATGTCTGTCCCTCTAACCACAGGGACACAAACAGAAATAAGCTCTGACACTTCTCCACCCTCCTCAAAGTGTAACAGAGACACAAGAGAACTATTATTATTAGTATAAGTTATTTGTAGAGCACCAACAGATTCCAAAGCACTAAGATTGCCCCTTCACCACAGGGTGACACCGACATAAGGGAACAATTAGTCTGTCCCTCCCTCCTCAGGATGACACAAACAGAAAGTATATACCAGTCTGTCCCTCCCACCCTCCACAAGGTGACACAGACAGAAAGGCGCTACTAGCCTGTCCTTCCCTTATCAAGGTGGCACAAACAGAAAGGAGCTGTTAGTCTGTCCCTTCCTCCTCAGGGTGACACTGAAAGATGGGTGCTATGAATCTGTCGCTACCACAAGGTGAGATAGAAGGAATCGGAGAAGTTTCTCCTTCCCACCACAGGGTGATACATACAGAAAGAGGGTTTGTCCCTCCCACCAGAAGGTGGCATAAAATGGAGCTATGAATGTGTCCCTCCCATTGTCTGGGTAACATTCAGAAATTAGCTATACATCTGTCCCATTTGCAGTAGGACACACAACAGATATAGGTCTGGCTCTTGCACTGCAAACTGGCAAATAAGAATGATAATTCTATCTCTCTCTCTCTAAGGTATATAGGCATGTCTCTTGCACTGCAAATTGGCAAGCAAAAAAGAATGATGATTCGAGCCATCCTTCTGCCGGGTAACATTGCTACACACTGCCTCTTCTGGAGACTATACCAGAAAGAAGCGATATTTAGTGTAAAGAAGTGAGACAGAGATGAACTCCTCTTTGTGTTTCTGTGCGTGTCTACTTGAGTTGATTCAAGCTTGTTCCTTTATGCTCTTTCCCAATGACAGTCCCCTTTACACTTCTCTCCCTCTGCAACTCACATGCCCCTAGTTGAACCTGCTTCTGTCACTGAGGCTGAACCATGAGCCATTTGGTTCACATTCAGAGCTAGCTGCACAAAAAATAAATGAAACAAAAAGATGTAAGGCTGAATGGCTCTTACAAACAGATAAATAAATATACACAGGCAGATAAAACAAGAGAAAGAGAAAATGTGAGAGAATACTAATAAGGTAAAAGCGACATGAGTAAAAAGAAGAATAAGGAAGATGCTGAGTAAATAATGAGACAAATACAATGTAAATCACCCATATTAGGTTTGAGCTGTTGCTTATTCTTTTTTGTACACTACATATTGCACTCTCTCTGTTGAATCCTGTGTCTTACTGCTCTCTAGTGGAAACAAGAAGGCAGTGATCATGGGTGGTAAAATGAATGCTTATTATTACCAGATCAAGATAGTAAGCTCCAATCTAGTTACTTTCCTTTTGTATTGTGTAAAGAACAATGGCGTCTAATTGCAATTTATCAGGATTCCAATGTGAAGTGCATCACTTCTTCTTGCAGGATTTTCAAATTCAAAGCCAAAATGATCCAAAAGAAAAAAAACAACAACAAAAAAAACGAGATAACTTATCAATAAAAGGCTTTAAACTAATTTGGATCAAGTATACTTTTCATAGGAACAATTTGGAAGAAGTATTTCTATCATAAAACAAGTTTCAAGCAGCATGTGTGTGTATTTGGACTATTTTTGTTCTTTTTTATTGTTAAAGCGTTTGCATATATTAAAGGGACAGTCAAATACCAAAAAACTTTCATGATTCAAATAGGGCATGTAATTTTAAACAACTTTCCAATTTAATTTTATCACCAATTTTGTTTTGTTCTCTTGCACCTAGATTTAGAGTTTTGCGTTAGAAGGGGTGCATTAGCTACGCGTGGTTTCCCCCCCCCCCCGCACCTTTTAAACAACGCTGGTATTTAGAGTTTTCTGAAGGGTTGCGTTAGGCTCCAAAAAGGGAGCGTACAAGCATATTTACCCCCACTTCAACTCTAAATACCAGCGTTGCTTACGGACGCGGCCAGCTTCAAAAACGTGCTCGTGCATGATATCCCCATAGGAAACAATGGGGCAGTTTGAGCTGAAAAAAAACCTAACACCTGCAAAAAAGCAGCGTTCAGCTCCTAACGCAGCCCCATTGTTTCCTAAGGGGAAACACTTCCTAAGTCTGCACCTAACACCCTAACATGTACCCCGAGTCTAAACACCCCTAACTTTACACTTATTAACCCCTAATCTGCCGCCCCCGCTATCGCTGACCCCTGCATTTTATTATTAACCCCTAATCTGCCGCTCTGTACACCGCCGCAACCTACATTACCCCTAATCTGCTGCCCCTAACATCGCCGACCCCTATATTATATTTATTACCCCCTAATCTGCCCCCCCAACGTCGCCGCTACCTACCTACACTTATTAACCCCTAACCTGCCAACCGGACCTCGCCGCTACTATAATAAATGTATTAACCTCTAAACCGCTGCACTCCCGACTCAAAAACCCTATAATAAATAGTATTAACTCCTAATCTGCCCTCCCTCACATCGCTGACACCTAACTTCAAGTATTAACCCCTAATCTGCCAACCGGACCTCGTCGCTACTCTAATAAATGTATTAACCCCTAAAGCTAAGTCTATCCCTAACACTAACACCCCCCTAAGTTAAATATAATTTAAATCTAACTAAATAAAATAAATCTTATTAAATAAATTAATCCTATTTAAAGCTAAATACCTGTAAAATAAACCCTAATATAGCTACAATATAACAAATAATTATATTGTAGCTATTTTAGCATTTATATTTATTTTACAGGCAACTTTGTATTTATTTTAACTAGGTACAATAGCTATTAAATAGTTAATACCTAACACTACACTATCAATAAATTAATTAACTAAACTATCTACAATTATCTACAATTAAATCAACTAAACTAAATTACAAAAAAAAACCCCACTAAATTACAAATAATAAAAAAAGATTACAAGAATTTTAAACTAATTACACCTACTCTAAGCCCCCTAAAAAATAACAAAGCCCCCCAAAATAAAAAAATGCCCTACCCTATTCTAAAATAAAAAGTTAACAGCTCTTTTACCTTATCAGCCCTTAAAAGGGCCTTTTGCGGGGCATGCCCCAAAGAAATCAGCTCTTTTGCCTGTAAAAATAACATACAATACCCCCCACAACATTACAACCCACCACCCACATACCCCTAATCTAACCTAAACACCCCTTAAAGAACCTAACACTAAGCCCCTGAAGATCTCCCTACCTTATCTTCACCACGCCGGGTATCACCGATCCGTCCAGAAGAGGGTCCGAAGTCTTCATCCTATCTGGCAAGAAGAGGTCCAGAAGAGGGTCCGAAGTCTTCATCCTATCCGGCAAGAAGAGGACATCCGGACCGGTAGACATCTTCATCCAGGCGGCGTCTTCTATCTTCATCCATCCGGCGTGGAGCGGGACCATCTTGAAGCAGCCGACGCGGATCCATCCTCTTCTTCCGGCGACTCCCGACGAATGAAGGTTCCTTTAAGTGACGTCATCCAAGATGGTGTCCCTCTAATTCCGATTGGCTGATAGGATTCTATCAGCCAATCGGAATTAAGGTAGGAAAAATCTGATTGGCTGATTGAATCAGCCAATCAGATTCAAGTTCAATCGGATTGGCTGATCCAATCAGCCAATCAGATTGAGCTCGCATTCTATTGGCTGATCGGAACAGCCAATAGAATGCAAGCTATTTATTTAAGTGTAGGTAGGTAGCAGCAACATTGGGGGGGCAGATTTGGGGGTAATAAATATAATATAGGGGTCGGCGATGTTAGGGGCAGCAGATTAGGGGTACATAGGGATAATGTAGGTTGCGGCGGTATGCGGTCGGCAGATTAGGGGTTAAAAAAATGTATTAGAGTGGCGGCGATGTGGGGGGACCTCGGTTTAGGGGTACATAGGTAGTTTATGGGTGTTAGTGTACTTTAGAGCACAGTAGTTAGGAGCTTTATAAACCGGCGTTAGCCCATAAAGCTCTTAACTCCTGACTTTTTTCTGCGGCTGGAGTTTTGTCGTTAGAGTTCTAACGCTCACTTCAGCCAAGACTCTAAATACCGGCGTTAGGAAGATCCCATTGAAAAGATAGGATACGCAATTGACGTAAGGAGATCTGTGGTATGGAAAAGTCGCGGCTGGAAAGTGAGCGTTAGACCCTTACCTACAAGACTCTAAATACCAGAGGGCGGCCAAAACCAGTGTTAGGACCCCCTAACGCTGGTTTGGACGGCTAACGCAGAACTTTAAATCTAGGCGTTGGTAATCTTAGTTGAAAGCTAAACCTAGGAGGTACGTATGCTAATTTTTTTTTTAGACCTTGAAGGCCGTCTCTAATCTAAATGCATTTTTTCACCACTAGAACATTGAGCTCATGCACGTGAATTTACCGAGGAGTGAGCACTGATTGGCTAAAATGCAAGTCTGTCAAAATAACTGAAATAAGGGGGCAGTCTGCAGAGGCTTAGATACAAGGTAATTACAGAGGTAAAACGTGTATTATTATAACTCTGTTGGTTATGCAAAACTGGGGAATGGGTAATTAAGGGATAATATATCTTTTAAAACAACAAAAATTCTGGTGTTGACTGTCCCTTTAAGTTTTCATGTTAAATACATGATCAAGAGTAAATTTCAGCAGGGTCATAGGACCTCAGGAGTATTCCCATGTCTTTAGCACTCTATAGCAGCAGTGTTTGCAACAATATTTGTAGTAATATTATATATAGTTGCACATACTTGTGCTATAGAGTGATAAAGATATGGTTGTTCTTTTAACTGTTAACAATAGCAAAGAGCTCATGGGGGTTGATATAGCCATGTCATCATTAAATTACCACTGTCCGACTATTATGACACTATTCTAATGGTAATGTCAGATTCACAAAAATGCAACCCTTTATTCAAAAAAGAAAAATTAGACTCGCCTCTGCTAGTATTCCTCACCTCCAGGGCTGCCAGTAGAAATTTTGGGGTCCTTGACTGAGCCAGTGGTCAGGGACCCCCCACCCTCATATATGCCAAAAAAATATTAAGCCTGCCACCACGTCATAGATTTCATATACGAAAATTAACTGAAAGGAGCAAAGTCAAATAAATTTCATACTATGCAGCATGCATAACAACTCAATGGTAAATGTTAACATATAAATGTGAAACTAACACTCAAAATCAATTAAAGGGACATAGAACCCCATAAACAACTTTCTAATTACTTCTGTTATCAAGTGTGCCTCATTCTCTAGGTATCCTTTGTTGAAGGAGCAGACATTTTGAGGATAGTTGAACTGGAGCACAGGTGAAATAATCAGCTGATTAGTTGTTGGTTGGTTATTTTATCAGCTCTCATCCATAGTAATCCTGAAAACCTGACCTGTTGGGGAGGCCTGATGACAGCTTTGAATGTCAGTGTTAGTGCTCTAACTGAATTATTGAAGTTTAATATGGATTTTACTGTCCCTTTAAAATATGCACAAAGTAGTAATAATTTCCTAATGTATTTTTTTCCAAAAGATCATCTTTGAAAAAGTTTAACACTAACACAAAACCATTCAAAGATGGCCTTCTGGAAAAAAATATTCATTAAAAGCACATCATCACTACACAATCTTTACATATTTTGCTAAAGAGTTTAACACCGACATCATGACACAAAATGTTTTTGAAAGATGAAAAGCTTTAAATGTATTTTATTTTTTTCAAGCAGATCAACCAGAAACCGAAATACTGCAATCTAATTTTTTTTTCTAGATTAGTTCAATTTCAACATCTAACTAGAAAACTACATACATATATATATATATAAATATATATATATATATATATATATATATATATATATATATATATATATATATATATATATCTTAGTATTTTTTTTTAATTTTTTATTTTTTTTTATGTATAGTATATTAAATTGTATGCAATAAATGGAAACACAATGCAGTGCAGCTAACCTCTTATGTTTCCCCTTAATTTAGGACATTTTTTTATCATTACATTCACCAATGCAGGCTGCAGAATAGGAAATGGATTAAAAAGAAATATATTAAATACATTAATAAAAATAATAAAGTCTCTCCCTCTTTAATGTAAAAGAGTAGACATTAACCACAAATTAAAGGTGGGCTTCCTGGAAAACATTAAGCGCAGTTCAGGGATACACCTCTTGATTAGTCTGGTGGAGGATACCCATTCCAAAGAATATCTGAATGTCAGCAATACCTTTTTTCTGTGAATGAACCTTATACCACTACACATACTATTGCTGTTTAATATCTTTGACCACCTCTGCTATAATGTAATAACAAGAAGACATTTAAGAAGGCTGTCACCGATACCAGACAGCCAAGGTTGCTGTCACGGACACTGGGCTGCAAGGGTTAAACCCCTACCCCCTACTACCTCACCCCTGTTTCTCAGCGGTTTTGGGCTCCTCTGAGCAACTATGATCTCTAGGAGTCTTTGTTTTCTTGTTTTTGTGTTCCTACTTTGTCAGAGAAGAGCTGGTCTCTGACCGGAAAAACCCTGCTAGGTAGGGAACTCCCGGTTGACCACCATACAATGGACACCCGCCTAACCCCTCTCTGGCTGGCCAGGCTCCTGGAACTCCCGGTCAGCCACTGTAACACTTGTGGGATACTCCTCTATCAGATCAAACTTGGCCAGTAGTCTTGTTATCCCGGCGTCGAGCCGGAATGATAGGGAATATCCCAGAGCAGAGAAAGTAGTAAGATGAGGAAGGCGGCACTCACCACAGACAGGACAGTCCCCAGCGGCAACGGCAGAGCAGTCCAAGGATAAACCACTAGAATGATCAGGCAGGCAGGGGTTTGGCAACAACAGATCAATCCAGCAGATAAGGGTTAAAGCAGGTAGAGTAGTCAAACAGGCAGGTTCAGCAACAATAGTTCAATCCAGCAGTTAAGGGTTAAAGCAGGTTGAGTAGTCAGACAGGCAGGTTCAGCAACAATAATAGGCAAAAGTACAACGATCTGTCACACCCAGGAGCACACAAAGTAACACCTATACTTGGGCAGTGACAGATCGCTGCAAAACAGTTTAAATAGGCGCAGAAGTCGTGCCACAGAAGTCCGACCGGCATCAATGATGTCAGCGCCGCATGCATTTGGATCCAACACTACCCCTGGCAATGAGCAGGCAATGAGCAGGGAGGGAGGCCCTGCACCGCTAGCAATGGCTAGAGTGGCGTGATATTACATAGCCCCCCTCTTATGGGTTCCCTCCGGGAACCAGAGTCGGCTTCAAAGGATAAGCAGCATGGAATCTGGAGACCAGAGATGGAGCATGCACATCACGGGCAGGAACCAAGGAACGATCTGCCATGGAGTAACCCTTCCAATGTATCAGATACTGCAGTTGTCTGCGCCTGTATCTGGAGTCCAGGATCTTAGCTACCTCATATTCGGGGTCACCACGGACCAGGAGTGGAGGAGGAGGAGTTTGGAGCCGGGTATATCTATTCTTGATGTAAGGTTTAAGTAGTAAGATGTGGAAGACTGGGTGAATGCGTAGGGTTTTTGGCAAGGCCACTTTGTAGGCAACAGGAGACCGTCTTTTCAGGACCTTGCAAGGGCCGATAAACCTAGGCCCCAATTTGTGAAAGGGTTGACGTAGACGAACGTGTCGAGTAGAGATCCAAACACGTTCACCCACTGGGATGGCAAGCACAGAAGCTCTATGATGATCAGCAAACTTCTTATATCTAGAGACAGCTGAACGTAGTTGAGAACAAATACGTTGCCAATGAGTAGCGAGTCCAGTGACTTGTCGGTCTGCAGCAGGGACCCCAGTGGACTGAGCTGAAAGAGGGAAGACACAAGGTTGATACCCTACTGCTGCTTGAAATGGAGAACATCGAAGAGAAGAGTGCCAATGAGTGTTTCTTGCCAGCTCAGCTAGGGGTAGAAACTCAGACCAGTTGGTATGGTGAGCGTTGACAAAGGCTCTAAGGTAGACTTCAAGATCCTGGTTTGCTCTCTCAGTTAGTCCATTGGTCTGAGGATGGTAGCCAGAAGACAATGAAACA
Source organism: Bombina bombina (assembly GCF_027579735.1). Lineage (NCBI taxonomy): Eukaryota > Metazoa > Chordata > Amphibia > Anura > Bombinatoridae > Bombina > Bombina bombina. The sequence goes on along the minus strand of NC_069505.1, from coordinate 43,359,127 downwards.
GTGGTTCCAATCAACTTGCAAAAGGCTCTCCAAAAGGCAGAGGTGAACTGTGGACCTCTGTCGGATATAATATTCACAGGAATGCCATGAAGTCGTACCACATGCAAGAGAAAAAGGGATGATAATTCTTGAGCAGAAGGCAGTTTGGTTAGGGGTACGAAGTGAGCCAGTCTGAAAAAGCGGTCCACCACAACCCAGATAACTGTATGGTGGTCAGAAGAAGGAAGGTCCACAATAAAGTCCATTGTTATGTGTGTCCATGGTTGTTTGGGAATGGACAATGGTTGGAGCAGGCAAAGATCGGGGAGTCTTGTTGGCAGCACAAGTTGTGCAAGCTTTCACATAATCTTGAGCGTCAGACTTCATAGTAGGCCACCAAACATGTTGGGAAAGACGCATGACAGTCCTAGTCGAACCAGGATGTCCTGAGAGTTTGCTATCATGAGCCCAGGCTAGCACAGGGATACGTAGGTTCAGGGGTACAAAGAGGATATCGGAGGCCACGGGGGCTCCAGAAGGCTTACTGGACTGAGCATGTTACAATCTATGCAGAAGGGTGGTATTGAGTTGAGCAACTACACAGGAGGGGGTATGATGTGTTCAATAGGAGCTTCTAAGGAATCACTTGAGTGAGGGAACTGACGGGAAAGGGCGTCCGCCTTCTTGTTCTTGGTCCCAGGAAGATAAAAGACCACAAAGTTAAAATGGGAAAAGAACAAGGCCCATCTGGCCTATCAAGGATTGAGTCGATGAACAGTCTCTAGGTAAGTCAGATTCTTGTGGTCGGTGAGAATCTGAATAGGATTGGCAGTGCCCTCTAACCAATGACGACATTCAGTCAAAGCCATCTTAATGGCTAAGAATTCACATTTACCCACATCGTAGTTCCTTTCAGCAGGAGTAAAGCGTTTAGAGAAAAAGACTACAGGGTGTGACTTGGATGTTGATGGGTTCTTTTGGGTAAGAACTGCTCTAGCCCCTATCTCGGAGGCATCAACCTCTAAAGTGAACTGTAGGTCAGGATGAGGATGGCGGAGCACAGGAGCTGAACAGAAAGCCCTTTTTAGACAAGAGAAGGCATTAATGGCTTCAGGAGGCCAATGTTTGCAGTCTTTGTTCTGTTTTGTCAATTCAGTGAGAGGAGCGACTGTTTGAGAAAAGTTCTTTATAAACTTGCGGTAATAATTGGAGAATCCCAAGAACCTCTGTAATTCCTTCAAAGAGGTAGGTTGAAGCTATTCTAGAACTGCGGTGAGTTTAGCAGGATCCATGGCAAAACCCTCCTTCAATATGACATAACCAAGGAATTGGATCTCAACTTGATCAAACTCACATTTTTCTAGCTTGGCTACCAAAGAATTGTCTCTGAGACGAAGAAGCACCTGTCTCACGTGCCTATGATGCTCCTCTATAGTGGAGGAGAAAACAAGGATATCATCCAGATAAACAATGACAGTGCAGTTGAGGAGGTCACGGAAGACATCGTTGACAAAAGCCTGGAAGACTGCAGGGACGTTACACAGCCCAAAGGGCATTACAAGGTATTCGTAATGCCCAGATCTTGTGATAAAGACGGTCTTCCATTTGTGGCCTGGAAAGATGCGAATCAGATTGTATGCCCCACATCCAATTTGGTGAAAAAGCGAGCATCCTGGAGTGAGTCATATAGTTCGGTGATCAATGGTATGGGATAGCAATTTTTGATGGTTATGTTGTTCAAGGCCCTGTAGTCAACCCAGGGTCTGAACCCACCATCCTTCTTACTGACAAAAAAGAAGCCAGCCCCAGCAGTAGAGGAGGCAGGGCAAACGAAACCTTTAGATAGGTTCTCTTGGATGTACTCCTCCAGGGATTTGGTTTCAGCCTTGGAGAGTGGATAAGTCCTCCCTTTAGGAAGTGGGGCTCCAGGAAAGAGGTCGATTTTGCAGTCATAAGGACGGTGGGGTGGCAGTATGTCGGCTGCTTTTTTCTCAAACACATACGCAAAGTCTGTGTATACTGAAGGAAGGTTTGAAGGAGTCTGTATACTTGCTATGGAAATACAGGGCAGAGGAATGACTTTAGCAAGGCAGGAGTGGAAACAGGAGGTACCCCAAGAGGCCAGTTGTCCCTCAGCCCAGTCGAACTGTGGATTGTGTACCCGAAGCAGAGGAAGGCCAAGGATGACAGGCTGTGCTGGGGAATGAATGACCTCAAACTGCAGCTGTTCAATGTGAAGGACTCCCACAGTCAGAGTCAGGGGTGCCGACTTAAAATGGATCATGCCCGAACCAAGGGGGGTGCCATCCAGGGTAGTTATTTTGAGGAAGTCTTTTCTGCAGAAGAGGCACGCCAGCTTGAATCATAAAAACGGTGATCCAGGAAGTTTCCAGCTGCTCCTGAATCAATGAAGGCCTGAGTGTGGACAGTATTCTGAAGGAAGGTAAGGGTAACAGGTACCAGGATCCGAGAGGAGTGAGGGTATTTAGTAGAGATCATGCTTAGAGGTACCCCAGTGTTATCCCCTAAGCATTGTTTTTTCCCGGCCGAATGTCACAGTCCTTTAGTTGGTGGGTGTTAGACTCACAATGAAAACATAGTCTCAGTATCCTTCTCTGTCTTTCAGACTCTGAAGGTTTGAAGGAGGAAAGATCCATGGATTCCTCCACTGAGGTAACTGGAGCTGCTGAAGGGGTAGCAGATGTTGCTGAGACCAGGCGGGAGGAGGATGGGAGGGAAACACCCTCCTTGTTCTGTCTCTCTCGGCTTGTCTTTCCTGAAAGCGAGAGTCCAGACTGATACAAAGCGTTATATAAAGTCATCCAAAGAAGAAGGAATAGCACAATAAGTGAGTTAATCTTTGATGCGTTCATGGAGACCCCTCCTAAAGGCTGCCTTGAGAGCACTTCCATCCCAAGTGGTTTCAAGTGCAAAGGTGCGGAACTCGATGGTAAATTGTGCCAGTTTTATTGCTCTGGCAGAGATCCAGGAGAGAATATTCCGCAGCAGAGGTACGGCCAGAAGCCCCAAACACAGAAGATAAAACAGAAATGAACTCATCAGCATCATGCAGGAGTGTTGCGTTCTGTTCCAAAAGGGGAGAGACCTAGGTTAGGGTCTTGTCCTTCAGCAAGGAAATGATAAAGATGACCCTTGACTGATGAGACTGAAAGGTGTGAGGATCATTGTGGAAATGCAACCTGCATTGGTTTAGAAAGCCCCTGCAATCAGTAGTACCTTCATACTTGTCAGGCAAGGGTATCCGGGGTATACTTCCAGAAGCAGAGGAAGAAGACACCGTACTAGGAGTAGGGGCTGGAGGTGTAGCAACAAGAGTGGTATCCCTTGCTGCAACTAGTAAGGAGAGTTGAGCGGTAATAGCCTCTAGTTTGGAATCCATATTTTGCAACTGTGTGGTATGGGTTCCCAACATCTGTCCCTGTAGATAAACAGCTCGTGCCACCTCATCTGGCTGCATGGCCCAAGTATAATGTAACGCTCGTGGGATACTCCTCTACCAGACCAAACTCGGCCAGTAGTCTTGTTATCCCAGCGTCGAGCTGGAATGATAGGGAATATCCCAGAGCAGAGAAAGTAGTAAGATGAGGAAGGCGGCACTCACCACAGGCAGGACAGTTCCCAGCGGCAACGGCAAAGCAGTCCAAGCATAAACCACTATAATGGTCAGGCAGGCAGGGGTTTGGCAACAACAGATCAATCCAGCAGATAAGGGGTAAAGCAGGTAGAGTAGTCAGACAGGCAGGTTCAGCAACAATAGTAGGCAAAAGTACAAAAATCTGTCACTCCCAGGAGCACACAAAGTAACACCTATACTTGGGCAGTGACAGATCGTTGCAAAACAGTTTAAATAGGTGCAGAATTCGCACCGACCGGCATCAGGAGCGTGCAGCAATGACGTCAGTGCCGCATGCATCCGAATCCCACACTACCCCTGGCAATGAGCAGGGAAGGAGGTGCCGCGCCCCTAGCAACGCCTAGAGCGGTGCGGCGTAACAACCACAGAACAGCAGGAAACCCGCTAACTTTACCCCTAGTTTCCCTTTGCCCCAGAGCTCCGCTCATTTGGGGATTGGCAGCCCCTAGGGAGGACAAGAGGTGGGGGAATTACCGGAGGGGAGCTCCTTTGGAAACCAGGGGTTTTGGACACCCCTACCCCATAACTTCAACAGACTGTATCTCCGGTCCCCAGTAACAAATAACGCATCTGGACTGTGACATCTGGGGACCGACAGCTTTCAAATGACGCCCTGGAAGTGCTGCCGCTCCTCCGGGATCACCTCAAAACCGCCACCCATGGGTCCTGGGATTCTGTGGGACTGTGGCTGCTATGGAGGCGCCAGTCTTTCTGGAGGGGCAGGAATGGCAGGAAAATTGTGGGATTGTCCAGTGTCTTATCAAGATAAGCTTTGTGTATAACCTGAATGCTAGTATGTTTAGTTATTTGGGTGGGCTCCCGCTAAATCACTTCTTCTCTGCTACATAGCGGCCTCTTGTCTGGGGGAGAAAGGACCCTCTGGCAGAGCTACCTGGTCGAGGTAGCCGGAGTCTGCCACAGGCTGGGACCCTGAATACTGGTGCTGTCGGGCATCAGGGGTGGCTACAGGCTGTGGTCACTTGCTAGCTACATAGCTGCAGTCGCCAGGGAGGAAGCAGGAACCAGACAAAATGAGAAAAATAGGAGCACTACAGCTGAAGGTGTCAGTGTAAGAGATATAATACTAAATCCCACAGAGGGAATCAATTATAACCAAAAATATGAACAATGGCTATGCCAAATTTAATTAAACATTAAAGAATATACATATATCATAAAACCAGATAAAATGGGAAAAAAACGGACGTCTCAGTTATAAAAGTTGCCACCACATAAAAATATATAAGTATAAGTTCCAGAAAACAATGAAGAAAGAACTCCTGAAAAGATGTGCACCAACACTCTGATCCCTTCTACATCACAACAGTTCAATCTTTTTAAACCACTAAAATATGTGATAGAATTGTAGGGTTCTGTATTGCTTTAGTTACATGTAATATATGTGCTGCAGTAGAATTATACACTTACCTAGTAGAAGTCCCAGTAGAAAAACTACAGCCAAAGACATGAAAACCACAAAAATACCTAGGTAGATTCAGGAGCAGCAAAGCACTACAGGGAGCTAGCTGCTGATTGGTGACTGCACAAACATGCAAGAGGGAGAAACGCGTTGATGTGTATTGCCTGCAGTACTGACTTTCTTTACCTGTCTATGAACTTTTGCCTATGACACAAAGTTGCCGTGGTGCAGATTGACAGCTTGACAGAGGCATATTGGAAGCCTAAGGAGCTAACGGAGTGACACAGACACCCGGCGCTTTGTATTGCATATAACTGCGGAATGGATTGCAGATAAGCTGTGCAGTGATCTGTTGTAATCGACACAGACCACCTTTTGGAGTCTCACAGTTTTTACCAAAACTACAGGTATCCTGCGTGCTATGTGCACTTAAAGAGCGGATACAATATTGACATCAGAATCGGCAGAATATATCATTCGGCTGAGAGCACTGACCGGACCAATAGGATTCAAGTTACGAGACAGCTCCCACATACTTTGTCAAGCGGTCACGTGTGTTTGTACGGAGGTGCTACGGCTGTTAGCCATCAGAGTTTGATCATTATCCGGACAAGTAAGGTAGTAGACATTGTGTTACCTTGAATCTTTTCATTATACTTATATATTTTTATGTGGTGGCAACTTTTATAACAGAGACGTCCGTTTTTTATTTCATTTTATCTGGTTTTATGATATATGTATATTCTTGAATGTTTAATTAAATTTGGCATAGCCATTGTTCATATTTTAGTTATAATTGATTCCCTCTGTGGGATTTAGTATTCTATCTCTTACACTGACACACCTTCAGCTGTAGCGCTCCTATTTTTCTCATTTTTTCTGGTCTTGCATTTAACCTATTGTGAGGGAGACTTTGGTTGTTTAGGAGTTTGGTGGTACACTCAGCGCACACTAATAAATACTCTTTTCTGATTATTTAGGAAGCAGGAACCGTTGGGGAGAGCTACCTAGTCAGGGTTACTGGGGTATCCGTCACATTGGCTGGCAGCGGTGGGATCTGATTCTTCCACACGATTCCTGCTAACAGACGAGAAGGGCCACAGAAGCCGGTAACTATGGAAGCCGAATTTCTAAGGAGAGTACAGGAGGCGCTGGCCCAGCTGGATGGTCCTATTTATCTACAGGACGAGCTGGAACAGAGGAACCTGATCCTCTGGGACCTAAGGTGGGAGGCTCTTCAACAGGAGTGGGACGATGGAAAGTTCCTCCCCACGAATGACACAAGGTTCCGGATTCGGCAGACTTTGCAAGTGCCTTTCCTGGGAAAACAGCAAAAGAAGGAATGGCTATCTGTCCTATATAGACTGGTCCAGACAGAGATGTGGTTGGAGGATGGCTACGGGGCCCTCCGATGGCTCGCTATGCAAGCGCAGCCATGGCTGGAAGATGGCTCCCCCACAGAGGGCTTTGTCTTCAGCGGCCCTGGATTACTATTTACAAAAAAGGACAGAGGACCCACAATTTAGGAGCAAGACAGACCAGGGTCTGGAGGATATCTCTGGGCTCCAAGAGTAACTGCTGGATCTCTTGTAGGAATCCGGGCTACTAGACAATCTGGATTTTATAATTGACCAGGAAGAGGCACTGGTCGAGGAATACAAGAGGCTGCTAGATCTCATTAAGCAGCGTTCAAAGGCTATACAGATCTGGGGTGCAGCACTCTGGGATTCATGAAGCCCGATCATGGAGGAGTGGCAACAAAGAAAAAGGGACCCAGGGCTGATGGATCACGATCATCAGTCTGGCTCCAAGCTGCCACCCCATCAGAAGCACTGGCAACAGAGCAGAGAGCCACCGGCCTCTGCCCAGCACAACAGCTCCAGAAAACCAGAGACCGTAGGTCACCGAACAGAACCTCTTCCTGGGAGAGGAGACAGTCGGTCTCTCTCCCCAGTGGCAGAGCCATCCCCTGGGAGCGGAGGTAGTCGTCCTTCCTCCCCTTACACAGAACCCCTTGCAGGGAGCGATGGATGTCAATAACTCTCCACAGCAGCAGAACCCCTTCCCGGGAGCAGAGATAGTCGATCTCTCTCCCCAGCAGCAGAGCCATCCCCTGGGAGCGGAGGTAGTAGTCCTCCCTCCCCGTAAGCAGAACCCCTTCCTGGAAGAGGAGACAGTCGGTCCCTCTTCCCAGCGGCAGAGCCAGGAGAGGAGACAGTCGGACTCCCTCCCCAGTGGCAGATGCATCCGCTGAGAGCGGAGGTAGTTGTCCTCCCTCCCCTTACACAGAACCCCTTCCTGGGAGAGGAGACAGTTGGTCTCTCTCCCCAGCGGCAGAGCAAGGTGCAAGGATAGAAGGCAGTCGGTCTCTCTCCCCAGCGGCAGAGCCATCCCCTGGGAGCTGAGGTAGTCGTCCTCCATCCCCTTACACAGAACCCCTTCCTGGGAGAGCAGACAGTCGGTCTCTCTCCCCAGCGGCAGAGCCAGTAGCAGGGAGAGGAGACAGTCGGTCTCTCTCCCCAGCGGCAGAGCCACCCCTGGGAGCGGAGGTAGTCGTCCTCCCTCCCCTTACACAGAACCCCTTGCAGGGAGAGACGGATGTCGATAACTCTCCCCAGCGGCAGCACCCCTTGCAGGGACAGCCGGTCTCCCTCCCCAGCAGCAGCACCCCTTCCAGGGAGCGGAGACACCCGGGTCTCCCTCCCCAGTGACAGCACAGTTTCTCAGGGAGCGGAGGTAGCCAGACTCCCTCCTCAGCGACAGATCCCCTTCCCAGGAGGAGAGACAGCCCGTCTCTCTCCCCAGTAGCTGGGCATGATCTCTACCCTTTTTCCACCCAGGAGGATTTCCCACAGGGGGCAGACATGACATTGGGCCCGGGGGAGACCCGGCCCTGCAGTTGGTGCCACAAGTTTGGGCACCCGAGTCGTGCCTGCCCCACCAAGGAGCAACCTCACCCTCCGGTCTGGGGTCGGAATACAACCGGGAAACAAGAAATGGCTTGGTTTGTGGGTGGGTCAGCCGGTACTCAACAAAGTGTCATGGAGGGAGACAGTGTGGTGATGGAACTTAAAGAGACTGGAACTTGTGGGAGAGCAACTGCTTGGGAGCCGGCCTTGGCAAACTTGTTTGGGACTTAGCATTGTCTGACTATCCCTGCACCCAGGGCGCAAAGGATAAATGCCAGTAGGAACCCCCCAGGATGCCCCAAGTCCAGGAGAGATGGGATAATCTTCCCCAGCAACCGAGGAGGGCTACCGTCAGACAGCCCCAGGCTGACCCGTTAAGGGTCTAGCCGGGTCTGCCGTACTGGAGGGGGAGAAATGTTATGGATACCAGGTAGCCAAGGCTGCTGTCACCGGGATGCAAGGGTTAAACCCCTACCCCCCTACTACCTCACCCCTGTTTCTAAGTGGATTTGGGCTCCTATGAGCAACCTCGATCTCTAGGAGTCTTTGCATGTTTGTGTGTTCCTAAAACCGGAAAAACCCTCCTAGGCTGGCCGGGCTCCTGGAACTCCTGGTCGGCCGCATCACAACGGACACCCGCCTAACCCCTCTCAGGCTGTCCAGGCTCCCGGAACTCCCGGTCGGCTACAGAACAGCAGGACACCTGCTAACTTTACCCCTCCAGCAGCACTTTGCCCCAGAGCTCTGCTCTTTTGGGGATTTGTAGCCCCTAAGGAGGACAAAAGGTGGGGGAATTACTGGATGGAAGCTCCTTTGGGAACCAGGGGTTTTGGACACGCCTACCCCCATAACTTCAATGGACTGTATCTCCAGTCCCCAGTAACGAATCACGCCGTGGCATCTGGGGACCGAGAGCTTTCAAATGACATCCTGGAAGTGCCGTCGCTCCTCCGGGATCACACAGAAACCGCCACCTACCCCTCCTATCTTTAGCAGTCTGTAACTCCCCAGTAACGGATCACACCGCTTTTTGGACTGTGGCATCTGGGGACCGAGAGCTTGCAAATGACACCCTGGAAGTGCCGCCACTCCCCCGGGAAAACCCTGAAACCGCCACCCATGGGTCCTGAGATTCTGTGGGACTGTGGCTGCTATGTAGGCGCCGGTCTGTCTGGAGGGGCGGGAATGGCAGGAAAATTGTGGGATTGTCCAGTGTCTTATCAAGATGAGCTTTGTGTATAAAAGGAGTGTATGTTTTCCATTAAAATTAGTTCTTGTTCCACCTGAATGCTAGTATGTCTAGTTATTTGGGTGGGCTCCTGCTAAATCACTTCTTCTCTGCTACATAGCAGCACCTTGTCTGGGGGAGGAAGGACCCTCTGGCAAAGCTGCCTAGTCAGGGTAGCAGGAGTCTGCCACAGGGTGGGACCTTGAATACTGGTGCTGTTGGGCATCAGGGGTGGCTACAGTCTGTGGTCACTTGCCAGCTACATAGCTGCAGTCGGCAGGGAGGAAGCAGGACCCGTTGGGCAGAGCTACCCAGTCGGGGTATCCATCAAAAAGGCAATACAAGCCACGGTGTTATTATATTAATGGTGTTGTGTATGTTTTATTAATTATATCATGAGTCATTACAGTTGCAAAAAAGTACAGTGCACGTTATTAAAGGGATCTTCTGCTAACTCTAAATATAGTAGGTGTGCATGGACATATGAGAAAGCAAAACAAAATATGCTTCTAAGTACAGATGTGCAGACAGTGGCAGTGCAGTCATAATTTACTGTACAGTAACAGTTAGGGCTGCCACTATAAATTTTGGGGCCGCTTACTTAACCATTGATCAATGCTTTGTTTTCTTGCTATTCTTAGTTGAAAGCTAAACCTAGGAACTTCATATGCTAATTTCATAGACCTTGAAGGCCGCCTCTAAGCTGAATGCATTTTGACAGTTTTTCACCACTAGAGGGTGTTATTTCATGTGAGTCTTAAAGGGATAGTAAACTCTAATTTTTTTTAAATCTTTCTTAAAACTTCAATATATATTTTGATTATTTGTAATAAGTACCTATTAAAAGTTTTCAGCCGTTTTCTGTATATTTGTCATTAAAAATCATTTCACCAAACCCAGTTTTTATCTTATGTGTGCCCTATAAAGATGTTCTACCTAGGTAGAAACATCATGGTGGCCCGCACGCGCATTTAAATTCTTTAAAGGCTTAAGCATGCGCTTATTCAGCCCCCTCCTCTCCTGCGGCATGTCATTAACAAAGTGCTCGATACAGGGAGAGTGACGTAGACGCTATCATTGAGGAAAGGCGGCTCGTTATCCCTACTGAATACTGACTTCTCAGAGCACTACAAAACAGGGGGCGGCACTTCAGTCAGTGACTATATCACATTTATAGTCAGACTGCCACTCACTCCTGTCTGCCACTCTGTGACAGTGACTGACTGTCCTCTCTGCTCTGGATTGAATCCGAATGACAGGCTCAGCAGCATAATCAGCATTGTGATATTATATATGGTGATTTATGCAAAATATAATTATCTCTCCAGCAGTCTAGTTCGGACAAACTGTAGTGGGATTTCATTCGCATTTTAGACATGCAATATAGTGACTGACCCGCTGCTGTCAATCCCAATCTTGACAACGACGGGTCAGCCGCTATATTGCATGTCTGAAATGCGACTGAAATCGCACTGCAGTTTGTCAAAACTAGACTGCTGGTGAGAAATATATTTTGTATAGATCACCATATATCACAGCACAAGTTGCACAACAGAACACTCTCCTATTTAATATACTCATCACTGGAATGTTACTATATTTTAAGAGCCGTAACATACATTAGTGTTGTTGGTCAGTGCCACTGAAGGCAGACTGCCACTTGCTCCTCCTAAGTCCTTACCTACCAGCCCCAGTCTGTCTCACTCTCAACGCAAAGAATATAAGCAATAGTAAATTTGGATGTTAATAATTAACCTTAGTCACATCCAATTTAATATTGCTTATAATAACATCAGCATAGTAAATATGGCCGCTGAGCATTCTATGTTAAACTCTGCATGCGAATCCAGTAGATTACATGTGCGCATGCGTTGTGGTGATGATCCGGTCATGAATATTAAAATGACAACTGAATCACTATTTTGATTGAGCACGTTACATTATTTAAAAAAAAACATAATTTATGCTTACCTGATAAATTTATTTCTCTTGTAGTGTAGTCAGTCCACGGGTCATCCATTACTTATGGAATATATCTCTTCCTAACAGGAAGCTGCAAGAGGATCACCCAAGCAGAGCTGCTATATAGCTCCTCCCCTCACATGTCATATTCAGTCATTCGACCAAAGCAGACGAGAAAGGAGAAACCATAGGGATCAGTGGTGACTGGAGTTTAATTAAAATTTAGATCTGCCTTAAAGACAGGGCGGGCCGTGGACTGACTACACTACAAGAGAAATAAATGTATCAGGTAAGCATAAATTATGTTTTCTCTTGTTAAGTGTAGTCAGTCCACGGGTCATCCATTACTTATGGAATACCAATACCAAAGCTAAAGTACACGGATGAAGGGAGGGACAAGGCAGGAACATTAAACAGAAGGAACCACTGCCTGAAGTACCTTTCTCCCAAAAATAGCCTCCGAAGAAGCAAAAGTGTCAAATTTGTAAAATTTTGAAAAAGTGTGAAGTGAAGACCAAGTTGCAGCCTTGCAAATCTGATCAACAGAGGCCTCATTTTTAAAGGCCCAGGTGGAAGCCACAGCTCTAGTAGAATGAGCTGTAATCCTTTCAGGAGGCTGCTGTCCAGCAGTCTCATAGGCTAAACGTATTATGCTACGAAGCCAAAAAGAGAGAGAGGTAGCCGAAGCCTTTTGACCTCTTCTCTGTCCAGAGTAAACGACAAACAGGGAAGAAGTTTGACGAAAATCTTTAGTTGCATGCAAATATTTCAGGGCACGGACTACGTACAGATTATGCAAAAGTCGTTCCTTCTTTGAAGAAGGGTTAGGACACAGTGATGGAACAACAATCTCTTGATTGATATTCCTGTTAGTAACTACCTTAGGTAAGAACCCAGGTTTAGTACGCAGAACTACCTTGTCTGAATGAAAAATCAGATAAGGAGAATCACAATGTAAGGCAGATAACTCAGAGACTCTTCGAGCCGAGGAAATAGCCATCAAAAACAGAACCTTCCAGGATAACAGCTTGATATCAATGGAATGAAGGGGTTCAAATGGAACGCCTTGAAGAACGTTAAGAACTAAGTTTAAGCTCCACGGCGGAGCAACAGTCTTAAACACAGGCTTAATCCTAGCTAAAGCCTGACAAAAAGCCTGAACGTCTGGAACTTCAGCCAGACGTTTGTGTAGAAGAATAGACAGAGCAGAAATCTGTCCCTTTAACGAACTAGCAGATAAGCCCTTTTCTAAACCCTCTTGTAGAAAGGACAATATCCTAGGAATCCTAACCTTACTCCATGAGTAACTCTTGGATTCGCACCAATATAAATCTTTACGCCATATCTTATGGTAAATTTTTCTGGTAACAGGCTTCCTAGCCTGTATTAAGGTATCAATAACCGACTCCGAGAAGCCACGCTTTGATAGAATCAAGCGTTCAATCTCCATGCAGTCAGCCTCAGAGAAATTAGATTTGGATGGTTGAAAGGACCCTGAATTAGAAGGTCCTGTCTCAGAGGCAGAGACCACGGTGGACAGGACGACATGTCCACTAGGTCTGCATACCAGGTCCTGCGTGGCCACGCAGGCGCTATCAGAATCACAGAAGCTCTCTGTTACGGTTACCCTTAGTCTCGCTGAGAGATGGACCGCTTAGTAGCCTGGATCCCTATTGCTAAAGAGGGGAGAAGCTGCTTTCCATAGTATTCTATATGAGTCTCGCAAATATAGAATAATCTCCCTTAGCTGCAGTACAGCTAGGATACCCTTCTGCCCACAAAAACGAGTCAACGCTGCGATTGAGGGTCAAACAAGAACTCAGGACTGGGATGCCCAGCCTGCTTTTTATTAAGGTTACATGCACACAGGGCACTCCCAGGGGGGGGGGGGGGGGAAAGCACAAAATCCCCCATCACACAGTTAGATAGAGAGCAATGTCCTTTGACAGGCCACAATAGGATTACAGTACTTAAGATAACAAGTTTACAAGTTCATCTTATCAATTAGCAGTCTGGCTCCAGAGGTGATTAGACAATAGTTTCTAAAAGCTGAAAAAAAGTTAACTCTTTATGAAATGATACTTGTTACGGTTTTCTTGGAGCCCTTCTTAGGCGCTGGCTTGGCTGGTTCAGGCATTGCTGCTGGGAAATAAGCTCTTCACAACAAAATAACTAATGCTTCTGTAACAGTGCTCCCTTTCTGTGGAACACTCTGGCAGACACGGTCTGACCCCTTTTCGGGGCAGACTAAGGCTGTCCAGACCGCTGGTTATGCGGGGCTGAGGTCGGTTTGTCTGGACAACCCGTCGGCGTTGCCATTCTGTTTCCCAGGTCTGTAAGTAATGGTGAAATTGAAGGGTTGCAACGATAAGCTCCAACGTAATAGCCTGCCGTTATCTCCAGAGACCCGGTTCAGCCACACTAACGGGTTATGGTCGGTGACCAGGGTGAACTCCTGACCATATAAATAGGGAGTCAATTTCTTTAATGCCCACACCAAAGCCAAACACTCCTTTTCGACCGCTGCATAGCTGACTTCGCGGGGCAGGAGCTTCCGGCTGATGTAGGCAACTGGATGCTCCCCTCCATCTTCGCCTACTTGGCTGAGGACGGCTCCCAGCCCGAACATGGAAGCATCTGTATGGACGATAAAACGTTTGTTAAGGGCTGGGGCCGCCAAGACAGGAGCGTTAATTAGAGCATTTTTGAGAGCCTGGAAAGCCGTTTCACAGTGGGGAGACCACAGGACCTGTCGAGGTAAGTTCTTCTTGGTCAAGTCAGTCAGGGGTTTGGCAAGTGTGCTGTAGTCTGGTACGAACCGTCTATAGTACCCTGCCGTGCCCAGGAAGGCTAGGACCTGAGTCTTAGTGATAGGGGTGGGCCAATTGGCGACAGCTTCTATCTTGGCCGGCTCTGGTCGCTGCTTTCCACACCCCACCCGGTGACCCAGGTACTGTACCTCGGCCATCCCAAAGTGGCATTTTTCTGGCTTCAGAGTCAGGCCAGCAGCCCGGATCTGATCCAGAACCATTCCTACATGAGCTAAGTGGTCCTCCCAGGACTCACTGTGGATCGCTATGTCGTCCAGGTAGGCGCAAGCAAAACTCTGGAAGCCATCCAGGAGCCTATCCACCAAGCGCTGGAATGTAGCTGGGGCATTCTTCATCCCAAACGGCATTACCCTAAACTGATATAAGCCGAATGGGGTGACGAATGCCAACTTGGGGATAGCCTCCGGGGCCAGGGGAATCTGCCAGTAACCTTTGCAGAGGTCAATAGTGGTCAGGTAATTTCCCCTGGCTATACGATCGAGTAGCTCGTCTACCCTGGGCATAGGGTAAGCGTCCGTCACGGTTTTTTCATTGAGCCTCCGATAGTCTACGCAGAACCGGGTGGTCCCATCTTTCTTGGGCACCAAGACAACTGGGGAGGCCCAGGGACTATCGGAGGGCTCAATTACCCTGAGCTGGAGCATCTCATCGATCTCCTTCTTCATTCCTGTCCTAACTGCTTCGGGGATTCGGTACGGAGCCTGGCGCAAGGGAGCTTGTCCCGGAGTATCTACCTGGTGGGTGGTTAAAGTAGTGTACCCTGGCTTCGGGGAGAAGGTGAGGTGTTTGGACTGGAGGAGTTGGCTGAGCTGCTCCCTTTCAGTGGGGCTAAGTCGGTCTCCTATCTGAACCTGAGCCACTATACCTGTGGGGAGACTCTTTTCTAATAGGTCTGGAATGGGTAGACTGTCTGGGTCTTCCTGAGGGGAACAACATACGGCCGTCACGTTCTCTGGTCGCTCAAAATATTCTTTGAGCATGTTTACATGGAATGTCTTTCTAAGATTGTTGTCATGGCAGCTAGCTATCACATAAGTGGTGTCTCCCCTTTTCTCTACGATCTGGTAGGGACCCTGCCAGGACGCCTGCAATTTGTCTGTCTTCACCGGCTTAAGTACTAACACCTTTTGTCCTATGGTGAAGATTCTCTTTCGGGCCCCCCGATCGTACCATACTTTCTGTCTTCTCTGGGCCAACTGGAGATTAGCCCGCACGGATTTGGCTAATTGCTCCATTCGGTCCCTGAGTTCCAGCACGTATGGCACAATGGGGACACCGTCAGCCTCCATCTCTCCCTCCCAGTGCTCCCGGATCAGGTTTAGGGGTCCCCGTACCTTTCTTCCGTAGAGCAACTCGAAGGGAGAGAACCCTGTCGTTTCCTGGGGCACCTCCCGATAAGCAAATAGGAGGTGCGGCAGGAAGCGTTCCCAGTCTCGGTATTCCTGAGTGAACATCTTGAGCATTTGCTTGAGGGTCCCATTGAACCTCTCACACAGCCCGTTCGTCTGGGGGTGGTATGGGGAGCTCAGGAGGGACTTAATTTTGCAAACCTGCCAGAGTTGTTGGGTCAATTCAGCCGTAAATTGGGTGCCTCGGTCGGATAGGATTTCTTTTGGAAATCCTACCCGGGAGAACACCTGTACTAGTGCATTCGCTACCGTATCCGCTTGTATGTTGGATAGGGCGACAGCCTCTGGGTACCTGGTAGCGTAGTCCACTACGGTAAGAATGTAGCGCTTACCGGAGGGACTAGGGGTAGCCAGTGGTCCCACTAGGTCAATAGCAACCCGGCTGAAGGGTTCCTCTACAATGGGCATATTTACTAGATGGGCTTTAGGGTGATCGCCTCGCCTTCCTACTTGTTGACACACATCGCAGGTGTTACAGTAAGTTCTAACGTCAGCGTGCACCCCTGGCCAAAAGAACGTGTGAGTAATGCGGTGTAGGGTACGGGTTACGGATAGGTGGCCTGCTAAGGGGATGTCGTGGCCTATCTTGAGGATTTCTTGACGGTATTTGTGGGGCACTACCAGCTGTCGCCTACGCTGTCCCCTTTTCTCTGTCCAGCGGTATATTTTCCCTTTTTCCCATAAGAATGTTTCGTTATCTGCCCCGCCCCCTCCGGTCTCTGCTCGTTCCCGGTACTTTTGTAAAGTCGGGTCAGTCTTAGACTCTGTCTCGAAAGCATCTGGGGTGTCCCAGGGTATGGGGCCTAACATGTCAGGCAAGGTCGGGGTAGGTCTTACCTGTGTCTCCCGCACTGGTGAGAGCTCTCGCTCCATCCGGGCTTGGGCCCGTGTAGTCACTGGGTCCGCCTCGTTGTTGCATACTGGAGCATAGGCAGAAGTCATGGGGCCCAAATCGTTGCCCAGTAGTACTTCGGCAGGTAAATTATCCATTATGCCCACGTTCACAGCCCCCTTTTCCGCTCCCCAATCAAGATGCACTTGAGCTGTTGGAATTTTGTACACATCCCCCCCCGCCACTCTAACGGCCACAGTCTGTCCGGATCGCTTGTGCTCTGGCACCAAATGACTCTGTACCAGCGTGATAGTAGCCCCTGTGTCTCTCAATCCCTCTGTAGATCGCCCCTCGAGCCATACCTTCTGCCGATGGTGCTGGCGGTTATCTGAGGCAGCATATACAGGGTCCACCTCGTGAAGCGGCCCCACATATCCCTCCATAGGGGCCTCTTGGTTAACACAGAGGGCCCGGGCCGGACGATAGGACCCAGAGGGGTAATTGTAATTCCTGGGTGTCTGGTGCGTATTAAGGGGGCAGCTAGCCATGAAATGCCCTGGTTGCTTGCATCGGTGGCAAGTCGGTCTGGGACGCTCAGAGCTGTTATTGTGTGGTCCTGAGTGTCGGACGGGCCCTGTGGGCACCGGGGCTCGGAATTCAGCACGAGGGGGTGCACGGTAAACCTCTCTGGGTTCGACCCGTGCTGGAGCTCGGTAGTTCATGGGTTCGTGAAGACGGGAGTCATAATGTTCATCGGCCAATTTGGCTGCTTCTTCTAAGGTAGAAGGCCGCCTGTCTCGCAGCCATTCCTTCCCTTGCTGTTCCATGCCATTATAAAAATGTTCTAAGAGAAACAATTGTAAAATTTCCTCACCAGTCACCGCTTTACTTCCGCTCAGCCAGTGATTTGCCGCTCTCCGCATTCGGTGCGCCCATTCCATATGGGTATCGTTAGGCTTCTTTTTCGTGCCCCGAAACTGTCGGCGATACGCGTCCGGAGTTACAGCGTACCGTCGCAACAGTGTCTCCTTAACTAGCTCATACTGTGTCACTTCCTCAGCACCCAGAGTACGAAAGGCTTCCAGGGCTCGCCCGGATAGTTTCCCAGACAATATCGTGGGCCACTCTCTGTTGGGAATCTGGTGCAGGGCACATTGCCTTTCGAAGTCCGCCAAATATTCATCAATCCCTGTCTCGCTCTCTAGGAAGGGTCGAAATGCCGCATAGGGTATCTTGGGCCTCCCAGCATTTTCGACAGGGATGATTACCTGCGGGGCTTCAGCATTGCGGTGTGCGTTCGCTAGGTTGAGTTCGTTGGCTCGAGTCTCTCGTATATCCTCGTCCGCCTCCGCCATCAACTGCTGTACCAATTCCATGGAGGGGTTCGGCCCGTATAATGAGAGCCTTTCCCGAACAATCCTGGTTTTTTCGTCACTAATCGTGGTCGGTGTTTCCGCCATTGTGAAGCTCTGATCCAGTTCGGTCAATTCTGCGATCAGCTCTCTCCTCGGCCGGTTGCTGGCGTACCCCCCTCTGCTTTCAAGTAAATCCTTTAGGGTTGTACGCTTCAATTTTTCGTAAGCGCTCTCCATCCGTTCTGTACCTCTCCTAGGAAATCCAGGAAAATCCCGCCGCTGCCGCCAAATGTTACGGTTACCCTTAGTCTCGCTGAGAGATGGACCGCTTAGTAGCCTGGATCCCTATTGCTAAAGAGGGGAGAAGCTGCTTTCCATAGTATTCTATATGAGTCTCGCAAATATAGAATAATCTCCCTTAGCTGCAGTACAGCTAGGATACCCTTCTGCCCACAAAAACGAGTCAACGCTGCGATTGAGGGTCAAACAAGAACTCAGGACTGGGATGCCCAGCCTGCTTTTTATTAAGGTTACATGCACACAGGGCACTCCCAGGGGGGGGGGGGGGGGAAAGCACAAAATCCCCCATCACACAGTTAGATAGAGAGCAATGTCCTTTGACAGGCCACAATAGGATTACAGTACTTAAGATAACAAGTTTACAAGTTCATCTTATCAATTAGCAGTCTGGCTCCAGAGGTGATTAGACAATAGTTTCTAAAAGCTGAAAAAAAG
The DNA here is from genome assembly GCF_027579735.1 of Bombina bombina. Classification (NCBI taxonomy): domain Eukaryota; kingdom Metazoa; phylum Chordata; class Amphibia; order Anura; family Bombinatoridae; genus Bombina; species Bombina bombina. The sequence goes on along the minus strand of NC_069505.1, from coordinate 43,340,812 downwards.
TTAACTCTTTATGAAATGATACTTGTTACGGTTTTCTTGGAGCCCTTCTTAGGCGCTGGCTTGGCTGGTTCAGGCATTGCTGCTGGGAAATAAGCTCTTCACAACAAAATAACTAATGCTTCTGTAACACTCTCTCCTGTTTGATCTTGGCAATCAAACGAGGAAGCATCGGGAATGGTGGAAACACATAAGCCATGTTGAAGACCCAAGGGGCTGTCAGAGCATCTATCAGCACCGCTCCCGGGTCCCTGGACCTGGATCCGTAACAAGGAAGCTTGGCGTTCTGGCGAGACGCCATGAGATCCAGATCTGGTTTGCCCCAACGATGAATCAGTTGAGCAAAGACCTCCGGATGAAGTTCCCACTCCCCCGGATGAAAAGTCTGGCGACTTAGAAAATCCGCCTCCCAGTTCTCCACGCCTGGGATGTAAATCGCTGACAGGTGGCAAGAGTGAGACTCTGCCCAGCGAATTATCTTTGAGACTTCCAACATCGCTAGGGAACTTCTGGTTCCCCCTTGATGGTTGATGTAAGCCACAGTCGTGATGTTGTCCGACTGAAATCTGATGAACCTCAGAGTTGCTAACTGAGGCCAAGCTAGGAGAGCATTGAATATTGCTCTTAATTCCAGAATATTTATTGGGAGGAGTTTCTCCTCCTGAGTCCATAATCCCTGAGCCTTCAGGGAGTTCCAGACTGCGCCCCAGCCTAGAAGGCTGGCGTCTGTTGTTACAATCGTCCAATCTGGCCTGCGAAAGGTCATCCCCTTGGACAGATGTGGCCGAGAAAGCCACCATAGAAGAGAATCTCTGGTCTCTTGATCCAGATTTAGTAGGGGGGACAAATCTGAGTAATCCCCGTTCCACTGACTTAGCATGCACAATTACAGCGGTCTGAGATGCAGGCGCGCAAATGGTACTATGTCCATTGCCGCTACCATTAAGCCGATTACTTCCATGCACTGAGCTACTGACGGGTGTGGAATGGAATGAAGGACACGGCAAGCATTTAGAAGTTTTGATAACCTGGCCACTGTCAGGTAAATTTTCATCTCTACATAATCTATAAGAGTCCCTAGAAAGGGAACCCTTGTAAGTGGTAATAGAGAACTCTTTTCCACGTTCACCTTCCACCCATGCGACCTCAGAAATGCCAGAACTATCTCTGTATGAGACTTGGCAGTTTGAAAACTTGACGCTTGTATCAGAATGTCGTCTAGGTACGGAGTCACCGCTATGCCTCGCGGTCTTAGTACCGCCAGAAGTGAGCCCAGAACTTTTGTAAAGATTCTTGGAGCCGTAGCTAATCCGAAGGGAAGAGCTACAAACTGGTAATGCCTGTCTAGGAAAGCAAATCTTAGGTACCGATAATGATCCTTGTGAATCGGTATGTGAAGGTAGGCATCCTTTAAGTCCACTGTGGTCATGTACTGACCCTCTTGGATCATGGGAAGGATGGTTCGAATAGTTTCCATTTTGAATGATGGAACTCTTAGGAATTTGTTTAGGATTTTTAAGTCCAAGATTGGCCTGAAGGTTCCCTCTTTCTTGGGAACCACAAATAGATTTGAATAGAATCCTTGCCCGTGTTCCGTCCGCGGAACTGGGTGGATCACCCCCATTAGTAAGAGGTCTTGTACACAGCGTAGAAACGCCTCTTTCTTTATTTGGTTTGCTGATAACCTTGAAAGATTAAATCTCCCTCGTGGAGGAGAAGTTTTGAAGTCCAGGAGATATCCCTGAGATATGATCTCCAACGCCCAGGGATCCTGGACATCTCTTGCCCAAGCGAAGAGAGAAAGCGAAGAGAGAAGCGAAGAGAGAAAGTCTGCCCCCCACTAGATCCGTTTCCGGATAGGGGGCCCTCTCTTCATGCTGTCTTAGGGGCAGCAGCAGGTTTCTTGGCCTGCTTGCCCTTGTTCCAGGACTGGTTAACTTTCCAGACCTGCCTGTAACGAGCAACAGCTCCTTCCTGTTTTGGAGCGGAGGAAGTTGATGCTGCTCCTGCCTTGAAGTTACGAAAGGCACGAAAATTAGACTGTTTGGCCTTTGATTTGGCCCTGTCCTGAGGTAGAGCATGGCCCTTACCTCCCGTAATGTCAGCTATAATTTCTTTCAAGCCGGGCCCGAATAAGGTCTGCCCTTTGAAAGGAATATTAAGCAATTTAGATTTAGAAGTCACGTCAGCTGACCAGGATTTAAGCCATAGCGCTCTGCGCGCTTGGATGGCGAATCCGGAGTTCTTAGCCGTAAGTTTGGTTAAATGTACGACGGCATCAGAAACAAATGCGTCAGCTAGCTTAAGTGCTTTAAGCTTGTTCATAATTTCATCCAATGGAGCTGTGCGAATGGCCTCTTCCAGAGACTCAAACCAGAATGCCGCCGCAGCAGTGACAGGCGCAATGCATGCAAGGGGCTGTAAGATAAAACCTTGTTGAACAAACATTTTCTTAAGGTAACCCTCTAATTTCTTATCCATTGGATCTGAAAAGGCATAACTATCCTCCACCGGGATAGTGGTACGCCTAGCTAAAGTAGAAACTGCTCCCTCCACCTTAGGGACCGTCTGCCATAAGTCTCGTGTGGTGGCGTCTATAGGAAACATTTTCCTAAATATGGGAGGAGGGGAAAAAGGCACACCAGGTCTATCCCACTCCTTGCTAATAATCTCTGTAAGCCTTTTAGGTATAGGAAACACGTCAGTACACACCGGTACCGCATAGTATCTATCCAACCTACATAATTTTTCTGGAATTGCAACCGTGTTACAATCATTCAGAGCCGCTAATACCTCCCCTAGCAATATGCGGAGGTTCTCAAGCTTAAATTTAAAATTAGAAATCTCTGAATCCAGTCTCCCTGGATCAGATCCGTCACCCACAGAATGAAGCTCTCCGTCTTCATGTTCTGCAAACTGTGACGCAGTATCTGACATGGCTCTCACCTATCCGCGCGCTCTGTCCTTAACCCAGAGCTATCGCGCTTGCCTCTTAATTCAGGCAATTTAGATAATACTTCTGTCATAACAGTAGCCATGTCTTGCAAAGTGATTTGTAAGGGCCTCCCTGATGTACTTGGCGCCACAAAATCACGCACCTCCTGAGCGGGAGGCGAAGGTACTGACACGTGAGGAGAGTTAGTCGGCATAACTTCCCCCTCGTTGTCTGGTGATAATTTCTTTACATGTAAAGATTGACTTTTATTTAAAGTAACATCAATGCAATTAGTACACAAATTTTTTTTTTTTTTTTAAATCTTTTTATTTAATTGGAGGAGAAGTTATGAACAGAAAACAAGAAATACATAACATATCCAGAACATAAGATATCAAACATTTGATTCTAATAAACTCAGACATATCATGCTAACTGAATGAAGAGAAAAAAATTTTTTATCAGAGTTACTTGGATTCTGCGTATCTCTTCAAATGTAACAAGTCATCTCTAACAGAACATCTTATCTTCTTCCTCCAATATCTTTTATTTAATCTATTATTTGATTTGTAGGGGCACTCAGTTACCATCTGCAAATCCTGACCTGCTTTCATCTGTCCCTTAGCTTAAATCGTGAGTCCACCTGCTTTATTCCTATCTTAATCCAGTCTTGAGTCTAAATAAATGCAGCTCTGCACCAAGCTGATATATTTACAGTTACGCTCAAGCTTTCTCACGCAAAACTAAAAAAATAAAAACCATAAATACTTCTACCCGGGGGGAGGGGGGGAGGGGGAGAGGGAAGAAAAAAGAAAGAAAAAAAAAATATGCATTTTGAGAATTAAGTTTAATCTACAGCTTACTGTTGCTTTTATTAATTTTCCACATTAACGGCTGTATGCCCAATTTGAAGGTAATGAACCGTCTAAGATTAATTCCAGAAAGGGTATGGAATTTTGGAAAGGCGAGAGCATGTAGTATTGAGCAGCTGTGGGTTCACTATGAATAAACTTTTTCCATTTCTTAAAAAATTTAGTAACCTGTTTAACTGCATCTTTATCCAGTCCTACTATCTCTAGCATAATCTGACTTCTCATGGAGTTTGTGAATTCAATGATGGTAGGAGAATTTCTATGCTTCCACCTTTTGCATAAATGATTCCTTGCAATCAAAATTGCCAGATTTATGAATAATCTTTCCCCGATCCTTTGAGTTGGATACAAGAAGAATATGTGTTCTGCCTTTAACTCTATCTTGTCTCTTATTTTCCTGTTTATCCAGTATTGGATTTTACTCCAGAATTGCGCAATTTTTGGACAGGTCCAAAAGTAATGCAGCAGATCCGCATTTACTCTATGACATTTAGGGCATGTGGCCTGTGATTGAGACCACTTGGCAATTCTGGCTGGGGTTAGATAATAATTGTTTATTACCTTGTACTGTGATTCTCTTATATTGATTCTATCAGTTGCCTCCCTTGTTCTCTCAATGCTATCTGTTATGTCCTTATCTTGCAACTCGGGAAATTGTAATGCAAATTTCTGTTTACAGTGATTGATATGCAATGATCCTTCTTTACTCATGATGTATTGATACCAAATTGAGATTGATCTGATACCTGCTTTATATAGAGTTATCCCTGCCTCAATATTTAATTGTGCCCAATGCTTACTAAACCTACTATCATAATCATTTATAAAATGACGGGCCTGTAGATATACATAGAAATGCTTGGATGGTAGGTTATATTCGCGAGTCAGATTTTCAAAAGATCTAATATCCCCCGTATGAGGTTCTTTTAATTGTGATACATAAATCAGCCCTCTCTTTTCCCAAGTATGGAATATACTATTACAATACCCTGGTGGGAAAGCAGGATTACCAGTAATCGGTAATGATCTAGAAGTCTGAAATTCTATACCTAGTATTGTGCAATATTTCTGCCATGCGATCACTACATTGACAATTGTGATTAACCTGCCTATATTACTTGGTAACTGTTTATACGGATAGTGTAACACAGCCTGCAGGTTAAATGGTTTAATTAATTCATTTTCGTGTTCGTAGTAAGTTACATAGTCTGATTTGCTGAGCCAATCTGCCCCAAATTTAACCAGGGATACTATATTGTAGTATTTTATATTTGGGCACGAAAAACCTCCAAATCGTTTTTCCTGCGCCAATTTATTGTACGCAATACGTGAAGTCTTTTTCCCCCAGATAAAAAAAGCGCAAGCTTTGTTATAGCTATCAATATCTCTCTTGTGTAATAGAAGGGGTAGATTTTGCAGCAAAAATAAAAATTTTGGGAAAATAATGGTTTTGATGACATTTGTGCGGGCTGAGATAGATAAATAATATAAGTTCCATTTTGCTAGATCATAATGTAGTTTCTGGAATAAATCTTTAAAATTGAGCTGGTACCAGTGTGCTGGGTTCTTAGTAATCTTGATACCTAGATAGTTGATAGTCTGTACCTCTCTGAATTTACCAGAATAACTATTTCTATTTTTTGTGATCCAAAGGATTTCTGATTTGTTAATGTTTATTTTATATCCAGAGAAAGAACTAAATGTGTTTAGTATCTTCACAAAACTTGGTATAGACTGCCTCGTATTTTGTAAAAATATTAACAGATCATCTGTGTAAAGTGCCACAGAAACCTTCTGATTTCCCACAGAAATTGGTGGAAGAGACTTTCTTAGATATATGGCTAAAGGTTCCAATGCGATATCTAAGAGTAATGGTGAAAGCGGGCACCCCTGGCGTGTTCCTTTGCCCAGAGTAATATTTTGTGATAGCTCACCGTTGACCAAAAGTTGAGACCTGGGCTTCTTGTATACTAACCCGATCAAGTCGACCAGGGCGCCGGAAAATCCAAACCTTTTTAATGAGTTTATTAGATGGTCCCAGATGATTGAATCAAAAGCCTTCTCTGCATCTACAGTGAGTAATGCTATGTCTTCCCCCTGATTTTTCTTTCCGGCGTCCTGGTCAACCTGATGGAGATAGTCCATGGTAGTAAGGACTCTGCGCATGTTTCTGACTGCGTTTCTGCCTGGGATGAAGCCTGCCTGATCAGGATGGATAATTTCTGTAATGGATTCCTTCATTCTTTCCGCAATAAGAGACATTAAAATCTTATAGTCTTGATTAAGAAGCGAAATTGGCCGATATGACGCTACGTTAGTTGGATCCTTCGCTTTCTTATGAATTAGAGAGACTACTGAGTCAGAAAAGTATAGTGAATTCATCTCTTTCTGGAGATAATATTGGTTAAATAATTTGGTTAAGGTACCCGCTATCTCTGCCGCCATGATTTTATAAAACTCTGCCGGCAGGCCATCTGGCCCGGGCGCTTTGCCAAGTTTAGATTTTTTTATGATATTTAATATTTCCGTTTCGGTGATGGGGGCATTAATTTTCTGTAATGCTGCCTGCAATATATGGGGAATGTCCAACCCCAGCCAGAATTGCTCTTTTTGCCTTTCGTCCACCTCTTCCCTTGCATAGAGGTTACTATAATATTCAAAAAATGCCCTGCAAATTTCATCTTTATTACTCAAGAGTTTCCCTTCAGACCGAATTGAAAGGATTTGATTTGATTTTTTTCTAAATTTGACCAACCTGGCCAGATGTTTGGCCGATATACCTTGACTGCCCTGAAATGTGGACCTATTTTTCATCTCTTCGTGTGCCCCGATTTTATTCAAGAAGCATTCCCTTTCCAGTCTAGCTGCTTTGTATATATCCCAATTTTCCTTATTGGGATTTCTGAGATATTTCACATATTTATTTCTAAGTTGGTTTGCTAGCTGCGTTTCTCTCGCTTTATTTTTCTTATTCCTTTTAATCATGTAGGCTTTTACTTCCCCCCTGATAACCGCTTTGCCTGCTTCCCAGAACACCTTGGTCTTGTTTATGTAATCTATATTCTGTGTGGAGTATTCTCTCCATTTTTGCTGTAGCCAGTTTGTAAATTATACACTTTTATACATGTATTGGGGAAAACGGAAAGAGTTTTCAATTTTTTTGGGGGGAGTACTCCACACAATCCTGATATCAATAATTGCGTGATCGGATAATATTATCTCCGAAATCTGAGACTCGATCTGATTTCTCATAATGTGTTCGTCTACTAGGAACATATCAATTCGGGAAAAAAAGCAAAATTTATGCTTACCTGATAAATTCATTTCTCCTGTAGTGTGGTCAGTCCACGGGTCATCATTACTTCTGGGATATTATCTCCTCCCCTACAGGAAGTGCAAGAGGATTCACCCAGCAGAGCTGCTATATAGCTCCTCCCCCCTACGTCACCTCCAGTCATTCGACCAAAGGACCAACGAGAAAGGAGAAGCCGAAGGGTGTAGTGGTGACTGGAGTATAATCCCAAAAAAATTTTAGCCTGCCATAAAAAACAGGGCGGGCCGTGGACTGACCACACTACAGGAGAAATGAATTTATCAGGTAAGCATAAATTTTGTTTTCTCCTGTTAAGTGTGGTCAGTCCACGGGTCATCATTACTTCTGGGATACCAATACCAAAGCAAAAGTACACGGATGACGGGAGGGACAGGCAGGCTCTTTATACGGAGGGAACCACTGCCTGAAGAACCTTTCTCCCAAAAACAGCCTCCGAAGAAGCAAAAGTGTCAAATTTGTAAAATTTGGAAAAAGTATGAAGAGAAGACCAAGTTGCAGCCTTGCAAATCTGTTCAACAGAAGCCTCATTCTTAAAGGCCCAAGTGGAAGCCACAGCTCTAGTAGAATGAGCTGTAATTCTTTCAGGAGGCTGCTGTCCAGCAGTCTCATAGGCTAATCGTATTATGCTACGAAGCCAAAAAGAGAGAGAGGTAGCCGAAGCTTTTTGACCTCTCCTCTGACCAGAATAAACGACAAACAGGGAAGACGTTTGACGAAAATCCTTAGTTGCCTGTAGATAAAATTTCAGGGCACGGACTACATCTAGATTGTGTAGCAGACGTTCCTTCTTCGAGGAAGGATTAGGACACAAAGATGGAACAACAATCTCTTGATTGATATTCCTGTTAGTGACCACCTTAGGTAGGAACCCAGGTTTAGTACGCAGAACTACCTTGTCAGAATGAAAAATCAGATAAGGAGAATCACAATGTAAGGCAGATAACTCAGAGACTCTTCGAGCCGAGGAAATAGCCATTAAAAACAGAACTTTCCAAGATAACAACTTGATATCAATGGAATGAAGGGGTTCAAACGGAACACCCTGTAAAACATTAAGAACTAAGTTCAAACTCCATGGCGGAGCAACAGTTTTAAACACAGGCTTGATCCTAGCTAAAGCCTGACAAAAAGCTTGAACGTCCGGAACTTCTGACAGACGTTTGTGTAAGAGAATGGACAGAGCTGAAATCTGTCCCTTTAAAGAACTAGCAGATAACCCCTTTTCTAAACCTTCTTGTAGAAAAGACAATATCCTTGGAATCCTAACCTTACTCCATGAGTAACTCTTGGATTCGCACCAATATAAGTATTTACGCCATATTTTATGGTAAATCCTTCTGGTAACAGGCTTCCTAGCCTGTATTAAGGTATCAATAACTGGCTCAGAAAAACCACGTTTTGATAAAATCAAGCGTTCAATTTCCAAGCAGTCAGCTTCAGAGAAGTTAGATTTTGATGTTTGAATGGACCCTGGATCAGAAGGTCCTGTTTCAGAGGTAGAGACCAAGGCGGACAGGATGACATGTCCACTAGATCTGCATACCAAGTCCTGCGTGGCCATGCAGGTGCTATTAGAATCACTGATGCTCTCTCCTGTTTGATTCTGGCAATCAATCGAGGAAGCATCGGGAAGGGTGGAAACACATAAGCCATCCCGAAGGTCCAAGGTGCTGTCAAAGCATCTATCAGAACCGCTCCCGGATCCCTGGATCTGGACCCGTAGCGAGGAAGCTTGGCGTTCTGACGAGACGCCATGAGATCTATCTCTGGTTTGCCCCAACGTCGAAGTATCTGGGCAAAGACCTCCGGATGAAGTTCCCACTCCCCCGGATGAAAAGTCTGACGACTTAAGAAATCCGCCTCCCAGTTCTCCACTCCGGGATGTGGATTGCAGACAGGTGGCAAGAGTGAGACTCTGCCCAGTGAATTATCTTTGATACTTCCATCATTGCTAGGGAGCTTCTTGTCCCTCCCTGATGGTTGATGTAAGCTACAGTCGTGATGTTGTCCGACTGAAACCTGATGAACCCCCGAGTTGTTAACTGGGGCCAAGCCAGAAGGGCATTGAGAACTGCTCTCAATTCCAGAATGTTTATTGGAAGGAGACTCTCCTCCTGATTCCATAGTCCCTGAGCCTTCAGAGAATTCCAGACAGCACCCCAACCTAGAAGGCTGGCGTCTGTTGTTACAATTGTCCAGTCTGGCCTGCTGAATGGCATTCCCCTGGACAGGTGTGGCCGATAAAGCCACCATAGAAGAGAATTTCTGGTCTCTTGATTCAGATTCAGGGTGGGGGACAAATCTGAGTAATCCCCATTCCACTGACTTAGCATGCACAATTGCAGCGGTCTGAGATGTAGGCGTGCAAAAGGTACTATGTCCATTGCTGCTACCATTAAGCCGATCACCTCCATGCATTGAGCTACTGATGGGTGTTGAATGGAATGAAGGACCCGGCATGCATTTTGAAGCTTTGTTAACCTGTCTTCTGTCAGGTAAATCTTCATTTCTACAGAATCTATCAGAGTCCCCAAGAAGGGAACTCTTGTGAGTGGAAAGAGAGAACTCTTCTTTTCGTTCACCTTCCATCCATGCGACCTTAGAAATGCCAGTACTAACTCTGTATGAGACTTGGCAGTTTGAAAGCTTGAAGCTTGTATCAGAATGTCGTCTAGGTACGGAGCTACCGAAATTCCTCGCGGTCTTAGTACCGCCAGAAGAGTACCCAGAACCTTTGTGAAGATTCTTGGAGCTGTAGCCAGTCCGAATGGAAGAGCTACAAACTGGTAATGCCTGTCTAGAAAGGCAAACCTTAGATACCGGTAATGATTTCTGTGAATCGGTATGTGAAGGTAAGCATCCTTTAAATCCACTGTGGTCATGTACTGACCCTCTTGGATCATGGGCAAAATTGTTCGAATCGTTTCCATCTTGAACGATGGAACTCTTAGGAATTTGTTTAGGATCTTTAAATCCAAGATTGGCCTGAAAGTTCCCTCTTTTTTGGGAACTACAAACAGATTTGAGTAAAACCCTTGTCCTTGTTCCGACCGCGGAACTGGATGGATCACTCCCATTAATAAAAGATCTTGTACGCAGCGTAGGAACGCTTCTTTCTTTATTTGGTTTGTTGACAACCTTGACAGATGAAATCTCCCTCTTGGGGGAGAGGTTTTGAAGTCCAGAAGGTATCCCTGAGATATGATCTCTAACGCCCAGGGATCCTGAACATCTCTTGCCCAAGCCTGGGCGAAGAGAGAAAGTCTGCCCCCTACTAGATCCGGTCCCGGATCGGGGGCCCTCGATTCATGCTGTCTTAGGGGCAGCAGCAGGTTTCCTGGCCTGCTTGCCCTTGTTCCAGGACTGGTTAGGTTTCCAGCCTTGTCTGTAGCGAGCAACAGCTCCTTCCTGTTTTGGTGCAGAGGAAGTTGATGCAGTTCCTGCTTTGAAATTACGAAAGGAACGAAAATTAGACTGTCTAGCCCTAGGTTTGGCTTTGTCCTGAGGCAGGGCATGGCCTTTACCTCCTGTAATGTCAGCGATAATCTCTTTCAACCCGGGCCCAAATAAGGTCTGCCCTTTGAAAGGAATATTAAGCAATTTAGATTTAGAAGTAACATCAGCTGACCAGGATTTTAGCCACAGTGCTCTGCGTGCCTGAATGGCAAATCCGGAATTCTTAGCCGTAAGTTTAGTTAAATGTACTACGGCATCTGAAATAAATGAGTTAGCTAACTTAAGGGCTTTAAGTTTGTCTGTAATCTCATCTAGTGTAGATGATTGAAGTGTCTCTTCCAGAGACTCAAACCAAAATGCTGCTGCAGCCGTGACAGGCGCAATACATGCAAGAGGTTGCAATATAAAACCTTGTTGAACAAACATTTTCTTAAGGTAACCCTCTAATTTTTTATCCATTGGATCTGAAAAGGCACAGCTATCCTCCACCGGGATAGTGGTACGCTTAGCTAAAGTAGAAACTGCTCCCTCCACCTTAGGGACCGTTTGCCATAAGTCCCGTGTGGTGGCGTCTATTGGAAACATTTTTCTAAATATCGGAGGAGGTGAGAACGGCACACCGGGCCTATCCCACTCCTTAGTAACAATTTCAGTAAGTCTCTTAGGTATAGGAAAAACATCAGTACTCGCCGGTACCGCAAAATATTTATCCAACCTACACATTTTCTCTGGTATTGCAACTGTGTTACAATCATTCAGAGCCGCTAACACCTCCCCTAGTAATACACGGAGGTTTTCCAGCTTAAATTTAAAATTTGAAATATCTGAATCCAATCTGTTTGGATCAGAACCGTCACCCACAGAATGAAGTTCTCCGTCCTCATGTTCTGCCGCCTGTGACGCAGTGTCTGACATGGCCCTAATATTATCAGCGCACTCTGTTCTCACCCCAGAGTGATCACGCTTGCCTCTAAGTTCTGGTAATTTAGCCAAAACTTCAGTCATAACAGTAGCCATATCCTGTAATGTGATTTGAAATGGCCGCCCAGATGTACTCGGCGCTACAATATCACGCACCTCCCGAGCGGGAGATGCAGGTACTGACACGTGAGGCGAGTTAGTCGGCATAACTCTCCCCTCGTTGTCTGGTGAAATATGTTCAATTTGTACAGATTGACTTTTATTTAAAGTAGCATCAATACAGTTAGTACATAAACTTCTATTGGGCTCCACTTTGGCATTAGCACATATAGCACATGTATCTTCCTCTGAATCAGACATGTTTAACACACTAGCAATTAACTAGCAACTTGGAAATGCTTTTTCAAGTAATTTACAATAATATGAAAACGAACTGTGCCTATAAGAAGCACAGAAAAAATTATGACAGTTGAAAATAATTAAGTTATAGCATCAATCTTTGTCAGAAATATACAATTTTAGCAAAGGATTGTTCCCATTAGCAAAGGATAACTAACCCAGGCAGCAGAAAAAATACACAAATAAACGTTTTTTATGACAGTCAACTACAATCTTCACAGCTCTGCTGTGATGATTACCTCCCTCAAAAAAAGGCTTTGGAGATCCCCGAGTTCTGTAGAGATGAACCGGATCATGCAGGAAGAAAATGAACCTCTGACTGAGTTTTTTGATGCGTAGTAAAAGCGCCAAAAATGGCCCCTCCCCCTCACACATAACAGTGAGAGAGATCAGTGAACTGCTTTAATTTAAACAAAACTATTGCCAAGTGGAAAAAATAGTGCCCAAAACATTTTTTCACCCAGTACCTCAGAGAAATAAACGTTTTTACATGCCAGCAAAAAAACGTTTAACCTCAATAAATTAATTGTTATTTAAAACCTATTGCAAGTCCCTGCAAATTAGGTTAAGTCTATGCATACAGTATAAATCCAGTGAAGTACCATTCCCCAGAATACTGAAGTGTAAAATATACATACATGACAGCCTGATACCAGCTACATCTACTGCATTTAAGGCTGAGTTTACATTATAACGGTATGGCAGGATTTTCTCATCAATTCCATGTCAGAAAATAACAAACTGCTACATACCTCTTTGCAGATTAATCTGCCCGCTGTCCCCTGATCTGAAGTTTACCTCTCCTCAGATGGCCGAGAAACATGATCTTAACTACTCCGGCTAAAATCATAGAAAAACTCAGGTAGATTCTTCTTCAAATTCTACCAGAGAAGGAATAACACACTCCGGTGCTATTATAAAATAACAAACTTTTGATTGAAGGTATGAAACTAAGTATAATCACCACAGTCCTCTCACACATCCTATCTATTCGTTGGGTGCAAGAGAATGACTGGAGGTGACATAGGGGGGAGGAGCTATATAGCAGCTCTGCTGGGTGAATCCTCTTGCACTTCCTGTAGGGGAGGAGATAATATCCCAGAAGTAATGATGACCCGTGGACTGACCACACTTAACAGGAGAAATTTATGCGCGCCTGACTCGCAAGTAAATTCGCGAGTATCTGGGTGCTGGATACGCCAGGCGTCATATAATTTCAATACGTGAAAAACTCTGCAACCGCTTTGCTTCCCTATTATTAGCCACTCTGCGCCGGATTTTATACCGATCTAGGTTAGGGCACATTGTGCAGTTAAAATCTCCTGCTACAATCAGGTTCTGCCCGATATATGGAGATATAACCTTAATCATCTTCTCCCAGAACTTAGAGTCCCAGTTATTCGGGGCATATAAGTTACATAGTGTCCAAATTTTATCATCTATTTTCAGTTGTATTATTATGTATCTCCCACCTGGGTCTAATTCCTGCTTGATTATACTATATGATAGGTCCCTACCAAGCAAGATTGCTACGCCTTTTTTACGTTTTTCACAAGGTGTGGCAATTATTTCTGCTATACAATTTGTTTTCAATTTACTTATCTCAACCTCTTTAAGATGTAGTTCTTGTAGTAATATAATGTCTGGATGGTGTTTTCTAACTTGCTTGAGGACGTTTTTACGCTTAATGGGAGATGTTATTCCCCCCACATTCCACGAAATTAATTAAGTGAATTGTTCATTTATTCAAAATCTGTACCTATTGAGATTAAAAACAAACTACACAACAGAGAAAAAAAAATAAAAAAAAATATGAACAGCACGCAGGTATCCCTCTCCCCCCTTTCCCCTTATTTCTAACCAACCTACCATTGTAATCTCCAAGGCCTATGAATGCCTTTGTCTTTGAGTGCTACTTAGACCTCTATATTGTTTTCTCTACAGAATTCCTTTGCCTCTTCAATAGTGTTTAGTGTGATGACACCGTCCATGCCCAGTACCGTAATTTTCGCAGGGTATTTCATGGTTGCCTTCAACCCTGCCCTGATTAATCCTGAGCAGAAAGGTGCCATCGCACGCCTCTTTGAGGAGGTCTCCATTGAATAATCCTGAAATAAAAGGATCTGCTTGGTGTCTATAGTAAGTGTCTGGGCCTGCCTGTATTTTTGCATGATTTTAACTTTGTCTTGGAAGTTTAGGTACTTTATCATCACCATTCTTGGTCGCATACTACTTTCTTTTGACTGTCTCACCATGCCGACCCTATGTGCTCTCTCCACCTGGAAACCTCCCTCCGCTCCTTGCAGACCTAGCAGTTTTGGTAATGACTGTGTACTAAATAATAAAAGGTCTTCAAAGTCTCTTGATTCTGGGAGACCAATCACACGCACATTGTTCCGCCTGGACCTATCTTCAAGATCCTCAATTTTGAGTTTTAATAACTTAATCTCATCTGAATGTGTGTCCAGCACGGTTTCCTGTCTAAAATGCGTGTCTTCTATATTCGAAATTCTAGCTTCTACCTCCGTTAATCTGTTTGAAAATTGTTTTATTTCATTTGATAGCTCTGAAATCTCCCCTTTTATTATTTCAAATTGAGGCAGGATTAATTCTGCCAGCTGGTTTGTAGTGAGTTGTTTTTCCTGATTCAAATCTGGACTTCTAACTGCTAGTTCTTGTAAATTCTCCTGCAAGGATTTTTGTTTTTTATCCTTCCTTATAGGCATGGCTGGAGATTTATTTTTAGAATTTGTAATATATTTCTCCATTTATTCCGCAACTCCAAACTAATTTCTGACTAGTCCCTGATTGGTCACAGCAATAAACTCTCTCTACCCTGCAATTGGTCCTATATGATCAACTTTATCTGAACAAACTGTTCTGTGGTAAGTTACTCTCAAACAGTAAGAAAAAATGCAGATTTAGTTACACATATAGCCTATTACATATTGAAACACAAAGTACCGCTTAAATGTGCCATAAAACATTTGCAAGAAAAGAAATCACAATACAGACCCCCTTTTGCAAATTAACAGAGTTACCTAAAAAACAGGAAATTTAGGTGGTGTAAGCTGAGAATGTCTACTGATTTCTAAAACTTAAACAATAAGCAGCCCACTATTTTAGTTATAACTTATGAGGATAACTCCTGCTATGCGGGCTTAATCACTCAGATGCACACCCTTTTCACAAATGCTTCTGCCCAGCTTAAATTAAGTTCTGCTCATTTGACAACTCATACAGCCTGCTATGACCTTTTTTTTTTCATATGAGCAGCTATAAGGGCCTGCAGCCTCAGGCAGG
Source organism: Bombina bombina (assembly GCF_027579735.1). NCBI lineage: Eukaryota > Metazoa > Chordata > Amphibia > Anura > Bombinatoridae > Bombina > Bombina bombina. Next base: position 43,325,595 of record NC_069505.1, on the reverse strand, counting down.
ATCTAAAACACACAATTCAGAGCTGATAAGAATTACTTTAACCATTATCCTCTTTTCTGTATGCACCATGTAAACTACAGCTTTTTTTTTTTTTTTTTAGAGAATGTAGCCTATATTGCTCTTAAATATCAGAAACAATGTGTAATTCTGACCACCACAGCAAAAACCTGGCCTATCTAATAGGATTTTTTGTGCCTTATAATATGCATTCAACTATCTATTGCATCATGATTTTTACCACTGCACCGTTGAACCTTTCAGGATTTTTTGCTAACAAGTGAGCAGACAGCAAAATATTTCAAACTTTTCTACTAATTATAGACATAGAAAAAAGAAATTATAGCAGCCAACTGCCTTCCGTGGTATCCCCTTTGCTTGATACAGTTCTGAGAGTACTCAGGGCCCTTATAATGCCAGACAAGATTATGGATAACAGTCTTTTCCAGGTTGTCTATAGTCAATATCCCTTTAATAAATTTTCATTAGGTTGTAGGCAGAAAAGAAGGAGACAGATAAGGCAGTATCCCTCCTTCTATAGCAAAATAAGTGTCTCCCTCCGAAAAGTTATAGCCACTCTCAGTCCTATGTGTACACGAGAAAAGAAGGAAAGTCCAGTTCCCCAACTGTGCTCCCAATCAGAAATATGCCGAAACAAACAGAAAGAGGAAAAGTCCGCTTCCCCGCTATGCTCCTTCTGCCATAAATTATTGTTGAAACACACAGCCAGCTCCGTTCTGTCACCGACAGTACTGCCTGTATCACTCAGCTTGTAATAATACTTTAATCTGCCCCCAAGGAAAAGGTAACCATTATACTTACCCCCCCTCGTCTTCACGGCTCATTCATGACTGATCTCCGGTGGCCACTTCTCTCTGAACGCTATCCTCTGGCTCCTAGCGTTCTTAGCCCGCCTTCCGAGCTTCCTGTGGCTTTCACACCAACCAGCTCTTGGCGTCGCGCCCCGACGTCAGAACTACTCGCCGGCTTACAGGGGGGGGGGGCACCGATCTTCCGGCAGCAGTGTCTCCAGGTTCACCGGCCGCTCCCGGCTTCCAGCTTACGGGTATGTGGACGTTTTGCCTGGGCTCGAGCTCCTTCCTCCTTGGTACCCGCTCCTTCTCGTTTAGCCAGGGAATTTGAGCTGCCTTCATTGAATTTAGGGTAAACTTAGATGTTTCCCCTGGCTTGCTATGCAGCGACCCTCGGCGTAACTGTGGGGAGCTCTGTCTTTTATGCCCTTCTAGGCTTTATGAGTAACCACCGTCTGGTCCAGTGCTCCCGTTATGGGTTAAATGCTTAGTCCTTTTTTCGACCCTTTTTCACAGGCTTTAGAGACGAGATGGAAGCTTGCAGATGTAAGAATAGGCTGCTCCCAGTCAGCCCTTATTAGGGATCTATAGAGTTTCCTTAAGCCAGCTTTTATTCCTCCGGCCGGGCTTGTACTTTACACCCCGCAATGAGGCTCAGTGGCTTGGAAGTTTTTCAGCGCTGTTACTGCTCCACACAGGTGAGCTTGAGCGTGCACCTCCACCTTCACGCTCCTCCCACAGGAAACTCCCTTAACTTTAGCAGTCTAGTACACAAATTTCTATTGGGCTCCACATTGGCCTTTAAACATAGTGAACAAAGAGATTCATCTGTGTCAGACATGTTTAAACAGACTAGCAATGAGACTAGCAAGCTTGGAAATACTTTTCTAAATAAATTTACAAGCAATATAAAAAACGCTACTGTGCCTTTAAGAAGCACAAAAAGCTGTCACAGTTGAAATAACAATGAACCAAAATAGTTATAGCAACCAATTTTTCACAGTAAATGTATTAAGTTAGCAAAGGATTGCACCCACCAGCAAATGGATGATTAACCCCTTAATACCCAAAAACGGATAACAATTTAATAATTAACGTTTTTATCACAGTCAAAACACACTGTCACAGGTCTGCTGTGACTGATTACCTCCCTCAAAATGAATTTTGAAGACCCCTGAGCTCTCTAGAGACGATCTGGATCATGGAGGATGAAGTAGACAGATTGTGACTGAATTTTTACTGCGCAAAAAAAGCGCTAAAATAGGCCCCTCCCACTCATATTACAACAGTGGGGAAGCTCAGATAACTGTTTCTATGCAGAAAACAAAGATGGCCATGTGGTAAAAATCATGCCCCAATAAGTTTTATCACCAAGTACCTCACAAAAAACGATTAACATGCCAGTAAACGTTTTAAACATACATTTGAAAAGTTATGAATTGTTATTAATAAGCCTGCTACCAGTCGCTTTTACTGCAGTTAAGGCTCATACATTATTTCAGTATTAACAGTATTTTCAGAGTCAATTCCATTCCTTAGAAAAATACATTCAGTGTACACACACTCATCAGCCTAATACCAGTCGCTATCACTGCATTTAAGGCTGAACTTACTTTACATTGGTATCAGCAGTATTTTCTCAGTCAATTCCATTCCTCAGAAAAATAATTTACTGCACATACCTCATTTGCAGGGGGGCCCTGCATGCTATTCCCCTTTTCTGAAGTTACCTCACTCAGATGAGAACAGCCAGTGGATCTTAGTTACGTCTGCTAAGATCATAGAAAACGCAGGCAGATTCTTCTTCTAATGCTGCCTGAAAACAAATAGCACACTCCGGTGCCATTTAAAATAACAAACTTTTGATTGTAGAAATAAACTAGGTTAAAAAACACCACAGACCTCTCACAGCGACCTATCTTTAGTTAGGCTGCAAGAGAATGACTGAATATGACATGTGAGGGGAGGAGCTATATAGTAGCTCTGCTTGGGTGATCCTCTTGCAGCTTCCTGTTAGGAAGAGATATATTCCATAAGTAATGGATGACCCGTGGACTGACTACACTTAACAAGAGAAATACTGCCTACTTTTATGGGCGGTCAATCCACTCGAGTTATGAGATTTTCAAAGTTATTTATAAGGTGTTAAGATGCTTCATTTACAGGAAAAAGTTTATTTTATTATATAAATGCTGTTAATACTGCCTTTTATTTCAGTACCATTGGGCTAAATTTTCTAACCTTTAACTCATGTTTTCACAGAGGCATTGGGGCCGATACAGAGCTTGTTAAATCGGCCCTTTTGATACAAGATAATTAGAGGTAAAAAACTATATTAATATAACAGTGTTAATTATGCAAAACTGGGAATTGGGTAATAAAGGGATTATTTATCTTTTAAAACATTAACGATAAGTGTTAGTTTTTTTTCCCAGTTTGCATTCTCCATTGAAGTCTATGGGGAGAAGTTAGCGCGGTAGTGATATCAAAAGTCCTGAACATTTTACTTTCAACTTGTAATACGCTAAAGGGACAGTCAATTTAAAAAAAAAATTCATGATTTAAATATGTAATTTTAAACAACTTTCCAATATACTTTTATCACCAATTTTGCTTTGTTCTTTTGGTATTCTTAGATGAAAGCTAAACCTAGGAGGCTCATATGCTAATTAATTAGACCTTGAAGGCCGCCTCTAATCTGAAAGCATTTTGACAGTTTTTCACCACTACAGGGTATTAGTTCATGTGTTTCATATAGATAATATTGAGCTCATGCACGTGAAGTTACCTAGGAGTGAGCACTGATTGGCTAAAAGGCAAGTCTGTCAAAATAACTGAAACAAGGGGGCAGTTTGCAGAGGCTTAAATACAAGGTAATCACTGAGGTAAAAAGTGAATTAATATAACTGTTGGTTATGCAAAATTGGGGAATGGGTAATAAAGGGATTATCTATCCTTATAAACAAAAATTCTGGCGTTGACTGTCCCTTTAAAGTTTACTTCTTGTGGCGTTTGCATGCAAGCGGAAGGCTTCATAGCACGCCACTTGTAATCTAGTCCTACATCTTTTGTATCTGCCAATAGCTTCTGTGATTGTTGCATTAATTCAAAAAGCTGTTTATCTACATAGTAAATCTGATAGAGGCACACAGTTTACATCTGAAGTTTGGAAATACTTATGTTGTATTCTGAAGTGAGTTCTTCTCTGTCCTCTGCTCAACGATCAACATAAAAGGAATAAAACAGACATTGGTGAAGTCTCTTCAATGTTACTGATCTTACCACCAGGAAAACTAAATTATTGTATCCAACATCACTGGTCCACAAGCTCTTCACCCGTCAATTATGGTTTTCATTCTTTTTTTTAATCAAAATTTCTCTTCATCTACTGTGGTTCTGGAGGCTTCTGAGGATCTTGTTTGTCTAAGCATTTTAAAGATGTGCAGAAAATGCTTCACTCTGCTCAATCTCAGTACAAGAAATCTCCTGATATTCTTGCACCCCTGCATCTAATTATCAAATCATGATTGGCTAGCTACTAAATACCTGTAAATGATTGGTAAATGCATTAATAATTTATTTTACTATGTTATTAATCCTAAAACTTTTATGCTTTAACTATCTTCGCTATCCATTAACCCTCTTTTTTATGTGTGCTTGTTTAACCTTATGTGCCCACTGAGCCAGTTGATAATATGCATGCTATAAAGCATCTTCAGGAAATGTTATAATATCACCATAATTAGAAAGTAATATATGTATCATAATAAGCCAACAGTTTATATTAAAAAGCAATAAGATGGCAATAAGATCCTATTATCACTCACTAGATTTGTATAGCAATTTCACAAACGTTATAGCAGGAAATTTGTTAAACACTATGGGGTCTATCACAATCTATTTGTGAATTGCTCCTAAAATGTCTTTTGGCTTACCAACTAAATTGGTTGTTAAGTTTATCGGGTGATAACAATGCAAAATCAATTCATTTGTTAAAGTCCGGCAGCGGCAAACGCTGTTTCAATAGAAAAGCTCCTGAAAAAAGCCTTTACGTGTGTTAAGTATCTGTTCTCAAAATAAAAAACGTAAGGTCACCTTAAACTGACTGATACAATAGCCCATTCACACCTTATAATGGTAATGTAAAGGTCTATTCAATTAACCCCTTTGGTTTTTGTACAAGGAAAATACTCATCTTAGACATTAACCTATTGTAACTAGGGTTGCACCGATACTGGTATCGGTATCGGTGCCGATACCAAGTATTTGCATGAGTACTTGTACTCGTGCAAATGCACCGATACTTAAACCGATACCTCCAATTCCTACTCATACACCATCTTGTGGCATTTTTAAAACTGCATGTTCCCATTTCATTTTAAGCTGGAGTGGAGACTTAACTAAAAAAATTTCTGCCAATACAAACTGCTGTTATTTGTATTATTGTACATCAGAGCAGTCATTCAGACAAACCCCTGAAGTACTGGGCAGTTAATAAACTGAGATGTAATGGCCCAAAAATATCTTTCTAACCCATGTAGAAGTGTGAAAAGTGAAAGACTGTTCAGCTTAGCGTCAAATGTCCTTGCTGTTAGCAGAAACAGACTTATAGCTGAACATGCAGAGATGCTTCTGTTCCTTAATAAGAACTTTCCAGTTTCCACTAACTTTTGAAAAAATATTCTAATTGCTAGATTGCCTGTTATACTACTAGTTCTCCTCTTACACAATTATGCTCAAAACATACTGTACTCTGAGGAACAACCTTAGCCAGGGCTGGACTGGGAATAAAAAGCAGTCCTGGAAAAATATGAAGACCAGCCCTATTTTCTGTTGAGCCAGTATAATGCAAATGCCCCATTTTTCTCAAAGGGGATTACTGGGATACTCCTTCCCAAATATTATTTTAAGAATTAAATTATATTACTTTGTATTAAGTACAAATGTCAGATAGGCACCCTAAAACCCAACTGCATCCAGTAATCCCCCCTTTAAATTGTAGCTTTCCAGCCCTAGCTGCTGCAGCTGTTATTTATTGTTATTATTGTTATTGTAATATTTTTATTTATAAACATGTTCTGTAAACTTTGTGACAACAAGCACATAAAACTGTTTTATTATCTCAAAATGTCTTTTTAGATTCAGTTCATATTATAAAGAAGTGATCTTAAATCATTACTCTGTAATGTGCTAGGTAAACTGTCATGACATAAAAAAGTATCGGTAATTGATATTGGTGAGTATTTGAAAAAAAGTATCGGTACTTGTACTCAGTCATAAAAAAATGGTATCGGTGCAACCCTAATTGTAACCTATCTGCATCACTGATTAACCATATGAATGCTATATGTATCTTGGCAGGATGGGCATATGTCATACTATTAAAATCCAGTACAAGATAAATGCAGATGGCTTAGCAGTGGTGATGAATGAAAAGGATTACAATATGTTCCTATGAAAGTCACAATTGAGCAATTCTGTTTTAAAACCCGTTTTGAAGACACCAGTACAGTGCGATTGTGACTTAATTATTTAATAAAAAATATGCCATTTGTAGATGTTGGGGTCCTGAAGTGATTTTGTCCTGCAGATTATGTATGTACACAACAGTGCAAAAGTTTTAGGCAGGTGTGCAAAAAATTATGTAAAGTAAGACTTTTTTTTTTAAACGGAAATTTTAATAGTTTTTTTGTTTATTAATTAACTAAATGCAAAGTGAATAAACAGAATAAGATCTAAATCAAATCAACATTTGCCTTCAAAACATCATCAATTCTAGGTACTCTTGCATACAGTTATTTAAGGTAGGTTGATCCAAATATCTTGAAGAACCCCAATTTGTCTGTAGATTTAGGCAACCACAGTTACTTCTGTCTCTTCATGTAATCACAGAGATATTCAAGGATGTTGAGATCAGTGCTCTGTGGGGGCCAACCATCACTTTCACTTTCTTTAAGCTTTAGATAGTTCTTAATGACTTTGGCTGTTTGTTGGGGGGGGGGGGGTTGTCATGCTGCAGAATAAATTTGGGGTAAATCAGTTGCCTCCCTGATGGTATTGCATGATGGATAATTATCTGCCTGTACTTCTCAGCATTGAGGAGGCCATACATTCTGATTAAATCCCCAACTACATTTGCACAAATGCAGCCCCAAACTTGCAATGAACCTCCCCCATATGCTTCACTGTTGCCTGCAGACACTCATTCTTGTACCGCTCTCCAACCATCCGGCGAATAAATTGCCTTCTGCTACAGCCAAATATTACAAATTTTGGCTGTAGCCTGCTGCCATTATTCTGCACACCAGTCCTGTGTTTTTGTGCCTAGTTATTATTATCTGTTATTTGTAGAGCGCCAACAGATTCTGCAGCGCTATAAACATTAGCGGTATACAAGGTAAAATGCTTCGCTGTATCCAGGTGAATCATTTTGTCCTTGCGCTGCCAACATTCCATTGAGGACATTAAAAACGCAATTACAGTATACATAGTTTATATAAGAACTTACCTGATAAATTAATTTATTTCATGGTGGCGAGAGTACACGATTTGTTACATATGGGGATATACATTCCCACCAGAAGGAGGCAGTTTCCCAAACCTCAAAGCTTAAAAATACCCCACCCACCTCACTCATATCTCAGTTTAACGTATAGCCAAGTAGTGAGGTGTAGAAAAGGAGTAAGAAAAATTCATAAAAAAAAGGGGACAGGAAAAAAAGATGTGCTCTGTTAAAAACAACCCATAATAGGGAGAGGACCTTGTAAACTCTCGCCACCATGAAATAAATTAATTTAACAGGTAAGTTCTTACATAAATTATGTTTTCTTTCATATAGGTGGCGAGAGTTCACGATTTGTTACATATGGGATATAATACCCAAGATGTGGAAGACCTTGAGTAACAAAACAAAAAGGGAGGGATAAAATATAAACACCTTTTTCGCTGAAAAATATCCAAATTAAAGTCTTTTAATAATTAAAAAACCTGAAGAATAGAACTAAAACGATACGGCAACATATCTAACTTTAGTCTCAACCTTAACAAATCGGAACTCCTTAATATTAACACACAACAGCTACACATACAAGCCCTAAAAAATAACCATAACATCTCAATTGCTCATCACAAACTTAAAATACTTGGGAATCTACCTTACCACTTCACAGCACAACCTATTCAAATTTAATTATCTCAATTTAAAGCAAGACATCTCTAGGGACCTTTCCACTTGGAAGAATAAGCCTCTTACCTGGTTGGGCAGGATTGGTGTAGTAAAGATGAATGTTCTCCCTAGGATTCTCTATATTTTTCAGATGCTCCCTATCCCCCTTCAGAGGGGTTACCTTGACCAACTCCAGGGATTACTAGAGCAATTTATCTGGGCGAACACCAAACCCAGAATACCCAAACAAACTATGTATCTGCCCAGGGACAGGGGAGGTCTAGGTGTTCCCAACTTACAAGATTATACAAGGGCTATCCACCTGCAACATATCGAAGAATGGGCTCGCAACACCAATTATAAAGCCTGGGTGGAGCTAGACAGACACATCTTCAAACTTAATAATGTGAGCACATTAGCATGGACGCCCCCCCCAGAGCAGACCCAAAAGTCTCTCCAAATACCCGATATCGGTGACTTTAGCAGAGTGGGACAAACTCATAGCCACAAGCACTCACGTTTCCTCCAGGCACGGGCCCCTTACATCCTTCTTAGAAAATCCGGAACTCCCATACAGCAAATTAGGATCGCGTATTAAACAACCTTATAGTCTCAACATGGTCTCCATACACTCTCTAATAGAAAACGGAAGAATGAAATCACAAGCATCACTAATGGAGACACATGGGGAGGTTTTTTCCTCATGGCTCCACTACTCTCAACTCACTCATTACATCTCACATCATACACACAAGGGAGAGTTAGGGAGGGAAGTCACGCAATTTGAAAAAATATGCTCCACGACCCCCACACCCAAACACCTCATTTCGACCCTATACAAAATCCTGAGGGTCCCCGACTCGGACACCTTACCTTCATACGCACTAGCCTGGTGTAAAGACGTAAATGTTGACATTGACACCAATCTGTGGCTTCAAGCATTCGAAACCACAAGAAAATCATCGGTTTCTGCACAGATTCAGGAGATGCACCTAAAATGTTTGTGTAGATGGTACCTCACCCCAACCAGACTCCACAAGATGTTCCCTAGACTTAGCACCTCGTGCTGGAGGAGGTGTGGAGAGGAAAGCTCACTTCACCACATATGGTGGTCCTGCCCGAAACTTCAAAGATTCTGGCTCGAGGTATCTCATGAAATCTCGGATCTATTGGGTACTCCAACCCATATTGATATTGAAACCCTTCTACTCCGGTCACTCCCCAAAACAAGTAGCGCTGCCCAGAACACTCTCCTAGTGATCATGATTACAGCGGCCAAAAAATTAATCCCCAAACTCTGGAAAACACAAAATACCCCTTCTCTTCGAGATTGGAAAAATCAAGTTTCGGAGCTCCTCACCCTAGAGAGGTACCACTACTCTCGAATCCATAATCTCACAAACCATGAGATATGTGCATTGTGGAATAGAACAATATGACAATACTAATCGAAAATTTAGCCACCCTACACGACCTTAGCAGCTTTCCCCCCCCCTAATTTAATTGTTCATTTTTTTTATTTTTTTTTATTTTCCTCTCTTCTCTCTCTATCTCTCCCTTCCCTCATCTTCTCTCCCTCTTTCCTTCCTCTCATATTCCCTTCCCCTGACCATCAACCCTCCTCCCTCATTTCCCTCACACAACCAACTCAGTTCAAAACTTCAACCTCAAATCAAATTCCCTGACGCCCACACTATACTTCATAACTGATAAATAGATTCCCTATATTGGCATCATTAACCACTTTTAATTTAAAATAATTTTTATTGAAAGAATTTTTGCAAAATACATACAAAAGAAACTTTTATCATTACATACTAATCCTTTCTGAGATACAGGTATTCAAGTCATATAAAAAAATCAGTGAATACCTACTTGTAAATCCAAAGACCGTAATCATTAACCACTTTTATCCTGAAATCCTATATAGAATATGTTGTGTTGAGGTCTTTGTTAACAATGTACTATGAGAAGGTAATTTTAGGCCTACTTCATAAACTTGATCTACCCTGTATTACCTTTTCCTTCTCTTGTCTACTCTCTACACCTGGCAATTTATCAATGTTACTCACTTGTAATATTTGTTGTAATCTTTGTGTATATTGTCAGATTAATAATTATTCTCATTATTGTATTATTCACAATTTTCAATAAAGCTTGTTTGAAGAAAATAAATAAATAAATAAATAAATAAATGTAGGGGGGGAAAAAGCTGTTTTGTATTAGCTTATTTACAGTAGTATGCTTGGGCTGTACCACTAAAATTGTATGTCCCAAGCCACAGGACCAACCTAAATTGTAACTAGGTCCATACAGCACAATCTTTATAAGAGTTTTCATGTTCCATTTTCATTCATTGTTATGTACAACAAAATTCACAATAAAATGTAAAATATAAAAAAAAAATTTGTATTGGCAACAGAATCAACGAGTGACCACTGCCTGAAGAACCTTTTTACCAAAATCTGCTTCTGAAGAGGCAAAAACATAAAAATGGTAAAATTTGTGTATTGACTTTTATTTCCCCTTTTGTGTTGGTTTTGTGTTTATGCCTCTTTTCCATCATGGTACTCTTGAAACTTATTACTATCAAATCAATGTTTTTCCTTTGAGAACTGTACCTTCTGAAACTTTGTACCATAAATAGAATACATTTTTTTTAAAAATTGTAAAAATTTGGTAAAAGTATGCAAAGAAGAACAAGTAGCTGTTTTGCAGATTTGATCAACTGAAGCCTCATTCTTGAAAGCCCAAGATAAGGCAACTGATCTCGAAGAATGAGCAGTAATTCTCTGAGGCGGAGACTGACCCGCTTCCAAATTAGCTTTGTGAATCAGAAGTTTTAACCAAGAGGCTAAAAAAATAGATGCTTTCTGACCCTTCCGTGAACCAGTAAAAATGACAAACAAACTAGAAGTCTTTCTGAAATCTTTAGTGGCAGTAACATATTTTAAAGCTCTGACAACATCCAAAGAATGTAAAGATTTTTCTGCATCAGTTTTAGGATCAGAACACAAAAAGGGAACATCAATTTCCATGTTAATGTTGATATAATTGTTAACCTTTGGCAAGAATTTTAAAGTAGTTCGCAAAACTGCTTTGTCTTGATGAAAAATCAAGTAAGGCGTTTCACAAGAAAGGGTGGATAATGCTGAGACTCTTCTAGCAGAAGAGATAGCTAACAGAAACAAAACTTTCCAAGAAAGCAGTTTAATGTCTAAAGAATGCATAGGCTCAAAAGGAGGAGCCTGTAAAAACTTTAATACTAGACTCCATGGAGGAGAGATAGGTTTAATTACAGGTTTTATTCTAGACAAGGCCTGAACAAAACAATGAATGTCTGGAAGATGAGCAATCTTTCGGTGAAACATGACCGAAAGGCAGAAATCTGACCTTTCAAAAGTACTGGAGATAAGTCCTTAACTAAACCATCTTGAAGAAACTGAAGCAAACACCTTTGGTGCAAAGTTAAGCTCCCCATTACAACCCACACATAGACGGTCCAAACGGCCAAGAGCAGGTATCGTGGTCTTGTGAACTGCATGCCAAGACTTTGCTGCTGGAGCTAATCAGCCACACATTGCTAAGTAGTGGTTCACAGGTGGAGGTTAAAAAAAAGATTATCAGGAAATGTTTTGAGATCAGCGTATACTGTCCTGGCAAATAAGTAACTGGTTGGTGACATGATTGCCTTCAAAGGCTGTGGACTTAAGTGTTCGTTACCCCAGTGGAAGCATATTCAAACATCTTTTGGAAATGTATAAAGAATATTTTTGGGGGATGTTTACTTGAGCTCCGGTGGTTGTTTTACTGCCTATAGTGATATCTTTTCTGATAATAAAAACTGTTCCACCAACTGAGATGTTTCCAGCAAAAAGGCTTAAAGTGCTTGGGAAAATGAACGTGGCTGCTTTTAACACCTAAACAGTTGGTGGAACTTGTGTACCTTTGTTGGCCTCCCTCAAGCTGGAAATTGTGTTAAAGTGCTGGGTTATTTTGCGCCCTTAGAAAAACGAAATTGCATCCTGCTAACTTTCACCTAGATTTAGAGTTTTGAATTAGAAGGGGTGCGTTAGCTACGCTGGTATTGAGAGTTCTCTAAAGGGCTGCGTTAGGCTCCAAAAAGGGAGCGTAGAGCATAATTTACCGCCACTTCAACTCTCAATACCAGCGTTGCTTACGGACGCGGCCAGCTTCAAAAACGTGCTCGTGCACGATATCCCCATAGGAAACAATGGGACAGTTTGAGCTGAAAAAAAAACACCTGCAAAAAAGCAGCGTTCAGCTCCTAACGCAGCCCCTGATCGGAACAGCCAATAGAATGCGAGTTCAATCTGATTGGCTGATTGGATCAACCAATTGGATTGAACTTGAATCTGATTGGCTGATTCAATCAGATTTTTCCTACCTTAATTCCGATTGGCTGATAGAATCCTATCAGCCAATCGGATTTCAAGGGACGCCATCTTGGATGACGTCACTTAAAGGAACCTTCATTCGTCGGGAGTCGCCGAAAGAAGAGGATGGATCCGCGTCGGCTGCTTCAAGATGGTCCCGCTCCACGCCGGATGGATGAAGATAGAAGACGCCGCCTGGATGAACATGTCTACCGGTCCGGATGTCCTCTTCTTGCCGGATAGGATGAAGACTTTGGACCCTCTTCTGGACCTCTTCTTGTCGGATAGGATGAAGACTTTGGACCCTCTTCTGGACCTCTTCTTGCTGGATAGGATGAAGACTTCGGACCCTCTTCTGGACGGATCGGTGATAGCCGGCGTGGTGAAGATAAGGTAGGGAGATCTTCAGGGGCTTAGTGTTAGGTTTTTTAAGGGGTGTTTGGGTTAGATTAGGGGTATGTGGGTGGTGGGTTGTAATGTTGGGGGGGAGTATTGTATGTTTATTTAAATGCAAAAGAGCTGTTTTCTTTGGGGCATGCCCCTCAAAAGGCCCTTTTAAGGGGGGCCGAGCCTACACTCACTGCGGCAGGACGCATCTCAGTGAAGCTCCCTGTATCTGAAGTTATTTTAACAAGTTTAATATAGCAAAACTTTAATATCTATAGCTCTGAAACGGATATTCATTGGCTATTTATCAAGGTGAATAGAGATCCTAGGAGTTGATGTTTTGATGGAGCTCCTGCCTATGCTCTCTGAGGCAGCTACGGGACAGGCCTGTTAACAGGATTCAAGCCATTTTTGCAGCTACGCAGTAACTTATGAAAAGAGGATCCTGTATAGGTCTTGAAACGTGGGTCTGGGGCTGCCGTATTATTACCCCCCCCCCCCCCCGTACCCCGGGGTTACGATATCCTTTATTATAGGATAATAACTCTCTACTATTTGCAACCATCAGCTGAAAGACCACACTACTGAGCGACATGGAGCAGAACATAGCACTCATGGTGGGACTCACTAAGCTCTTGGACCTACATAAAGCGGCCCTCATGGCAACTGTAACAGACACCTTTGACTCGCTCTGCATGACTGCACGACGGGCGAGTAACAGATCCACACCTAATATGGAGCCCCTTGAGAGGGAAAAGGACGCCCGGTCTCAGATTCTAGGGAGGACCGCAGGCCCCAGCAGACAGTCAGGAGGTAACGAGGCAGTAAAAGTGGGACCGTCACAGCCATGTACAGAAACTGCCACGCTGGCTCCGTTAAAACAGAGAGAGACAATGGCTGCCGGAAGAGACGGGGCTTCTAATGACAGCCATGTTAGCTGCGATGTGCCTCTGAGACCCACAGTTCTGCTACCCATAAGATCGAGGTGCTACATTGCAGAGAACTTGGCGTTCCCTGGGCCACCTGATAGTGCTCCCAGAACCAGAATGACTACCGAGTCAGCCCGACATAGTTTTATGAGAGACAATCTCTGAGCCGAGATCAGGGGAAATGGTGGTTACACAACCCGCACTGCCACCCAGAGTATGGAAGAGCCGCGGACCGTCCCGACACAGATGAGCAACTGCCGCAACTTACTAGCAGGCTGGAGAGTGAAAGGCAGTAAACGGGGAAACGTTTGGGCAAATGAACTTGGCTCTGAATGGCCTTTTGCTGCTGAGGGCTCTCATACACGGCCCACAATAAACCCGCCAACTCAATATGGCCTCACATCACAAGAATCAAAGGTACCTCAGGAGAACATTTTACTAAATTCAAAATTTGGTGTGGGCTAGGACTGCTCCTTTCATTCCGGTTCAAAGTTTGTGGTTTGCGGTCCTTTAACGCACATAGGCTTTCTCTTTTTACTGCAGCCGGGATAAATGATTGACTTGTTGGATATCGTCACGACATATAAAGTTATTTTTGGGGACATTTGTGTTACAAAAGTTGAAGTTAAAGTTTATAATGATGTATGTCGAAACCTTTTCATTTACAGACTTCGAGTTAAATCAATCTCATGAGATATATTGGCAACAGGCAGTAGTGGTTTATCTCTGCAACGTTTAATTTCTTCTGAGTATTACAAATGCATATATGGAGTGGATCTGTTATCTACCCCTAATCTCCTACAAGTTAAAGGGTATTATGTTGGGGAACCTTTCTGTGGATTATAAATTAATAGGATTACATGTTATCTTCAGGTTTTAAAGTTATATTTGTGATTAACCCTTCACTGCTCTCCAGATAGGCTTCCAGACAAACTAAAACTTTACTGGGAGACATTTTAACTAAAACTTAGATACCCCGAACCCAAGTCAAGCTAACCTGATAGAGGCGTCCCCTGTAACTATGTCTTTATATGCAAAAATATATCTGATTTACTGTGTTTTTACATTTCCCTAAGGCATCATGGAGATTGCCCCCTAGTCAGCGGCCGAGGCTGGGGGGGATATACTATCTTACTGAGAAGGGATTATTAGAATTGCACCTTGAATACTAAGGTGCAATAGCTGATTAAAAACTAGACCATTTGACACAGCACAGTAACTATATATTGCACTTATATCTGAATTAATTACTAGGGGATGGTCTTGGAATTTTAAGTGAACTTACTAACATAGGAACCGAATTAATGCCCTGAATCTTATAAGTTCTCAATAAGGGTTTTTGGGTACACTTATTGTCCTTACTATCTTTTTTAAAGAATGTTTTCTGTGTAAAACTATTGTCTATATCACCCGTTCACCACAAGTTAAATATGCCGTTATTCTATACTACAATGACCCGCAGCAATATGTCCATCTACAGTAGCCTCTATGGATCCCTGAATATGATTGAATTTACATACGCTTTGGTAGTAACATTATGCCTATCCTCTGTAAAACCAATGCATTACCTAACCCCCATAATGATCATCCATACCCAACACACTATAGATCAAACCCCTAACTTCCTAGCTTAATGCTAGATGTTGTTTATGCTTCCCTAAGAGTTAGTTTTTAGAGGGGAACAAGTAATAGCAATACAGGAGCTCCATAGAGACCTAAGACATGAGCTCCCAAAATATGTCAACAGTAATAAACAGCTGCATACAGATAATATTAGAAGGGATTCACTGTATATAGAAATTGCAGCTGCTGTCTTATAAGGCTGCTCTCTCTAAACCCCAATAGTTGTTTTCACTAGGGAACTTAAAGAACACCATATAGGAGCTGCTGCTCATGAAAGTGTTTGAGGTATCAAGGGTCAAGATGAGCAATACTTTAAACAACTTATAACCTCAATTACCAGGTAACAGCTCCTTATTTACTTATTATGTCTCCTACTACAGTCTGTGTCCCTTAAGTGATATTTTACTCTCATTCTAAGTAGTGTGTCTTCAGATTCCTCCTAACATCAATGATTGCCAAGTTTTGTTGTTGTATTATAACTAGAGCTAAGAAAAATCAACCCTTAGCAATTATTTTAACGAGTATCCAATATACCATGCACAAGTGTGGCTCTATTCCATCCAAGTTTCTAATTTTAAATTTACTTTTTTATCATTCTAGTCTCACCACCTCCAGCGATGTAAAGCATATACCTATATATCAGCTGGGAGGTCTATGTTTTTCTATTTTTCTAGTGACCCAAGAGTGGTCGATAGGTAACTACCATTTAATTTAATATCTATGTTCTGGCTGGTCCAAAAGTGGCCAGTGATGTAGTTACCCTACTGATCTAATTTAAAAGAAAACTGAGGTTTCATTACATCTAACATGTTTACCTGTTCCTCAGACAGTGGTTGTCTTTAAGAATGTATCATTGTATAATTTCTGTACATTGATTCCCATTATTATTTTAATACGTGTTTACACAACCTGTCTAGTTATACTTTGGATAGTTTTCTATTACTGAGAATGTATGAAAACACTGAGTACACAGAAATTGTATTTTTCCAAGATTGTAAACTTTTTGTTGTAACCTGAAAATACCTCAATAAAAAATTATTAAAAAAAAAAAAAAAAAAAAAAGGCCCTTTTAAGGGCTGGTAAGGTAAAAGAGCTGTTAACTTTTTATTTTAGAATAGGGTAGAGCATTTTTTTATTTTGGGGGGCTTTGTTATTTTTTTAGGGGGCTTAGAGTAGGTGTAATTAGTTTAAAATTCTTGTAATCTTTTTATTTTTTTTAATTTAGTGTTTGTTTTTTTGTAATTTAGTTTAGTTGATTTAATTGTAGATAATTGTAGATAGTTTAGTTAATTAATTTATTGATAGTGTAGTGTTAGGTTTAATTGTAACTTAGGTTAGGATTTATTTTACAGGTAATTTTGTAATTATTTTAACTATGTAGCTATTAAATAGTTATTAACTATTTAATAGCTATTGTACCTAGTTAAAATAAATACAAAGTTGCCTGTAAAATAAATATAAATCCTAAAATAGCTACAATATAATTATTCGTCATATTTTAGCTATATTAGGGTTTATTTTACAGGTAAGTATTTAGCTTTAAATAGGATTAATTTATTTAATAAGATTTCATTTATTTTGTTAGATAAAAATTATATTTAACTTAGGGGGTGTTAGTGTTAGACTTAGCTTTAGGGGTTAATACATTTATTAGAGTAGCGACGAGGTCCGGTCGGCAGATTAGGGGTTAATATTTGAAGTTAGGTGTCGGCGATGTTAGGGAGGGCAGATTAGGGGTTAATACTATTTATTATAAGATTTTTGAGTCGGGAGTGAGGCGGTTTAGGGGTTAATACATTTATTATAGTGGCGGCGAGGTCCGGTCGGCAGATTAGGGATTAATAAGTGTAGTTAGGTAGCGGCGACGTTGGGGGGGGGCAGATTAGGGGGTAATAAATATAATATAGGGGTCGGCAATGTTAGGGGCAGCAGATTAGGGGTACATAGGGATAATGTAGGTTGCGGCGGTGTGCGTTCGGCAGATTAGGGGTTAAAAAAAATTATTAGAGTGGCGGCGATGTGGGGGGACCTCGGTTTAGGGGTACATAGGTAGTTTATGGGTGTTAGTGTACTTTAGAGCACAGTAGTTAAGAGCTTTATAAACCGGCATTAGCCCATAAAGCTCTTAACTCCTGACTTTTTTCTGCGGCTGGAGTCTTGTCGTTAGAGTTCTAGCGCTCACTTCAGCCAAGACTCTAAATACCGGCGTTAGAAAGACCCCATTGAAAAGATAGGATACGCAATTGACGTAAGGGGATCTGCGGTATGGAAAAGTCGCGGCTGGAAAGTGAGCGTTAGACCCTTTCCTGACAGACTCTAAATACCAGAGGGTGGCCAAAACCAGCTTTAGGACCCCCTAATGCTGGTTTGGACGGCTAATGCAGAACTCTAAATCTAGGCGTTTATATATTAAAGGTGTATATGATACAGACATTGGGACTGCTGATTTCGACTAGTCAGAGGTTGCACTCTGGTCCAAGTGCTGAAGCCAAATACATTCAGGGATTACTTTAGGATGGATATTTGAGTTCGTTAAAGTTACAGAGTTTCATGTTAATCTGCTGTTGAGGGTTATGAATCTTTGTTGTAATAGTGTTTTTTGCTTTGGTTCCATATAAAGCACCCTAGAGAGATTGAGTTAACAAGTATATGCTACTTAGTCCAGGAAACCAGTAAATTATTCAGAGTTTACACAGTTAAGATCTAGAAGGTGCCAAAGGATAGAAGAGCCGCACACAGTTTAAATGTCCAACTTCGCAAATTTATTGCAAAAAGTGAAAATTACCAACAAACACAGAAACAAGGTGTCTAGACACCTTGTTTCTGTGTTTGTTGGAAATTTTCACGTTTTGCAATAAGTTTGCAGAGTTGGACATTTAAACTGTGTGCGGCTCTTCTATCCTTTGGTACTACTTTGGGCGGATGGTTCCCGCACCCCAGAGCTCTGCAACTTGCCAGGATTGAGGGTCTATCTGCTGGAGGATTACGCTGCCGCTAAGGCGGATGACGTCACTTGCCCGGGATGGATCTGTGCTGTGTGCTCCGTGAGCTGTTGCAGCTGCAAACTTACTCTCTCAAGATCTAGAAGGTGCTTCACTTGATTTTGCAGCAAATTGATATTGTGTTAATTATGTGTTAATCATTAATTTGTATAAGGTTGGCAAATAAGAGGTGTATAAGGGCTGAGCATTTTTTTTTTGTCTTATTAATGTCTAGCTGGAATGGTATATGGTTAAGATTTGTATAAGATAGGAACAATAAAGACATAATATTACTGCGTCTTAGATATGAGTTTGCTGGTTTTTGGCTCCTGTCTTACCCAAAGGGGAAAAAAAGGGGGAGAAAGGAAAGAAGGAAAGGGGGAAAAAGCCTTACATAAGCTGTTACATATTAAGATAGTAAATATATTTTAGCTAAATTGTTGAATGTGATATACCTAAAAGGGAACAATAGTTCTTTAGTTAATAGTGGAGGCACTGAAGGTGCCAATAGTTTGCAAATAGTAACCATTTAGATATGAGTTTCATGACCTTATGTCAGTATTATGTATTGCTTTTAGATGGCATTTATTCGCTAAGCACTGTGTTGTGTGTGGTTTGTTTTTTCCCTTTCTCTATATCCACATACTAGTTAGAAGGTACAAACCTTCAATACCCTGCTAAACAGGGGTGACAAGATAGACCGCACACTGGTCTGAATTGACCCAGATTCACTTTTTTTTTCCTGCACATTTGTCACATATGGAGAGATATATCACTACTAATAAAGATAAATCACGAGCAATGCCATCTAAAGCTAAAGAAAAGAAAAAAAACTTGAGCAGGTTTAGATAATGTAAATTAATCAGGTATAGATCCAAATGAGTTGTTCAAACAAATCTCGGATTTAATGTTACCGCAATTTGACCAGGTCAAAAAAAGAGATCTCAATGTTATCACAGGAGGTCAAACAATTTTCTAAAAGAATGATAGAGGCAGAAAGTAGAATCTCAGATTTGGAGGACACTAGTACTAGGCAAGAGTTATTAATCAAGGAACAGGCCAAGCAACTAATAGGTATCCAGAGTAAATTAGAAGATTGTGCAAGACGAAATAATATAAGAATCATTGGTGTTCTAGATAGATTTTTAGTGCAGTTCATCACCTCAATTCAGTTGCCACAACTTTTGGGAATGCAAATTAACCAACAAGGAATATTAGTTGAGAGGGCACATAGAATAGGCAATATTAGGAAATATCCTGATGGTAATACCAAAAATAGACCAATTATAGTCAAATACCTTAACTACCAAAACCAAACATGCTTTTTCTGTCGAAACTACACAAAAAACAAGAGAAATGGCCCCAATATGCACAGAGTTAATTAATAGCGGACAGAAGGCCGCAATAATTTATCCAGCTAAAATTAAGATTTTTTATGAGAAGGGAGATGTACTTTTAAACAATCCTGACGAAGCCAAAGATTATTTGAAAAATATACAATTGGAATATAGTCATAGGCAGAATTTGCCCAATACACGGTAATTCTTTATAGAACAAAAATGTAAGAGGGTTCTTTTTCTCCTGCAGCTCCTCTTCACTGTTTAATTATGATAAGAACTAAAGGTACGACTTCCGGTAGGCGGCTTACTAAGATGGCCACAACTTCACAAGGCTCCGTGACCGAAATCTGCTTTTGAGTGAAGTGTGGGAGAATTCTTAGCCATCCATACCTCCCTTGGCAATTATTGTGCCCGGGAAAACCTCAGGATCAGGACATTTCACCCCCTGGCCTCTGAGAAGGGACTGAAAAGTTAAAATTGGCCTTTGGACATACAGACGCGCACATCCTGATATACAAAATGGCGCACATTACTGAGGCTCTAATAGTTATCTTCATGCCAGCTTTGAACTCTCTAACGACTGCTATGGAGGAGCTCCTCTGCGACATACGAGAGCTCGGCACACCCGAACACACCAATACAATCTCTGCATGCCTCAGTACACCTCGGCAGGACGCAACAACTGATCGGAAAGAGTGTACACTGAATATGGAGAAGATGGAGAGATCACGCTACCCTATCTTTCCACCCCAATCAGATAACCTGGTTACGTTGGAAGCAGAGATAATGGATACCATGAATGTTTCACACACATTGATTTACCCCAGGCTTACTTCTATGGTAACGTACCAGACCTCAGGATTCCTGACCCTCGGTGGGAGTGAGAGTGTAGGAGGCCCCACGGTCTGTGTTCCAGGTTCCTTTCAGTTTGACTCCCAGACCGGCAATTTGTCAAAATGCCCAGCTGGCATGACTGAGCGGTGCCTTAGCCGGGTGGAAAGGAGCGACGCCGCAACTACCGAACCGACCGATGCTGGCACTGTGCCATGTCTACGGGGAGAGGACAGCAGCTTCCTGAACCATGCTGCACAATGGAGCGACCGGGCTGCGGCTGAGGTTGTCCAGAAGCAGGAAACCACTCTACAGAAAGTCCTGAAGTCGGACTTGGGCGATGTCGGCTGTTTTTTTGTTGTTCTGCCGCACTTAATTCTCCTTGCGGGGCTGCCCCTCTCCCCTTCGCAAAAAAGTTGCATCCTTCTGAGGCATGTATGCCACGCTCCACTCCGTGTTGGGATCGGATGATCAGTTAATGGTCACGGTCCCATTTCCCAGCTGACTATACAACGAACTACCGTATATTAGAGGCTTTCGCCTAGCTTTTATATATCTGTAACTTTTAGGACCTTTAAATGTCCAGATGCATTTGTTCAACACCAGCCAGATGCCCTATCTTGTTTTCTAAACCTGAATACATTATCACCTGTAAAATGCCCAGATGCATCTGTTCAACACCAGCCAACATTCTAACCTGCTAGTCAGCGGATGCCCTGGCCTGTTTTCTAAACCTGATTATGTGTGTGCTTTTGTCCCACTTCATTTTATTCTCACTTATACACCGCTTCTTGTATGTTCAAAGAATTGAGTTTACTGTACCCATTAGAAAGCATAATTTCTTACTATGACACACAGGGGCTGAAAGCATTTAGGAACAGCAGCTGAACTAATCTATTGTTATGTATATCAACCTCTCTACTCTGCTTCGGTGTTGTTTATTTGATTTGCTGGGCAGTGTTATTCAGCCTATTAATAGTACTTTGTCTGGTTGGTAATTAATAATCTGATCATTGCTAACACCTTTCTTTTTAGATGTATCTTGGTGAACCAAAACGTTGCTGCACACTGAGGTCTCAACATATATATGTATATACCCCTGCTTAGAGTTATAGTCAGACATTTAATAATTTTATATAGCCTATATATACGCACCTCCCACCCATACTTACCAAGAAACTAATAAATAATTGCGTGCATGCAATATTAAGGCGGCCACACTGTTTATACTGGGCGATTCGCACAGTCAGTCACTAGTCCGTTGTTTAATACAAGATACTTGCCGGACAGTATAATTTGTTAGTCAATTGAGGCTGGGTAAATTGCGCCCTCACACATATCTAGCTGGGGACTACTTAACTCAGATTTTTTCCCATTGCGGCAGCTGTCTATATACCTGCTGAACCTATTTGAGACTTGCCTTGTTTTAGTTTAACTTATATGTATGGTTTAGAAGCTTGATTTCATTGTTTTGTTATGTGCTATGTGTTATATTGTTGGTTACGGTTCTGAACTGCTGCATAATCATAGTACTGTTTGCTGAGAATTGCAATGTGTTATAACTCTCATAATATGTTGAAAACTTTGGCCACGCTGCTTTCTTATAAGGGACACATCTCCACTGTAACTACACAGTTTGGCTGATCAGTGTTTATGTACTACATTGCCTGATACTTGTTCTGTAACCAGTGATATGCACTCTTGGGATCAGATGTCATTGTGAGAACTAAATCGTTTCTGCAAACTAATGTCTCAACGTACATGCAGGCTCCTGCTTCGAACTATAGCCAGACATAAGTATCCATTCTAAGTATCCTCTGTAAATGCATATCCCACTCATATATACCAAGAAGCTATGGAGTAATTGCATATTTGTAATATTAAGGCAGCTACATTTTCCACAGTCAAGGTTTATTAGATGACATTCGCCGGGCAATATAGTTTATAATTTATTAGTCAATTTTTCTTGTTTAAGGAGGCTTAGCTTAGTCTTGTTAGTTTATTAAACTGAAATATTGAGTATATACTAATTTTACTCACTAAAATTGTGGGTCCCCCCCCCCCCCCTTTTTTTTTTTTTTTTTTTTAAATATTCGCTGCATTTGACAGCTGTATTCGTGGGCTTATCCAAAATACCATATGTATCGGCCTTCCCATTTTAAGAGGTAATATCTTTTTGCCCCTTTGTAATAATATGATGGCATACTGTGGTATTCAGCAAAACCTCTAATGTTTTGGTTTTATTTTGTCTCTGTCTAAGGAGGTTTAGTTTAGTCTTGTTAGTTTATTATATGTTTAGTTAGATTGTGTTAGTGTACAAAAAAAACAAAACCCCAGCATTGTGGTACAAATGAGTACTTCTGCTAGAATGTTCTCTAATCCATACAAGTCCTTCACAGGCCTAAATATAATCATGAACACTACATCCTACTGCATCCAATGGATTATGTTATTAGATCATGCTGTCTCATCAATTCTATGCTACTTTATCGCACCCTGCACGGTGTCTTGGATCTGTAACTTATTGTACCATGTGTTGGTTATAAATAAAAAATTTAAAAAAAAAAGAACTAAAGGTACTACAAATGGCATTCGCCAATGTAATTCCCTTTTGGGAATAATTTTATGTTATTTGGGTTGTGTTTTTGGGTTGTGTTTATTTTAAAAAAAAAATCCTCGCACTACTATCGAAGAATGGGATATAGCAAAAGAGATTTTTTTTTTTTTTAAATACATTAGAATGAAAGAACAGGTTGTAATTGTATCTTGGAATGTTGGGGGGGATTTCTTCCCCTATTAAAAGGAAAAAAATCATAAAACAACTGAAAAAGTATAACCCTGATATCGCCATGCTGCAGGAAACACATCTTAAAGATCAAGAACTAAGCAAGCTCCAAACAGGCTGGGTGGGAAAAGTTATAGCGACTCCATGTTCAAATAGAAAGAAAGGAGTAGCAATTCTTATAAAGAAAGGTTTAAACTATAACATTATCGATAGAATTGGATAGTGAAGAGAGATACATAAGCCTGCAGATTGAAATGGAAGGGACTTTTCTGACTGTGTAATATATATGGACCAAATGGATTAGATAGTCTTTTGGAAAGGACTACAGGTTAAATTGTTGAATTATGGTACAAAAATATTATATTGGCAGATGATTTGAACATGGTGATGCATCCAACTCTTGACAGATTAAAACCGGCTTTAAATAAAAATAGTAAACTAAAAGCTAAATTAATTAAAAAATGTTGTCAAACAATAAGACTTAGACATTTGGAGAATCCAAAATCCGGATTTAAGGATGTTTTCCTGTGACCCTCAGCGACATAAAAACATAATTTATGCTTACCTGATAAATTTATTTCTCTTGTAGTATATCCAGTCCACGGATCATCCATTACTTGTGGGATATTCTCCTTCCCAACAGGAAGTTGCAAGAGGATCACCCACAGCAGAGCTGCTATATAGCTCCTCCCCTCACTGCCATATCCAGTCATTTGACCGAAACAAGCCGAGAAAGGAAAAACCATAGGGTGCAGTGGTGACTGTAGTTTAATTAAAATTTAGACCTGCCTGAAAAGGACAGGGCGGGCCGTGGACTGGATACACTACAAGAGAAATAAATTTATCAGGTAAGCATAAATTATGTTTTCACTTGTTAAGTGTATCCAGTCCACGGATCATCCATTACTTGTGGGATACCATAACCAAGTTTAAGCTCCATGGAGGAGCAACAGGTTTAAACACAGGCTTAATTCTAACTAAAGCCTGACAAAATGCCTGAACGTCTGGAACTTCTGCCAGACGCTTGTGTAAAAGAATAGACAGAGCAGAAATCTGTCCCTTTAAAGAACTAGCTGATAATCCTTTGTCCAAACCCTCTTGGAGGAAGGAAAATATCCTAGGAATCCTAACCCTAGTCCATGAGTAATTCTTGGATTCACACCAATGAAGATATTTACGCCATATCTTGTGGTAAATTTTCCTGGTGACAGGCTTTCGTGCCTGTATTAAGGTATCAATTACTGACTCGGAGAAGCCACGATTTGATAGGATCAAGCGTTCAATCTCCATGCAGTCAGTCTCAGAGAAAGTAGATTCGGATGATTGAAAGGACCTTGCATTAGAAGGTCTTGCCTCAGAGGCAGAGTCCATGGTGGAAAGGATGACATGTCCACTAGGTCTGCATACCAGGTCCTGCGTGGCCACGCAGGCACTATCAATATCACCAATGCTCTCTCCTGTTTGATTTTGGCAATCAGACGAGGGAGCAGAGGAAACAGTGGAAACACATAAGCCAGTTTGAAGAACCAAGGCACTGCTAGAGCATCTATCAATGCCGCTTCTGGGTCCCTGGACCTGGATCCGTAACAAGGAAGCTTGGCGTTCTGGCGAGACGCCATGAGATCCAATTCTGGTTTGCCCCAACGGAGAACCAATTGAGCAAACACCTCCAGATGGAGTTCCCACTCCCCCGGATGAAAAATCTGACGACTTAGAAAATCCGCCTCCCAGTTCTCTACACCTGGGATATGGATCGCTGACAGGTGGCAAGAGTGAGTCTCTGCCCAGCGAATTATCTTGGAGACTTCTGACATCGCTAGGGAACTCCTGGTTCCCCCTTGATGGTTGATGTAAGCCACAGTCGTGATGTTGTCCGACCTCAATGTTGCTAACTGAGGCCAAGCTAGAAGAGCATTAAATATTGCTCTTAACTCCAGAATATTTATTGGGAGGAGTTTCTCCTCCTGAGTCCATGAACCCTGAGCCTTCAGGGAGTTCCAGACTGCACCCCAACCTAGAAGGCTGGCATCTGTTGTTACAATTGTCCAATCTGGTCTGCGGAAGGTCATACCCTTGGACAGATTGACCCGAGATAACCACCAGAGAAGAGAATCTCTGGTTTCCTGATCCAGATTTAATAGAGGGGACAAATCTGTGTAATCCCCATTCCACTGACTGAGCATGCATAATTGGAGCGGTCTGAGATGCAGGCGCGCAAATGGCACTATGTCCATCGCCGCTACCATTAAGCCGATTACTTCCATGCACTGAGCCACCGTGGGGCGCGGAATGGAGTGAAGAACACGGCAAGCATTTAGAAGTTTTGATAACCTGGACTCCGTCAGGTAAATTTTCATTTCTACATTTTCCCTAGGAAGGAAACCCTTGTGAGAGGAGATAGAGAACCCTTTTCTTCGTTCACTTTCCACCCATTCGACCTCAGGAATGCCAGAACTATCTCTGTATGAGATTTGGCAATTTGAAAGCTTGACGCCTGTATCAGGATGTCGTCCAGGTAAGGAGTCACTGATATGCCTCGCGGTCTTAGGACCGCCAGAAGTGAGCCCAGAATCTTTGTAAAAATTCTTGGGGCTGTAGCCAACCCAAATGGAAGAGCTACAAATTGGTAATGCCTGTCTAGAAAGGCAAACCTCAGGAACCGATGATGATTCTTGTGAATCGGAATGTGAAGGTAGGCATCCTTTAAGTCCACTGTGGTCATGTACTGACCCTCTTGGATCATGGGTAAAATGGTTCGAATAGTTTCCATCTTGAATGACGGAACTCTGAGGAATTTGTTTAGGATCTTTAGATCCAAAATTGGTCTGAAGGTTCCCTCTTTTTTGGGAACCACAAACAGATTTGAATAAAACCCCTGTCCTTGTTCTGTCCGCGGAACTGGATGGATCACTCCCATTACAAGGAGATCTTGTACGCAGCTTAGGAATGCCTCTTTCTTTATCTGGTTTGCAGATAATCTTGAAAGGTTGAAGTCCAGAAGATATCCCTGAGATATGATCTCCAACGCCCAGGGATCCTGAACATCTCTTGCCCACGCCTGGGCGAAGAGAGTCTGCCCCCTACTAGATCCGTTGTCGGATAGGGGGCCGCTCCTTCATGCTGTCTTAGAGGCAGCAGTAGGCTTTCTGGCCTGCTTGCCCTTGTTCCAGGACTGGTTCTGTTTCCAGGCCTGCTTGGATTGAGCAAAAGTTCCCTCTTGTTTTGAAGCGGAGGAAGTTGATGCTGCACCTGCCTTGAAATTTCAAAAGGCACGAAAATTAGACTGTTTGGCCCTTGATTTGGCCCTGTCCTGAGGAAGGGTATGACCCTTACCTCCAGTAATGTCAGCAATAATTTCTTTCAAACCAGGCCCGAATAAGGTCTGCCCCTTGAAAGGAATGTTGAGTAATTTAGACTTTGAAGTCACATCAGCTGACCAGGATTTGAGCCATAGCGCCCTACGCGCCTGGATGGCGAATCCGGAATTCTTAGCCGTTAGTTTGGTCAAATGAACAATGGCATCAGAAACAAATGAGTTAGCTAGCTTAAGTGTTCTAAGCTTGTCAATAATTTCAGTCAATGGAGCTGTATGGATGGCCTCTTCCAGGGTCTCAAACCAAAACGCCGCCGCAGCAGTGACAGGCGCAATGCATGCAAGGGGCTGTAAAATAAAACCTTGTTGAATCAACATTTTCTTAAGGTAACCCTCTATTTTTTTATCCATTGGATCTGAAAAAGCACAACTGTCCTCAACCGGGATAGTGGTACGCTTTGCTAAAATAGAAACTGCTCCCTCCACCTTAGGTACTGTCTGCCATAAGTCCAGTGTAGTGGCATCAATTGGAAACATTTTTCTAAATATAGGAGGTGGGGAAAAGGGCACACCGGGTCTATCCCACTCCTTACTAATAATTTCTGTAAGCCTTTTAGGTATTGGAAAAACATCAGTACTCACCGGCACTGCATAGTATTTATCCAGCCTAGACAATTTCTCTGGCACTGCAATTGTGTCACAGTCATTCAGAGCAGCTAATACCTCCCCAAGCAATACACAGAGGTTCTCAAGCTTAAATTTAAAATTAGAAATCTCTGAATCAGGTCTCCCCGATTCAGAGATGTCAACCACAGACTGAAGCTCTCCGTCCTCAGGTTCTGCATATTGTGACGCAGTATCAGACATGGCTCTTACAGCATCTACGCGCTCTGTATCTCGTCTAACCCCAGAGCTATCGCGCTTGCCTCTCAATTCAGGCAATCTGGCTAATACCTCTGACAGGGTATTATTCATGACTGCAGCCATGTCCTGCAAAGTAATCGCTATGGGCGTCCCTGATGTACTTGGCGCCATATTAGCGTGCGTCCCCTTGAGCGGGAGGCGAAGGGTCCGACACGTGGGGAGAGTTAGTCGGCATAACTTCCCCCTCGACAGACCTCTCTGGTGACAATTCTTTTATAGATAAAGACTGATCTTTACTGTTTAAGGTGAAATCAATACATTTAGTACACATTCTCATATGGGGCTCCACCATGGCTTTTAAACATAATGAACAAGTATCCTCTGTTTCAGACATGTTTGTACAGACTAGCAATGAGACTAGCAAGCTTGGAAAACACTTTAAACCAAGTTAACAAGCAATATAAAAAACCGTTACTGTGCCTTTAAGAGAAGCAAATTTTGACAAAATTTGAAATAACAGTGAAAAAAGGCAGTTACACTAACAAAATTTTTACAGTGTATATAACCAGTTAGCAGAGCATTGCACCCACTTGCAAATGGATGATTAACCCCTTAATACCAAAAAAGGAATAATAAATGACAAAAACGTTTTTAAAACACAGTCACAACAACTGCCACAGGTCTACTGTGTTTGTTTCCCTCCTCAAACACGACATTTGAAGCCTTTTGAGCCCTTCAGAGATGTCCTGTATCATGCAGAAGGAAGCTGAGTGTCTCTGTCTGTAATTCTAGTTGCAGAAAAGCGCTAAAATAGGCCCCTCCCACTCATATTACAACAGTGGAAAGCCTCAGGAAACTGTTTCTAGGCAAAAATCAAGCCAGCCATGTGGAAAAAAAACTAGGCCCCAATAAGTTTTGTCACCAAACATATATAAAAACGATTAACATGCCAGCAAACGTTTTATATTACATTTTTATAAGAGTATGTATCTCTGTTAATAAGCCTAATACCAGTCGCTATCATTGCATTTAAGGCTTAAATTACATTAATCCGGTATCAGCAGCATTTTTCTAGCAGATTCCAATCCTAGAAATATGTTAACTGCACATACCTTATTGCAGGAAAACCTGCACGCCATTCCCCCTCTGAAGTTACCTCACTCCTCAGAATATGTGAGAACGGCAGTGGATCTTAGTTACTTCTGCTAAGATCATAGAAATCACAGGCAGATTATTCTTCTAATGCTGCCTGGGATAAAACAGTACACTCCGGTACCATTTAAAAATAACAAACTTTTGATTGAAGTTAAAAAACTAACTATAATTCACCACTCTCCTCTTACTACGTCCATCTTTGTTGAGAGTTGCAAGAGAATGACTGGATATGGCAGTGTGGTATTCTGAGCTTTGTATTTCAGTAAACAAGCATTTGCACATTAGTTATAAAGGTTAGCCCTAAAATTAGAGCTTGTTGCTCTTTTTTGTAGTAATCAGAAAACAACTTCTATGTAGCCTGATTAAACAATATGAGACATTTAATATATGATGAATTGATATATTAACTACTGACTTAGGTGTTAATAAACATAAGGATTTATTAATATAATATATATCTTATGTTCGATATATATATATATGTAAACGGAGGCCACAGATGAAAAAGAAATACTGACACGCTCAGAATCAGAAATGGTAGAAACAATTGATCCTTTTTACTTCACGCAATCACACACAGCCTAAAATATTTACAAATTCAGACATTCCACAGACACACAATGTTTGTTTATATTGGATGTTGCAGGTAATAGGATATGCCCAATAATTCAGAATGGTGACAAAAAACAAGCAGGTATGAAGTTTAAAGGCTTTAGCTTTGTTCGTGTACGTTACCACCTTGAGGACCGTGGTTATTCTGTTACCGCATTGGAAGATCCGTGTCTGGGACAGGCAGCGTGTGTGAATGCGGCTTACTTCCGGGTAGCGGTGAAAAAGTAGATCCGGCCGTTGAATGATCCAGACTCGGTAATGACAAAGTAACGATAAGATCGTAAGAGATTCAAGATGAAGCAAAAGTAAACATGGTAAACCACTTTGCACAGGATACAAGCAATAGGAGACCTGAAATAAGGAAAGCTACAACAGAGTAGCTATGACTTCAATAATCAGGCAGTAAATGAGTGTTACAGGTAGTCCTTAAATAGGGTGGAGACCAAATAGGAGGGGTTAGAGTTAAAGGTATACCACATCTCCCCCCCTTCAAGGAAGCACCCCAGGGGTTTCCAAACTAGGTTTCTCAGGATAGCGGCGATGAAAATTTCGTAGAAGACGGGGAGTGCGAAGATCAGAATGAAGCTGCCAAGAGTTATCCTCCGAACCATAACCTTTCCATTTCACAAGGTACTCCAACCTCCGCCTATGGATCCTAGAATCCAACACAGCTTCAACTTCATACTCCTCTCGATCATCAATGAGTATTGGAGGTGGTCGAGTCAAGGAGAGGGACTGAGGTGAAGGAAGATATGGCTTTAACAAAGAGACATGAAAAGAGGGGTGAATCTTAAAATCCTGGGGAAGCTCTAATCTCACAGCATTGAGGTTGATTATTTTAGAAATCTTAAAAGGACCCAAGTATTGATTTGCTAACTTTTTGCTAGGAACTGAAAGTTTGAGATTCTTCGTCGAGAGTAGTACTAAATCTCCAATCTGATAAGCCGGGCTAGCAGTATGATGGGTATCATACAACCTTTTTTGATAATCTTTAGCTTCCGAAAGATGTTTTTTCAGGATGTTAAGTCTTTCTTGTAGAGTAGTTGCGAAATCCAATGCTGAGGGAGAGTTCACTTGTTGAGAGGACAAGGAAATGGTAGTAGGATGATATCCATAAGTAACGAAGAATGGGGATAGTTTAGTTGATGAAGAAGTAGTATTGTTATAACAGAATTCTGCCAAAGGTAAATAAGATGACCAGTCATCCTGCAGATGAGATATATAGCAACGTAGATATTGTTCAAGGGTTTGGTTGAGTCGTTCTGTAAGGCCGTTTGTCTGAGGGTGAAAAGCAGTTGAGTATCTTGAATCAATCTTGATTAGCTTACATAAGGATCTCCAAAAATTAGAGGTAAACTGTGTACCACGATCAGTTATAATAATTTTAGGCAGTCCATGTAAGCGAACTATGTTGTCTAGGAAAACGTGAGCTGTAGTGAAAGCTGTAGGGAGACCTTTTAGGGGAATGTAATGAGCCAGTCTTGTTAAATGGTCAATGACAACTAAAATAGTATTGTAATGGTGGGATTCAGGTAACTCGACAATAAAGTCCATTGATATGGTACTCCAGGGTTTGTCAGGAATAGGCAGAGGAGATAAAAGACCTGATGGTCTTTTGTGAGCTAACTTGTTTCTGGCACAGGTATCACAATGTTTTACGTAATTTGTAATATAGGTATCCATGAGTGGCCACCAATAATTTCTCCTGGTTAGGTCTATAGTTTTAGAAATACCTGGATGACCCGCTAGTGTCCCGTCATGGGTTTGTTTAAGAATAGAAGATCTAATTTGTTTGGGGATATATAGTTTAGAATTATGATAAAAAAGACCAGTATTGGAATCTTTTTGACAGTCTATTCCATGTGGTGGTTCATGTTTTAATTCTTTTAATATCTCCTCTTCTAAAGGTGTTAGTAAACCTATATTTTTTTCTTTTGGAATGATTTGGTTAATTTGATTATGAGTGTCTTGTTCATGTAGTCTAGAGAGAGCATCGGCTTTGGTATTCAAGTGTCCCGGTCTGTATGTTAAAAGAAAATTAAAATGATCAAAGAATATAGACCATCTTGCTTGCCTTGCAGACAAGGTCTTACTTGTTTTTAGAAATTCAAGATTTTTATGGTCGGTATAAATCTTAAAAGGTAATTTAGAACCTTCTAATAAATGTCTCCAGTGATCTAGGGCACGTTTTATAGCTAGAAGTTCTTTATCTCCTATGCTATAGTTTTTCTCAGCGCTAGTTAACATTTTTGAATAGAAAGCAATAGGATGAATCTCAGTCTTGTTCTTATCTTGTTGTGATAAAACTGCACCGATACCTGAGTCGGATGCATCTACTTCAAGGATAAATTCTAAATCAAAATCTGGCATAGCTAGAATGGGTGCTGTAGTAAAATATTCTTTCAATTTATTAAAGGCAAGACTAGCGGATTCTGTCCACTTAAATCTTTGTTTTTCACTAGTAAGTGTTGTTAATGGTTTAACGATTGAAGAGAAATTTTTTATAAACTTCCTATAAAAATTTGCAAAACCAATAAATCGTTGTACAGATTTTGTGGAAGTAGGAGTAGGCCAATTCAGAATTGCTGATACCTTCTCCGGATCCATTTGTATTTTGTTGGGACTGATGATATAACCCAAGAATTTTATTTCTGTGACATGAAAGGAACATTTTTCCAGTTTAGCATATAGTTTGTGTTCTTTTAAACGAGTTAATACCCAGCGTACATGTTTTTCATGTTCTTGTGGTGTTCTAGAATAAATTAAGATGTCGTCAAGGTATATTATGACACAAACGTCTATCAGGTCACGAAAGATCTCATTTATAAAAAACT
This sequence comes from Bombina bombina, assembly GCF_027579735.1. Taxonomy (NCBI): domain Eukaryota; kingdom Metazoa; phylum Chordata; class Amphibia; order Anura; family Bombinatoridae; genus Bombina; species Bombina bombina. The sequence goes on along the minus strand of NC_069505.1, from coordinate 43,293,570 downwards.
GAAAAGTTGCCGGAGCATTACTCAGACCGAAAGGCATTACATTATATTGGAAAAGGCCATATCTGGTCCTGAATGCCGTTTTCCATTCGTGACCTTCTTTGATTCTAATCAAATTATAAGCTCCCTTTAAATCTAATTTGGTGTAAATAGTTGCACCAGTTAGACGTTCCAAAAGTTCAGGTATTAAAGGTAAAGGGTATCTGTTTTTTATTGTGATGTTATTTAATGCTCTATAATCAATAATAGGTCTTATGGTACCATCCTTGTTTCTTACTAGAAACATTCCTGCAGCTGCAGGGGATGTGGAGTGTGAAATAAATCCCTTACGTAAATTTTCGTCTAGGTAATTTCTTATATACTGGAGTTCCTCTTGAGAGAGAGGATAGATCTTACCATGAGGGATTTTGGAACCAGGTATTATATCGATAGGACAGTCAAATTCCCTATGGGGTGGAAGGTTTTCTGCCTCTTTTAAATTAAATACTTCTGCCAAATCCTGATAACACGAGGGTAAACCAATATCAAGTGACGCTATGGTTTGATGTGGGTAACAAGTGTTTAAACAAAAAGCAGAATCTAATGTTACCTTATTTGAAACCCAATTTATGTGTGGGTTGTGTTTCTTCAACCAAGGATATCCTAGGATGAGAGTATGCTGATGTATGGATATGAGATCAAAAGATAAATATTCAGTGTGTCCCTGCAATGATGTTACAAGCAGGGGAACAGTATGATGTGTAATAGGTCCTTGTTCTATTAATGAACCATCTATCAACTTAATAGACACAGGATTTTGTTTACAAATAACAGGTATTCGATTTTTATTTACATAAGTGGAATCAATGTAATTTCCGGATGCTCCTGAATCAATTAATGCCTTGGTTTGGATATTTTTCTGGTCCCACTGTAAAGAAATGGACAAAGTCATGTGTGTATCATTAGCTATGCTGTAAATAAAGTCACTGGTTATTGTCTTACCATTCTTTTGTTTTTTCAACAAAGGACAAGTAGATACTACATGTTCTTTTTGAGCACAGTATAAACAGAGATTTTCCAACCTCCTAATTTTTTCCTCTGGTGGCAGAGGTCCTCTAAGAACACCAATCTCCATAGGGGTAGCACTGCCATGAGCTCTGTCATGACTTGTTGTGACTTGGTAAGGTTTTCTGGATGGGGTATCATAAGAGGCCCTCTCTGCCCTCCTTTCTCTCAAACGACGATCTAAAGATGTACTTAATTTAATAAGACCCTCAAGGGTATCTGGGATCTCAAGACGGGAAAGTTCATCTTTGAGTGTTTCAGATAAACCTAAACGATATTGATTCTTCAAACTGATTTCATTCCACTGAGAGTCCTCTGCCCACATCTGAAACTCAGTGGTATAATCTTCCACATTTCTCTTACCCTGTTTTAAAGACCTCAATCTCGTTTCAGCATTTATTTGAGAATCTGAGTCTTGATATAGACTAGTTAAAGCAGAAAAAAAATCTTGTAATGAATCCAGGATAGGGTTATTGTTTTCAAAAAACCTATTAGCCCAAGTCCTGGGTTCACCTTGTAGGAAAGATATTGTGGTACATACTTTAATCCGCTCAGTATGATAAGTCTTAGGTCTAAGAGAAAATAATAAATTACAGGCATTCTTAAATTCCCTGAACTCAGAACGTTTCCCTGAAAAAGGTTGTGGATAATTAATATGAGGTTCAGGTGGGTCATGAGGCTTTTGTGTAACAAAATCTTTAACTATAGTTTTAAGTGCAGCATTTTCAGTCTGCACTTCAGTCACAGCTCTTGCTAAATAATCAAGTTTAAGATAGACATTATTAAACTCCTTTTTTATTTCATTAGGATCCATAATGATAATTATTTCAAAATACGGTTTTTGGCCTGATTATTATGTGGTATTCTGAGCTTTGTATTTCAGTAAACAAGCATTTGCACATTAGTTATAAAGGTTAGCCCTAAAATTAGAGCTTGTTGCTCTTTTTTGTAGTAATCAGAAAACAACTTCTATGTAGCCTGATTAAACAATATGAGACATTTAATATATGATGAATTGATATATTAACTACTGACTTAGGTGTTAATAAACATAAGGATTTATTAATATAATATATATATCTTATGTTCGATATATATATATATATGTAAACGGAGGCCACAGATGAAAAAGAAATACTGACACGCTCAGAATCAGAAATGGTAGAAACAATTGATCCTTTTTACTTCACGCAATCACACACAGCCTAAAATATTTACAAATTCAGACATTCCACAGACACACAATGTTTGTTTATATTGGATGTTGCAGGTAATAGGATATGCCCAATAATTCAGAATGGTGACAAAAAAACAAGCAGGTATGAAGTTTAAAGGCTTTAGCTTTGTTCGTGTACGTTACCACCTTGAGGACCGTGGTTATTCTGTTACCGCATTGGAAGATCCGTGTCTGGGACAGGCAGCGTGTGTGAATGCGGCTTACTTCCGGGTAGCGGTGAAAAAGTAGATCCGGCCATTGAATGATCCAGACTCGGTAATGACAAAGTAACGATAAGATCGTAAGAGATTCAAGATGAAGCAAAAGTAAACATGGTAAACCACTTTGCACAGGATACAAGCAATAGGAGACCTGAAATAAGGAAAGCTACAACAGAGTAGCTATGACTTCAATAATCAGGCAGTAAATGAGTGTTACAGGTAGTCCTTAAATAGGGAGGAGACCAAATAGGAGGGGTTAGAGTTAAAGGTATACCACAGGCAGTGAGGGGAGGAGCTATATAGCAGCTCTGCTGTGGGTGATCCTCTTGCAACTTCTTGTTGGGAAGGAGAATATCCCACAAGTAATGGATGATCCGTGGACTGGATACACTTAACAAGAGAAACAATGTCAAGAATAGATGCATTTTTAGTTTCGGAAATTTTACTAGGTATAGAAATGTTAACTGATATTAAAGAAATTATTTCTGACCATGCAACTGTATAACTCAAATTGCAATTGAAATCTATCAAAGCTAGGAATTTTTCGAAATTCTACTTTCCCACCTATTTAATTGCAAATGTTCAGTTTAAAGGGTGGCTGAGACAGAGAAAGAATGATTTTTGCTTTTTTAACCACAAATATAAAAATAGTGAAGTATTTTGGGAAACATTTAAATCAGTAATAAGAGGAGAAATAAAATAATACCTAGTTGGTATAAAACGTGAAAGTCAAGGAAAAGACCTACAATCGTCTAGTCAACTTCGTAACTGTTATAACTCGTCATATATAAGTGATCCATCAAACATTTTGTGGGATAGATATATCAGGGCCAAGAAGGAAAGAGATTTTCTTAAATCAAAAAGTGAGACAAGAGGAACTGAGATCTAGAGCATTTTATTATAGACATGGGGGTAAAGCAGGGAATTTCTTGGCCAATTTAGTAAAATTAAAAAAAAAAACAAAAAAAACAATGTATTGAGGCAATTAAAGTAGAAGGTAAAAGATACTCCAATATTAATGAGATTTCCAAACATATACTAGAGTACTATAAAAAAGTGTATACAGAAGAGGCCAATTTTGGGATAAGATAATAGAGGACAGCCTTGAATTCATAAATAGTCCTATATCACAGGAGGAGATTAGACAAACAATTAAAAAGACAGCAGCCAATAAGGCTCAAGGACCTGACCAGATCCTGATAGAGCTCTACAAAATGCTAGAAGACGAAATAACACCAACCTTAGAAGCATTATTTAATACAATATATATCCAAAGCAATATGCAATCTAAATATTTTACTGCATCTACAATTTCATTAGTTTTAAAGAAGGATAAAGATCCAGAAGAACTAAATGCATAGACTCATTTCTTTATTAAATAATGACTACAAAATTTTCACTAGCATAGCACAAAAGTTAAAGATAGCAATTGGTTTGTTAATACACAAAGATCAGGTTGGTTTCATGCCGGGTAGAAACCCAACGAGTAATTTAAGGAAATTACAACTATCGATAATTATTGTTTTCATTAAAATAGGAAAAGATTTTCACTCAACACAGATATAGCTATTATAGCAATTGACGCGGAAAAAGTTTTGATATGGTTACATGGGACCATCTTTTTCACGGTTATCCAAAAATATGGGATTTCTGGTCATTTCCTTAGCTTTTTTCAAACTATTTATAAAAATCCAATGGCTAATATTCTAGTGAACGGACACACCACACCTAATTTCTTTTTGCAGAAAGGCACAAGACAAGGCTGCCCCTTATCCCCTTATCTTTTCAATCTGGTTATTGAACCGTTCACCATCTATTTGAGAAGAGAGATTGAGGGCATATGGTTAGGGAAAAGATGTATTAAGTTGTTGTTCTATGCAGACGATCTATTCATTTTTTTGAGGAACACAAGGAAAAATATCCCTTTGGTAATTCAAATCTTAGAAAAGTTCAGCTCCTTCTCTGGTTACAAAATAAACATAACCAAATCAGAAATTGTCTGGTTGTATAAAAATAGTTATAAAAATTGCCCATTTAAAGAAACAAAAGATGAATTAAAATATTTAGGCATCAAATTTTCTAAAAATCCTAAAGATTGGTATAGGCTAAATTATCCTCACATTTTTGCAAAAATATTTAATGACTTAGCAAATTGGTCTAAATTTCCATTATTGTCAGGCAAGATTAATTTGATTAAAATGGCGGCGTTTCCTAAATTGTTATACTTAATACAAAATGTACCGTTATTTATTAACCAAAGAGATCTGGCTCTATTCAAACAAAAATGTGTGGGGTTCTTGTGGAGTAAAAAACGTAGGGTTTTAGCTTCCGAAAAAATGTCCTATTTTAGAAAGGAGGGAGGACTGTCCTTGCCGGTCTGGATATTTAATTATATAATCTAGCAGGTATGGGGAGATTTGCAATGGACTGGCTAACAGAGATAGAACATTACTCAATTAAGGGGTTAGAAGAACAACTAATCAGCCCTTGTTTCTTAAAGGCCCTGTTACATTGCAAAGGGAATTTACCAGGGGGAGTTAAAGATAACTTTAAAAAATGAGATACGGGGGGCGGGTCCGAACACCGACCAAGATGGCTGCTTTTCACTGAGGTTGAATTCTGGAGCTGAGGGAACCGTTGCCTAACGCTTCACAAGCATATGACTCAAGCTCTAAACTACAAGGGTATTATAGTTTAATATACAGAGAACGGACACATATGTTTTTTGACTTTGAATTCCAGCCAGGCAGACCGGAATAAGTGAGGTGCGCAGCGGAGGCCTAGCAATAGACCTGACTCCTCATTTACCCTCCCTAAGTCCTGATATGTCAGGAATAACAGCCGTATGAGCTGTCTTGCTTTAGGTTAAATACAGTGAGAATCCCCAGAACACTGTAATAACTTTGGCACTCGCCTATTTACTGGTCATAAGCTGCAACTTCTTATGGTCGCACTACAGGACACCGCTAATATGGAGGCGGTTGCTAAATGGAAAACTTCCATAACACGGGCGATTGCCGAACACCTTGTAGAGTTGGAGCATGACATGTCCTTACTCCTATTGCGCCACAAGATCACAGCCAAACTACCTTTGCAGGATTGTAGCACAGATATAGTCCCTGAGCTGGAAAAAGAAATATGGTGACTCACATTCCAACTCGGGAGGAAGTGATAAGGAGAAACCTGAACTCCCGACAGATGACACCGCATCTACCGCCTCTATCGTGAGCCAAACAAGCAACTTGCCTGAACAGACGTGTTGGGCAGTCAGAGAATGTACAACGGGCTCTCGGGGCGATCGGACTGCACTAGCTTTTCCACGCGAGCTCCGTGAAGCTAAGAGGCCCCTACAGGACCATTTTGTCAAAGGCAGCCATCCTTCCCTGCAAAGCCTTCCAGATGATCACAGTGCTGTGAAAATTGTCCCGGGAGAACAAGTCGCTGTGGGTTTTTATCTATCACACCCCACAACAATGGTGCCTGCTGAACATACCGAGTGGAGGGAAGTCAGTTTACTGTGTTTTTTCCAGCCCGCGGAGCCTCTCCTGAATCGCGGATCTGATCCCCACAAGCTCTCAGGTAGTACAACGCCCCCAAACACTTACCGGCTTAACTTTTTTTGGCAAGGATATGTAAGTTTGACGAGTCGCAGAGGAGTGGGCTAAACTGCATCTACATCAAGTACCCGTCCAAATCCCAGTGGTTATGTGTGGGACTGTTATCTGTCTTGCTATGATCCCATGCAATGACGTTCCGGTGAGACTAAAAATTTGTTGTTAACACTTGCCCCATAATCCGGAATATAAGTAGATAAATGGACCTCATAGATAGATTAAGAATTATATGTTACTTGCAGAGATTTCCCTGTGTGCCTGCTGGAACATTTAGTGTTACTAATTTGATTACCACCTGAGATGGAGTATGTAGATCTAATGTACGCTGAACTGCCTAACCTACGAGTTATACTTTTTATGATAATGTGTTTTGTTTATTGGCATGTATATAACCACTGTGCACAATCATATGGTTCAGTACAGGGTATTGTATCACTTCTCATTTTCAGAACGGTTTCAACCATACCAGAGTATTGCATGGAATGTGTTCCACCAGTATAGACACATTTGAATCCCTACATTCCCCACCAATTAGTTTGTATTGAGCCTGTAATTTCATATAATATTTTACCCTATATCATTGCTGTAGCTATCAGGTGTGCATGCTATTAGTCTCAACACTACTGCATAGTCCTTCAACTATAAACCAATGACTATCTTTACTCTTATGTTACAGTTGTTCTTTTATGTTACATATAGAGATCTATAGCCAGACAACTTGAACACTATTTGTGTCTGATCATGTGGCCCTAATATATATTGAAATACCTAGCTTACAAGATATACCATTTATGTTAAGGATTATTGTTTAATGACAGAATATAACCATTGATAGTAACAATCTGACTAAGCATGCAATACTATATTCTTCTCATTCTCACAAGAAGTTATGTTTCACTATACATTAGCTCAGTAAGACTGTCTAATAACAAGGCGGATAATAAGACACCTTTATCTTAAAGTATAATTTATTGAGTTTATTGCCACAGGGTTTAGGGCCCAGGCCCATGTGGCAGACACACAATCTTCTGGTCTAATACCAGCTCATATATCACCAACTGTAGAACAGTCCTTAAAAGAGTTGAGCGTGCTTACACTCTGGTAGTTCATCATACATTTTGCGTTAAGTACCACTTTAAATTTTCTCAACTTCTTAGGTATAGCCAGCATCACTCTAGGTGGTTCTAGAAGGATAAGATGATCAGAATAGCAACTAGGGGTCCATACACCTCCTTTAAACCTCACAGTGTCCCTACCACTGTTGTTATATAGTAAAATTAAGAGTTTATACCTATCGCTATAGTTGTTCAAAATGTATATGTTATATACAATGCTTGATAGTTTGCTATTACTAACACCATTATTATATTAGTACATCAATATAGCTCAATTCAATGGTCTTATATGGGTTTTTCAGTTTTCACAATAGATCTAAACCCTATAAAAATAGAAAATGGAGATTCTTTAAAAAAGACCCTTGAGTGGTCCCCCTAGTTTCAGAAGCTACCTTCCTGGATTATGTTTAAGATTGTATAAGGGGCCCAAAAGTGGTCCTGTTGGTTTTGTTGAAGGTAGAAAGATGTATTGGCATTGACTTTGATATTAAATTTGTATTTGTATTGATATATACTTCCACTCCACTTTACTTAAATGATATAACAATTGTTAGTTGAATATGTGGAAACTATTTGTATGTAACACTTTCTACATGTTTATGTTTGTTTGCCTTTTGATGAATCTCAATAAAAACATTAAATCCAAAAAAAAAAATGTGATACGGGCGTGGCAACAAATGGTTAAAATAACTCAAGATAATCCCAATTGGTCTAAATACCTTACAATAGTGGGAAAACCCAACTTTGAACCTGCATTAAACTCAAAAGTGTTTCAAAATTGGAAAAGGAAAGGCCTCATTTATTTCGAGTAGATAAAAGAAAGACTCAATATCTTGTAAAACTTTTCAAAAATTAAAAATAGAGTTTAATATCCTTGATAAAGAATTTGTTGCATACCTTCAAGCACACCATTCTCTGAACGAAATGACAAAAGGTTTCTCGGAGGGAAATTCATGGGTAATATTAGGACCAATATTAAAACATATACAAGCTAGGGAATCATTCCATCTGTCTTATACAAAGCCCTTAAAACTTTTCAAGGTCAAAAAAACATTGAAAATATAGTGAACAAATGGCACCAACCTATAGATTTAATCCAAAGAAGTTTTCAGCTAATGGAGAAAGCAACGTTATCAATTACCTGGAGGGAATCCCATACCAAATGAATTAATAGGATATACATTACTCCTGCACTTAAAAAAAAAGTTAGTCGATAATAAGTGTCTCAAATGCAGTTTCCTAGCACCTGACCTATATCATTATTTTTGGAGTTGCCCAAAAATTCAAAAATTTTGGCATATGATAAATTTTTGGTTGAACAAAATAAATAAGAAAGGGATAAAACTAGTAGATGAACAGATCTTTTTTTCTATATGGAGAAAATATAAGTCAGATAAATAGTAAATTTGTGAATACGGTAATTTTAATAGGTCGATCTCTAATTTTAAAACATTGGAAGTCCAAAAAGAGCCCCAATTTGGGAGAATGTATCAATAAAATTAAAGGGACACTGAACCCAAATTTTTTCTTTCATGATTCAGATAGAGCATGCCATTTTAAGCAACTTTGTAATTTACACTTATTATACATTTTTCTTCATTCTCTTGCTTTCTTTATTTGAAAAAGAAGGCATCTAAGCTATTTTTTGGTTCAGTACCATGGAAAGCACTTGTTTATTGGTGGCTGAATTTATCCACCAATCAGCAAGAACAACCCAGTTTGTTCACCAAAAATGGGCCGGCATCTAAACTTACATTCTTGCATTTCAAATAAAGATACCAAGAGAATGAAGACAATTTGATAATAGGAGTCAATAAGAAAGTTGCTTAAAATTGCATGCTTTATTTGAATCCCAAAAGAAAAAAATTGGGTTCAGTGTCCCTTTAACCCCTTAATGACCACAGCACTTTTCCATTTGTTGACCGTTTGGGACCAAGGCTATTTTTACATTTCTGCGGTGTTTGTGTTTAGCTGTAATTTTCCTCTTACTCATTTACTGTACCCACACATATTATATACCGTTTTTCTCGCCATTAAATGGACTTTCTAAAGATACCATTATTTTCATCATATCTTATAATTTACTATTAAAAAAAATATAAAATATGAGGAAAAAATGGAAAAAAAACAATTTTTTCAAACTTTGACCCCCAAAATCTGTTGCACAACCACCAAAAAACACCCATGCTAAATAGTTTCTAAATTTTGTCCTGAGTTTAGAAATACCCAATGTTTACATGTTCTTTGCTTTTTTTGCAAGTTATAGGGCACTAAATAAAAGTAGCACTTTGCCATTTCCAAACCACTTTTTTTCAAAATTAGCGTTAGTTACATTGGGACACTGATATCTGTCAGGAATCCCTGAATATCCTTTAACATGTATATATATATATATATATTTTTAGAAGACATCCCAAAGTATTGATCTAGGCCCATTTTGGTATATTTCATGCCACCATTTCACCGCCAAATGCGATCAAATTAAAAAAAAACTTTAAATATTTCACAATTTTAGGTTTCTCACTGAAATTATTTACAAACAGCTTGTGCAATTGTGGCACAAATTGTTGTAAATGCTTCTCTGGGATGCCCTTTGTTCAGAAATAGCAGACATATATGGCTTTGGCGTTGCTTTTTGGTAGTTAGAAGGTCGCTAAATGCCGCTGCGCATCACACGTATATTATGTCTAGCAGTGAAGGAGTTAATTAGGTAGCTTGTAGGGAGCTTGCAGGGTTAATTTTAGCTTTAGTGTAGAGATCAGCCTCCCACCTGACACATCCCACCCCCTGATCCCTCCCAAAAAGCTCCCTTCCCTCCCCCACCCCACAATTGTCCCCGCCATCTTAAGTACTGGCAGAAAGTCTGCCAGTACTAAAATAAGTTTTTTGGGGGGGTTTTAGGTTTTTGTTTTTTTAAATAATTCTTCTGCTGTGTATGACCCCCCTTAGCCCCCAACCTCCCTGATCCCCCCCCCCAAACAGCTCTTTAACACCCCCCCCCCCCTCTGCCTTTATTGGGCACCATATTGGGTACTGGCAGCTGTCTGCCAGTACCAAGTTTGAAAAATAATAATGTATTTTATTTTATTAAATATTTTATTTATTTCTGTAGTGTAGCTGCCTTCCCCTCAACATCCAACCCCCCCACCCTCTCCCAGATGCCTTGATTTTAAAATCCCACCCTCCCCAGTCCTCTCTCCCACCCTCCAGATCTACAGCATATTGATGCCGTTTTCATAGACCTCACGTGCACGCGCGCGCAACCGCACTAGATCCCTCCCCCCTCCTCCACAAATGACTGCCCACCCGCCTCCCTGGATGAGCTCCCACCCACCAACGATAACGGCCATCGATAGCCGATGCAGAGAGGGCCACAGAGTGGCTCTCTCTGCATCGGATGGCTAAAAACAGTTATTGCAGGATGCCTCAATATTGAGGCATCACTGCAATAACATGAAAGCAGCTGGAAGCTATCAGGATCGCTTCCACTGCTTTCAAAGACCAACGACGTATGGGGTACGTCCTTGGTCATTAACTGCATTTTTTTGCAGGACGTACCCCATACGTCGTTGGTCGTTAAGGGGTTAAAGGTCAGTTAATAGTAGAACAGTATACTTCAATAAATTCAGAAACTAATATTATACGTTTTCTTGGGAAATGGCAAAAACTAATACAGTCTTACTCTAAGGAAGGGGTCTAAAGCCTTATTTTATGCAATAGAAAGAAAGGAATATCCCAATATATTGTTAACTAGATAACTATATTACTTAAGTGGAGAAGAGGTTTTTGTTTTGTTTTAGGTTTTTTTCCTGGAAAAACCCAACAAGATATAAATATGGATAGATATTAATGTCTTAATATATTGTCAAAAGAGATGAAAATATGTCCTTGTCAATTGTTTATTTATATTATACTCTAAAACCGCCCTGCATGGCGTTAAGGAGATGTATGACATTTAAATGTGTATATTGTTGGTTTAAAATAAACAAATTTAAAAAAAAAAGGAAAATTGATCCTCCAACCATGATTTTGAAGAAACAACAATAGTCAAGTTGTGTGAGATTCTGCTAAATTAAAAAAGATTGAGCTAGAACCAAGATATCGTCCAAATAAGGATACACCACAATACCTTTGAAAATATTCTTGGGGATGTTGCTAGGCCAAACAGAATAGCAACAAACTGAAAATGCTTTTCTAGAAAAAAGAATCTCAGAAATGTAAAATGGTCTGGATGAATAGGGATGTGAAGATAAGCATCCTGGAAGTCTATTGTGGACATATAATGACCTTGCTGAACAAAGGGTAGAATAGTCCTTAAAGTTTCCATCTTGAAAGTTGGAATTCTTACAAATCAATTTAGTGTTTTCAGATCCAAGATTGGTCTGAAGGAATTCTCCTTCTTTGGTACAATTAATAGATTTGAGTAAAAACCCTTTCCTTGTTCCTGTAGAGGAACTGGGACAATTACTCCCATCATTTCTAGATGTGACACTTTAGAAAAGCCTGAGCTTTTAATGGATGTTTTGGAACATGAGTTATATAAAACCGTCTCCTTGGGGGTTTGATTTTGAAACAAATTCGATATCCCAGAGAAATTATATTCTGAATCCAAGGATTTTGGACAGATTGTGACCAAATTTTCTGAAAAAGTTTTAATCTGCCCCCTACCAGAAGAACTGGATTGGGGGCCGCACCCTCAAGCTGTTTTCTGGACAGGATTAGGTTTCTTGAATTGTTTAGATTTATTCCAATTGGAAGAAGGTCTCCAGTTAGAGCCAGGGGTTTTTGGAGAGGGGAGAAGGTTTCTGATATTTGTTTCGAAAAGAACGAAAACGATTTGGAGCCTTGAACTTCCCTTTAGATCTATAATCTTGAGGCAAAAAAGTGACTTACCGCCAGTAATAAAAAAAAAAAAATAGAATCCAAATGAGAGCCAAATAGATTCTTACCCTGAAAAGAAAGAGATAGTCTCATTTTAGAAACCAGCACCAGCATTCCAAGATTTAAGCCTTAACACTCTTCTTGAAAGAAAAGCTAAAGACATTGTTTTAACATTGATCTTGATAATGTCAAATACTGCATCGCAAATAAAAAGATTTGCCTCTTGTAGTAAATGAAGAAATGAAGAATATTACAACATTCTAAAAAAATATGAATCCTAGATTGCTAAAAACAAAACTTTGAGATTTGGAAAAGTTTGAACTAAAAGAAAAATGCTAAATAAAGAAATGCTTATAAAACCATTAAATATAGAGCGCTTCTTATAGCTGATCCTTTTTGAAGACCCATATGAAAAATGAGGGCAAGAAAAATACCGGAGGTAGACTATTTAATTTTTAAAATGCACAAAATTTCTGCTCCAAAAAAACCTCGTCACTGGAGTTTAAAAAAGGGCGCAACAAAGCGGGCGCACTAGTGTAATTTGAAAAAAACTTCCCCTGGAGACCGTGAGTACCCTCTGATAAGCTAAACACTAAAAAAAAAAAAAAATAGATCGCTATTAAGATCAGAACATTTCCCATAGCTCTATTTTCCAGATAAACACATTCTGATGCATGTCCCTGAGTTGCCTATATAACAAATATAAGCCTATGCTTATAACGAGTGCCCAAATAAAGCTGTGTCTAATAAATAAATATATACTTACCTTGATATGTTGAAGACACATGTGCACTATAAGCAGACAGGAAAAAATTCCCCAAATATCCCTCTGACAAGCACTGTAACTCTGAGGGAAAAACCGGACTTCAATATACACTGAGGCACATATCTTAAGCACATCATACTTTGAACCAGCTCCAAAGGAGATAAAGTTTAAACTGAGATATGAGTGAGGTGGAGTATTTATAGGCTTTGAGGTTTGGGAAACTTTGCCTCCTCCCAGTGGGAATGTATATCCCCATATGTAACAAATTATGGACTTTTGCCACCTATATGAAATTATATATATATATATATATATATATATATATATATATAAAAACAAAGCAGCTTTATTATAACCCCTTAGTGCACATTTTAAATACTTTAGTTGCTATCTGTATTATGGTATAGGTAATTTTGCACTTAATGGGATATATAAAATCTCTGCAATATACTTTCATTATTATGAGTCTCATTCTATTATGAAGAGTAAAAGCAGAAATGATTCAGCCCTGTGTGGCAAAAGGACTGTAGTGTTAGGACCAGTCTATATTGGGGCACCTTGTAAGTGGTGACTGGCTAAGCAAAATATGGCCATATTGTGTGACTAAGATCCCAATTTAATTTAAAAAGAATAGTTGTCTCTTGATGTTGTTTGCAGGCATTTTTTTGCAGCAATTCAAAAAATATGTTGTGCTTTTGAAAATGGATGTGCGCTGATACCTTTTTGTTTGTGTAATTACTGGGTCATATTGGCAGCACTCCAAAAGATATGTATTTAAACTTTTTGTAAGGTGTGCTAAAAAAAAACAAATTTTGTATCTGTGAATATATATATATATATATATATATATATATATATATATATAAACAAAACAGCTTTATTAGAACCCCTTAGTGCACATTTTAAATACTTTAGTTGCTATCTATATTATGGTATAGGTAATTTTGCACTTAATGGGATATATAAAATCTCTGCAATATTGCATGGCCCCGTAAGCGTTGGAACTTAGCGGGAGGTGCCCCTTGACCTATGGGGAGGAGTAAGGACCCTTTGGGAGGATAAGGGGGCATGGTTTAGAAAGGGGTACTGAAGCTGTAGGGCGGAGTTTGGGCAAAATTAGTAAAATATTCTTGCCATGAAGGATCAGGTATTAGGGCATCGAATCTTGAAGCTCACCAAGCTGTTACCGACCTAAGTTTAAGTCTGGTAGCTCTCAGACAGATCTATATGTCCGGCCTCTACTCCTGGCAGAAGTTCATCAGATTCGAGGTCGGTGGCTGATGAGAGGGGCCCTGATTGGTGGAGAAAGCAGCTAGGCAGGACGTTCGTGGCCGAGATTGTTCATAGCAGGGAAGCCGCTTCAGTGGTTTAGGTCCCGCCCCTTGCGGCAATCCCAGCCGCATGAAGACACAGCCCGGAGCTAAGTGCAGCTGGATGCCAACGGAGAGGGAGCTCTAGCGGCTATGCTAGGAGGGAACCGGAGTCGTTGGATTACTCATCTGAGGTCGCATCAGTTTCTCAGAGGGAGATACGTCAACGCAGGAAGGTGGCGTTAGACATCCACGTGGCTCCTACGGATGTCCCAGGTGAGGTTGTTACAGGACCTGAGACACGGCCTGGTGGGGCCTTATGAGGAAGGGATTGCAACGGTACTTGGTGAGCGTGTTAGGACAGACGGCTCTTGGGAGCCTGTTAGCACTGGGAGCATTAGTAAAGTAGCAGATCAGCAGGGTTGGGAAGGTTTTTTATTATTCATAGGCTCTTGGCCTAATACAGGGAATGTGGGTATGGGTGGCTTTACTGCTGTGGGCTTCAGAGGCAGATATAGGCCCCCTATAGGTTGAGAATGTATATTGCTTCTTGTGGTACATGGGGAAGGAGATCATTTCTGTCCCTACAGTTGCTGGGGGTGGCATGAACTGGTAGGCCTCTCCCTAGGTCTTCAGGCAGCCTGGCCTTCTCGCTATCATAGAGGGGTGGTTTTAGGTAGGGCTCCAGGGGGAGGGTTGCCCTTAGTGTTAGTAATGGATCCAGTGAATATTGAATCTTTCCCAAGCTCCTTGGATGGGGATGATGTAGTCAAACCTACACCTGTTTTGAGGGTATGGTTTGGTTTGACTTTGAAGTGACATAACACAGGTTGAGATCTGTCCATATTCTAAAAAGGGCTGAATAAGTAACAAGTTTAAAAAAAAAAAAAAATTGATGGCAGGTATTTTAAAATAATTTTCAAAATGAGGAACATTTAGTAACAAAGCTGTGCTGTCTGGAGGAGCCAACTTCACCCCCCCCCCCTTTAGCAGTGTTTAGTCAGAGGCAGTGTATTTCAACTGAGTTCACAGCTTCTAGGCATGCCCCAGAAGATATTCCCTATTCACTTCTGCAATTTACCAAAATTTAGGTGGCTTTAGCTACGGCCATAAAATGAACTGTGTGGGGGGAATTATAGCTCCCAAGTCAGAAAATAGACAGAAAGGGTTCATGGTGAGGCGTTGTAGCATAGGTTTGCAGGTAAAGTAATTAAAGTACATATTATATTATTTCATTTTGTCTCTATCCCAACTTGTTTTAGGTCCCTTTAAGTAGGGTAATTCAGCCTCTGTATTCCGTCTTTTCTGGGGAGGAGCTTAGGTTTGTGGGAGGTCCTGTTGATGTTGTGACTTAATGCTGGTACTAACATAATTTTTCTCACAGCAGGTGTGGTGTCGGGCTCTAATCATACAACAGGTAGAGATGTGTCCTAATGACGGCAGGGAGGATGACTCCTTCCGCTTAGCAGATTCACGGACGGTGGCTATTCGTATGTACCTGGGAGATGCTTCAGTGTTGGGCGAGGCCCTTACATCCTCGGTTATGATGCCTTCGGGCTGTTTCCATTCTTCTGGAAGGGCGTCAGAATCTGTGGGATCAACTCGGGACGGGTAAGCTACACAGGATCCCAGGGATTGACAGCGGTGGCAGGTGAGATAAGCCTTGTGCCCCTTCTAGATATGGGTCTGGATGTCAGGCAGGTTGGTTTGCTTGGCGGCGATAGGGCCCCCTTTAAATTTGTTAAGAGGGATTATGGGAGTTTTTTGAGGGAGGTGAAGGCCTCTGCAGTTTCTTTTCCTCCTCAACCTGAGGTTTGGGAGTGGAAAACAGTTAGCATTTGCTGCCCCGCTAAGCTCGCAAATGGGGGTCCAAAAAACTCTACCATGGAGGGGGGGGTATAAGTGGGGATCTCCCTCTGTTGGCCAGAGCTCAAGTCGGTTAGGTTCAATTGGTTGTGTAGGTGTCGCTCCAGAAATTTGTGGGGAGGACTCAACTAAGCTTCAGGTCTTGATGCTGTTTTGTTGGGCTCTTGGGATTGCATTTGAACAAGGAGATCAAGAAAGGAAGTGGTAGAAGGGAATATATGGAGTTTGTTTGTCTGCTTCCCTAGGAACAATTATTGGAGGTCTCAGATATTGGGTGGTACCAGAAGGTGCCTAGTACCTTTCCTACATGGTTCCAAGTTATCGTTACCTGCAATGGTGTTATGGTAAAAAATGAAAATTTAAAAAAAAAAAAAAATTCAGCCCAAGGGGCGCCTCTTTGTTTTTATCCAGACTAAAATTGTGGCCAATCAACGTACCTACGGGGGTATGGCTTGGTGGGTCTATGACAAGCATTTTCGTTAGCGGCTTGCTGACAAGCCTGAAATGAAAGGGGACGACTGTGACGTGGGTCTATGGTTGAAGGTGATGACACCTCTTAGAGCTTCTCAGACCCTTCGGGCAGCTGCCGATGGACTGGCTTCGGCCATTTTGGAAAATAACAGAAGGTGTTTCTCTTTTGCGTTTAATGAAGGGCAGTGAAAATGGGGTAACTCCTGTGTGTTTTGGCACAAGTACTCTTGTGGCGCAGGTGCCAACTCATTCGCACAATGCTTCGGAAAAGGGATGGCAACAGGTGTCCACGTTTTGCCGTATCTGGGGTGGACAGTTGGAGCCCTGGTTAGGGTGCTGCGCCAGTGACAGGGGTTGTTGGACAAAGGCAGCTGGGTTATTCTTGGTTTTACGTGTGGATTTTTGTTATCCCTTCATTTCTCCCCTAGGAAGTGTCCCCATGCGGGAGCCTGGAGAATCCGGATAATACACCTCTTGTCATTTCCGGTAGGTATTTCTGTTAATTACAGTATATCGGCTGGACTGGTCCAGTGAAATGAGCGTCTTTTTAAATCGCAATCATCTTGAAGCGGTGTGTGGGGAGGCGAGCTTTTCTGTCTTAAGTGGACATCGAGGCAGCCTCCATGTTATTACAGGCAACTAGCTTCTCATTGGTTCCTTGGTTGTTGTTTTATTGGGGGCGGCTCCTTCGTGGATCTGTACCTCCCCATGTGGTGGGCATTTTCTTGCTTTCTATTTTCAGAGCTTTAGCACCTTTTGGAGTGAGTGGTCAAGGAACAATTAGGTCTGTCGGCCATTATTTGGTTGATTTTATTTGTCGGACCCGCAAGCTCAGCGGTCTTGTTTCAGTATTCATGGATTGTAGTTTTCCGAGCTGCAAAGTCGAGGGCTTGCTTAACTTAATCCAGAATTTTCTTTCAGTTAAAAAGGTCACACGGGTTAAAAGACAATAGTTGACTTTTGTATGCCATATTATCCCGGTTTGGAGAGTTTATGTAGGCTCTCCATGGCTACGTAGGGATTAGCTTGCAACATCATTTCTTACAGGTGGTTATTCTTGGAAAGGAGTGGTGCATTTTTGGTATGGCCTTAGGTATGAAAGGGAATGGGTTGATTACAAAACTTGGTGTCCTTTGAATTGTTCCATATTTGGGGGCTTTATTTGTGTGGTGTTCGAGTTTGAAGATAGACCTGTGTTATTCCCTCGGTTAACATGGGGGTTGTATCGGCTATTTTGCATGACATTGAATGTGTTAATAAGGGCACAACTCATACTGGGGGTACAGATTTCTATTGCCGACACGCTCTCTCGATTGCAGTGGTGATAATTTTTGAGAGCTGGTTCCTATGTCGGTCAGGGTGGCGAAGGGCGCCTCAGATTCTCGTTGGGTCCTGGGAATGGAGGACTTGCTGATATTTAAGGGCTTCCTTAGCTCTGAGTTCTTTAAATGGCTATTCCAAAGTGTAGAACGAATGGGAGTAATTGCGATTGGGGTGTGGGATGGTGGACGGGGGTACTCGACATGCCAGAGGGTGTGGATTGAGTGGCTAGGGATTTAGAAGCTCTGTCAGCCCGATTCAAATCGTTGAATGTGGTCGACATGGCAATTGATTTTGTATTTGTCTGAACTTTTGATCGGCTGGAGAAGAACGGGAGTAAGGGTGATGGTTGTCACCCAGCGTCTTTTTTGCTGTTGAGTAGATTGTGGGATGTGCCGTGGGTGGTCTGTGCCCCTGCTTACAAGGTGGTGAATTTTCAGATGGCTTTCTTTGGCCTTTTTCTGTGCTTTCGCATCTCTGAGTCAATTAGTATGTCTCAGGGTCCCAAGGGGGTTTTGACTGTGGCGGAGATGGTGGTTGCAGATTCGCAAGTGTCCATCTTTTGCGTTAATCAGCAACGGATCAGTTTGGGTGACGGCACCTCCATAGTCTGTTCCCTAAGGGGATCGAGGTTTGCACATGTTTTTGCAGCAGGCTGACGGCAGTGATCTGTCACAATATCACTTTTGGTCGGTTTTGTGGAAGGCACTTGGTAGTTTGGGTTTGATTCCTGTGGAATTTGATGCCCAATTTTTTCAGGATTGGGGCGGCGGCTGAGGTTTCTGCGTTGGGTTGAAGGGCTGATGCCTTTCGATGTGTTGGTATGTGGAATCCTAACGGGTTATGTTGTTATGTTCGTCCTCAGTTGACGGTTTAGTTTATCTTTGCAGGTGGTTTTCTTTTCCAGATCCGACTAATGTTGAGTGGTGGTCCACTTTTTTATTTTCTGGGTTAGAACGACTGCGAGCAAAGAGGATGGCTTCCAGCTTGTTTTTGGAAAAGAAAGGCTTTGTTTAGGTGGGTCGGAATACGTGGCTTTTGTTGGGTTTACAATTCTGCTGTCTGGGGTGGAGAAGTGTGCCCATACTCTCTACATACTTGTTGTCATTTAGGTGGCAATGACTTGGGAGGTTTTTGCATCAGGAGATGGTATGGAGTATTAAGGAGGACTTGGTGAGGTTGAAGGCGTTATTTACCCCCCCCCCCCAAAAAAAAAGACTTGTTGGTTGTGTGGTCCAACATGTTTCCGTGTTGTTCTGGAGTGCAGCCTGGGGTCAGTCTCGTCTAAATAATAGTGGACGTGAAACTAATGAATTGGTGGGCGTTTTGTCCGTCATGATGATTTGGTGGATGCCGGGTGGTGAATTCCATATGGGAGATGGTTTTCACTTGAATGTAGTTGGGCTTCTGCTCTTCATTCTGGAAATTCAGGAGAGGCTGATATTGCTGATGTGTGGTGTGGCGGAACTGGGTGGGGGTGTCCACCTAGTTTTTGGAGGGTGTGCTAGTCATCATTTTCAGACCATGGCAAAGTACAAGGTTTTTGGTAGCCTCCCCAAGGGGTGGAAGAGCTGGATAATTAGCTACTTGGGCATGGGGTCCCTTGGAGCTGGTTAGAACGTCATAAAAGGAACGGACTTAGTATCTTGCTATATCCAGCTGGAATTAAGACGGCCTGGTCTAAATAAGTTAAGGTGAAAGAGGTTATGTTAAAAATTGGGGCTAGCACAAAAAATCAAGTTTAATTGAAATGAAACAAGATGTTGTTTTAATTTTTGTTATTTATAAATATGATTTAAAATATAAGAGTTATTTAATAAACAGGCTGTGGCCAGATTTTATCCAAGAATTGTTGTGTTTGTCTTTATTTATATGTGAAGTGTTGTAATATGATGTTTGGTTAAGGGCCGGGAAATTGACAACTCAATAGGTCAACTTTCATTATTTATTTTGTAATTCCATTCCGAAAGTATGCGTTTTTCAGTTCCTGTTAGAAATGGAAGTACAGAACACGGTTATATTCCTCACACTAGTGACCTATTAATAACTGTCGTTAATTTACCACAGCAGAGGAGGTAACCTAAGTTACAATATGGCAGCTTCCATTGTTTTGTAAACACTAAAATGTTAGTTATTTTGTCAATACTTAAACAGCTAATGAAAGATTAAAAAAAATACATCTACATGTTATTCTCAGACTAACCTTTTCTTTGAATGCATCATTCTATTTAACATTTCTTTAGTGTTTAATGTCCTTTTAAGACAGATTTAATTCAGTCTGGCTTGTAGCCATCATTATGTGCATGGTTACTTCTTTATTTGTGATGAAGAGGCATATGGGCCAAAAATGGATACATTACATTATATTATCCCAGAGCTCTATTTTATAGTATTATCTATGTATGTTTTTCATACATATGAGTTATCTTGCTTATAGCTACGTGTTTGTATAAAATAACCAATAAAGAACAAAGTATAAAGTTACTAACCTTCTAATGATTAATATTTTCTTCAGATAATAAGGTAAGCAAATATTTACAACATAACATGTCTGACAAATTTGGGGGGGGAAATCTGACTAAAATATCTGCTCACCGCGATTATAATACCGTTAAGGTACATATAGAGAACAAATGCCTTAGCGCTGCCATGACAACCACAGTCTCCCCCCCATCTCGTGCCCATCAATGAGACGCGCGTCTCCTCATCATCAGACAAAGAAAGAATCAGCCTGGCCACACTGGGCGTGATTCTCGGTTTACGCGCCAAAACCAAAGCGAGGCGTGAGACGCAGACGTACGTCACGCATGCGTTTCTCCAACCTTCCCTCTGTGAAAAAGAACAAGAGTTGGGGGCGTGCCGAGGCGCGTGCGTGATGATATCAGTGGTCTGCGCCCCCCTTCTTTTTGCTCTTCTTTTCTCCCCCCACTATCACGGAACCGACCCGGGACTGAGAGGATTACGTCATCAACTACGTCATGGGGGTGAGGAGGGAGGGTACCGGGCAATGGAATGGGTTATGGGGTAAATGGGAGTGCCTGGGGCGTTTATGAAAGACCTGTGGGCAGGTGTGAATGGGCAGGTTCTCTTCCCTTATCAACTCATGGGGGCAATTGTTGTTTTTAGCGTGAGATTGTGCACAGGGTCAACTTGATGATGGATGCTGGGGCAATTTTAGTAGTTATGGGTGGTTGTATTATTCATTAGCCTCATGGGTAATATTCGCATTCTGAGACAATGTAGTGTAATAATGGGCTCTGGTTCATTCTGTATATAGATTAGTGTAGTGATGCTTATGTAGTCTAGTACAATAGGCTAGTGCAGGGGTGCTTGCTTAGAGACCTAGGTTTACTGTAGAGATGATTATCTATTAGCTACTGTAGTGAGGATTATCTAGTCTAGAACATTAGGCTAGTGCAGAGGTGCTTGCTTCGAGACCTAGGCTACTGTAGAGATGATTATAGGCTACTGTAGTGAGGATTATCTAGTCTAGTACATTAGGCTAGTGCAGAGGTGCTTGCTTCGAGACCTAGGCTACTGTAGAGATGATTATCTATAGGCTACTGTAGAGATGATTATCTATAGGCTACTGTAGAGAGGATTGTCTAGTACAGTAGGCTAGTGCAGAGGTGCTTGCTTAGAGATCTAGGCTACTGTAGAGATGATTATAGGCTATTGTAGAGAGGATTATCTAGTCTAGTACATTAGGCTAGTGCAGAGGTGCTTGCTTAGAGACCTAGGCTACTGTAGAGATGATTATCTATAGGCTACTGTAGAGAGGATTGTCTAGTACAGTAGGCTAGTGCAGAGGTGCTTGCTTCGAGACCTAGGCTACTGTAGAGATGATTATCTATAGGCTACTGTAGAGAGGATTGTCTAGTACAGTAGGCTAGTGCAGAGGTGCTTGCTTCGAGACCTAGGCTACTGTAGAGATGATTATCTATAGGCTACTGTAGAGAGGATTGTCTAGTACAGTAGGCTAGTGCAGAGGTGCTTGCTTCGAGACCTAGGCTACTGTAGAGATGATTATCTATACGCTACTGTAGAGGATTGTCTAGTACAGTAGGCTAGTGCAGAGGTGCTTGCTTAGAGATCTAGGCTACTGTAGAGATGATTATCTATACGCTACTGTAGAGAGGATTGTCTAGTACAGTAGGCTAGTGCAGAGGTGCTTGCTTAGAGATCTAGGCTACTGTAGAGATGATTATAGGCTACTGTAGGGAGGATTATCTAGTCTAGTACATTAGGCTAGTGCAGAGGTGCTTGCTTAGAGACCTAGGCTACTGTAGAGATGATTATCTATAGGCTACTGTAGAGAGGATTGTCTAGTACAGTAGGCTAGTGCAGAGGTGCTTGCTTCGAGACCTAGGCTACTGTAGAGAGGATTGTCTAGTACAGTAGGCTAGTGCAGAGGTGCTTGCTTAGAGATCTAGGCTACTGTAGAGATGATTATAGGCTACTGTAGGGAGGATTATCTAGTCTAGTACATTAGGCTAGTGCAGAGGTGCTTGCTTAGAGACCTAGGCTACTGTAGAGATGATTATCTATAGGCTACTGTAGAGAGGATTATCTAGTCTAGTACACTAGGCTAGTGCAGATGTGCTTGTCTAGAGACATAGGCTACTGTAGAGATGATTATCTATTAGCTACTGTAGTGAGGATTATCTAGTCTAGTACAATATGTTAGTGCAGAGGTGCTTTTTTAGAGACCTAGGCTACTGTAGAAAGGATTATCTAGTCTAGTACAATAGGCTAGTGCAGAGGTGCTTGTCTAGAGACAGGCTACTGTAGAGATGATTATAGGCTACTGTAGAGAGGATTATCTAGTCTAGTACATTAGGCTAGTGCAGAGGTGCTTGTCTAGTTTAGAGATCTAGGCTACTGTGGAGAGGATTATCTAGTCTAGTACAATATGTTAGTGCAGAGGTGCTTGTCTAGAGACCTAGGCTACTGTAGAGATGATTATCTATAGGCTACTGTAGTGAGGATTATCTAGTATAGTACAGTATGTTAGTGCAGATGTGCTCGTCTAGAGACATAGGCTACTGTAGAGATGATTATAGGCTACTGTAGAAAGGATTATCTAGGCTAGTGCAGAGGTGCTTGTCTAGAGACCTAGGCTACTGTAGAGATGATTATAGGCTACTGTAGGGAGGATTATCTAGTCTAGTACAATAGGCTAGTGCAGAGGTGCTTGTCTAGAGACATAGGCTACTGTAGAGATGATTATCTATAGGCTACTGTAGAGAGGATTATCTAGTCTAGTACGGTAGGCTAGTGCAGAGGTGCTTGCTTAGAGACCTAGGCTACTGTAGAGATGATTATAGGCTACTGTAGTGAGGATTATCTAGTCTAGTACAATATGTTAGTGCAGAGGTGCTTGTCTAGAGACATAGGCTACTGTAGAGATGATTATCTATTGGCTACTGTAGTGAGGATTATCTAGTCTAGAACAATATGCTAGTGCAGAGGTGCTTGTTTAGAGACCTAGGCTACTGTAGAAATAATTATCTATAGGCTACTGTAGAGAGGATTATCTAGTCTAGTACGGTAGGCTAGTGCAGAGGTGCTTGTTTAGAGACCTAGGCCAGTGATTTTTAACCTTTTTTTTTGCCGTGGCACACTTTTTTACATTAAAAAATCCTGTGGCACACCACCATCCCAAAATTTAAAAAAAATCACACATTGTAGCCTAATAGAGCATATATATATATACACATACAAACACACACATACTGTATGTATTGTGCTGTTATGCCATGCCTCGCCTCCTACAAACTACCCCTGCACTGGGAGTAAAAAACAAGCAAAGTTTAAAAACTATGTCACACTGTTGTCAGTCTGCCGTGGCACACCTGAGGATCTCTCACGGCACACTAGTTGAAAAACGCTGACCTAGGCTACTGTAGAGAGGATTATCTAGTCTGGTACAATAGGCTAGTGCAGATGTGCTTGTCTAGAGACATAGGCTACTGTAGAGATAATTATCTATAGGCTACTGTAGTGAGGATTATCTAGTCTAGTACACTAGGCTAGTGCAGAGGTGCTTGTCTAGAGACCTAGGCTACTGTAGAGATAATTATAGGCTACTGTAGAGAGGATTATCTAGTCTAGTACAGTATGTTAGTGCAGATGTGCTTGTCTAGAGCAGTGAATTTTAAACAATTTGTTGACACCTGGTGTGGAGTTCCAATTTAGTGTAGAACCTTAGAGTAGTGGAGTGCTAATTTAGCATTAGCTCTATTGGATATGTCTTCAGTGATTGGTGATCACCACTACCTCTGGCACCTCCCATAGCACACTGTAAACATCTCCTGTGTCCGCTCTAAGCATTCTTGCAGACATTTCAGAGCTGATAGGAGTAATTCACGTGTATGAATTACACTTGTATGGTTTAGAGAGAACATTTTAAAACTATTTTCTTCTATTTAAATTGCTTCATTGATATCCCTTGTTGAAAAGCATATATAAATAAGCTCAGTAGCTGCTTATTGGTGGCTGCACATAGATGTCTTGTGTGATTGGCTCACCCGTGTGCATTGCTATCTCTTCAACAAAGGATATCTAAAGAATGACACAAATTAGATACTAGAAGTAAAGTGGAATGTTTAAAATTGTATTCTCTATCTGAATCATGAAGGAAACATTTTGGGTTTCATGTCCCTTTATTTTGCAAAAAAATATTTTTAAAATGTTACCCTTTCCTATGAGTGATAGAAAATATAAATTATTTTACTTTAAAGGGACGTTAAACACTAAACAAATGCTAGATAGAACAATGTATGAATGACTGTGTGTAATATGGCAGTGTATAAGGGACAGTAAGATTTGTTTATAAAATGTTTGTGTAATAAAAAAACTTTTCAATATACTTTCATTATTTATTTTTCTCCCTTATCATGTAATTTAGCTCTGAAATTTGAGCTATTGCTATTTCTCATTTTTAACTGAAAAACACCTAATGTTGTACAAACTTTATGACCATGACTAACCGTGTGCCTCTAAATAAGGCAAACGATGTGGGGAGTTTTGTGCTTGAAAACTAATGGCAGTAAAAAAAATGAATGTTCATTTGTTTAACTTTTCTTTTTTTTTTTTTTAAAGGGACATGAAACACACAAAAAATTATTTTATGATTCAGATTACACATTTTTAAACAACTTTTCAAATTTACTTCTTTTCCCCAAGGCAGAAACTGCAGGATCTCTGCAGAAAGAAAGAAAGAACGGCAGTGGCAGTTAAAATTATTTTTTTTGCCTGCACTTTTAATTTCTACCTGCGGGTGTCACTGTTCCATTCTATTTTTATTTTTAATTTTTTGTCACTTCATTACACATCACCGTTGATACACTTGACACTTTATATTTTTATCTTTTTATCAACTTTTTCTGGGATGCAGTCACACAGACACTTACACGCATAGGAGAGACTTTACCTAGGACATATCACTGATAAAACAGCATCAAAGGACTAGGATATTCTGGAACATTTTTTTAGCAACAAGCCATTTAACAAACCACACCATTCTTTTAGAGGATTACATTCTATTGGCGCTAAAGGTCGACCAATTCTGTTTTATTTGCATTAATTCCATAGTTATTGCATACTGTGATATGTATTGATTTTTTTTATGCTACATGGATCCATGTATTTTTCATTTTTTTTTGTGTGATTTTTATCCGGTTTAATTCTATGTAATTTTATGTGATTGTATATGTGATTGTATATGTGATATATATGCGACACCGTTTTAACCATTTTTAACGGCTATTCGTAATAGATCACAAATAGACCACTAACTGTCTGTGAATAATAAATTTGTTGAACACCATATCAACGCATCTGTCCTCTGCCCAGTTTGAGGCGCTCCTCAGAACCCCACAACTATCTGTAATTTCTTCCAAGATATATTAGGTGTCTTGTTTCCTGGGGAGCTAGTAGGACACAGGGTAGGCGCTGTGAAAACCACTCTTTTTACTGTTCCATTCTATCTCGATGTAAATATTTGCTAGGTTTCTCTCATTTGAATTTCCTCTCACTTCCTGAACTTCAGTGCGAGACAGGGTAACAGCACATTGCAGAAAAGGTAAGTCAGGGCTTAACAAATGTATTCTAGGAGTATAGGAGCCAACCAAAATACTTAGATTTTTTTCTTTTGTTCTTTAATACGTGTGTGTATATGTTGTGTGTGTAATATATATATTAGTGTGCGTGTAGAGATCACAGAAGCTGAAACTTTACCAAATATGTTAATTGGATATGCACAGTATTGGATAAATGGGGACATGGACCCTTACCAAGCCTTTTTCCGAATACTATGAATATCCCTTTAACTCATTTGGCAAAAGCTTCAGCCTTTGATGTATAACATATTTTTTATTTATTTTTTTTAAATGGGTTATATTATTTATTCTGCCAGTGGGTTTTTTTTTTTTTTTAAAGATCTCTTTACTGGAATCAACTCTGAGGTTGAAATAAATAATATGCAGTATGTGTGTGTGTAGGTTCCTAGGCAGACTGACACTGTGGGAATGTACAGCAGACATCAGCGAGGCTGTACATGAACCTGTCCTCATGGGCACCAAACACAGCAACACTGGCTCATTAGAGACACTGCAGAAACCTTTTTACTAAAAAATTCTCATCGCAGAAAATTAAAAAAAGTTCTGCCTCTGGGCTTCATTAATCAATTTTGCTTTATTCTCTCAGTATCTTTTTATTGAAGATGCAGCAATGCATTCTTGGGAACTAGGTGAACATATCTGTAAGCCAATGAAAATGGGCATACAAGGTCAGCCACTAATCAGCAGCTAGCTCCAAGCTCTTAAGCCTATTTAGATATTCTTTTTCAACAAAGGATACCAAAGAATAAAGCAAATTGTATAATAGAAGTAAATTGGAAAGTTGCTCAAATTTGGGTTTGTATATTCTATATCTGAATCATGAAAGAAAAATAGTTTCATGTCCGTTTAAGACTCGGCTGATATGTTATTCTATAGTAACACAACAAAAATGTCTTGTAATTACAAGGAGTTTACTGTCCCTTTTTAAATAGACAGTAAACGCTGGAATAAATATTTTATACTTTTTGCACTGTGTGCAGAATTATGTAACATTGATTACCTTACACATTTCGCTGTCCACTTTGGCGTTACCTTTTTTTTTTTGGGGGGGGGGGGGGTATTTCTTAAAACCATTACAGACTCACTGTCTATTCACAGCTCGCCCCCAAATGCGCCGTTCAACTAAGTCTTGCTTACTTCTACGCTGGTTAAAGCAGCCAACAGCAGGGTTGCTATTCTTAAAGTTACATGCGCTAACAAATGAGTGTCATTTTTTTGAGTATAAAATAAAATGCTCGCTCCCAGGTGTCAACCTAAGAGCGAGCAGCTAACTAGTACACAGTAAGTATGTGCCGTCAAGGGCTAAGATTCACATCCTAGAACTAGGAATTCCAATGGGCTTTAGTATCCCGGACCTGTGGTGCAGCTATTCCGTTTGTTCAGGCTAGCACAGTTCCAAGGGTGTTTAGGACGTTTTTATTAGAATTGCT
This sequence comes from Bombina bombina, assembly GCF_027579735.1. Classification (NCBI taxonomy): domain Eukaryota; kingdom Metazoa; phylum Chordata; class Amphibia; order Anura; family Bombinatoridae; genus Bombina; species Bombina bombina. The sequence continues at coordinate 43,266,196 of NC_069505.1, read as the reverse complement.
TAGCCTTCTTGTTCAAAATTATTTTTGTTTTATTTAGAATGGTGGTCTAAGTAAAATCTTTATTTTGTTTGGGGTTTTTTAAGCTGTTTCGTACTCAAAATATTTGTTTTCATTTGCTAAATAAATGTGACAATATTATGGGTAAATCAAATTAGAATCATTTTCCATAGCATCATTTAGAGATCTGGAACCTTATTCTTGTATTTTCTTCCTAGAGGAAGTCGGTACGGGCAAAAGAGAAGAAACAAAAGCGCCAAGAGGAGCGCGCAGCCATGGCAGCTGTATGCGCCAAGGTGCAGGCTGCTAACCAGGCAAGTTCTCTTTTTGTTTTATGCTTTTAAAGGGACACTGAACCAAAATTTTTTCTTTCATGATTCAGATAGAGCAGCCATTTTTAAGCACCTTTCTAATTTACTCCTATTTATTTTTCTTCGTTCTTTTGCTATCTTTATTTAAAAAGGAGCCAGCCAATCCTTGGTTCAGCACCGTGGACAGCACTTGTTTATTGGTGGGTGAATTTATCCACCAATCGGCAAGGACAACCAAGGTTGTTCACCAAAAAATGGGCCGGCATCTAAACGTACATTCTTGCTTTTCAACTAAAGATACCAAGAGAATGAAGAAAATTTGATAATAGAAGTAAATTGGGAAGTTGATTAAATTTGCTGCTCTATTTGAATCACTAAAGAAAAAAAATTGGGTTCAGTGTCCCTGTAATTCTTTTTTATTTTATTTGTAACGCATACCACAATAATAAAAATGGTTGCATCTGTCACCTGGAGGAAAAAATATACACTGCGTATTTGCTTTAAATTTCTGTCCGTAATTTTCGTGCCATCCGTTCATGCTCGTTCAAAATGAAATGCAAGAAAATACGCATCCTGTATTTTTAGCACATTACAGCCTGTATTTTACACATTGATTTGCGTCTGTAGTTTGTATATTTGCTTCTAAACCACATGAAAGTTTGGATTTTGTAATTTATCAGATGTACTATAAAATTGAAGGGATACTTAACCCAAATTCTTTCCTTTGTGATTGAAAGAGCAGCAGTTTTAAGCAACTTTCTAATTTACTCCTATTTTTCTTCATTCTCTTGGCATCTTTATTTAAAAAAAGCAGGAATGTAAGCTTCCGAGCCGGCCCATTTTTGGTTCAGAACCTGGGTAGCACTTGCTGATTGGTGGATACATTTAGTCTCCAATCAGCAAGAGCTACCAGGGGCTGAACCAAACATGTGTCGGCTCCTAAATCCTTCATTCTTGCTTTTTCAAATAAAGATACCAAGAGAACAAAGAAAAATTGATAATAGGAGTAAATTAGAAAGTTGCTTAAAATTGCTGCTCCATATGAATCATGAAAGAAAAAATTTGGATTGTGTCCCTTTAAAGAAAATGTGAAATTGCTCCTTGGTATGCTACAGTTATACATTATTGTTGCTGCAAGGTTCTCATATAAAGCATTGATGCTATAACACACATATAGATCCCTTATTTTGTTTTTCTTTGGGGTGGATGGGGGGTTCCCATGTGTGCTGCTCTCCTCGCGGGGGTATACCGCATTGCTTAAAGGGCCAGTAAACGTACCAAATAATATTTTATATAATTCAGCACAGTGCAGAATTGTATAACATTAGCTTAGTGCTATCTTTATAAAACAAATGGTCTGCATAGATATTTACCTAAGAAAATGACTTTTACAGAACGCCGCTCCTTGCTCTACTAAGCGGGTCTGTTTTTTTTTTTTTTTCAGAAGCGCATCGTGGCATGCTGTCTATTCACAGCTGGCCCGATCGCACCATTAAACTTAATCTAGGTCTGGTAGCGGCAGCGAGCTATATTGAGCTTAATGGTACGATCGGGCCGGCTGTGAATAGACAGCGTGCCACGATGCACTTCTGGAAAAAAACAGACCTGCTCAGTAGAGCAATGAGCTGCGTTCTGTAAAAGTAATTTCCTTAGGTAAATATCTATGCAGGCCTTTGTTTTATAAAGCTAGCGCTAAGCTAATGTTATACAATTCTGAACTATGTGCAGAATTGTATATCATTTATTTGGTTTGTTTACTGGCCCTTTAAACTGGAGTTTGCCTGGAAGCAGATGGAGAACTTTTGTATCATGTTTTAATGCAGATTAATGCTTTGCTTGATTTTGAATAAGGTTTAAACCTGCAAAGGAGGTTTGGGTTTAGGAGCCACAGTGGACTGGCTCGGCAGCATGTATCTCGGGGCTCGACAAATCTAGGTTCCAAGGAGCCATTGGCGCCTTTAAAATTGGTCTTTGTTGCTCTTGTTTAGAGTCCCCTAGACGCCAATGTTTGCCCTCTGCTGGTTACCTCCAGCCGCACATTATTTTCTTCATAGGGATGGCCAAGAGTTTGTCTCCTAGATTTTCAAGAAATTTGTCAAGCCCCGATATATTTAACCCATTTACATGGTTAAGCACAGAGCAATTTACTATTGCACAAATGCTTGCTTCTAATAATATTAAGTATTTTATTATTGCTGCTTTAATGACCGGTTTCTTTACCTGTGTGTGTGCTTTCTCTTTCTGAAGCTTGGAGACCCACTTGAAGCATTCCCTGTCTTTAAAAAATTTGACCGTAATGGGTGAGTGCAATACCTTGTTATACCTATTTAAAAAAAAAAAGTTAGAGAGAGTTGCATAAGTGTATAGAAAGGTGCTCACCACCAGACTTTTTTATCCTTATCTTTACCATCTTTCTTAGGTTGAACCTCACCATAGAGTGTTGTAGAGTATCACAATTAGACCAGAAAACTATAGACTGGGCTTTTGAACTCACCAAGACAAACATGCAGATGCTGTAAGTGGTCCTCTTTCTATCTAATACTTTCCTTTAACCCCTTAACAACCAGTGACGTACTCTGTATGTCTCTGGTCTTTTAATGGGGCTTGTTTTTTATAGTAACTGCACTATTTCAGGAGGCCTGCAGGAAGGAGGGAAGTCATAATAGCACGTTCTTGCCACTGGTGGGGAGACCTGTGCTATTATGGGCTGAAAACCCATACAGGGTATGCCTTGGTCGTTAAGGGGTTAAAAACAGTTTTAAAAAGGATTAAGCATCTCCTATTTACTACATATCTGGAATGTTATTTCAGACTCTGTCCATGCTCCTTTCTGTAGGTACGAGCAGAGTGAGTGGGGGTGGAAAGAGAGAGAAAAGCGCGAGGAACTGACAGATGAGCGTGCCTGGTATCTTATTGCCCGTGATGAACTTAGTGCGCCTGTTGCTTTTGTGCACTTTCGCTTTGATGTGGAATGTGGAGATGAGGTTCTCTATTGGTAAGAAGTTGACTGTACTGCTGATAATTTGTCTCACCATCCATCAGTAAATGACTGCAGAGCTTCTTTCCTGTTTGTTAGTTATGAGGTCCAGTTAGAGGTTCGAGTCCGCAGGAAAGGAGTTGGAAAATTCTTGGTACAGATTCTCCAGCTGATGGCAAATAGGTAAGTGAGCAGAATATCTACCTACTCTCATGAGCATACCTAGTTATACTGTTTAACAAAGGATAATAAGAGAACAAAATACATTTGATAATGTAAATTGGGTGTATTTTATTTATTTTTGTAACGTACTAATTGAATGCTCTATCTGAATCATGAAAGTATAATTTTGATCTGTGCCAACTGCTATTGGGAAGAATAGGCTCTTAGATTGCTTTTCTGTGCCGTGCTATGAAACGTGGCTTATTTCTATCTGTATCACTGTCTTGTGCAGGGCTTTCCAAATTACTGGCCACATCTGGCCTTGCCAATGGTCCTCAGAGCAGAAAACAAATATCCATAATTTTTTTTAAAAAATTCTATACTTTATTTGGAAATGAATCTGGTGTAAACAATTTTGTAAATCTGAGTAGCAAATATGTCCATTTTAATAGGAACTTCCTGTGTAGATTATGACATTTATAGGTTATCAAATAGCATGTGTGACAATAAATGTAATAGAGCTTACATCCAGTCCCACCATTATGCTATTAGTTAGTCCAGAAAATGGTTGTGGTCTCCAGCATTCATATTTTTCCAGTGCGGGATTTATTAGGGGAAAAACACACAAATATCTTGATATGCTCTGACACTTGTGTGACGCACTTTTTTTCTTAATAAATCCTGCGCCAGAAAGAGTAAAATGCTGCAGACCGCAGTCGTTTTCCAGATTGGTTTAACTACCAATGAATTGCACCTTCTGACCTATTAGCATGGCACCTTCTGATCTAGTGCTCTGGCACCATACAGTGGGCAAATCTGCAGTGTCACATTTCTCCCATCTATTCCTAGTACACAGATGAAGAAAGTTGTCCTTACAGTGTTTAAACACAATCATGGTGCTTACCAGTTCTTCAGAGACGCATTACAGTGAGTTTGTGATATTTTCCCCCTTTTCCTCCCTCCCTTGTGTTTTTTTTTTTTTTTTTTTTATTTATTTATTTCCTCCCCTTTCCCCTCAGGTTTGAGATAGACGAAACCTCCCCTAGCGTATCTGGATGTTGCAGCGATGATTGTACGTATGAGATTCTGAGTCGCAGGACAAAGTTTGGAGACGCCCTACACTCACACTCAGGACATTGTGCAGGCTGTTGTCACTGAGAATGGACATGGGGTGGAGATTTTTTTTTTTTTTCTTTCAGTTTTGGACACAAGGGAGACAGTGTCCTTTTTTTTTTTTTTTTTTTTGTTTTTCTGGAATTTTTTTTTTTGTTTTTTAAATTTAGTCTTGTTTGGATATTGTGCTATTCTTCACACGCGTGTAATGTTCACGCCACACAGTCCTTTTAATGGTTAATAAACTCCTTTTTAAGTCTGGATTATTTCTTACAAGAGCACGTTATCAAAGTTTTTATTATACATAGGACTGATGGCCACTAAACGTATTAATTATATGATGAGTGATTTAAACACTGGACAAACAAGCAAATATATATAACTAGTCAGAAGAGACAGGGTAAATATTTGGGGGAACTAATTTAAACACACAAATTTCTGCTGGAGAGCAATAGCGGACCACTGATCCTGAGCAGAAAACAGCTGTTGAGACAATCTGCAACAATCACCAACCGATGTGTTTAGCTGAGGAACTGCAATACTTGCTTTTCAGGGTGGGACTTTACCTATGTGTTTAATACCGCTGCAGTTGCACGGTGAATGGGTTTTTATTTTTATAAACCTTTTACAAAGGGTAAAGGAACATACAACTCAAATTTTTTCTTTCATGACTTAGAAAGAGCATGCAATTTTAAACAACTTTCTCATTTACTTCTATTATCTAATTTGCTTCATTCTCTTAATATTCTTTGCTGAAAAGCATATCTAGATAGTTTCAGTAGCTGCTGATTGGTGGCTGCACATAGATGCCTCGTGTGATTGGCTCATCCATGTGCATTGCTATTTCTTTAACAAAGGATATCTTTAAAAAAAAAAAAGCAAATATTATAATAGAAGTAAATTGGAAAGTTGTTTAAAATTGTATTCTCTACCTGAATCATGAAAGAAAATTTTTGGGTTTAGTGTCCCTTTAACCTTCAGTCTGTGTCGCACTCCTGGAGCAGTACCATTCATAAGGGAGATATTATTGAAGAATATGCATTTTATACCTGTTCGATTTGCCCACCTGCTGTCTCCACACCTGGTACAGGAGCACAGCTTTAACCTTGTATTTAACAGCTTTGCGGGGGATATATATATATATATATATATATATATCTCTATCTCCCTATACCTACAATGCTTTGTATGAATGAAGCATTTTTACTCTAAACTTTCTACCATTAATCTGTTAAAGGCCACTACTGAGAATTCTATAACTGGTCTTTAAAGGGACACTGAACCCAAATTTTTTATTTTGTGATTCAGATAGAGCATGAAATGTTAAGCACCTTTCTAATTTACTCCTATTTTCAAATGTTCTTTATTCTCTTGGTATCTTCATTTGAAATGCAAGAATGTAAGTTTAGATGCCGGCCCATTTTTGGTGAACAACTTGGGTTGTCCTTGCTGATTGGTGGATACATTCATCCACCAATAATAAAGTTCTGTCCAGAGTACTGAACCAAGAAAAAAAAAGCTTAGATGCCTTCTTTTTTCAAATAAAGATAGCAAGAGAACGAAGAAAAATTGATAATAGGAGTAAATTAGAAAGTTGCTTAAAAATGCATGCTCTATCTGAATCACGAAAGGAAAAATGTGGGTTCAGTGTCCCTTTAATCAGACAGGGCTGTTTCAGATGCAACTGATACCTGGTTGCTCCTGCAGTTTGTTATGGATTTGTGTAATGACCTCAGCTGGGGCAGGTGTGCTCTATTCTACCCCTGAAGTAGACAAACCTTGCTATTTAGAGGCACCGGTGCCAGTCAATATTTAAGCCATTTATCTTTTTAAAGTGACAGTAAAGTAAAAATTTCAACTTTAGAAATGTGTATGCTCAATCTGGATTATTAATGTACTGCTGTTTGCGTCATTCTCTTGGTAACCATTTTTGGAGAGCATATCTAAGTAGTCTCAGCACTACTGGATGCAAACAGCTGATTGGTGGGTGCAGATATATGCCTCTTGCCATTGGCTCAACAGGTGTTCAGCTAGCTCCCACTAGAGAATGAAGTAAACTCACAGTAGAAGTTGGAATGTTGTTTATAATTATATGTTCTGTCATGATTTAAATGCTTTTTGATTCTTGTGCATGTTTGAATACCAGTGCATTATCCCCATAGGTCAGCTAGAGCAGTGGGTTCTCAGGCCACATTATGAGGCTATCTGAAGTGGAGCACAGGTGAAATAATCAGCTGATTAGTAAATGTGGTTATTTCACCTGCTCTCATCCAAAGTAATCCTGAAAACCTGGCCTGTTGGGGATGCCTGAGGACGGGTTTAAAAGCCCAGTGAGCTAGAGCCTAAAGCTTGATTTGTGCTTCATGTTTGGGAAAGCAGCCCATGCTAATACCTCTTACATCTATAAACCAAATGAATGAAAAAACAAGCAAATGCTTACTGTTTATATGAATAATTTATTTGGTTTGGTTGTTGGCGTGAGCATTGCACACATAAATGTTAATAAAGTAATAAACAAGTATAATGTAGGTTTAGAAGCACTTCCTGTGTACGATGGAAGGGCCGGCTTCATCGTACTCTTGTTTGCTGATCCACATCTGCTGGAAGGTGGACAGAGAGGCCAAGATGGAACCTCCAATCCAGACGGAGTATTTGCGTTCAGGGGGAGCGATGATCTGTGGGACAAAACGAGAGCAAGTTAACAAAAAGGATCTAGTGTGGAGGTGACAACAGGAGTCATAGGAGGATGCTAGTATACAGGGATTTGTGTGCTACTGGATGGGAGCTATGAGTTTACAGAGGGGGGGGTTCTCTTCTAGTGTAAAACTAAAATGTTCTATTTTGCTAGTGTTTTATTTTAAAACAAATTCCTTCCTTTTTACTATGTTTTTAACACATGTAAACAAATACATAGTCAATTTGTACTCCTCAAAATGAGGATACATCTGATGAGCCAATAAGGCGCTGGCATATATGGGTATGCTCCATTCACTGGCTTTATTGTCATCAGGAACAGAATGGAGGAGATCAGTAGTAAGTTTTAAAACATTTTGAAAGAGGTAAACACATAGTAAAACAAGGGAACTTCCACTAGATAGCTGAGGGTGTTTGTTTTCTTGTCTTACTTTGATCTTCATTGTGCTTGGTGCCAGGGCTGTGATTTCCTTCTGCATACGGTCAGCAATACCAGGGTACATGGTGGTACCACCGGACAAGACATTGTTTGCATAAAGGTCCTTACGAATATCAATATCGCACTTCATGATTGAGTTGTAAGTGGTCTCATGGATACCTGCAGACTCCATACCTTGAGTGAGAGGAGGAAAGAGGCACTGAGATTACTTGGAAGTCAGATAAATGTTATGATTGGAGATCTTGGACTTATTGTAATCTCTGCCCTAAAGCTTAATAAAAGAGGGCAAACTTACCAATGAAAGAGGGCTGGAAAAGAGTCTCAGGGCAACGGAACCTCTCGTTTCCGATGGTGATGACCTGCCCGTCGGGGAGTTCATAACTCTTCTCCAAGGAGGAGGAAGATGCAGCAGTTGCCATCTCATTTTCAAAGTCTAGAGCCACATATGCCAACTTTTCCTTGATGTCCCTCACAATTTCACGCTCAGCTGTAAGCAGAGAAAGCAAAGTTATAGTGACCCCCACAGCCAATTGTTCCTATGTATACATTCATGCATCAGATAAAATGCCCTTCCATGTTAGCTGTGGTGTCAAGAAAATTACCCAAAATTGCAGGTGTTCTTAATTATTTTTTTATGCCATATACCCTTTTTAATCTGCAGACAGAAATACTGTCATATTGTACAATCTAGCATTTGATCTGATACATTGGGGATGAGTGTAAAGAATATTTCAAGATATCTGCAACTCCAATGTGATCTAAAACTGTTAGAGTTAAGTAAAAAGAACAGCCACCCTAAAATCTGTCCATGGACCCCACCCCTGCTCTGTTCTATAACTACATTTAGCACTAAGCCACAGTCAGGGCCACTCACCGGTTGTAACGAATGAGTAGCCTCTCTCAGTCAGGATCTTCATGAGGTAGTCAGTCAGATCACGCCCAGCCAAATCCAGACGCTGGATGGCATGGGGAAGGGCGTAGCCTTCATAAATGGGCACATTGTGGGTCACACCATCTCCAGAATCCAGAACAATACCTGAGAGAAAAACAAATACAAAATAATGTAAAATATCTGTGTACTGATAACGGAAATGTTATATTTTATAAATTATCAATTCATGGTTATGTAATAGTAATGAGTTTCCCTACACCACTGGTTTTCAAACCTGTCCCCAGGCCTCCCTAACAGGTCAGATTTTCAGGATTACCTTGGATGAGATCAGGTAAAATAATCATGGTTACTAATCGGCTGATTATTTCACCTGTGCTCCAGTTCAGATATCCTCAAAATGTGACCTCTTGGGGAGGCCTGAGTACAGGTTTGAAAAATCAGTGATATACACTGATCATTAGCAAAGTATTCACAGACTTGCACTTTATTACAATTATATCATAAGTAGCAAACCAAAATCACAAATGCTGACACACCACCTCTACGACATCGCCATAATGATTCATTTCATTGGTTGGAATTGTAGAGTTTAATAAATTATATTTCTTATGAATTCTTGCCATATATCAGCATTTAAGATTTAATGAAGATATATATATAATTTTTTTAAGCATCCTTTTAAATTACATTTTTTTTACCCACAACCCTCTATGAATATACTAAGTATCTGCTAATGTTGCATACATTACATTGGCTAAACATTGTGAGTATCTTACCAGTGGTACGGCCAGAGGCATACAGAGACAGCACAGCCTGGATGGCAACATACATGGCAGGGACGTTGAAGGTTTCAAACATGATCTGGGTCATCTTTTCACGGTTGGCTTTGGGGTTAAGAGGAGCCTCAGTAAGCAGGGTGGGGTGTTCCTCAGGGGCTACACGCAGTTCATTGTAGAAGGTGTGGTGCCAGATCTTCTCCATATCATCCCAGTTGGTGATGATACCATGCTCAATAGGGTACTTAAGGGTCAGAATACCCCTCTTGCTTTGGGCTTCATCTCCAACGTAGGAATCTTTTTGACCCATACCAACCATGACACCCTGGAGAATAAAAGAAAATAATGAATTCAAAGCATGAAATATTTGAGAGAAATGGGTGTTAAACTCAGCATAAATTAGCAATAAAATACTGTATTGTTTTTTAATAACTTAATCATTTTATTAGCTGTTGAGGGATACAGCATAGCTTTAAAAAAAAAAAACTTGCAGCTAACAAGATGTTAATTTGTTTTAAACATGTGTAGATTTGGCTGATCCGTTATTCTATACAGCAACACTGCAGAAATGCTTGTAACAAGGAGGTATTTACTGTCCCATTAAACATTTTATGGAGATATTAACAGCTGAGTGTTGTACAACATGATTAGAATAACATAAATTTGTGTGTGATTGACTAGAAAAACTAACAAATTGCTGCCAATTTGATTTTTCTTTGGAGTCAGAGAAAATACTCTGACTTTCTGAGAGCCTAGGTCCTGAGATTTTTCTACTTTTGCTATTGAGAATCAATGGATTAGGATGGAGAGTAAAAACTAACCCTTGGGGGAAAAGTTATAATATAATTTAAAAAAAAGCATATTTTTTTAGATCAGTATTTATATAAGGAGAAATGAGCAAACATTAGGTATTTCCTAAATACAAATAATAATTGAAATGTGTTTGGGGGGGGGGGTTAGGGTGTTGTTTAAAACACAGCAGCAGCAGAAATATGTTGTAGAATGTAACACTATGCAGCAACTGGCCGGCTGCATATCACTAACTATACGCCCCCCTGTGTAATCTGTAGCACTTCTGTTTTGTAGCTGGGTATCTGCAGACTGTACTTATTTTTATAAGCTACCAAGTGGAATTTGTAATTGATACGTTTGCACATGTATGTGTACTCATTATATAACTTCCATTTATGGCTGAGGAATTGTTTTTCCCGAGTCAAATATATCTATATAAAGTGCTTTCTCAGCACATTGACTGGATAGATTCATTTACAGTTTTTGTATTGTGCAATATAATGGTGCTATTCACATTTACCCTCAGAATGCAATGAATCTAGACTTATAAAGGAACACAATAAGTTATGCAATATACAAGTACAGTATATATATCCAGTGACTGCAATCTGATTGCATAATTTAGCACCCTGATAGCTATTTGTGCTGTATTAACAAATCATATTATTGTGATTTTTATATTTAAATATATATATATATATATACACACACACACACACACACATATATATATATATATATATACACACACACACACACACACACACATATATATATATATACACACACACACACACACATATATATATATATAAGCGTGTCTAATGTTAAAACACATTTAATAATTACATTTTAAGGGACAGTATACTAAAGATGTATTGCTGATCTAAAAAGAATATATTTAAAAATAGTTTAAAGAAAAATGACTGTTCCTATATCAGCAGTTTTTACTGTGGGAGTTGTTCTTATCAGCCAATAAGAAAGAGATACTAAGGTATCAGATGCACATAAATACACACGTCTGATCATTTCTCTTTAACTTTAAACAGCTTTTACTTTAGGTTTGTCATTCAAAGATATTTAAGCTGCTCGTTATATACAAGATAGAAATAAAATGTACTATGTAATAATGGTTTGTTTTTATTTTAATTGATTAATATATTGATTAAGATTAATTTGGCTTTGATATTTTAGTGTCTTACATTTTAGATGCAGGATTTGGTATCCTAAATCTACTTTTATATAAAAAAACATTTATATTTGTCATTTTACACACAGATTATGCCATATTAAAATCTAAATATTATTTGGAGAAGGTAATAGACTTTGTACAATGAAATTCCCTACATTCAGTAGATAATGTTACAGAATGAATGGAAATAAATAAATTAAGATTTGGGTTTATATGATAAATATAAGTTGATAGTAGATAGATATTACATTGGAGTTTCCCTTTAGATCAATAAAAGCAAACTATTTATACTGGACTATACTAAACTATGTATTTTAAATAGAAAATTATGATTGCTAGAACAAGAGGTCCTGTTTTACATGTAGGGAATATAAGTATGGAAGAGTTACAGGCAACTACTGTGTCATATAATTGAATATACTGTAAATAATCACTCATTTTAAATAACTGATGTATTAGAATTCTAGGGGGGACTCACCTGGTGACGGGGGCGTCCCACAATGGAAGGGAAGACAGCTCGGGGAGCATCATCTCCAGCAAAGCCAGCTTTCACCAGCCCAGAGCCGTTGTCGCACACTAAGGCGGTGGTTTCCTCGTCGTCGCACATGTTGGAGTCTGCAGAGAGGCTGGTAGAGACAGAAGTGGGGGTTACAGAGGCTCAAGGCTAAATACTGTGTATGGGTGAGGGGGGGGCATACTAACTGCATGTGTTTGTGTGTGTCTGCCAGCTACACCTGTGCTACATTCCTGTCACATCTCAGCTGTTACTCTGTGCCTTGTATCTCAGCTGTCTCTCTTATTTTAGCTGTCATTATTGCAGGGTTAAGTGATACACAGAGGAACTGGTGCTTAAGAGGTTAAGTGAACCTGTGTAGCTGCAGAGCACTGGTAGTAAAAGGGTTAAATGTAGGGTGACCATATTGCCGCTTTAAAAATGGACACATTAAAAATACATTTGTCAGGGCTGTTAAAATAAATGTTTTGTATAAGAACCCTGACATATGTATTTTTAATGTGTCCCTTTTTAAAGCAGCAATATGGTCACCCTAGTTAAATGGGGCTTTGCAAGTGTATGTCAGAAGAAGGGTTAACTACTCATGTGTGAGAGATTCTGCGCAAAACATTGTTAGAAGGGCAGTTAGTGATGTTCTGCATGGTTCTGGCAGTACAGGGGTTAAGTTGTACCCTTCTGGAGGTTTTCAAATAAGTAATCTACTAGGTAAGTGATTCTGTGCAGTCAGTGAGGTAAGTGTCAGTGTGGGGAGATAGGACTGTATTGTGCTGGGAGGTATCGGGCATGGCATAGAGGAGGGTAGGTTAGCCTTTGCAGTGATGTGGGAAGAGAAGGGTTAAGCAGTCATGTAGGGATTTCTTAGGGAAGTGCTAAATTATGCAGGGATCTGACATGAGAGCGGCTAAGTGATGCTTTACAAGGGTCTGGCAAGTGAGTGGTTACATGAGGCCTAGTAGAGCTCTGGGAAGAGAATGGTTAGGTTATGCATTGCAGAGATTTGTCACAATAAGTTGTGTTTTGCAGGGATCTGTATGAGAGGGGTTACATGATGCTTTGCAGGGTCATTCTAAAAGAGGAGTTAAGTTGTGTTATGCAGGGCTCTGGTAGTAGAGAGGTTAAGTTGTGCTATGCAGGGCTCTGGCAAGAGAGGGGTTAAGTTGTGCTATGCAGGGCTCTGGCAAGAGAGGGGTTAAGTTGTGCTATGCAGGGCTCTGGCAGGAGAGGGGTTAAGTTGTGCTATGAAGGGCTCTGGCAGGAGAGGGGTTAAGTTGTGCTATGCATTGCTCTGGCAAGAGAGTGTTTACATGAAGCCCAGTAGAGCTCTGGGAAGAGAAGGGTTAGGTTATGCATTGCAGAGATTTGTCAGAATAAATTGTGTTTTGCAGGGATCTGTATGAGAGGGGTTACATGATGCTTTGCAGGGCTATTCCAAAAGAGGGGTTAAGTTGTGTTATGCAGGGCTCTGGCAGGAGAGGGGTTAAGTTGTGCTATGCAGGGCTCTGGTAGTAGAGAGGTTAAGTTGTGCTATGCAGGGCTCTGGCAGGTGAGGGGTTAAGTTATGCTTTGCCGGGTTCTGGCAGGAGAGGGGTTAAGTTAAGCTTTGTAGGGCTCTGGTAGGAGAGGGGTTAAGATGTTTTGCAGGGCTCTGGCAAGTGAGTAGTTAACTTTTAAAACTCTGGCAAGTGAGTGGTTAAGTTATCCTATGCAGGGCTCTGGCAGGAGAGGGGTTAAGTTATGCTTTGCAGGGCTCTGGTAAGTGAGTGGTTAAGTTATGCTATGCAGGGCTCTGGTATGAGTAGTTAGCTTTGCAGGGCTCTGGTAAGTGAGTGGTTAAGTTATGCTATGCAGGGCTCTGGCAAGTGAGTGGTTAAGTTATGCTATGCAGGGCTCTGGCAAGTGAGTGGTTAAGTTATGCTATGCAGGGCTCTGGCAGGAGAGGGGTTAAGTTATGCTTTGCAGGGCTCTGGCAAGTGAGTGGTTAAGTTATGCTATGCAGGGCTCTGGCAGGTGAGGGGTTAAGTTATGCTTTGCATGGTTCTGGCAGGAGAGGGGTTAAGTTAAGCTTTGTAGGGCTCTGGTAGGAGAGGGGTTAAGATGTTTTGCAGGGCTCTGGCAAGTGAGTAGTTAACTTTTAAAACTCTGGCAAGTGAGTGGTTAAGTTATCCTATGCAGGGCTCTGGCAGGAGAGGGGTTAAGTTATGCTTTGCAGGGCTCTGGTAAGTGAGTGGTTAAGTTATGCTATGCAGGGCTCTGGCAGGAGAGGGGTTAAGTTATGCTTTGCAGGGCTCTGGTAAGTGAGTGGTTAAGTTATGCTATGCAGGGCTCTGGCAAGTGAGTGGTTAAGTTATGCTATGCAGGGCTCTGGCAAGTGAGTGGTTAAGTTATGCTATGCAGGGCTCTGGCAGGAGAGGGGTTAAGTTATGCTCTGCAGGACTCTGGTAAGTGAGTAGATAGCTTTTTAGAACTCTGGCAAGTGAGTGGTTAAGTTATGCTATGCAGGGCTCTGGCAGGAAAAGGGTTAAGTTATGCTTTGCAGGGCTCTGGTAAGTGAGTAGTTAGCTGTTTAGAACTCTGGCAAGTGAGTGGTTAAGTTATGCTATGCAGGGCTCTGGCAGGAGAAGGGTTAAGTTATGCTATGCAGGGCTCTGGCAGGAGAGGGGTTAAGTTATGCTTTGCAGGACTCTGGTAAGTGAGTAGTTAGCTTTTTAGAACTCTGGCAAGTGAGGGGTTAAGGTCTGCTTTGCAAGGCTCTGGTAGGAGAGGGGTTAAGTGATGCAAAGCAAGGGGATGTATTGTGCTATGATGTGCTGAACTCTGGTAAGAATGGGGCTTAAGATAATGTGTGTCATCCTGGCAGAGGAAGATTTAGCTGTGATGTCCAGAAGTAAATTCTTCCCATGGAGCCAGTGGGAGAGGGCTGAGTCTTGCTTCTCAGGGCTCTGGCAGGACAGGGGTTAAGTGATACCATGCACAACTCACCTAGCTGCTGTAGTGGGGAGAGCTTGGTCTAGCAGTGAGCTGAGATGTGCCCTATACCCCTGGGTGCTTATATAGGACGGCCCCTGTAGTAGTGCTTGGGGAAACCCCACTCCAAGTCAACTCCATATTTGGAGAGAAGCCAACACTGGCTGCCCTTGTGAGGGTCCGAACTGGGGGTCCAAGTACTGACCATATATAGAGGGGTCTCCCTCCTCCCCTAGTATACAGCGCTCACATACACATGGCTATTCCTGGGTATTCAGCAACAGAGGCTTTACTTAGAAACTGCTGTGTCTGTATAGATAGAGAGAATGAAAGGCTATTTAATAGACAGATATGGTGATGAGATTGGCACACGATTTATCAGATCAGTTAAATAGTTTTAGCTGATTTATAAAGACAAATAAAATAATATGTTTGCACAAAGCCTCATTATATTATTGTATTATTTTCAAAATAAGATATACAATCTTATCATATAGATATTACAAAAATATTGCAAGACTTAATATTTTGTATGTGTATTATACCAA